>NC_138294.1:47669106-48299106 GCF_965601325.2 Salmo salar
TCTCTCTCTCTCTGTCAAAAGTTTTATAACACCTACTAATTCAAGGGTTTTCCTTTATTTTTACTATTTTCTACATTGTAGAATAATAGTGAAGACATCAAAACTATGAAATACACATATGGAATCATGTAGTAACCAAAGAGAGAGATTTGGGCTCCCAGCGAAGTTGCTTCCTCTGTTGAGAAAAGAGGATTTCTTAATATTTTAGAAAGGGCTTAGTCTGGCATGGAGTGGATTTACAATCAGAGGTGTACAGCTCTTTATAGAAGCGGGAGAATCTTTGATTACTATGGTTCTGATTGTAATTCCCCTGTTTCATATTCAATAGTCGCTATGTCAGCTAATTGAACATTACTGCGTATCTTGTTGGCCAATAAACAACTGGGGCAATTACTATGGAAGTAATGGTTGAGTCTAATTTGATGGATGGCAAACTCTGCTCTCTGTCTTATCAATAACTTAAGTTCTGTCTTGACTTTGGAAAGAGTAATAGCTACCTGGTCTGAAGAGTGTTTGTTGAGAACGCAGTTAACATTTCCAATTCAGATATCTGCTTTAATTGTGATTTATTCAACCCAGATGCACTTTTGGTTAATTTTTTTTATTTTATTTAACCTTTATTTAACTAGGCAAGTCATTTAAGAACAAATTCTTATTTACAATGACGGCCTACAACGGCCAAACCCAAACCTAGACGACGCTGGGCCGATTCTGCGCCGCCCTATGGGACTCCCAATCATGGCCGGTTGTGATACAGCCTGGAATCGAACCGGGGTCTGTAGTGACACCAAAACCACACAACCATTTTCCAAGCAAGGAGAGGCGTCACAAAAACCAGAAAGACAGCTAAAATGAATCACTAACCTTTGATGATCTTCATCAGATGACACTCCCAGGACTCAATGTTACAAAATACATGTATGTTTTGTTCGATAAAGTTCATATTTATATCCATAAACCCCATTTTACATTGGCGCGTGATGTTCAGAAAATGTAGTCCCACCAAAACTTCCAGTGAATGAGCACATCAATTTACAAAAATACTCATCATAAACTTTACAACAGTTATTGAAAGAATTATAGATATACTACTCCTTAATGCAACCGCTGTGTCAGATTTTAAAATAGCTTTTCGGCGAAAGCACATTTTGCAATATTCTGAGTACAGCGCTCAGCCATCAAAGCAAGCTATACAGTTAACCGCCAAGTTCTGGAGTCAACTGAACTCAGAATTAGTATTATAAATCTTCCTTTACCTTTGCTGATTTTCGTCGGAATGCACTCCCAGGACTCCCACTTCCACAAGAAATGTTATTTTTGTTCGAAATACTCCATATTTATGTCCAAATACCTCCGTTTTGTTCGCGCGTTCAGGTCACTAATCCAAAGGCATAACGCGAGAGCGCAGAACCAGAGACGAAAAGTCAAATAGTTCCATTACCGTTCATAGAAACATGTCAAACGATGTTTACAATCAATCCTTAGGGTCTTAACCTGTTTGGGATAGGGGGCAGTATTTTCACGGCCGGATAAAAAACGTACCCGATTTAATCTGGTTACCACTCCTACCCAGTAACTAGAATATGCATATACTTATTACATATGGATAGAAAACACCCTAAAGTTTCTAAAACTGTTTGAATTGTGTCTGTGAGTACAACAGAACTCATTTGGCAGGCAAAAAACTGAGAAGGTTTCATGCAGGAAGTGGCCTGTCTGACAAGGTGTCGTTCTTCTTGTCTCTGTTTATTGAAGAGTGAGGATCTTAGCTGTCCCGTGACACTTCCTACGGCTGCCATAGGGTCTCAGAAGGCGGTAAAAAGCTGAATCGTGGCTTTGCAGGCTCTGGCTGAAAAAAAGTAGCGCGTTTGGGTAGTGGCTGGTTACAGTACTGTGAGACTCAGGCTCGTGCCCGCGTCGACCGAAAGCTTTGTTTACTTTCCTCTGTTTAGCTAAATGGACATTCCCGGTCGGAATATTATCGCTTTTTTACGAGAAAAATGGCATAAAAATGGATTTTAAACAGCGGTTGACATGCTTCGAAGTACGGTAATGGAATATTTCGATTTTTTTTGTCACGAATTGCGCCATGCGCGCGACCCTGATTTACCATTTCAGATAGTGTCTGGGACGCACGAACAAAACGCCGCTATTCGGATATAACGATGGATTATTTTGGACCAAACCAACATTTGTTATTGAAGTAGCAGTCCTGGGAGTGCATTCTGACGAAGACAACAAAAGGTAATCAAACTTTTATAATAGTAAATCTGATATTGGTGAGTGCTAAACTTGCCGGGTGTCTAAATAGCTAGCCCGTGATGCCTGGGCTATGTACTTAGAATATTGCAAAATGTGCTTTCACCAAAAAGCTATTTTAAAATCGGACATATCGAGTGTATAGAGGAGTTCTGTATCTATAATTCTTAAAATAATTGTTATGCTTTTTGTGAACGTTTATCGTGAGTAATTTAGTAAATTGTTAGCGAATTCCCCGGAAGTTTGCGGGGAATTTGCTAGTTCTGAACGTCACATGCTAATGTAAAAAGCTGGTTTTTGATATAAATATGAACTTGATTGAACAAAACATGCATGTATTGTATAACATAATGTCCTAGGGTTGTCATCTGATGAAGATCATCAAAGGTTAGTGCTGCATTTAGCTGTCTTCTGGGTTTTTGTGACATTATATGCTAGCTTGAAAAATGGGTGTCTGATTATTTCTGGCTTGGTACTCTGCTGACATAATCTAATGTTTTGCTTTCGTTGTAAAGCCTTTTTGAAATCGGACAGTGTGGTTAGATTAACAAGAGTCTTGTCTTTAAATAGCTGTAAAATAGTAATATGTTTGAGAAATTGAAGTAATAGTATTTCAAAGGTTTTGAAAATCGCGCCACAGGATTCAACTGGCTGTTACGTAGGTGGGACGAATTCGTCCCGCCTAGCCCAGAGAGGTTAAGTTACCTGTAATCTTGATCCAAACATTTCAAACAACTTTCCTAATCCAACTTTAGGTATTTTAAAACGTAAATAATCGATACAATTTAAGACGTGATAAACTGCGTTCAATACCGGATGAAAACAAAGTGAAGCACGTTCCAGGTCGCGCACACAAAACATTAGAGTGCACTAGGCTGGACCCTTCTTCTGAATAGCCGTACTTCTTCATTTCTCTAAAGAAAAACATCAACCAATTTCTAAAGACTGTTGACATCTAGTGGAAGCTATAGGAACTGCAAGCATATTTCTATTAAAACAGGCTTACCATAGAAAACCAATGGAAAACAGATTGACCTGGATGGATTGTGCTCGGGGTTTCGCATGCCAAATCAGTTCTGTTATACTCAGACATTATTCAAACAGTTTTAGAAACTTTAGAGTGTTTTCTATCCAAATCTACAAATTATATGCATATCCTAGCTTCTGGGCCTGAGTAGCAGGCAGTTTACTTTGGGCACACTTTTCATCCAAACGTGAAAATAGTGCCCCCTAGCCTTATTAAGAGGGAAGTGAGGTCACTGTTTAAGCCGGTAATAATATTCTGCTGCAGATGCTGAGCAAAGGCTTTTCACTGCAACCCACAGCCCTCTCTGGTTAAATTATACAATAGTCTCCAGGCTTTGGTGAATACATTTCCTTTACATGCAGCCATAAGGGTAGGTATGTGAAAGCTCAGTGGAATGGTGTCTGTTCATTCCGTTATGGAATGCTATTACATTTTTCTCTGACTGATGCCTTTATATTAAGGACGTAAACAATTCACCGATACACATCGTTCCCTGATTCAAATGTTCATATATATTTTTTATGTACATATTCTTATTCATTCCTTTACACTTGTGTATATAAGATAATTGTTGTGAAATTGTTAGGTTAGATTACTCGTTGGATATTACTGCGTTGTCGGAAGTAGAAGTACAAGCATTTCGCTACACTCGCATTAACTAACATCTGCTAACCATGTGTATGTGACAAATAAAATTTGATTTGATGTTTTAGACACGACTGCATCAGTTCGCGGATCCCAAACTGATCCAAATGTAGCATGCAACGGTCAGAAAATGTATTCAAACGTTACGAATTGCCGATCCACATTTTATTTCTACTCGTATTGCTTTCTTTCTACCTTCTGAAAATATCTCTATTGTGACAACTGATGCGTCCTCTTCTTTAGTGTCAAAATAAGTATGTAACTGTTTTGACAGTCACTGATTCACAAGTCATTTTGCATGCCAAACAACCCTATGGAATATCAGTAGCCTAGTCAAAGTGCGCACTGTGCACAGCTTGGCGCGTTGTTCCTGATTTTGCACATCTGTGCGGCACCTTCAGCATGCTAAAATGGCTTGCATGATACTGGGGTTTTAAAGTTGATGTCATTTGTTAGGTTATTGTTATCTACGGTGCCTTCAAAAAGTATTAATACCCCTTGACTTATTCCACATTTTGTTGTGTTCCAGCCTGAATTCAAAAATAATTAAATTGACACAATACCCCATAATGACAGTGAAAACATGTTTTTAGAAATGTCTGCATATGTATTGAAAATGAAACGGACATAATCAATTTACATAAGTATTCACACCCTTGAGTTCAATACATGCTAGAATCACCTTTGGCAGTGATTGTACCTGTAAGTCTCTAAGAGGTTTCCACACCTGGATTGTTTAGCATTGATTATTTTCAAAATTCTTCAAGCTGTCAAACTGGTTCTTAATCATTGCTAGACAACAATTTTCAGGTCTTGCCACAGATTTTCAAGTAGATTGAAGTCAAAATGGTGACTTGGCCACTCAGGAACATTCAATCAAATCAAAGTTTATTTGTCACGTGCGCCGAATACAACAGGTGAAATGCTTAGTTACAGGCTCTAACCAATAGTGTGAAAAAAAGGTAGGTGTGTGTGTGTGTGTGTGTGTGTGTGTGTGTGTGTGTGTGTGTGTGTGTGTGTGTGTGTGTGTGTGTGTGTGTGTGTGTGTGTGTGTGTGTGTGTAAAGAAATAAAACAACAGTAAAAAATACATTTGAAAATAAGAGTAGCAAGGCTATATACATACACCGGTTAGTCAGGCTTATTGAGGTAGTATGTAGGTATGGTTAAAGTGACTATGCATATATGATGAACAGAGAGTAGCAGTAGCGTAAAAGGAGGGGTTGGCGGGAGGTGGGACACAATGCAGATAGCCCGGTTAGCCAATGTGCAGGAGCACTGGTTGGTCGGGCCAATTGAGGTAGTATGTACATGTAGGTATGGTTAAAGTGACTATGCATATAAGATAAACAGAGAGTAGCAGCAGCGTAAAAGAGGGGTTGGGGGGGCACACAATGCAAATAGTCTGGGTAACCATTGGTTACCTGTTCAGAAGTCTTATGGCTTGGGGGAAAAAACTGTTGAGAAGCCTTTTTGTCCTAGACTTGGCACTCCGGTACCGCTTGCCATGCGGTAGTAAAGAGAACAGTCTATGACTGGGGTGGCTGGGGTCTTTGACAATTTTTAGGGCCTTCCTCTGACACCGCCTGGTGTAGAGGTCCTGGATGGCAGGAAACTTTGCCCCAGTGATGTATTGGGCCGTACGCACTACCCTCTGAAGTGCCTTGCGGTCAGAGGCCGAGCAATTGCTGTACCAGGCAGTGATGCAACTGGTCAGGATGCTCTCGATGTTGCAGTTGTAGAACCTTTTGAGGATCTCAGGACCCAGAATAGGCTTTGTCGTGCCCTCTTCACGACTGTCTTGGTGTGTTTGGACCATTCTAGTTTGTTTTTGATGTGGACACCAAGGAATTTGAAGCTCTCAACCTGCTCCACTACAGCCCCGTCGATGAGAATGGGGACGTGCTCGGTGCTCCTTTTCCTGTAGTCCACAATCATCTCCTTAGTCTTGGTTACGTTGAGGGACAGGTTGTTATTCTGGCACCTCCCGGCCAGGTCTCTGACCTCCCTATAGGCTGTCTCGTCGTTGTCGGTGATCAGGCCTACCTACCACTGTTGTGTCGTTTGCAAACTTAATGATAGTGTTGGACTCATGCCTGGCCATGCAGGCGTGGGTGAACAGGGAGTGCAGGAGGGGACTGAGCACGCACCCCTGGGGAGCTCCAGTGTTGAGGATCAGTGTGGCAGATGTGTTGCTACCTACCCTGGGGGCGACTCATCAGGAAGTCCAGGATCCAGTTGCAGAGGGAGGTGTTTAGTCCCAGGTTCCTTAGCTTAGTGATGAGCTTTGAGGGTAGTATGGTGTTGAATGCAGAGCTGTAGTCAATGAATAGCATTCTCACATAAGTGTTCCTTTTGTCCAGGTGGGAAAGGGCAGTGTGGAGTGCAATAGAGATTGCATCATCTGTGGATCTGTTTGGGCGGTATGCAAATTGGAGTGGGTCTAGGGTTTCTGCGATAATGGTGTTGATGTAAGCCATTACCAGCCTTTCAAAGCACTTCATGGCTACGGACATGAGTGCTAAGGGTCTGTAGTCATTTAGGCAGGTTGCCTTTGTGTTCTTTGGCACAGGGACTATGGTGGTCTGCTTGAAGCATGTTGGTATTACAGACTCAATCAGGGACATGTTGAAAATGTCAGTGAAGATGCCTGCCAGTTGGTCAGCACATGCCCGGAGCACACGTCCTGGTAATCCGTCTGGCCCCGCAGCCTTGTGTATGTTGACCTGTTTAAACGTCTTACTCACGTCGGCTACGGAGAGCGTGATCACACAGTCGTCCGGAACAGCTGATGCTGTCATGCATGCCTCAGTGTTGCTTGCCTCGAAGCGAGAATAGAAGGGATTTAGCTTGTCTTGTAGGCTCGTGTCACTGGGCAGCTCGCGGCTGTGCTTCCCTTTGTAGTCTGTAATAGTTTGCAAGCCCTGTCACATCCGACGTGCGTTGGAGCCGGTGTAGTATGATTCAATCTTAGCCCTGTATTGACGCTTTGCCTGTTTGATGGTTCGTCGCAGGGCATAGCGGGATTTCTTGTAAGCTTCCGGGTTAGAGTCCCGCACCTTGAAAGCGGCAGCTCTACCCTTTAGCTCAGTGCGAATGTTGCCTGTAATCCATGGCTTCTGGTTGGGGTATGTACATCTTCTTGGTAAGCAACTCCAGTGTAGATTTGACCTTGTGTTTTAGGTTACTGTCCTGCTGAAAGGTGAATTCTCCCAGTGTCTGGTGGAAAGCAGACTGAATCAGGTTTTCCTCTAGGATTTTGCCTGTGCTTAGCTCCTTTCAGTTTATATTTTATCCTGAAAACTCCCCAGTCCTTATCGATTACAAGCATACCCATAACATGATGCAGCCACCACTATGCTTAAAAATATGGAGACTGGTACTCAGTCATGTGATGTATTGGATTTGCCCCAAACATTACACTTTGTATTCAGGACAAAAAGTGAATTGCTTTTCCACAATTTTTGCAGTATTACATTAGTGCCTTGTTGCAAACAGGATGCATTTTTATTCTGTATAGGCTTCCTTCATTTCACTTTGTTAATAAGGTTAGTATTGTGGAGTACCTACAATGTTGTTGATCCATCCTCAGTTTTCGCCTATCACAGTCATTAAACTCTAACTGTTTCAAAGTGAAAAGGAAGCCTGTACAGAATAAAATGCATCCTGTTAGCAACAAGGCAAATCCAATACAACACATGACTGAGTACCAGTCTCCATATATTCAAGCGTAGTGGTGGCTGCATCATGTTATGGGTATGCTTGTAGTTGTTAAGGACATGGTGAAATCCCTGAGCAGTTTCCTTCCTCTCCAGCAACTGAATTAGGAAGGACGCCTGTGTCTTTGTAGTGACTGGGTGTATTGATACACCATCCAAAGTGTAATTAATAACTTCACCATGCTCAAAGGGATATTCAATGTCTGCTTTTTATTTCATTTTTCCCATCTACCAGTAGTTGCCCTTCTTTGCGAGGGTTGTTTTTCAAATTCACTGCTCAACTAATGCAGCTTACAGAGATAATTGTATGTGTGTGGTACAGAGACGAGGTAGTCATTCAAAAATCATGTTAAACACTGTTATTGCACACAGAGTCCATGCAACTTATTGTGACTTGTTAAGCACATTTTTAATCCTGAACTCATTTAGGCTTGCCATAACAAAGGGGTTGAATACTTACTGACTCAAGACATTTCAGCTTTCATTTTTTTATTAATTTGTAAACATTTCAAAAAAACAATTCCACTTTGACATTATGGGATATAGTGACTAAACATCTACATTTAATAAAGTTTCAATTCAGGCTGTAACACAACAAAATGTGCAAAAAGGCAAGGGGTGTGAGTGCTTTCTGAAGGCACTGTATGCACTGTTAAAAACGGTGCTTTACCGGAATAAAAGTAAGCTACCGGAGACAACTGTCATTTGAATTGTAGGCACCCCAATCTGATAGTGGTAGTGGGGTGGTAGATGCCTAGCCTCCCTTACAGCTCAGATCAGGTGCCTACATAGTATACACCATAGACATACATCATTTAAACACGCACACAGAGAAGTCGGCTCAGACACATCCAGCTCAGAGAGGCCCAGCTCATGAGCTCGAATTTAGAATGGGAAAATGAATGTGTTTATGCAACAAATCAAATCGCACCTAATAATTTTAAACTATAACGTATCGTTCCTGTATCGGAGCCCATGTATCTAGATACGTATCAAATAATCTTGAAAGGGATAGATGCACATCCCTACTTTATGTAATATGTTAAGTCTTTTCTCTCATCACGCAGGTGGAATGAAGGAACAGGATTTAATGTGCATCAAACTTCATGGTGTCAACCGAATAGGCCTGAAGAAGATCATAGACTTCATCTACACGGCCAAGCTGTCTCTCAACATGGAGAACCTGCAGGACACTCTGGAGGCTGCCAGCTTCCTCCAGATCCTCCCCGTGCTCGACTTCTGCAAGGTCTTTCTCATATCTGGGGTAAGGAGCCTAACACAGCCTGCTCATACAGCCTGCTCATACAGCCTGCTCATACAGCCTGCTCATACAGCCTGCTCATACAGCCTGCTCATACAGCCTGCTCATACAGCCTGCTCAGCCCCCCCAGAACCAGCCAGGGGAATTATACACAGCAGTTTAAGATGCCCCCGGCTACTGTACTCAACTGCTTACTTTAATGTCTACATGTGGACTTGCATTGGGATGAATGCACTGTCTCAGGTCTAACACTCGTGAACTTTTGTTAGACCTGAGATTTATTATACCTGGTCTAACATGGCTAGTGGCTAGCTTTTCTCATAGGCCAACCTAGCATAATCCACGATGCTGAGGATGACCAGCTGAGCACATAATTATATCCTGTAACAGATTCCATATCAGCCAATTCAATTCTTAGATGTAGTTGGACGTGATCCAACATGTTTTCAGGAAAGCGCCCTTACCAGAAGTCCACTGACACGTTCTGATGATCATAGTAGATCACGTATGGAAATGTGTCTGGCCAAATAGTTCTCGTTGTAGAGTGCCTAGTTCCTGACAATTTACATAACTTGCAGCGTAGGTTTGAATCCCCCGTTGGATGTAAAAACATGTTTTCATTCTAAATATTAATTGGGTTAGTGTGTTGAGAAGGGAAGTACAGTCAACACATTGACAATAAAGATTAAGAATTAATTCAATAAGGAGCAACTTTTCAGTCTTGTCCACAAACACACTGCTATGTCCTAATAATCATATATTGCATATTGTTAGCATAAATGGACGTGTACACCTAAAAAAGGTTTTGGATGCATTTTTATAATCTGCTACTTTGTCACATTTGCCCTATTTCGCTTGTTGGGACCTGCAGTGGAGCTTTTTCTCCTTAAAAAAAAACCTTACCCCGAATTGGTTTCGTGAGGTCCCTAGCAATTTCCCAGACCTAGTATCACTCTGGTGGCCAAGTTGACCAGTTTAACAAATGTGATTGGATGGTGGCTCTGCCGTGTAAGGTCTCTGATAGGTTGATTCTGTTACCAGATAGAATTATGTGCTCCGCTGGTAGTCCTCAGTAACACGGCTAATTGTGCCAGGTTGGCCTTTGAGAAAAGCTAGCTGCTAGCCATTTTAGACCACAGGTAAAAACCATGGGTCTAAGCAAAAGTTTGTGTGTGATTACAAGTGGTTGCTTCTCACTGCTTTCCCTTTCTTGGCTGCAGGTGTCCCTGGATAACTGTGTGGAGGTGGGGCGCATCGCTAACGCATACAATCTCACTGAGGTAGACAAATACGTCAACAACTTCATCCTCAAGAACTTCCCCTCGTTGCTGGGCACGGGGGACTTTGTCAAGCTGCCCTTTGAGCGGCTGGCCTTCGTTCTGTCCAGTAACAGTCTGAAGCACTGCAGCGAGCTGGATCTGTTCAAGGCTGCATGCCGCTGGCTCCGCTATGAGGACGGACGCATGGACCACGCCCCCAAGCTTATGAAGAACATCCGCTTCCCCCTCATGAACCCCCAGGAGCTCATCAACCACGTGCAGACTGTGGACTTTATGCGCACCGACAACACATGCGTCAACCTCCTCTTGGAGGCCAGTAACTACCAGATGATGCCCTACATGCAGCCAGTCATGCAGTCAGAGAGGACGGCCATCCGCTCAGACAGCGGCCACCTGGTCACCCTGGGCGGCGTCCTGCGCCAGCAGCTGGTGGTCAGTAAGGAGCTGCGTCTGTTTGACGAGAAGGCCCACGAGTGGAAGGCGCTGGCGCCCATGGACGCCCCGCGCTACCAGCACGGAATTGCCGTCATCGGAAACTTCCTCTACGTGGTGGGAGGCCAGAGCAACTATGACACCAAAGGCAAGACGGCGGTGGACACGGTGTTCCGGTACGATCCGCGCTACAATAAGTGGATGCAGGTGGCGTGCCTTAACGAGAAACGCACCTTCTTCCACCTCAGCGCTCTCAAAGGACACCTCTATGCCGTGGGCGGCCGCAACGCTGCGGGAGAGCTGGGTGAGTTTAATTAATTACGCACAGCTTATTACTCTGCTTTTAGTCCTGCTCTAATGCTGCAACATACACTACATGGCTAAAAGTATGTGGACAACTGCTGTTCGAACATCTCATTCCAAAATCATGGGCATTAATATGGAAGTGGTCCTCCCTTCGCTGCTGTAACAGCCTCCACACTTCTGGGAAGGCTTTCCACTAGATGTTGGAACATTTCTGCGGGGACTTGCTTCCATTCAGCCAAAAGAGCATTAGTGAGGTTGGGCATTGATGTTGGGCGATTAGGCCTGGCTCACAGTCAGGGTTCCAATTCATCCCAAAGGTGTTTGAGGGAGTTGAGGACAGGGCTTTGTGCAGGCCAGTCAAGTTCTTCCTCACCAATCTCGACAAACCATTTCTGTATGGACCTTGCTTTGTGAATGCTGGGCATTGTCATGCTGAAACAGGAAAGAGCCTTCCCCAAACTGTTGCCACAAAGTTGGAAGCACAGAATCATTTAGCGTTAAGATTTCCCTTCCCTGGAATGAAGGGAAGGGAAGCAATGAAAAACAGCCCCAGACAATTATTCCTCCTCCACCAAACTTTACAGTTGGCACTATACATTCGGGGATGTTGCGTTCTCCTGGCCAGTGGCGGATTTAGGTATAGGCGACATGGGCAGCTGCCCAGGGCGGCATCTTGCCGAGGGCGGCACGGGACACCTGCACAAAAAAATTAGGAATGGTGACATTTGCGCGATCGATTTTCTATTGCTCATTTGCACGTCATGTCACCTTGTGGGACTGTGGGTCAATTAACCTTGTTGGAGTGGGCACCCTGATTCTAGTTTGTGAGCTAGGCAGGCTACTGCCTGGGAAGGTCTCCCACTCAGAAGTACGAGATAAGGAGGAAGGCGGGGGTAGGTTGACCACAGGTCTCCCCACTGGAAGCCCGAGGTAGGGTAGAGTTGGGGGAATCTATCAAATAGCGCACCTCTGTTGTACAGTACTAATGCAATTAGTAAAATCAGTCACACTACGAAATGCTACCAAATAATCCACAGTTAATTTGTAATACTGTCAAGATATAATTTCACAGACATATTGTTGCATTTTTTTCTGGTTTGTGTGAAATCGTTAAGAATAATATAAAAGCAGTCTGCACACCACCAAGGTGAATTGGTTTAGTCTTGACTCTTGGTTGACAGTGTTGGGGGATGAGTAATGTATTGATGCTCGAGTGCCAAATTATTATCTAGTCTTATTTTTTTTGTCTTATTTTTGTATATAAACTCAGCAAACTTATTTTCAGCAAACTTAACATTTGTATGAACATAACAAGATTCAACAACTGAGACATACACTGAACAAGTTCCACAGACATGTGACTAATAGAAGTGGAATAATGTGTCCCTGAACAAAGGGTGGGTCAAAATCAAAAGTAACAGTCAGTATCTGGTGTGGCCACCAGCTGCATTAAGTACTGCAGTGCATCTCCTCCTCATGGACTGCACCATATTTGCCAGTTCTTCCTGTGAGATGTTACCCCACTCTTCCACCAAGGCACCTACAAGTTCCTGGACATTTCTGGGGGGAATGGCCCTAGCCCTCACCCTCTGATCCAACAGGTCCCAGATGTGCTCAATGGGATTGAGATCCAGGCTCTTCGCTGGCCATGGCAGAACACTGACATTCCTGATTGCAGAAAATCACGCATAGAATGAGCGGTATGGCTGGTGGTATTGTCATGCTGGAGGGTCATGTCAGGATGAGCCTGCAGGAAGGGTACCACATGAGGGAGCTGGATGTCTTCCCTGTAACGCACAGCGTTGAGATTGCCTGCAATGACAACAAGATCAGTCCGATGATGCTGTGACACACCGCCCCAGACCATGACGGACCCTCCACCTCTAAATCGATCCCGCTCCAGAGTACAGGCCTCGGTGTAACGCTCATTCCTTTGATAAACGCGAATCCGACCATCACCCCTGGTGAGACAAAACCGTGACCTGTCCTGTCTGGTCCAGCGACGGTGGGTTTGTGCCCATAGGCGACGTTGTTGCCGGGGATGTCTGCCTAACAGGCCCTCAGTCCAGCCTCTCTCAGCCTAATATGGGCCGTCTGAGCACTGATGGAGGGATTGGGCAGTTGTTGTTGCTATCTTGTACCTGTCCCGCAGGTGTGATGTTCGGATGTACCGATCCTGTGCAGCTGTTGTTACACGTGGTCTGCCACTGCAAGGACGATCAGCTGTCTGTCCTGTCTCCCTGTAGCGCTGTCTTAGGCGTCTCACAGTACGGACATTGCAATTTATTGCCCTGGCCACATCTGCAGTCCTCATGCCTCTTTGCAGCATGCCTAAGGCACGTTCACGCAGATGAGCAGGGACCCTGGGCATTTTTCTTTTGGTGTTTTTCATAGTCAGTAGAAAGGCCTCTTTAGTGTCCTAAGTTTTCATAACTGTGACCTTTATTTAACTAGGCAAGTCAGTTAAGAAAAAAATCTTATTTTCAATGACGGCCTAGGAACAATGGGTTTAACTGCCTGTTCAGGGGCAGAACGACAGATTTGTACCTTGTCAGCTCGGGGATTCGAACTTGCAACCTTTCAGTTACTAGTCCAAAGCTCTAACCACTAGGCTACCCAGCCGCCCCAATTGTTTATGGTTCATAGATCAAGCATGGGAAACAGTGTTTAAACTCTTTACAATGAAGATCTGTGAAGTTATTTGGATTTTTACGAATTATCTTTGAAAGACAGGGTTCTGAAAAAGGTATGTTTCCTTTTTGCTGAGTTTATTTTTGTATTTAAATAGTTTTATGTGTTATGATTATTTATTTGTGGTGTTCCAAATGTCTGAATAAAAATTACAGTTAGTGCAGAATGGTGCTTTTTTGGGGGGGTCGCTGAAGGGGGGGGTTCGCCCAGGGAGCCATACAAGCTAGAACTGCCACTGCTCCTGGCATCCACCCAACCCAGATTCGTCCGTCGGACTGCCAGATGGTGAAGCGTGATTCATCACTACAGAGAAGGCGTTTCCACTGCTCCGGAGTCCAATGGCGGCAAGCTTTACACCACTCCAGTCAACACTTGGCATTGTGCATTGTGATCTTAGACTTATGTGCGGCTGCTCATCCATGGAAACACGCTTTAGCACTCGGCGGTCCCGTTCTGTGAGCTTGTGTGGCCTACCTGAGCCATTGTTGCTCCTAGATGTTTCCACTTCACAATAACAGCACTTACAGTTGACCAGGGCAGTTCTAGCAGGGCAGAAATTTGACAAACTGACTTGTTGAAAGGTGGTATCCTATGACAGTGCCACATTGAAAGTCACTGAGCTCTTCAATAAGCCCATTCTTCTGGCAATTTTTGTCTATGGAGATTGCATGGCTGTGTGCTAGATTGTATACACCTGTCAGCAACGGTTGTGGCTGAAATAGCCATATCCACTAATTTGTAGGCGTGTCCACATACTTTTGTATAGGTATCTGGGTATGTTCGGAAAGGACATTTCATGGGAAATGGTCAAAGGCAAGCACAAGGTGCACACTGTAACAATGTAGCATTGTATCAGCATAGATGCCAACCAATTCACAGCGTAATGGTGTAGCACAGGTGCACATATAGCATGGCTGTGTGATTATGATTATAGCCCTGAACCAGAGTGTAGTATGAGATGAGGGAGGACCAGCTGCAGCCAGACCCTGTGAACAACAGCAGCAGACGCAACAACAGGGAGAGGAGAGGAGAAAGGAGGTGGTCAGAGCCAGGGAGACGGCCAAGTGGAATGTTTGTAAGTAGTATTCCAGAACACTGAGCTGATGTCAGTGCCCAGCCCAGCACCTAGTCAGCACCTAATTGCAGAGTGCAGACCACAGAGTGGTGCCACCCTCTAATTGTAGAGCCCATGGGGCAGGCTGGCCAGGTCATGCTATCCGTTCTTGTCCTCTGGGCTCTGGTCTATAATTACCACAGTGGGCGAGGCTTCTCATGGTCATGGCCCTCCTGTGTGTGTGTATGTGCACTAGTTCACTCTGAATGGGTAGAACTCACCCATGCCCCATTTCCTTGAGGATTTACACCGGTGCTTTACCAAAAATCCTCAGAGTTTAGTGTGTCCACCTCCACGGCCTGGCTCCTGGGACTCACTGTGTCATAGCCTCAGTGGACCTGCTCTGACTTGGCGTCAAAGTAAGACCGCTGGGGCTTTTTGGTAGAACCTGACCGATTTTATCGGTTAACCTACTTTTAGGGTTGCACTTACATAACAATGACTAACTGTGAACACGGGTTTACGTCTTCGATGGTTAACATTTCACAAAGCAACAGTTTTGATTATGCAGAGGTTGTTGATTCTGCTCTTCACAAGTCCTCAGTGTGTACCTATGAAACACTCATTTCCCAGGGGTGTGTACTAGTGAAAAGCAGCACCAGTGTCCTGTGCTGGTCACTGCCTGTTATCCTCGGGAAGCCAGTCTGGCACTCAGACATTCTATCAATTGTTTCAGACGCAGCCCAGATTTCAGCCTTTTGTACATCCTTATGATGTAACCATGCGGAGGAGGGAGGGTTTTGAAACCTTGATTTGCGACAGGTTCTGTCATCTTATTTGAAAAGATTTAAAGAACATGAAAGGCTCCCCTCGGTCAGTGTTGTGACACACACAAACAGATGTGTTAAACCTAAGTTATGATGGATGACATGGTTATATTTGCAGGTTTACGGGCCAACCATCCTGTTTATACCTCTATGGCCACTCTCCATAACTTTCCATGTGGAAGCTTGTCATATTAATCCAATCTACTAGGACAACCAGAGTACAAACATTGGAGGAACAATGATAGCACTGCTATCTCTGTTTCAATAATGTAGGAAGCTCTTGTAAATATAGCAGCATGCAACCAAAGCTCTTGAGCACTCATTTGCATTTATACCTTAAAGCACCAAGCACTCTGGAGACGAGTGCAAATGTACTTGGTAGCGAGACAGACCTATTATTTAATTTATTAGATTTGGATATTTTTCAGAATGCATTCTTGCAAATCATCAGTTATTGTTTAGTGGTGGATAGAGAAAGAACAGAAGACTAATTACTGTTGTTCTAATGAATCACTAATGCCTGCTGCTGCGATTGTAGTCTCCCAGTAAAATTTCTTAAAATATATTTATTCTTAGAATGATTTGGACTGTTAATAAGGCCTAGGTTGCCTCCCCTTTGACAAGTTCTCATATCAAATATCTGTGACGTGAGAACGATGAAACGTGATGTAGGTCTAATGTGAGTGTGAACGCTGTGGCCCTACGTTAGTGATGCTTTGAATTGGAGTACATCCATTTGGTTCACTGGGACTTCTATGTCAGAGCTGTAGCCAGAGCTCTTTCTATTTGGGCCTGGATTAGACCCAAAGTAAGCCCATATTGAGTCTCAGCCAGGAATTTGTCTATTTGTGCCAAAATGGTGCTGATTTGACTCTTGGGATCTGTTTACTCTCACATTCAGCACACAAAGCACATCAGTAAAGAGAGTGGAGGGTCCAGGAAGATCCTCTTGACTATGATATAATCAGAGCATTATGAGATCACCTATGGAGACCTGTGTTTGTCTTAGACCTGGGGCCCTCACGAAAGATGGGCCATTTCCCACAGGCAGGAACACACTCACTAACTGGGCCAACCGATCAATACTGCGAGGTCAGGGTTATTGCATGTTGTGACCAAGAAATAGGAGGATTGAGTGTTTGACCTCATCGCCTGGACAGCCCAGTTTCTCCTTTAGGCTACATGATGATATCCTACTTCTAACTGACATATGGAGACTCCTCTACCAGTCTTCCTGTGTGCCAGCCAGCTTGAGAAATCAGCTTTGCACTCTGTCTGGAAACTTGATTGGACAAATCTTTTTCTGACCTAACAAATCACTGCATAATTGAGTGCCCAGACGGTGTAGAGTGAACATCCCAGTCTGGCCCTCAGGCTAGCCTACACCACCACTGAATAATTTTAAGTGCCTTTTGCCCCCAATTTTAAGTGCTGAGGCGGTGTGCCCTAATAGGAAGTTTGCTGTGTGCTGCTCACCCTGCACTATCAGCTAAAACATAAATATCACTGTCATGTCTACTTCTGATAAGCTGCTCAGTAATACAATCAAAACAGTCAACCATCCCAGAAAAGTGTTAAAAATAGCCTGACTGATCTCTGAAGCTCACTTAGATAATATCGTTGATGATATAGTGGTAGCTATTGTCGTGTCTTTGGCATCATTAAAACTGAAGACATATTTATAAAATAACTCTCTAATTATTATTACGCGATTAAACTGATTAACCTGTTATGGCTAGGGGGCAGTATTTTCACGGCTGGATAAAAAACGTACCCGATTTAATCTGGTTACCACTCCTACCCAGTAACTAGAATATGCATATACTTATTACATATGGATAGAAAACACCCTAAAGTTTCTAAAACTGTTTGAATGGTGTCTGTGAGTATAACAGAACTCATTTGGCAGGCAAAAACCTGACAAGGTTTCAGGCAGGAAGTGGCCTGTCTGACAAGGTGTCGTTCTTCTTGTCTCTGTTTATTGAAGAGTGAGGATCTTAGCTGTCCCGTGACACTTCCTACGGCTGCCATAGGGTCTCAGAAGGCGGTAAAAAGCTGAATCGTGGCTTTGCAGGCTCTGGCTGAAAAAAAGTAGCGCGTTTGGGTAGTGGCTGGTTACAGTACTGTGAGACTCAGGCTCGTGCCCGCGTCGACCGAAAGCTTTGTTTACTTTCCTCTGTTTAGCTAAAAGGAGATTCACGGTCGGAATATTATCGCTTTTTTACGAGAAAAATGGCATAAAAATGGATTTTAAACAGCGGTTGACATGCTTCGAAGTACGGTAATGGAATATTTAGATTTTTTTTGTCACGAATTGCGCCATGCGCACGACCCTGATTTACCATTTCAGATAGTGTCTGGGACGCACGAACAAAACGCCGCTATTCGGATATAACGATGGATTATTTTGGACCAAACCAACATTTGTTATTGAAGTAGCAGTCCTGGGAGTGCATTCTGACGAAGACAACAAAAGGTAATCAAACTTTTATAATAGTAAACCTGATATTGGTGAGTGCTAAACTTGCCGGGTGTCTAAATAGCTAGCCCGTGATGCCTGGGCTATGTACTTAGAATATTGCAAAATGTGCATTCACCAAAAAGCTATTTTAAAATCGGACATATCGAGTGCATAGAGGAGTTCTGTATCTATAATTCTTAAAATAATTGTTATGCTTTTTGTGAACGTTTATCGTGAGTAATTTAGTAAATTCTTAGTGAATTCGCCGGAAGTTTGCGGGGGGTATGCTAGTTCTGAACGTCACATGCTAATGTAAAAAGCAGTTTTTTTATATAAATATGAACTTGGTTGAACAAAACATGCATGTATTGTATAACATAATGTCCTAGGGTTGTCATCTGATGAAGATCATCAAAGGTTAGTGCTGCATTTAGCTGTCTTCTGGGTTTTTGTGACATTATATGCTAGCTTGAAAAATGGGTGTCTGATTATTTCTGGCTTGGTACTCTGCTGACATAATCTAATGTTTTGCTTTCGTTGTAAAGCCTTTTTGAAATCGGACAGTGTGGTTAGATAAAGGAGAGTCTTATCTTTAAAATGCTGTGAAATAGTCATATGTTTGAAAAATTGAAGTTTTTGTATTTTTGAGGAATTTGTAATTCGCGCCACGCCTATCATTGGATATTGGAGCAGGTGTTCCGCTAGCGGAACGTCTAGATGTAAGAGGTTAATCGTGTAACTGTAATTAACTAGAAAGTCGGGGCACCAAGGAAAATATTCAGATTACAAAGTTCTAATTTTCCTAATATAACTTTCAGATATTTTAATATCTGATCACTTGGTCTTCTGATTAATGACATATTCTTTACCTCACGTCAGTCTCATTCCAAACGTCGTAAATTGTTAGTTATCTGCACGAACCCAGTCTTCACTATGAGTCATCCATACATCAATTGTCTTAAAATAATTTATTTACTAACTAGGTAATTCACAGAAATGCATAACAAACAGTAGATATCGTTACAAAGAAATTATAGGGGAATGTGCCCTAGTTGGCTAAACCGGCATGGCGGCTTGTTAGACAAAAGGGGAGTGGGGGGGGGGTCAGCTGAGAAGGCACTACAGAGTTGATAATTATAACAATTGAAATACTAATCCTTTGCACATGAACGCTCACTCATTCGGGAACAATTGCAATCAATATATATATTTACGCTCAGTGTGTGGTCGGGATCTCTGTTGAAAAGTTTGTTTCTGGTGGAGAGTCTGTCCGCCCTCTCTCTCTGTCGTGGTTAGAATGGGTAGTTCAGAGTGACATTCATTAATGTCGTTATAGGACAGATGTTTCGGCGGTTGTCAGTCTTCGCGTTCAATGATACCGAATTCCTAGCTGCAGACTAGTAATTAATATCAAAGACTTGTTCTTATTCTGTCGGTATCGATAGTCTAAGAGTTTAACCACGTGGTATGGTTAAAAGTTCAGCAAGAGGAATGCATGGTCAAACCTTGTCCGTCTCATTATCGAGGTAAGCTGGTCTCCAACCTTTAGCCATCTCGTAATTGAGGTAAGCTCGGTCTGGTGATAGAAAACCTAGGTGGGGGTTTTATTCGGAAGAGCAGAAAAGGGCCTGTCCCATGACGCCAGACCATAACTGTGCTCATGGGCGGTCCTCTGATTTATTTAAACTCCAAAGGGAATTGGAGTTTCCTTCATTAAACAGTCCAAAATCACATTACACAATTTCACAAACAGTTTCATCCTTATTCATTCATTTTATACAACCATTAGATGTAAGTCTCATAGCTGAGGCTATTGTATAAACATGATTATGGTAATGTGGCCGTATTGTCTCTCATGAGTTTCACAAAATTGTACCAAACGGACCAGTTCGTAGCTGGATTCTTCACCGATCTTTTATACCTTCTCCAGAACATAAATGTCGTTCGGTTCTCCAGTTCTGTGAGGTGGAAGAACTCCTTTGTGTTCTCTATGAAACTCACTCTCTCTCTATACTGTGAGAGGGTCTCCTCATAGGAATTTCTGACCACGGCAGCCTGGGTGTGGGAGACAGAGGTAGGGGGATGGTACATAGAAAAGGCTGGTGCAGAGGGAGGGGGTCAACTGTGCTTGCTGTACCCAAAGAGGGCAACGTCATGACACAATGCATTGTTATAACATCTACAGAAAAGACAGAAATGCCAATGGGGGTGGTGTTCCGGTCTATATTCAGAGCCACATTCCAGTAAATCTTCGAGAGGATCTCTTGTACGTCGAATACTGTTGAAGTAATATGGCTACAGGTTAATCTGCCTCACCTAAAGCCCATTCTTGTAGGAAGCTGCTATAGACCACCGAGTGCTAACAGTCAGTATCTGAATAATATGTGTGAAATACTTGATAATGTATGTGATATCAACTGAGAGGTGTATTTTCTGGGTGACCTAAATATTGACTGGCTTTCATCAAGCTGCTCACTCATGAAAAAGCTTCAAACTGTAACCAGTTCCTGCAACCTGGTTTAGGTTATCAGTCAATCTACCAGGGAATTTACAAACAGCACAGGAATGAAATCATCCACATGTACTGAGCACATCTTTACTAATGCTGCTGACATCTGCTGTAAAGCGATATCCAAATCCATTGGATGTAAATCAAATCAAATGTTATTGATCACATACACATGGTTAACATCTGCTAATGCGAGTGTAGCGAAATGCTTGTGCTTCTAGTTCTGACAATAGTAATATCTAACAAATTCACAACAGCTACCTTATACACACATGTAAAGGGATGAATAAGAATATGTACATATAAATATATGTATGGGCGATGGCCGTATATACATATGAGATGAATAATGTAGGATATGTAAACATTTAAAGTGGTATTATTTAAAGTGACTAGTGATACCATTAAGTCAATTTATTAACAAAGAGCTGCAGTCAGTTTCAGAATGGGTGGCAAGAAATGTTAGTTCTAAATATTTCAAAAACTAAACCATTTGGGACAAATCATTCACTAAACCCTAAACCTCAACTAAAACCTGTAATGAATAATGTGGAAATTGAGGAGCCTAAACTGTTTTGAGTAACCCTGGATTGTAAACTGTTATGGTCAAAACATATTGATGCATCAGTAGCTAAGATGGGGAGAGGTCTGTCCATAATAAAGCGCTGCTCTGCCTTAACAACAATATCAACAAGGCACGTCCTGCAGGCTCTAGTTTTGTCGCACCTAGACTACTGCCCAGACGTGTGGTCAGGTGCCACACAGATGGATTTGGGAAAATTACAACTGGCCCAGACCACGGCTGGCCCTTAAATGTTTGCGTAGAGCTAACATTAATCATATGCATGCCCATCTCTCATGGCTCAAAGTAGAGGAGAAATTGACTTCAACACTATTTGTTTTTTGTAAGTATTGACGTTGAATGCCCGAGCTGTCTGTTTAAACTACTAGCACACAGCTCGAACACCCATGTATACCCCACAAGACATGCCACCAGAGGTCTCTTCACAGTCCAGAATAGACTATGGGAGGTGCACAGTACTACACAGAGCCATGGCTACATGGAACTATTACCCATCAAGTAGCTCACGCAAGCAGTAAAATCAGATTTAAAAAAATATATATACTGCTCAAAAAAATAAAGGGAACACTTAAACAACACAATGTAACTCCAAGTCAATCACACTTCTGTGAAATCAAACTGTCCACTTAGGAAGCAACACTGATTGACAATAAATTTCACATGCTGTTGTGCAAATGGAATAGACAACAGGTGGAAATTATAGGCAATAAGCAAGACACCCCCAATAAAGGAGTGGTTCTGCAGGTGGTGACCATAGACCACTTCTCAGTTCCTATGCTTCCTGGCTGATGTTTTGGTCACTTTTAAATGCTGGCGGTGCTTTCACTCTAGTGGTAGCATGAGACGGAGTCTACAACCCACACAAGTGGCTCAGGTAGTGCAGCTCATCCAGGATAGCACATCAATGCGAGCTGTGGCAAGAAGGTTTGCTGTGTCTGTCAGCGTAGTGTCCAGAGCATGGAGGCGCTACCAGGAGACAGGCCAGTACATCAGGAGACGTGGAGGAGGCCGTAGGAGGGCAACAACCCAGCAACATGACCGCTACCTCCGCCTTTGTACAAGGAGGAGCAGGAGGAGCACTGCCAGAGCCCTGCAAAATGACCTCCAGCAGGCCACAAATGTGCATGTGTCTGCTCAAACGGTCAGAAACAGACTCCATCAGGGTGGTATGAGGGCCCGACGTCCACAGGTGGGGGTTGTGCTTACAGCCCAACACCGTGCAGGACGTTTGGCATTTGCCAGAGAACACCAAGATTGGCAAACTCGCCACTGGCGCCCTGTGCTCTTCACAGATGAAAGCAGGTTCACACTGAGCACATGTGACAGAGTCTGGAGACGCTGTGGAGAACGTTCTGCTGCCTGCAACATCCTCCAGCATGACTGGTTTGGCGGTGGGTCAGTCATGGTGTGGGGTGGCATTTCTTTGGGGGACCGCACAGCCCTCCATGTGCTCGCCAGAGGTAGCCTGACTGCCATTAGGTACCGAGATGAGATCCTCAGACCCCTTGTGAGACCATATGCTGGTGCGGTTGGCCCTGGGTTCCTCCTAATGCAAGACAATGCTAGACCTCATGTGGCTGGAGTGTGTCAGCAGTTCCTGCAAGAGGAAGGCATTGATGCTATGGACTGGCCCGCCGTTCCCCAGACCTGAATCCAATTGAGCACATCTGGGACATCATGTCTCGCTCCATCCACCAACGCCACGTTGCACCACAGATTGTCCAGGAGTTGGCGGATGCTTTAGTCCAGGTCTGGGAGGAGATCCCTCAGGAGACCATCCGCCACCTCATCAGGAGCATGCCCAGGCGTTGTAGGGAGGTCATACAGGCACGTGGAGGCCAAACGCACTACTGAGCCTCATTTTGACTTGTTTTAAGGACATTACATCAAAGTTGGATCAGCCTGTAGTGTGGTTTTCCACTTTAATTTTGAGTGTGACTCCAAATCCAGATCTCCATGGGTTGATAAATTAGATTTTCATTGATTATTTTTGTGTGATTTTGTTGTCAGCACATTCAACTATGTAAAGAAAAAAGTATTTAATAAGATTATTTATTTCATTCAGATCTAGGATGTGTTGTTTAAGTGTTCCCTTTATTTTTTTGAGCAGTGTATATAGATACACTGCATGGATTAAAGTATGTGGACACCTGCTCGTCGAACATCTCATTCCAAAATCATGGGCATTAATATGGAGTTGGTCCCCCCCTTTGCTGCTATAACAGCCTCCACTCTTCTGGGAAGGCTTTCCACTAGATGTTGGAACATTGCTGTGGGTAGTTGTTTCCATTCAGCCACAAGAGCATTAGTGAAAATTGCATTCCAGGTGACTACTTCATTAAGCTGGTTGAGAGAATGCCATGAGTGTGCAAAGCTGTCATCGAGGCGAAGGGTGGCTACTTTGAAGAATCTCAAATATAAAATATATTTTGATTTGTTTAACAATTTTTGGTTACTACATGATTCCATATGTGTTATTTCATAGTTTTCTGCAATGTAGAAAATAGTAAAAATAAAGAAAAACCCTTGAATGAGTAGGTGTGTCCAAACGTTTGAATATTGTGTATTACTGCCTTATGTTACTACTAGTTCTTGCTGGATCCCTGGAAGAGCTAATGGGGATCCATAATACAAAAGTATGGGTACAGTATAGGCCTTAATTGTGTAATGGGGAGTGAATATGCCCCACAACCTCTCTAGTCTGTGTGTAGACTAGAGTTACTGCAGTGAACACTGAAGGGCTTGGAAGTGGAGTGGTGGTTGGTGGGGGGGCATCTCTATTTAAGTCTCTAGTTCAGCAGCTCCCACGCTGAGACCCTCCAAGGCCTCATTTGCAGCTGTTTGTTTTCCTTAGTTCTCTCTTGACCTACTTTCTCCTCTAATACTCCGTATTTTTTCTGCTATCTCTTTCTCCCCCATGCAGCCACAGTGGAGTGCTACAACCCGAGGACAAACGAGTGGACGTACGTTGCCAAAATGAACGAGCCACACTACGGCCACGCAGGGACGGTGTACGGCGGTTACATGTATATTTCGGGTACGTACGTGGCTCCAAATCAAGTTACTAATGCCAGTGGGTAGTTTAGTCCTATTAGATCCAGGGCTTGGAGGGAGGCTCTTTTCCCATTTGACTGTACTTATATTTTAGAGCCACTGACTGTACCAGATGGCAGTGCTCTCTTTGAGAGAGTGACTGGTATCCTACAAGATAGATGTGTGGGTTTTCTGTGGGTGACTAAAGCCTCACATGTTTGACAGTCACGCTTCCTAATCGTTTCAGTCCCACATTAGCCATAAGATGGAGCAGAGAGTGGGCCATCCATCCTTCGCCAAACTGCGGGCTGTGATGTCAGTAAAGCATCCTTCATTACAAGGTCATACAGTGGAATCCTGCAGACCCTGCTTCTTCTCACCCCTCCCTCCCTCCCACATCAGTGGGGTCCAGTTCTCTGTGCTATTTCGGGGGGGGGTATTGTAAAGATGGTTGGAAGTAGTGATTGTGTGGTAGACTTGGGTGCGACTAATCCCCTGTCTCTCTGTAGGAGTCAGCCCAGTGCTTGTTCACTTCATAGGATTGAAAACAAATCCTGCCTTATGGAGATGAGCCCCAGTTTCCCAATGTGTGACTAATACAAAGTGATGCTGTACAGAGAGAAAGAGAGGGAGGGAGTGAGAGGAAAAGAGGGAGGGGTTGATGACTGTGCAGGAGGTGCAGCTCCATAGAGCTCCAACACACAGGTGAGGTTATGTTAATCTCCCCCAGCCTCTGGGCACAGTGTTAATAAGCATAACCCAGACACCTCATAGCCTACTACTAACATCGTAACCCTCCTTCACCCAGTGGCACCTCACCTGCTCTGATCCAGCCTCAGACTCCAGCAGAGGAACAACATGGTCCTGGTGGCTCTAGCTTTGGCATTTTAGCTTCCAGGCTGATGGCGCTTACTGCCTCAACCTTTATGTATTTCTGTCAATGGTTGGCATGTGGCTTATGGTCAGACTGGCACTTCTGGGTTCCTTTACTGAGAACATCTCAAGCGGGATAACGGTCATGGTGTGTTTGAACAATTATCACACCAAAAGGTCAACTTCCCTCCTTGTGATGGAGCATCTCTTAGTGTCATCCTGAGTGGAATGAGGCGGCTTCACTGCACATGCACCTGTCTAAAATGTCAAGAGTCTGCCTGGAGGCACTGGGCAATGGTTAGGCTTAGATACAGTGCATTCGGAAATTATTCAGACCCTTTGACTTTTTCCACATTTTGTTACATTACAGCCTTGTTCTATAATTGATTAAATTGTTTTTTCCCTCATCAAATCTACGCTCAATACCCCATAATGTAAACCTTCGCAACAATCTGAGGTCCTGAGCGCTCTGGAGCGTTCATCTCCGTTCATCTTTCCCTCAATCCTGACTAGTCTCCCAGTCCCTGCCGCTGAAAAACATCCCCACAGCATGATGCTGCCACCACCATGCTTCACCGTAGGGATGGTGCCAGGATTCCTCCAGAGGTGACGCTTGGCATTGAGGCTAAAGACATCTTGGTTTCATCAGACCAGAGAATGGTCAGAGTCCTTTAGGTGCCTTTTGACAAACTGAAAGCGAGCTGTCATGTGTCTTTTACTGAGGAGTGACTTCTGTCTGGCCACAAAGGTCTGATTGGTGGAGTGCTGCAGAGAATGGTTGTCCTTCTGGAAGGTTCTCCCATATCCACAGAGGAACTATGGAGCTCTGTCAGAGTGACCATCCGTTTCTTGGTCACCTCCCTGACCAAGGCCCTTCTTCCCCGATTGCTCAGTTTGGCCTGATGGCCAGCTCTAGGAAGAGTCTTTGGTTCCAAACTTCTTCCATTTAAGAAGGATGGAGCCTACTGTGTTCTTGGGGGCCTTCAATGCTGCAAAAGAATGTTGGTATCCTTCCCCAGATCTGTGCCTTGACACAATCCTGTCTCTGAGCTCTACGGACAATTCCTTTGACCTCATGGCTTGGTTTTTGCTCTGATATGCGCTGTCAACTCTGGGACCTTCCCCGTAGCTCAGTTGGTAGAGCATGGTGTTTGCAACGCCAGGGTTGTGGGTTCGATTCCCACGGGGGGCCAAGTACAAAAAGAAGAAAATAAAAATAAAAAAAAATTGTATGAAATGAAAATGAAATGTATGCATTCACTACTGTAAGTCGCTCTGGATAAGAGCGTCTGCTAAATGACTAAAATGTAATGTAATGTGATATAGACAGGTGTGTGCCTTTCCAAATCATGTCCAATCAATTGAATTTACCACGGGGGACTCCAATCAAGTTGTAGAAACATCTCAAGGATGATCAATGGAAACAGGATGCACCTGAGCTCAATTTCGAGTCTCATAGCAAAGGGTCTGAATACTTATGTAAATTGGGTATTTCTGTTTTTAATTTGTAATACATTTGCTAACATGTCTAAAAACCTGTTTTCGTTTTGTCATTATTGTGTGTAGATTGATGAGGATTTCTTTTATTTAATCCATTTTATAATAAGGCTGTAACGTAACAAAATGTGGAAAAGGGGAAGGTCTCTGAATACTTTCCGAATGTAGTGTACCTCCACCATTCCAGATAGAGGTCTGTACTGTAGAGCTTATTAATTAAACAACCTCCCCTCAAGCATCGGGGCAAGCTGCATTCCTACAAGGAAACTGGACACATGCTGAGATTAGCTTTCATGACAGCCCGCATGTTTTATAAACACTCACTAGTGATGGAAGTCAGGTGGAGCGGAAACATCATCAGCCAGCATGTCTCTGTTGAGGAGCGGCCCTCCTGCTCCACCCCATGTCTCAGGGGTCACGACCTCACTGTGCAAGGTGGTCCACGTGGGGGTGCAGGCCGTGTCTTGCTGTCATTCCAGATCAGGTGCTTGGCGGTGGCTGTGCTGCCGTGTTGTCTGAAGGCATCCTGTCAGGTGAATGGAGCTGACACATTGAGTCAAGACACAGGCCATCACAGCTCTGCTCCCACTCCCGGAGTGGGGCTCAGACACCCAGCCAACACGGCTTCACACTACCACTACTGTCACACAACCATGTTGACTGAACGCAAGTATCTCATGGTCAAGCAACAACAAATGCGCTCCTTGAGTGACGCGGCGGGGCTATGTCTGTGTGGAAAGTGGCGTGGAGAGAGGGCGAGAGCCTAGAGAGGGATGACTCAAGTAGTGGTGTAAACTCTAAAAATGGACGTTACACACGGAATATCACATTTAACAAATCAAACAATAAATACCCTTATACGGTATACTGCCCAGAACCTACTGTACTGTACTGGCGTGTTCAAAGAAGTGCTGGGCGTTGTACCGTATTTTACGATATACCGCTATTGATGCACGGACCGGTTTGGGTTTTTGCTTTACCTTCTTTAACGGTATTTTGAATGTTTGGTTTGTTAAATGTGATACGCCGTGTGTAATGTCCATTGTTCTAGTTTACTTAGATACTTGAGTCATCTCTCTCCGCTCTGTCTCTCTCCATGCCGCTTTCCACAAAGACCTAGCCTCGCCCATTACTCAAGGAGCGCTTTTTTTGTTCCTCAACCACAAGACAACTTGCGTTCAGTCTGCATGGTCAATGCAGCACGTGCAACAATGTTGATGACACCGATGCAGTTCTCACTTTGCTTCTTAATATAAATCAACTAGCGTTCTATAATTACACTATTAGTTTGTGTTTCTTACATCTGCAAATAGCTAGTTTGTCTTACCATGTTGGGCCTAAATCTTGTTTTCAGTGACGGCCAGTCTAATGCTCTAACCACTGCCTATTTTCATGTCAAACGCTGTATTCAAAGTGCCCACTATTATATTCTAACTATAGAATTAGAATAATCATTCTATTTCCAAGTGTTTCACTCTAAATCGCAAGTCAAATCGCAATTGCAACATTTGGTTAAAAATAAGGCCTAGATTATTTGCCCAGCCCTACGTGGAAATGATCTCAAACAAGTGCAAGAAATGCAAAATGATCTTGAATTGAATTTGAACAGTATAAAACAATCAGAATGGAGAAAGACCCATTGAAATCACTTAGAATGTATGATTTGCCACCCTAGGGTCTCACAACTCATAAAGCACATGTCAAACTTTTTATTATCCAAAACATAAAATACCGTCCAGTTTAAAAAAATATCATGATAAGATATTTGGACCATATCACCCAGCCCTTGTTCAAAGACCAGGGCTAGATCTTCCGAGGAATGACATTAAAGCTCACATCTGGCCATCCTTTCTATTTATCATCATTTTTGGAACTTGCTGACCCCTTGGTTTTGTCTAGCTCCTCTGTGTTCCCCTGCCTCGGTTGTTTGGGTCTCATTTGTGCCAGCACTGTGCTTCCTCTAAACAGGTCATACATTTTTACGACGAGTCAAAGCCCCGGCACAATTATATCTCCACAAATTGATCGATAAATGTGCCAGTGTATGGCAGTCATGTGAGATATAATCTAGCGGGCCAGGCAGCGCGACCAATGAGCTCTGAAAGTGTCTCTGAAAGGACAACCATTTACTGTCTTCGAGATACAAAAAAGTATATTTTAAAGTCTCTCAAAATGCTTGCAATTGTCTTTTGACAACTCTTTTGTCTTTGTTCTAAATGAAAGCTACTGTCGTTAAACTGAGATCATAAGAGTAACTTAATTAACGGCAGTAATTAATTGTAATGATAAATGTTTAATTATAACAAAGACAATTACATTGATGGAAGCTACAATCTATCTGCAATTTTAAAGCTGATCTTCACCCTAAAAAAGAAAGAAAAGAAACTGAACATTGTGTCTCTGAGATTGTCTTTTGGCAAATGTATAGATGGGTTAGCTGACAACGTCACCAACAATGCGCACGCTTCAATGGGGCAGAAGTCCGTTAGTTGTTGTGATTCTGGATGGCCAGATGGCTACCAATAATGACAAGAAACTGCCATGTGGGGAAACGTAAGTGACTCGTTTCAGCTAGTTTCATCTTGTTCTTGATACCATGTCTTGTTCTGAGGTGATTGGACTGATTTCATGTCAATGCTAATATGGCAAAAAAATGTTTCTATGTTGTTAACAATCTAAGCCAACCCCGTCTGTTTTGCCCCATAGTTGCGCACGTGTCGGTTTTGTGGCTCAACAACCAACCCGTCTATGGAAACAAAATCTACCCTCTCTCCACGCTGTACAAATATGCAGTTGTGTAAAGTAATTAAGTAAAAATACTTGAAAGTACTACTTAAGTAGTTTTTTGGGGTATCTGTACCTAACTTTTTTTTCCACTACATTCCTAAAGGAAATGATGTACTTTTTACTCCGTACATTTTCCCTGACACCCAAAAGTACTTGTTACAATTTGAATGCTTACCTAGGAAAATGGTCTAATTCACACACTTATCAAGAGAACATCCCTGGTCATCCCTACTTCCTCTGATCTGGCGGACTCACTAAACACATGCGTCATTTGTAAATGAAGTCTGAGTGTTGGAGTGTGCCCCTAGCTATCCATCCGTAAATTTAAAAAAAACAAGAAAATGGTGCCACCTGGTTTGCTTAATATTCGGAATTTGAAATGATTTATACTTTGATACTTAAGTATATTTTACCAATATAATTTACTTTTGATACTTAAGTATATTTCAAAACAAATACTTTTAGACTTTTACTCAAGTCATTTTTACTGGGTGACTTTTACTTGAGTCATTTTCTATTGAAATCTTTACTTTTACTCAAGTAGTATTTTACTGGGTGACTTTTACTTGAGTCATTTTCTAATAAGGCATCTTTACCTTTACTCAAGTACGACAATTGGGTACTTTTTCCACCACTGCAAATATGTGTCTGCAGTAGACAAATCCTTCAGCCATTATAAGCCCTGAAGGTTGCTGGCCTGAGACATCAGTTACTCTAAGATGCTACTAACCTTGGGCAGTGAGATGCAGCTCAACAAGAAAATAACCACACCCCATATCAAGCTGCTATTCTATCAGTGGGTTTGATATGTCTTTCTTGTCTCAGAGATTGTTTTAATGACTCACACGCACACACATACTTGAATAAAGATAATGCATCTAACTTTGTCTATCTCAGAGTTTAATCTATTGGTTGAGGAGGAGGTTGATGTTATAGACTTCTGATTAGTCTGGGCCACTGATTTAAAAATAGCCCGGTGTAGATTAATGAGGGAGGGAGGTAGAACGAAAAAGAAAGAAATGGGTAAAGAGAGAGCGAGCGGGATCATTGGGCAGCAGCAGAAGCTGTGGAGGGATTCGGGCGCCATTTGGCATGTACTTCAGATCCTCACTGCGCTGCGTACACTCCCAGCCACTCTGCACAGCATAGGGAGGGGTGGGCTGCCTGGCTCCCACCCAGATGCATGCTGGGATTGTGTTCCTCTTTATTTTGAGCCTTCCCTGTGGACATGTCCTGTTTTTTTTTTTCTCCCCACTTTGCCTCAGCTTTGTGTGTCCTGTCTATTTCTCTTTTTCTACCAATACAGTACCTATGTGTGTACACATGCACTGCAATAGTGTTTTGAATTTATGTTACAAATAATCGCATCTATCTTATATTGCAAGTATGTGGCTGAGAAAATGTGTGCCCGTTATATTAGTGGTACTAAGCATGGGTATAATTGTGTGTGTGTTGCTGGGCAGAGCAGGCTGATGTTTCTGAGGAGGGGTTGGGGGGAGGGAACTGGGGGTTCAGGATTACAACATGCTCTGCGTGGCCAGTCGCAGTGCTGTGGTCTGGTCATGAGACTGTCAGGACAGAACAGGGTCTGGTCAAGGCCGACCCGACACTTCCATGCTCCCCAACGTGGCAGGGCTAGAATGTAGGTCGAGGTTGGGTTACCATTAGGTACAGTACCATTGGATCAGTCCATTAAATGCTTTTGATTAGACCCCAGGGCTGTTTTCAACCTTATTTAACATGGTCCTGTTTTGTTCTGTGTTGCAGGGGGAATCACTCACGACACGTTTCAGAAAGAGCTGATGTGCTTTGACCCGGATGCCGACAAGTGGACTCAGAAAGCGCCCATGACCACGGTGCGTGGCCTGCACTGTATGTGCACGGTGGGCGACCGCCTCTACGTCATCGGGGGGAATCACTTCCGGGGCACCAGCGACTACGATGACGTGCTCAGCTGTGAGTACTACTCCCCGGCCCTGGACCTGTGGACGCCCATCGCCGCCATGCTGCGGGGCCAGAGCGACGTGGGCGTGGCCGTGTTCGAGAACAAGATCTACGTGGTGGGTGGCTACTCGTGGAACAACCGCTGCATGGTGGAGATAGTGCAGAAGTACGACCCGGAGAAGGACGAGTGGCACAAAGTGTTTGACCTGCCTGAGTCGCTGGGCGGGATCCGAGCCTGCACACTGACCGTGTTTCCTCCAGAGGACATGATGGGCTCCCCCTCCAGAGAGTCACCCCTCTCAGCACCTTGAAGAATGGGGGTGGGGGGGAGCCCACCCCCGCTCCGCTCACACCCCCACAACCCCCCACACTACATAGACATTGTTTGCACTTTTGGACTACATCTGTACTGCATCCCGATACGCCCCTTCCTCCCCCAAAGCTGTGCAGAACCCCCCTCCCTAGTGATGAAATCCACATACCGATATGGTTTGGCAACCTAATTAAATGTTAATGTTGCATATTCGGTATATTTTGGCAGGAAATACCTTGACTTGAAGAGTGACTTTGCAATTCAACTTTTCTACCTGATGTCTTTGGAGTTTTACTATGTCCTGTTTCTTTAGATGTGTTACCGGGTAAAAACCATGCTGTTGATGACCATACTGACGCTCTTAGTCTGTGCCAGGTTAGGGGCAGTTGACCCCCCAGAGGGGCAAGATAGGGGCAGCTGAGCTCCACACAGATATGGTTTTTAAACTCAGGGGTCAGCCCTTCACCCCCTCTCTTCTTTCAGTTTCAGTTCTTTCCTGCTATTGCTATGAAACCGTTAACAAAATTGTGTTTTCTAAATTTAATAAACAAGGTTTTGGAAAAAAGAATAGTTTTTCCAAAGTATCTTGCTATTTACTTGTTCACATGGTTGATGCATTCTCTTCATATCGAGCTTAATGTCAACTGACGTGAGGTATAAATATCTGTTTTAGAACCTCCTGCAAAGTGTCTTTTCCATATGAAAAAAACACTTAGTTGATTTCTCTCTATTTTACTGGTTGAAAGTAATCTCTCACATGTATTATGCTGCTTTAGTAGCAGCTGTAAACTCAGACCTCCCTCCCCTCAGCTATTGTTGTCCTCAGAATGAACCATTTTCTATGTTCTGATTTAAATAGAAAAGCTTTTATTGTTCTCAAGAGGCATGGGATGAACTGTAGGTGTACACACAAAGTTAAAACGTAGTGTCCTGCTGTCTCAGTCCTAATCATAACCAGTATTCTAATCTACACTGAGCTGACTCCTGCCCGCTGTGCCCAGTGCTTCAGGGCACACCGTTGTCCACTTCCACTGGCTCCTCTCACCTGGCACACAGACAGACGGTAAGGTCACCCACAACCTGGCCACCTGCGTCTGGCCCATTTTAAAACCTCAGTGGCAGCATATGGTGTGCGACACAAACAAATCGGCTACAAGCTGGAGCAAGAAAATGAAGGCAATGAAATGTAATTTCAGGTGAGTGGGTGTTTTTTGTTTATGATGGAGCGTGCAAGGATTCATGATTGGGCACAGAATCATACAAAACCATTGTTCATGTAGAAATGTATGACTGAGAACATGTCAGTGCTGTAAGATCCAGTGGTGCCTCAGGCTGTGCATCTGAGCAGCAGCCTCCAGTGGATGTGCTCCATCTCAACCACCTACCCTCGTCCTGTTCACTCATGTCTCCTCCATCTCCTGAACCTCCAAGCCAGTAGTGTGCGCGGCTGTTTTAACACAACATCCAGTTCAAGGGCAGGCGACTGGGAGCCCTGGGGGACCAGGGCAAGGTGCTGGTGCTGCCGGGGACGAGGAGAGATGGCAAGGGAAGGAGGTCTGAGGGAAAGTGATGGAGGACTGGAGGGATTGGCCTTCCTGATAGATGTTGTTTCCGCTTATCGACAGCTGCACTCTGAATACTCATATGGGACTCTTCGAGCTGAAGCGCCGGCAGTTGTTCACTGAGAGATGTCGATAGGGCCATTGCCTGTCGTCTTTACTCAGGAATTATGTGCTCTATTACACCACGCTTGAATGACCTACCCTTAACGGCAATGTTCATCTGTCACTAAAATGAGGGGCACAGAGGTCCCTGAGAGAGAAGACTCACTTGACTCTCTCACTTGACTGTGAAATTCGTTTGATCCTTTCATTATATTTGAGATGAGCAATAAAAATCCTAACCCATCACATAGCAGCTGTATGGTAACATGCTCTGGCCTTGTTTTACTGTTATATAGTGTGATGAGATGTGACCTTCATGAATGGGAAAATGTATTCATAATGTCAACCAAGAGGAGAGAGGAAGCCCATTGTTTGTATTCGTTTAACTGTATCTTTAAGATCAGCTATGTCTCCAATTTGTTCTGTTCAGAGTGTTTCCTTGAGGGCTGCTCCAGGATGCCTACTTCACTTTTGCAACAGCAGCATGTAGGTGTGTCATCCAATGGTAATGTTGTATGTATTAATGTTTGCTCATCCTGGTTGTTTGTGGCTGTTTCTTTGCTTTGCCCCTCCCCCGCATGGTGTTAAAATGGGCCAAGGTGACAGAGAGGAGGCCAGGCAGGCTTGAGCATTATACTTTTGTATTCTCTGCGGACCTGGATATGGTAATGCCTTAATTGATTATGAGTGGCTGCGAGCGGAGATGTTTTTTTTGCAGTGATAAGAATTAAGCTGAGATTAATATAATTGTTTCGGGGCTATTTATCCTACTCCAAGGAGAATAGGCAAAGTTAAATACAGTATTAATGATATGCTAACGTAAACATATTTTCCATAAATTAAACAATGAAATTACAGCACTTTAGTGGAAATCTTTCAGTCTTGTTCTCCTTTGTCTTTGTCAATAGCTCCCGGTTTGTCCATCGAGCCCGGTGAAAATGACCCTCCTGTATGCCAAGCCAGCCAGGGTCTCTAATCCATTACAGCTGTCACCTGTCTCCCTTCATTATCCCTGTATACTCAGTGTTCTTAAACAACTGATTGTGAAAAGTTCAAAAGAGTTCGACCGTGATGAGCTGTTGCCACGGTGTCATGGAGAGCGGGAAGGAGGAGTGGAGCAGGGAGCGGCTGTTGGGAGATGTGTGTTCTGACTCCCCAAACCCTCAGTGCTGCCTTCCCTACTTTGTGTCTGCGGGTACAACAGACAGGATCAGAAAGGCTGCTATATACTTTAGAGTTACATGGAAAGGTAAATGGGGTGTATGTGATTTCAACATATCAATCTCCAATGTGAGATATTAGATCTCGTTATCACAGTCTAATTAGAGTCACGTAATCTTGAGCTTCTTATTAGTCAGTCAATGCAACAGCATCTAGAGCCTGGCTAGACACATCCTTCAGTCTGTAGCTTTGGTTTGTTAATGAGTGCTGCTGTGCCCCAAATGCTAATCCGACGTTAAGGGAACAAAACCCAACGAGAAGTGGAGTGCCTCGGAGTTGGAAATTACACTGCCAGGTTCTCCCATTTATCCCTCTGCTTTTTTTACTCACCTGTCCTGCAGTCATTTCAACACCACTGTCAGCATGTTCACTCCCTTTAAGAGGAGATGGAGGAAAGTGTATACGTTTTTACAGCACAGCTTTCATACCTGCAAAACGTTAAGTACACCTGCTCTTTCCATGACATAGGCTGACAAAGTGAAAGCTATGATCACTTGTTAAATCCACTTTAATCAGTGTAGATGGGGAGTAGACAAGTTAAAGGATTTTTAAGCAACTCAATATGAAGAATGCTTTTAAAAAAAAAAAAATTACACAGTGTATGTCAAAATATTGCTTGTGTTGGATTAAGTAAAGGAGGTTGGGGGGGGGGGGGTTCTGGTGGAATCTTGACTTTAAAGCTGACAGTTCTCCTTCCTTTGTCTAACTGAAAGGGGAGCGTATCACATACTGTAGCTAGCAGCAGCCTCAGCCAGCTGACTGGGAGGTGTGGAGGAAATGGGAATAAAACATTGATCCTGGGGGTCTGTGTTGATAGCTGTAGTAATGTGATGATGAAGGGCCCAGCACTCTACTGTCACATTAATACTCTTAACACATCAGTACACTCCTCCTGATGGTGATTGACTCCAAGGCCATTTCAATGTTGAGCTGAATGCTTTTTTTCTGGCACTAAATCAAAGGGCACGGTCTTTTACACAGATTCCATGACACACACAAGCCAATTTACACACACACACACACACACACACTTGGAATACACCCCATTATGAATAATTTTCAATTATCTGACCAATTTCATTTAATCTGAACAAAGACTGTGTTAATTTAAATTCAGTTTTGTGTCTTTGCTTGACGCAGCTATGTCATTTGTGATAAAGTGCACAGCGATAGCAGCGCCAGAATAATGAACCCCAACCATGTAACTCAAATGACCCAAAACAAGTACGGAGTTCCTTACCTCATCTAGTTGGATATAAACAGAGTATTTCAGTGGATTTTCTTGTCTGTATTCCCGCCCATCCTCCAATTATTATATATTATTGGAAAACGTGTTTCATTTATCACAGTTTCCTCATTATACCATGCCGTTTCATACATGTGGGGAAATATTTATCTCAATATCTTAGCCTGTGTCACGCCCTGATCTGTTCCACCTCCAGGTGTCACCTGTTTTCCCCATTAGTCCCCGGTGTATTTATCCCTGTGTTTCCTGTCTCTCTGTGCCAGTTCATCAGCGGTTTTCCTAGCTCCTATTTTTCCCAGTCCCTGTTTTTTCCCTAGCCCTCCTGGTTTTGACCCTTGCCTGTCCTGACGCCGAATCCGCCTGCCGGACCACTCTGCCTGTTCTGACCTCGAGCCTGCCTATCCCCTTGTATTGTTTGGACTCGGACCTGATCACTGACCACTCTGCCTGTCCTGACCTCGAGCCTGCCTATCGCCTGGTACTGTTTGGACTCTGACCTGGTTTATGAACTCTCGCCTGTCCCTGACTTGCCTTTTCCCTACCCTTTTTGTTATAATAAATATCGGCGCTCAACCATCCGCCTCCTATGTCTGCATTTGGGTCTCGCCTTGTGCCCTTATAGCCTGAATACTCCTGAAATGGGTTTTAGCCATGCACAAATCTTCTGCAGCACTCCAATCCCTACTACTCTGCTCTGTCAGATTTCTGGTTATCTCGTATTAGAGTGGTTTTGTTCCTGTTTGCGTGACAAGTGTCCAGGGGAGGGTTTCCCGCCCATGGGTAGGATGGGGGCTGGGGTATGATGTCGCTGTCCTCTGAGGTCGCCATGCTAATGTATCAGAGAACCCCCAGAGGGTGTATAGCAGAGGAGGCTGGTGGGTGGAGCTGTAGGAGGACAGGCTCATTGTATGGCTGGAGTGGAATAAATGGAACGAAGTCAAACGTGGTTTCCATGCTGTTCCAATTATTCCATTCAAGCCATTACAATAAGCATGTCCTCCTACAGCTCCACCCACCAGCCGCCACTGGTGTATAGTGTTACACTGGGCCAGGTGGAGGTGCTGCTGTGAGAGGAGCGGACCCCTGTGGCTATTGGCTAAGCAAACCAACGCACACACAGGGCTGTTCTGTTTCCCTCAGTGGCTTTGCTCTTTTTGTTTTAACCTACCAGACTCCTCTCTGTCACCTCAAAGGAAGCATCTGATTAATCTCATATCTACTGTCTCCTGGCATGAGAAGAAGTCACCCTGCCTGGGCAACAAAGGAGCGAGAACACTGGGATAACTCAGTGAAAACTTAGTCGCTCTGTGAACTCATATCTCAGGGGTACATACTGTTCAGGCTTTATTTTACAGCAGATACCAGGCTGCAGACTCATGGATTAATCACACGTACACTTGATGTGAAATAAACGGATTGAGGCAAAAATGTTCCTTGAAAATATTGTAGTCTTGGCTGGATGTATTTCACTAAGGTCTTCATGAGAAAGAGAATTTCTGGACAAGGCAGTTTAAATGACAATTTACAAACAGTACAAAAATCATTCCTATAGAAGTTGTTACCTAGAATTATTTTTATCCATAAGAGTGTGGGCTAGTTTGGATGTTATTCCAGGCCTATGAGACAAAGCACAGGACTTTTTCCTCATTTGATTCTAACCTTGAGAAGTAGTTATGGACTTTGAGTGCATTTACACATACTGCTCTTGGATAAACACACAAAATGAACTTGTAGCAATTAATTCCCAATATAATATGCTTAATCAATAAAAAGTCCACTTGCACTGAAACTTCAAAGCAAGTTGTGCACTGCACTGCTGCTATGCTAATGAATTGTTCCTCTTGGCAAGAAATGAATGCATGTTAATATCTAAACCTGAACGTCTTCATTATTTTTCACTCCAGTCTACACAATGACCTTGAATTTGCTCAAAAACCAATGTTTTCACAATTTTATCATGCATAATACAAAACAGAAATAACACAATGCCTCAATTATGTTTTCACTAAATAGTTCACTCATGTTTAAAGCATAAAAGTGTTATGACTTGCCAATTGATGGAAGTTCTCTTCTCTCTTTAAGAGACCCAGACATGCTCAGGGAAAAGGCCAGTGTGGTCTTGTGTATATCATTTTGGCTCATCTGTGTTCTAGACTAGTGGACCGTAAGGCCAGAGTACCTGGGGGAGGGAGGCAGCACTGCAGCTGAGTGGTGATTAAGCCTGGAACAGGGTTGCCTCGGACACGGTTCCAAGTCTGACCTAGAGTACAACCCACCCCCGCGTCCGCATCCGTCCACATCCGTCCGCATGCACTCACACTACCTCCCCTCTCAGCGCTGTCTGTAGTCTGTACCCAGCACTGTCCGTGTCATGTCTGTTTCAGCAGCAACCTGAGCTACTGCACACGTCAGCACTGTCTCTCCCTGCTGTACAACACCTATTCCAAGTCATTTATCATTCCCATCACTGAGTCCCAGTACAGTACCCACATCACGACACTCACGTCACACCATGTAATGAGCCTTTGTACACTCACCAACCCATACAGTGTGACTATATGATTTTACTAATGTGTGCAAACGTGGCAATGATCGCTAGTTGACGATTGCAGAACAGTGTCTGAATAACTAAATAAACAACCAGGGGTTAACTGTATATATTTACAGAGAGACTGTTATTGACAATGATACCTCACTCTGGGTCAGCCAGTAAGCGGTACCCCTGACAGACAACACAGCTCATGCTGGTAGCTATTTGGACAATTCTTTGATTCACAGGAACCAGCAGGGGTCTTACAGTGACAGTTCAATGCCACATCTGTATTGCTTAATCGTTCTTGTACCTGGGGAAAAAAAGGGCATGTAGGACGATCGACTGCAATCCATGATTTCTGGATGATTACTCTGCTTGACATTTTCATCAACCATTGGGACTATTTTCCCTGCTGCGCTAATGTTATGACAAAATCAAATGGGCTTTCTTGTGATTTTCAATCATTCTGACAAGTGTCACCCACATTTCTCCATATGTCATGATTTTCTACCTCTCCAACTGGCATCTCTGTTCAGTCAAAAGCAGTTTTTGTCTCATTCCATCATATTTCAAAGACCCATCTGACACAGTTCTATCTCTTCCTTCCATTTTGTTCCAATCGGAAAATGCGTCCGGCATATGATTTATAAGAAGTTACACAACGGGTGAGTCCAATCCTGGACGCTGATTGGTTAAAACCGCATTCAAGGCGGTGTCTATTCCACAAGTTACCACCGGCTAAAGCTATAACGTCGAAATGCCTATTTACTCTGTTCCATCTCACTGCGCAGTCCACTGTCTCATCAGCCCAGCCAGAACATTAATGAATTTGATCTCCACTATAAAAAGCATCTAGACATTATCTCCCATTTCTTTGAGACTAGCATGTGGTTTTCAACAGCGGAGCTTTGTATAAACCTTGCTGTCTGCATTTCGCTTCGTTTTACCTGTTTTCTTATATATGTCCATAAAAAGGATGCTGATTCATGATTTCGTCTGTCTCGTACCGACTCATACACATTCATTACTATGGGACAGCTGGAGATCCAATTTCAATATTGAAACAATGTTGCAGATGTCAGTCTTTCTAGCTTCAGTTTGAAGCGGTTGTGTTAGCTGTGTTGTTAGCTAGCTTCTCTGAACAACAGTGTCCTGACGAGAGAGCACATTTTCTATGCCAGGTGAAATCTTTAAGTTGGCCGTAGTTGGCTAGCTAGCAAGCAACGGATAAGAATGTTGCCAGCCAGTACAGCAATAGAACAAAAAGACTGAACGACTGGGTCAAGTCTCTGGCAACCGAACCGATAGAACGAACAACCAGCCGGCTTGGGTAGCAACCCTAGATTTGTCTCGGCCTATATCTCGTGGAAGGATGAAATAGTATGAATAAATTCAGCCAACATTGTTTTTATGAAAATACCCCAATCATTATTTGAATATGCTGGTAACCCATTGTATAAAAGTGATAATGCCCTCAAAGCCGATGTTTGGAGGATATTGGCAGGGTTTGTTCTGGCATTATCACTTAATTATGTTTTAGACAATAACAAGAGTCAGGAGAACTACATGCTAAATATTCAGAGTTTAATATTTAGTGTTGAAATCTCTTTGACATGACTTGGACCATGCCGGGGCCCACTCAGACCTGTTTCACTGCTCCCTAGCCCTGGGAGTAAACTGTGGCAGCCTGGGTGCAGTGCAGCACAGCCTCCTGGACCTGTCTCGCTGTGTTCAGCTGTGGATCTAGGGCAGTGCAGTTAGTCAACACTTCTCAGAATAAAATGTTGCCGTGACTCCTTCCTCTGGGCCACCCGGCTCTTGGCTGCCAACCCTCTTCCGTGACAAAATTGTGGTTAATTATTCAATGGTTAACTGGGCATGAGGTTGATGAGCATTGTAACCGGTAAAAGCCACAAGCACCTGCACAGTTCCACATTACACTGAAGACTACAGTAAAAGGTTGACTATGTTATTGATCAGCTAAAGCAGGTGAGGGCACAGGGATGTAATGAGGCTCAGAATCACTAAATGACCCAAGATTGTATGGGAAAAGGGTCAGAGAGTGCTTTTTGTCTCTCTTTCTATGACACAATGCTTTGTTTTGTATTGAAAATGCTTGTTGTATGGCCCATTCTCTTCCTGTCAGCCTGAGTATTGACCTCACTGCTGCAACCAAGTCAACCTTCAGATTCCACCATATATATATATATATTTTTAATTTGACCAGCCAAGTCAGTTGTGACGACCCTCCCACTCTGTCTGCCGAATTCTTTCTCTTTGCTCTTGTTTTCCTTAACAGGATATCGGTGGGTGGAGCTGGGAGGGTCGTCAGCGACATGGGCCCGGGTGTGTCCCGGGATAAATACACCTCTTCCCCATTCATTGAGGAGACTCTCTCCATGCAGACAGTGATAGATTTTGTTTGTGGCCGTTTTGTTTGTTTGTGTGTTTGCTTTGGCACCTTTCAACACCCCTCATTATCACATTTATGCACGCATCCACTTATTAACACTACTGATTACTGACTACACACACCATTGTTAGTTGTATTTACATTACTTAAGTTAATAAATATATTTTTGTAATTCCTTATCTCCACGTTGTCTCCCTTTTTGTTACGGACTTCGAGCCGGGTCGTGACAGTTAAGAATAAATTCTTATTTACAATGACGGCCTACCGGGGAATATATTGGGTTAACTGCCTTGTTCAGGGGCAGAACGACAGATTTTTACCTTGTCACCTTTCAGTTACTGGCCCAACGCTTTAACCAGTAGGCTACCTGCCGCCCCTATCAGACAGAGGGCATCACAACAGCCCTGGCTTCACTCAGAGGGGCTTTATTTTCAAACCAGACAGTGTGTTGGAGCCCAGAACACGCCGAGGTATCTGCCAGGTCTGTGCTCCAGTCCAACCCCTTCCTAACTTCACCCCCTACCCCTGTCCAGGTCACTGTAGTGATCAGCTGGGGGGGCTGACTATCCCTCTCTGGAGAAGAGTGGTTTAGGTTTCTATTGACAGGGGCATTAACAACGTGGCTCTATATTGGCATGTGGCATGCTCCCAGGCATGTGATGGATCCATAAGGAAAGGCATCTAACAGACAGGATGAACTCATTTAGCGTCACCGTGGGGAGAGAGCTGAGAGAGAGCTGAGCTGGAGACAGAGCTGAGAGAGCTGAGCGAGAGAGAGAGAGAGAGAGAGAGAGAGAGCTGAGCTAGACAGAGAGCTGAGAGAGAGCTGAGCGAGAGAGAGAGAGAGAGAGAGAGCTGAGCTAGAGAGAGAGCTGAGCGAGAGAGAGAGAGAGAGAGAGAGAGAGAGAGAGAGCTGAGCTAGACAGAGAGCTGAGCGAGAGCTGAGCGAGAGAGAGAGAGAGAGAGAGAGCTGAGCTAGAGAGAGAGCTGAGCGAGAGAGAGAGAGAGAGAGAGAGAGAGAGAGAGAGAGCTGAGCTAGACAGAGAGCTGAGCGAGAGAGAGAGAGAGAGAGAGCTGAGCGAGAGGGGGTAGAGAGAGGATATGTAAGTTGACACAGTGTGAGAGTGTGGGCAGTAGTGCTTTATACTGCTCTCTTCCTGGCAGTACTCAAAATCAGCCTCCTCAGCTCTCCTCTGCATAACTATGCAGTGCCGCTGGTTGCCATGGTAACCAAGCTCCTTATATTAGCAATAAAAAGGAAAATATTTTAGGCCTTTTGTTTGCTTTTCTCCCATTTAACTCCTCTTTTTAATAAACACACCAATCAATAGGATCTAAGGAGAGAGGATTAACCGGTATGTTGAATGTACAAATCTGTTCTTTATGCAGAACATGATGACATCTAGTGGTAGGATATTCATGAGAACACTGGTACATCCATGAGTCTGTAACGTTCATAAAGGATACTGAAGCTCTTTCCTATACTAACTAGTAAAACACATACTATATCTCTGATTTGTTTGAACAAAATACTAATTATTTATGATTGTGACCTGGGGTCTACAATGCAGTAAATTATGTTCTTTATGAGAAATGAATACATTTGTATTGATCATTTATTCTTAGTAAACATTTCAAATGTCGCTGTTAGAGTGACTGTTTCCTCTTGGAATTAGTGAGGTCACTTGTGAGGTCACTTGGCTACTCACCATGAGACAGCACTATGGAAGTGGTTTGTGTTAGAAGAGAGACAAAAGAGATAAACAGCCCTAAACCGCACAGGAAGTCAGAGCAGGATAGAATGCCCGAGGATCGGTTATCCACAACATTGATTCAGAGGGGTTGGGTTAAACGTAGCATTTTGGTTGAATGCATTAAGTTGTGCAACTGACTAGGTATCACCTTTCCCTATCCCTTCCCCTCCATCCATGCCAGGATTTCCTCTGTGGAGTCCCTCAGTCTGCTGAGTGACATGTCTCTGGGAGGGCCAGCTGTGTGCCCCTGAGTGGCCCACCCGGGGATCCAGTCTAAACCTGCTCTGCTCAGCTGGACAGAGCTCTGAGGGTAGAGTTACACTGAAAAGCCCTCCCAGAAACCATGTGACCATGTCATTAGCGGGCTCCGACTGTCAGGGGCCAGAGACAGGGGTGGGAAGGTTAAAGAACGTTCTCTGAAAGCTGTGTACCACTACTTTTATCGTATTCCTTCCATAAGTAGCATTGAAGCACACATCTACAAATAGCGGAGATCATTTAATATCTGACAGAAATAATATTATCAATTGAAGTTTTCAGTCTTGTGTATTGATGAGTTGATTTGAACGTCTGCCAAAGATGCAGAACTTCCTCAGCCCATTAGCTGGCGTTTCCATGGTGACTAGTGAGTAAGAAGCCGTGGGGCCAACACCTTCAAATTGGGGCTACGGTCTATGCTGAACAGGTGGATAGAAATAGATACAACACTGTAACTCTCCCTCACTGATGTGTGCAGAGCATGATGCTTCCCGGTGAGCATTAATCTCATTTCATTTTAATTCGACTTACTACTCTTTTTTTACAGCACACGTTGTATATTTGCTCCATGACTTCTCATTGCCTTGTAGGAGCCTGTTTCTGCAATCACAATACCTGGCATGACATTGTTCTGCATGTTGAAAGCTGAAGGTGACCTCGCCGAGCCATGTGGGGCTTTATGTAACATAGAGCCAAAGTCCGTCACTTTATGGCTGTGATGTCATGCGTGTGGTTATTCAAAATCGTAAGGCATTCCATAATATTTGCATTATGGAATGCCTCTGAAAACGATACATCACAGAGCCCCGGTGTTCAAAAGCTTTCATTCCCCCTAAGTCCTTTTTCCTCCCTCTGTACGGCTTTGATGTGTGCATTTGTAGTGTTCATAATTAGTTGAGCTAATATCTAATTAGCCATAGGTTTTTTTTTCTTGTTCTTCTCTCATCACCCCTAACTGGTGACTGAAGAGACACCAGGAGGTCGTATACTGAACTGCATAAAGAAATGTTACACACTGCAAGTGCAAATAGCCAAACATGCAGATCAACACTCAGTAAGAAACTGCCGACTCCTTGTCCCTGTCCCTCTCACAGTGACTGATCACACAGTCTCAGTCTGACGTCAATCCATTCCAAATGGTAGCTGTGGTTTTTGTGGCCGGCACCGGCACACACCAGGAATGAGCTCTGGAATTTGTTTTTAAGACCCAGTGCAGTCAAAAACGTGAGTTTCCTTCCCACTCAGACCACTCCCAGACACTCCTAGCTTGAGAAAGATGTATTTTTGTATGTGTTTTTTTTTTTTTACCATTCATTGAAATCTCACAATAACGTACTTAATTGTTACCCAATCAATTATTTGATGTTGAGATAAAACAGCTGCTACCTTTAACTGTAGCTGAATCACTGTTATTGTAAGGAGTGGACTTCTGCTGAATGTTCTGCTGTTTTCCAGGGTGTCAGAGCAGTGAGTTAGGGAGTCAGTGTGTGTGGGGCTCATTGGAGTGATTCAACTTGACTGAACTAGGTAAGACTGGAGGCTGGAGCCTGTCAACATTCATCCCTGTTGATCCACTGCAATCAATAAACTGGTCAGCAGCTACAATAACAGTCCACCTCTCCTGTCTTAACTCTGTGAACTAACACTAACTGATCAATGAACAGTGTGCAAATTACTCTGACAGAGAAACACCTGATCAAAACTCTACCCCAGTCTTGACTAATCCTTCAGACCTAACATTGACTGGTTACATTACTCACATCTGGGAATGTCTACCGTCTTAGCTGTGTATGTGATGAAGCGGTGTCTGGCCTATGTTTATGGAGAGGAGGATGTTTCTATGACAGCTTGTGTAGTCCACCCTGTTGAGCATTGCCTCTTCCTGTCAGGCTACTCACATCAGCTAGCAATGTTGCTGAAGCTACTCTGAAATATACAGTTTACCAGGCTGCTGATTTTTTCACACTGGAAGAAGTTAAGCTACCCTACAGCTGAAAAAGTAGTTCACTACAGCCAAACTACCTTGTGAAAAAATATCTTATGTAAATCTGAAATGTCATAAACTGCAAATTGCAAGGACAGATCACTTTGGGGTCAGATGTTAACAGCATGTGTAATTGAGCCTATTAAACACAAAAACAAAAAGTATACAAAAACAAGAATAAGGTGGGTCTGATGCCAAAAAAGAAAGGAAATTATTGCCTACTTCACCCATATTTTCTTTTCGTTTTGCAAAAAGAGTAGTGTGTAGTTCCAGTAGTTAGCGACACAACTGCATGGCAAAAAAGTAATTAACTACTGAAAACACTACCTAGATTTGAATTTAACTCAACTATCACCAAGTTACTGCAAAATGTAGTTACATTACTAGTTGAAATACATGTAGTTCACTACTCCTCAACACTGTTCGCTAGTAACCTGGTAGTTACCCATTTCTCGCTAAAGAAAATACCCCTACTGAACACACACTGAGACAAGTGATAATAGAATTGAAAGGATTTTGACAGGGAAAGTGTGTAGATTAGGGCGCTGCTATGTTCCAAGCAACCTCTCAGAAATGCAGTATAGGAAATATGGGCTGGTTTCCCGACAGCTGGTCCCGGCCCGTATTACCACACAATGTAACTGTAAACAGATGTGGAGAGAGGAGGGAGTGACTAATAGAGATGGAGAAAGGAAGGAGTGCAGAGAGGAAGGGGGTGTGGAGCAGAAAGGGCCGGCCCTAGCCTTTTGGGCAAAACATTTTAGTGCCCCCCTCTTGACAGCAGAGAGAACATTTGAAGTTTTAAAGTTAATTTCCTGCAATTCTACACATTTTGCCATGGGGTATAGAGAAAATGTTGCAGTTTTAAAGCACGTTTTCTGCAGTTCTACATTTTTTCCTATGGTGAGTAGAGAGAATTTTGAAATTGTATTAAACATTTCAGGTACTGTAATTCTACTCATTTTGCCATGGGTCAGAGAGAGATAATTTCAGTTTTACAGCTAGTTTCCTGCAATTTTACGCATTTGCCATTACTTATGCCATGTTAAGGATATCTGAGTTAAAGTGACTAACAAAATCAATGGGCCCCCCCTGGAGGTCAGAGCCCCTGGGCATGTGACCTGCATGCCCGGTCAGTATTCAACCATGATTACTACACATTTAGATAGCTGGCTAGACTAACTGACAAATCAAAACATTGTTCGCTGACATGGCTAATAGAGTGACTGTTAGTGACTAACATAAGATAAAAACTGCTGATGCACAACAACATTTCAAACTTGCAGCTTGTGTAATCAGTAAGCTGAGACCCTGACAGTTCCTAAAAGAAGAAGAGGATCGGGGCCCCCTAGAGCCTGAGGCCCCTAAGTGACCGCTTATGCTGCTTATGCCTGAAACCGGCCCTGGGAGCAGATGAGCAGAGAGAGGAAGGAAGGATGAGAGCAAAGAGCAGAGTGTTATAAAACTGAGGCAGGGAGAGGAGGAAGCTGGCACTGACCGTCTTGACATGACTGCTAACATGTCAAAGTAAGCTTCAGAAAAAATTTACACCTCACAACCCTTCAGAAAGTGTAAGCCTATTCATGTAGAACACTGGTGTGTTGAGCTCAGAGCATAATGACGTGCTAATACGGTTTATTGAGGTTGACCTTTGGAATCCACATTTTTGTCATTTACAGAGCCTTTAGAAAGAATTCACGTCTTTACTTTTTCTACATTTTGTTATGTTAAAGCCTGAAATAAAAATGGATTACATTTAGATGTTTTTTGTCACTGGCCTACACACAATACCCTATAATGTCAAAGTAGAATTATGTTTTTTTTAATTTTGACAAAGTAATTACAAAATAAAGATGAAATATCTTGAGTAAATAAGTATTCAACCCCTTTGTTATGGCAAGCCTAAATAAGTTCAGGAGTAAAAATGTGCTTAACAAGTCACACACAGTTGAAGTCAGAAGTTTACATACACCTTAGCCAAACACATTTAAACTCAGCTTTTCACAATTCCTGACATTTAATCCTAGTAAAAATTCCATGTCTTAGGTCAGTTAGGATCACCACTTTATTTTAAGAATGTGAAATGTCAGAATAATAGTTGAGAGAATGATTTATTTCAGCTTTTATTTATTTCATCACATTCTCTGTGGGTCAGAAGTTTACATACACTCAATTAGTATTTGGTAGCATTGCCTTTAAATTGTTTAACTTGGGTCAAACGTTTCGGGTAGCCTTCTACAACAAGTTGGGTGAATTTTGGCCCATTCCTCCTGACAGAACTGGTGTAAATGAGTCAGGTTTGTAGGCCTCCTTGCTCGCACACACTTTTTCTATAGGATGAGGCCAGGGCCATGTGATGGCCACTCCAATACCTTGACTTTGTTGTCCTTAAGCCATTTTGCCACAACTTTGGAAGTATACTTGGGGTCATTGTCCATTTGGAAGACCCATTTGCGACCAAGCTTTAACTTCCTGACTGATGTCTTGAGATGTTACTTCAATAAAATTGACATAATGTTCCTTCCTCATAATGCCACCTATTTTGTGAAGTGCACCAGTCCCTCCTGCAGCAAAGCACCCCCACAACATGATGCTGCCACCCCCGTGCTTCACAGTTGGGATGGTGTTCTTCGGCTTGCAAGCCTCCCCGTTTTTCCTCCAAACATAATGATGGTCATTATGGCCAAACAGTTTTATTTTTGTTTCATCAGACCAGAGGACATTTCTCCAAAAAGTACGACCTTTGTCCCCATGTGCAGTTGCAAACCGTATTCTGGCTTTTTAATGGCGGTTTTGGAGCAGTGGCTTCTTCCTTGCTGAGCGGACTTTCAGGTTATGTTGATATAGGACTCGTTTTCTGTGGATATAAATACTTTTGTACCTGTTTCCTCCAGCATCTTCACAAGGTCCTTTGCTGTTGTTCTGGGATTGATTTGCACTTTTAGCACCAAAGTACGTTCATCTCTAGGAGACAGAACGCATCTTGACGGCTGCGTGGTCCCATGGGGTTTATACTTGCGTACTATTGTTTGTACAGATGAACATGGTACTTTCAGGTGGAAATTGCTCCCAAAGATGAACCAGACTTGTGGATGTCTACAATTTTTTTCTAAGGTCTTGGCTTATTTCTTTTGATTTTCCCATGATGTCAAGCAAAGAGGCACTGCATTTAAAGGTAGGCCTTGAAATACATCCACAGGTACACCTCCAATTGACTCAAATGATGTCAATTAGCCTATCAGAAGCTTCTAAAGCCATGACATCATTTTCGGGAATTTCTCAAGCTGTTTAAAGGCACAGTCAACTTAGTGTATGTAAACTTCTGACCCACTGGAATTGTGATACAGTGAATTATAAGTGAAATAATCTGTCTGTAAACAATTGTTGGAAAAATTACTTGTGTCATGCACAAAGTAGATGTCCTAACCGACTTGCCAAAACTATAGTTTGTTAACAAGAAATTTGTGGAGTGGTTGAAAAACAAGTTTTAATTAATGTGTCCAATCTAAGTGTATGTAAACTTCCGACTTCAACTGTATTAAGTTGCATCAACTTTGTGTGAAATAATAGTGGTTAACATGATTTTTGAATGAATACCTCATCTCTATACCCCACACATACAATTATCTTTCTGTATAGAACTTTGTGACATCTACTGATGTAAAAAGGGCTTTATAAATACATTTGATTGATTGATTTGTAATTGATCTCAGTCGAGTAGTGAAATTCGAACACATATTCAACCACAAAGACCAGGGAGGTTTTCCAATGCCTCACACAGAAGGGTAGGTGGGTAAATTACACTTTGGATGATGTATCAATACACCCAGTCACTACAAAGATACATGCGTCATTCCTAACTCAGTTGCTGGAGAGGAAGGAAACCGCTCAGAGATTTCACCATGAGGCCAATGGTGACTTTAAAACAGTTACAGAGTTTAATGGCTGTGATAGGAGAAAACTGAGGATGGATCAATAACATTGTAGTTACTCCGCAATACTAACCTAAATGACAAAGTGAAAAGAAGGAAGCCTGTACAGAATAAAAATATTCCAAAATATGCATCCTGTTTGCATCAAGGCACTAAAGTAATACTGCCAAAAATGTGGCAAATAAATTGTAAGAAATTATGTCCTGAATACAAAGTGCATTGTTTGGTGCAAATCCAATCCAACACACAGTATTACTGAGATCCACTCTCCATATTTTCAAGCATAATTGTGGCTGCATTATCTTTCAGTATGCATGTAATCATTAAGGACTGAGGAGTTTTTCAAGATAAAAAAGAAACAGAATAGAGCTAAGCACAGGCAAAATCCTAGAGGAAAACCTGGTTCAGTTTGCTTTGTACCAGACACTGGGAGATTAATTCACCTTTCAGCAGGACAATAGCCTAAAACACATGGCCAAATCTACACTGGAGCTGTTTACAAAGAAGGCAGTGAATGTTTCTGAATGACCAAGTTACGGTTTTGACTTAAATCTACTTGAAAATCTATAGCAAAACCTGAAAATGTTTGTCTAGCAATGATCTGCAACCAATTTGACAGAGCTTGAAGAATTCTGAAAATAATAATGGGAAATGTTGCACAATCCAGGTGTGGAAAGCTCTTAGAGACTTACCCAGAAAGACTCACAGCTTTAATCGCTGCCAAAGTTTCTTCTACAAAGTATTGACTCCAGGGTGTGAATAATTATGTAAATTAGATATTACTGCATATAATTTTCAATAAATATGCAGAAATTTCTAAAAACATGTTTTTACTTTGTCATTATGGGGTATTGTGTGAGAGAAAAAATCTATTTAATCCATTTTGAATACAGGCTGTAACACAATAAAATGTGGAATTAATCAAGGGGTATGAACACTTTCTGAAGGCACTGTCACTGATGTTTTTGTTTACAGTTGCTGACTAGAACAGTGTCTCTAGACATTGCAAGCACTAAAGAAAAGAGGAAGAGGGCATGGGAGAACTGGGATCAACTGTAACCATTGTAAAAATAAAAAATAAATAAAAATAAAGCCCTTAATCCTTCATAGTCTCACAGCAATTCCATTTTCACCAGTTATGTATTTTCACATCGCAATTCTTACAAAACACTTTCATTTGGCACTGCAATCTCAGCCCTACATTCTTAGAATTAGTAGTGACTCGAGGAACCCTGGATATCCTCAAGGAACCATCACTAGTCAAAGGTTCACAGCTGCATCTTTGGTTAGTTGTGGGGTTCCTGGAGGAACCCTGGACTGGAGGCGTGGCTTAGTAGGGGAGTGGCTTTCAGATGTATATTTTTTTGCTTCCCATTAGAGTAAATGTCATTCCTGTTCATTTCTAAGGTTAAATTTCTAAGGTCATTTCTGTCATGTTAAGGTTAAAAGCTGACCTTTTTGTAGCTTCAATGAGGCTTACTGAGGTGTAGGATTTCCCCAAGAGCCTATGTAACTTCCAAAGTTTGAAAAGTTAATATTTACTATATGTAATCAACAATGTTAATATTGCACTGAATAAATCCAACATAAGGAACTCCTTCCTAATATTCAGTTCCCCACCCCTTTTGCCCTCAGGACAGCCTCAATTTGTCAGGTCATGGACTCTACTCAAAAACATTCCAAAGGGATGCTGGCCAATGTTGACTCCAATGCTTTCCACAGTTGTGTCAAGTTGGTGTCACGTCCTGACCGTAGTAAGATGTTATTTTCTATGGTAGAGTAGGTCAGGGCGTGACAGGGGTGTTTTGTGTTTTTCTATATCTATGTTTAGGTTCTAGTTTTTATATTTCTATGTTGTTGTTTTTTGGGATGATCTCCAATTAGAGGTTGCTGGTCCTCGTTGTCTCTAATTGGAGATCATACTTAAGTAGGGGTTTTTTCCACCTGTGTTTGTGGGTAGTTGTCTTCTGTTTAGTTTATGTACCTGACAGAACTGTGCGCTTTCGTTTTTCTCTTTGTTATTTTTCCTTTAGGGGTTTGAGTTATAATAAATATTCATCATGAGCAATCAACACGCTGCGCTTTGGTCCCCTCTCTACGACAGCCGTTACAGTTGGCTGGATGTCCTTTGCGTGGTGGACCATTCTTGATATACAAGGGAAACTGTTGAGCATGAAAAACCCAGAAACATTGCTGTTCTTTACACAAACCAGTGCGCCTGGCATCTCAAGGCTTAAAAATCCTTCTTTAAACTGTAGCATCCCCTTCATCTACACTGAGTATGGTTACATGCACACAATAATGCGATTACTCTGGGTACTCAGATTAATATAATAGTTTGATTAAAATGTTTGCATGCTTTGCAAGAACGGTTTCCCAAATAATACTGTTTACATGCACACATCTGAAATCAGGCGCTCTGATAAATACAGAAAATGGCCAATCAAAATAAACGTTCTACCACAGCGACCATGTTATTTTAGGAAGCCTATTTGATTCTGAGTTCAGACATGTATAAGTGACATCAATAAGGGATCATAGCTTCACCTGGATTCACTGGGTCAGTGTATGGGTGCGGTTCAAACACTTAAAAGACACACCCTATCCCCTCAGCCCTCAAATTAAGTGGACACTTCTGATGATGTATCATGACGTCTGACAAGAATACACATGCAGGGCAAGGGGCAAGGCAGAAAGGTATGACGGGTGATAAGAGACATATATAAGCCTAGGCAACCGTACCACTTGACATGACATGATACCAACGCCTTACTAACGTCTGCGTGACTCCTGCGTTACGTGTCTGACTGACACGATAACAACGCCTTACTAATGTCTGAGTGATGCCTGCGTCGCGTGTTAATGAAAGTCATAATGTGCATCGTTTATATTTATACTAATTAAATCTCAACCATAAATGTTAGAAACATACCATTTTTCCCCCTTGGCCGGAAATTCGTCTTGCGGGTGCTTTATATGCGCTTCAGTCAATTATGAGTGTGTCTACTTATAATTATATAATTATTAATATACTCCTACTGTATGATAGCTAGCAAATTAATTAGCTAACTAACGTTAGCCTGCCTAGCTGGAACTTCTGAAGAAGGAAAATGTTTTATTTCTACAATTTCCAAAAGCTAACCAAACAGAAATATATTTACTTGTTACGAGACGTGTTTGTGCCACAATTTCTAACTTATTTGCATTCGTTTTTACTTATACTTGTATGTTGACTTCTCTATTGATGTTGTTTTTAAGTTTTCGCAGACGTTTCTTAGCGGATGTACAATCGTCGCGAATTGAATTATGGGGAGTTTCAGGCCCTGGAATGAACATCATTGTACACTCGCTAAGCCGACTAAAAACGAGGGCTGACGGGCTTATGTTGCAAACTTCCCTTGCTTGGCTAATCATTTGGACCGCCCTCCAAGATGGCGATGGGGATTCCACCAAGGGCATAAGGCGAGGGTAAGTGGACATGGGTGTGTCTTTTAAGTGTTTGGACCATAACGTATGTCATGGAAAGAGCCGGTGTTCTTAATGTTTTGTACGCTCAAACCTGGGTCTGTAGTGACGCCTCTAGCACTGCCTTAGACCTCTTAGGCCCATTTTAATAATATATTGCAGAGGTGACAGCCTATCAGAAGATTGGAGGTGTGGCTTATTGGAGACGTGGCTTTCATCTAATAATTTTTGGCTAGCCATTAGAGTAAACGTTTGTACACTGCAGATTTTTTTTCTTTAGTGTTTATACGTAGGACATGTCAGTGAAGGTTTGTGGGAGGAACTGTAGGAGGAGGGACTCATTGTAATGGCGTCACTACAGACCCAGGTTTGATCTCGGCTGTATCACAACCGGCCGTGATCGGGAGTCCCATAGGGCGGTGCCAATAGGCCCATTGTCTTCTAGACACCCAGTTCTTCTAGACACCTTTACTTGTAAGAGTGTATAGGGGCATTAGTTAACATTTTGGTTTTGTGTTTTTTATAGAACAATGCCAAAATATAGAAGAAAATAATACACTCAACCTGATTGGCTATTCTACCTTAATCCTTCTCTTGGTCCAGCTTGTGCAACTGTTTCAAAGTGTTGCTTTCTTTTGACAGTTAAGCTCAGCCTATCTCTTCAGTGGAAATAAGTAAGTATTCTATTCTGTTGAGCTTTGATTCAGAGCAGCAGGTGGGCGAGTCCAGTCAAGTTATCTGACCTCATTCAAACCCTGAACACTTGCCTCCTCCATGGTTGATGACAGCATGTGCATGTAGAACACTCTTTACCAGCCAGTGTTTGGGACAGTCATACAGCCAGTAAAGGGTGAGAAGGAGAGGTGAACCATTGAGGGGAAGGGTTCGGTGGCACTGACGCGTGTCTGAGGGTGAGAAATGTGTGTGAATCAGCCTGGGCAGCAGACAGAATCACCCCCAACCATTCACTGTGCTCCAGCCCTGACAGGCAGAAAGAGCCTTATTAATGAACAGGGCCTGCTCTGTCAAAAACTGCACATGACAATGGAATGTAATAGGAGTTACATACAGGGGCAGCAAGCGAGAGGCCACACACACACACACACACACACACACACACACACACATTGCCAAACCCCCATGGAACAGAGAGAGAGGTGCAGCGGGAAGAGAGGGATAGCGATAGAGCAAACGGGGGGGTAGAGAAAGCAGAGAAGGGTGGATGGGGGAGGGAGAAAAGAAGGAGGTGATTGTTGGGGAGTTAGGAAGAATGTATAAAACGAGGGCCAGAGAGAGGGGGAGAGAGTGAATGAACAGAAAGAGAGAAGAAACATTGGTGGCAAGATTTTCGAAAGCAATAAAGGACTATCGAAAAATCAGGTAAACTGATATTTTTATGAATATGAATCAATCTAAAATTATTGTCTAGTCCTTATTCTATGTGAATTACTAAAGAAAACATTTCTAGGATGTTTTGAAGTCTATTGACACGCATCTAACTCTGTAACTACTGACATACAGTTGGGTTGGGTCGGGTTGTCTCGCTCTCACTGTTAGTGTAGTTCTACTGAACCTTACCTATGGTTGTTTGGTGTGTGCTGCTTGCTGTTATATTAGTATGTTTATTAATCCATACTTGTTTATTTAGGGAATCTGTCAGGTAGATATATTTGTATAGAATCATGGGGAGATTGCACTGGCAGCTCTGCTGTAAGTGGGACCAGCTGACAGGGCTGTTCTGGGTGTGTAAAGCCTGGTTTGAACCCACTGTGCAGATTTATTCCTCAGTGCTTCACAATGTTCCCAAAATGTTCAACCTAAAAGGGCAGCTGTGTGTGCAGAACTTTTGTAGAGTATGGTCATACTGTATGATGAACATTAAACTAAAGGATCATGAAGAATATAAAACTCGATGTTACGATTTCTACCTTTTTCTCCATTCATGTAGGCTGGGAATTCATTGTGGGATTGTTTTTTGTTTTTTGTTTTTTTACATTACAAAGCATTGTGTTTCAGATTAGCATATTGGTGTTTTAAATCACAAATGATGGTGGTGCCAGTAACCACTTCCACATTCACGTTATCCAGAGGAATTAGGGTTAAGTGCCTTGCTCAAGGGCACAGACAGATATTGCAACTTGCTCTGGGATTCAAACCAGCTACCTTTTGGTTACTGGCCCAACTCTCTTAACTGCTAGGCTACCAACCGCCCTGTGTCAATCCACGTTGGTCTGATTTATAAAAAGGGTTGTGGGAAATAAATTCTCATGTGCGATATCCCATACAGCACATGAAATCAAGCATTCTTCACAAATGTAAGAATAACAACACATTTGGAATATATACAGTACCAGTCAGAAGTATGGACACACCTACTCATTCATGGGTTTTTCTTTATTTTTACTATTTTCTACATTGTAGAATAATAGTGAAGGCATCAAAACTATGAAATAACACATATGGAATCATGTAGTTAACAAAAAAGTGATAAACATATCAAAATATATTTTAGATTCTTCAAAATAGCCACCCTTTGCCTTGATGACAGCTCTCAACCAGCTTCATGAGGTAGTCACCTGGAATGCATTTCAATTAACAGGTGTGCCTTGTTAAAAGTTAATTTGTGGAATTTATTTCCTTCTTAATGCGTTTCAGCCAATCAGTTGTGTTGTGACAAGGTAGGGGTGGTATACAGAAGAGAGCCCTGTTTGAAAAAAATACCCATATTTTTGTAAGAATAGCTCAAATAAGCAAAGAGAAATGACTGTCCCTCATTACTTTAAGACATTAAAGTCAGTCAATCCGGAAAATGTCAAGAACTTTGAAAGTTTCTTCAAGTGCAGTCACAAAAAACATCAAGCGCTATGATGAAACTGTCTCTCATGAGGACCGCCACAGGAAAGGTAGACCCAGAGTTACTTCTGCTGCAGAGGATAAGTTCATTAGAGTTACCAGCCTCAGAAATTGCAACACGAATAAATGTTTCACAGAGTTCAAGTAACAGACACATCTTAACATTAACTGTTTAGAGGAGACTACGTGAATCAGGCCTTCATGGTTGAATTGCTGCAAAGAAACCACTACTAAAGGCCACCAATAAGAAGGAGACTTGCTTGGGCCAAGAAACACAAGCAATGGATATTAGACCAGTGGAAATCTGTCCTTTGGTCTGATGAGTCCAAATTTGAGATTTTTGGTTCCAGAATGTGTAAGGGCTATTTGACCAAGAAGGAGAGTGATGGAGTGTTGCATCAGACAACGTGGCCTCCACAATCACCCGAACTCAACCCAATTGAGATGGTTTGGGATGAGTTAGACCGCAGAGTGAAGGAAAAGCAGCCAACAAGTGCTCAGTATACAGTTGAAGTCGGACGTTTACATACACTTAGGTTTGGAGACATTAAAACTCGTTTTTCAACCACTCCACAAATTTCTTGTTAACAAACTATAGTTTTGGCAAGTCGGTTAAGACATCTACTTTGTGCATGACACAAGTCATTTTTCCAACAATTGTTTACAAACAGATTATTTCACTTATAATTCACTGTATCACAATTACACTGGGTCAAACATTTACATACACTAAGTTGACTGTGCCTTTAAACAGCTTGAAAAATTCCCAAAAATGATGTCATGGCTTTAGAAGCATCTGATAGGCTAATTGACATCATTTGAGTCAATTGGAGGTGTACCTGTGGATGTATTTCAAGGCCCACCTTCAAACTCAGTGCCTCTTTGCTTGACATCATGGGAAAATCTAAAGAAATCAGCCAAGACCTCAGAAAAATAATTGTAGACCTCCGCAAGTCTGGTTCATCCTTGGGAGCAATTTCCAAACGCCTGAAGGTACCACGTTCATCTGTACAAACAATAGTACGCAAGTATAAACACCATGGGACCACGCAGCCGTCATACTGCTCAGGAAGGAGACGCGTTCTGTCTCTTAGAGATGAACGTACTTTGGTGCGAAAAGTGCAAATCAATCCCAGAACAACAGCAAAGGACCTTGTGAAGATGCTGGAGGAAACAGGTACAAAAGTAGCAACATCCACAGTAAAACGAGTCCTATATCGACATAACCTGAAAGGCCGCTCAGCAAGGAAGAAGCCACTGCTCAAAAACCGCCATAAAAAAAGCCAGACTACGGTTTGCAACTGCACATGGGGACAAAGATCGTACTTTTTGGTGAAATGTCCCCTGGTCTGATGAAACAAAAATAGAACTGTTTGGCCATAATGACCATCGTTATGTTTGGAGGAAAAAGGGGGAGGCTTGCAAGCCGAGGAACACCATCCCAACTGTGAAGCACGGGGGTGGCAGCATCATGTTGTGGGGGTGCTTTGCTGCAGGAGGGACTGGTGCACTTCACAAAATAGGTGGCATCATGAGGAAGGAAAATTAGGTGGATACATTGAAGCAACATCTCAAGACATCAGTCAGTAAGTTAAAGCTTGGTCGCAAATGGGTCTTGTAAATGGACAATGACCCCAAGCATACTTCCAAAGTTGTGGAAGATGGCTTAAGGACAACAAAGTCAAGGTATTGGAGTGGCCATCACAAAGCCCTGACCTCATCCTATAGGAAATCTGTGGGCAGAACTGAAAAAGCGTGTGCGAGCAAGGAGGCCTACAAACCTGCCTCAGTTACACAAGCTATGTCAGGAGGAATGAGCAAAAATTCACCCAACTTATTGTGGGAAGCTTGTGGAAGGCTACCAGAAACGTTTGACACAAGTTAAACATTTTAAAGGCAATGCTACCAAATACTAATTGAGTGTATGTAAACATCTGACCCACTGGGAATATTATGAAATAAATAAAATATGAAATAAATCATTCTCTACTATTATTCTGACATTTCACATTCTTAAAATAAAGTGGTGATCCTAACTGACCTAAGACAGGGAAATTTTACTAGGATGAAATGTCAGGAATTGTGAAAAACTGAGTTTAAATGTATTTGGCTAAGGTGTATGTAAACTTCCAACTTCAACTGTATGTGGGAACTCCTTCAATACTGTTGGAAAAGCATTCCATGTGAAGCTGGTTGAGAGAATGGCAAGAGTGTGCAAAGCTGTCATCAAGGCAAAGGGTGGTACTTCGAAAAATATATTTTGATTTGTTTAACACTTTTTTGGTAACTACATGATTCCATATGTGTTGTTTCATAGTTTTGCTGTCTTCATTATTATTCTGCAATTTAGAAAATAGTAAAAATAAAGAAAAACCCTTGAATGAGTAGGTGTGTCCAAACTTTTGACGGGTACTGTACAGATATACATACAGATGTACAGTGGATTTAAAAAGTCTACACACCCCTGTTAAAATGCCAAGTTTTTGTCATGTAAAATAATGAGACAAAGATAAATCATGTCAGAACTTTTTCCACCTTTAATGGGACCTATAACGTGAACAATTCAATTGAAAAACAAACTTAAATCTTTGAGGGGGAAAAATAAAAAAAACTCACAATAACCTGGTTGCATAAGTGTGCACACCCTTAAACTAATACTTTGTTGAAGCACCTTTTGATTTTATTACAGCACTCAGTCTTTTTGGGTAGGAGTCTATTAGCATGGCACATCTTGATGCAATATTTGCCCACTCTTCTTTGCAAAAGCTGTCAGATTGCGAGGAAATCTCTGTGCACAGCCCTCTTCAGATCACCCCAGAGATATTCAATTGGATTCAGGTCTGGGCTCTGGCTGGGCCATTCCAAAACGTTAATCTTCTTCTGGTGAAGCCATGCTTTCGTGGATTTGGATTGTGCTTTGGGTCGTTGTCGTGCTGAAAGGTGAACTTCCTCATCATCTTCAGCTTTCTAACGGACACCTGAAGGTTTTGTGCAAAAATTGCCTGGTATTTGGAACTGTTCATAATTCCCTCCACCCTGACTAAGGCCCCGGTTCCAGCTGAAGAAAAACAGCCCCAAAGCATGATGCTGCCACCACCATGCTTCACTGTGGGCATGGTGTTCTTTGGGTGATGTGCAGTGTTGTTTTTGTGCCAAACATACCTTTTGGAATTATGGCCAAAAAGTTCAACCTTGGTTTCATCAGACCATAACACATTTTCCCACGTGCTTTTGGGGGACTTGTTTGTTTTTGCAAACTTCAGCCGGGCTTGGATGTTTTTCATTGTAAGAAAAGGCTTCCGTCTTGCCACCCTACCCCATAGCCCATTCATATGAAGAATACGGGAGATTGTTGTCACATGTAGCACACAGCCAGTACTTGCCAGAAATTCCTGCAGTTCCTTTAATGTTGCTGTAGGCCTCTTGGAAGTCTCCCTGACCAGTTTTCTTCTCGTCTTTTCATAAATTTTGGAGGGACGTCCAGTTCTTGGTAATGTCTCTGTGGTGCCATATTTTCTCCACTTGATGATAACTGTCTTCACTGTGTTCCATGGTATATGTAATGCTTTGGAAATTATTTTGTACCCTTCTCCTGACTGATATCTTTCAACAATGAGATCCCTCTGATGCTTTGGAAGCTCTCTGCGGACCATGGCTTTTGCTCTGAGATGCAACTAAGAAAATGTCAGCAAAATCCTACTAGAACAGCTGAACTTTATTTGTGATTAATCAGAGTCACTTTAAATGATGGCAGGTGTGTAATGACTTCTATTTAACATGAGTTTGAATGTGATTGGTTAATTCTGAACACAGCCACATCCCCAGTTATAAGAGGGTGTGCACACTTATGCAACCAGGTTATTGTAAGGTTTTTATTTTTCATTTTTCTGCCTCGAAGATTTCAGTTTGTTTTTCAATTGAATTGTTCACATTATAGGTCACATTAACAATAGAAAAAGTTCTGACATGATTTATCTTTGTCTCATTCTTTTACATCACAAAAACCTGGCATTTTAACAGGGGTGTGTAGACTTTTTATATCCACTGTATGTCTCCAACCAAATACCTTTCATAAGCAGATCCTTTGTCAAACCCTCTCTAATGGAGTGTTATTTTCTATCATCTTCAGATGCCATGTCCGCCAATAAGGATTGTCCACCTCCACTGATAATCCTCTTACTGGCCCTTCTTATTGGCTCCTCCTCCTTTGCCGCACCTTCTGACGTCTCATGGACCAACCACACAGCCACCCTGCCTCTGAGGCCAAACAGACACACGTACGACCTGTTGGAGCTCCACTCAGACGAATACTACGATACGTTTACTGATCCACCCAGTCACCCCCCACCTGCCCCCTCACAGGGCACCAATCCTCAACCCTGTGACTATGACCCCTGCCGGGAGCTACAGCCTCCCTGTGCCCAGCTGGCAGCCTCCAGCGGCTGCCTGTGTCCAGGGGTGAGTGGGCCCCATGCGGCCCCAGAGGCTCCCTACCTGAAGAGACTGTCTATGGACGGTTCAGGAGTTGTGGTTCAGTGGTGTGCACCATTGTCTTTCGTAACCCATTATGAGGTGGTGGTGGGTGAGCTGGAGCCCTTGGTGTTTGGTGTAGACCAGAGGAGTGGTACTGTGAGGGGGATGGGGCAGGGGGCAGAGGTGTGTGTGGTGGCGGTGAATTATGCAGGAGTCAGTGAGCGTCAGGAGGGGTCCTGTACGCTGTATGAGCCCCCTGGGGACAGCAGTGTGGCCCTCAAAGCTGGGCTGATCGGAGGGGCCCTGGGGCTCCTGTTGCTCCTCTCACTGGCTGTCCTGCTCTGGAGGCACAGGGCTCGGAGAAAAGCAGATGCCAGGATCACACAGGCCACAGAGGAAACACTATGAGAGGACTGAGGGGAGGCTATGGTAGAGGCTGACTCAGGGGTGGCTATCCAGGGCTGAGAATAGAGACATTTTATTCCTACTCTTATGGTTAAAAATAAAAGCTATGCAGGAAGGCTCTTTTAGTCATAAGTGTCACACCAAGTCGACAGATATTTAGACCTCATGAGCTCTCCTAACCAGTTAAGAGTTACCGGCAGATGTCTTGATAATAGAACAATGCAGTGAGTCAGTGGTTCCTCATGTGCCACATGCAATTGCTTTGGAGTTGTTAAAATACTGTTTTGATATTTCTATATGATCAACCCATAAATAATCTAGACCAACATGCAACAGTACCTCTCGCGCTTTTGACAATGATTTCACATGATTTCACAAATACTTAGGCTCATAAATAAACATGTTTTTCTTTCAATTATTTAAATTCCTACATCATGTTATTTCAAGTTATCCATTTGTAGAGCAACATCACCTTGAATTTTAGGACTCCTTTAGGTATTAAAAAAAAAATCGATATAAAACATTGAATTCGGCCTTTACTACTCAAGCCCATAGAAAGGCATTGAATAACGCATTCATGAATGTTAAAAAAAGATATTATAAAGAATAAGGTTTTGAAGTGTCTAGTATATCTAGTAGATATAAGAAAGCTCAGGAAATACACTACATGGTCAAAAGTATGTGGACACTCAATCTATCAGTCAATCAATCAAATGTATTTATATAGCACTTTTTACATCAGCAGATGTCACAAAGTGCTGTACAGAAACCCAGCCTAAAACCCCAAACAGCAAGCAATGCAGAAGTAGAAGCACGGTGGCTCGGAAAAACTCCCTAGAAAGGCCAAAACCTAGGAAGAAACCTAGAGAGGAACCAGGCTATGAGGGGTGGCCAGTCCTCTTCTGGCTGTGCCAGGTGGAGATTATAAGAGTACATGGCCATTTAAGGCCAGATTGTTCTTCAAGATGTTCAAACGTTCATAGATGACCAGCAGGGTCAAATAATAATCACAGTGGTTGTAGAGGGTGCAACAGGTCAGTACCTCAGGAGTAAATGTCAGTTGAAACGACTGTAAAATCATCAAGATTAATTGTCAGATCCAACAGCAGATCTCTTTGTTTCTTGGGACCTAGAACTAGCGTCTCTGTTTTGACCAGGTTTAAAAGCAAAACACTTGCCGCCATCCACTTCCTCATGTCTGAAACACAGGCTTCCAGGGTAGACAATTTTGGGGTTTCACCATGTTTCATCGAAATGTGCAGCTGTGTGTCGTCCGCATAGCAGTGAAAGTTGACATTGTGTTTCCGAATGACATCACCAAGGGGTAGAATATATAGTGAAAACAATAGTGGTCCTAAAACGGAACCTTGAAGAACGCTGAAACTTACCATTGATTTGTCAAGGGACAAACCATCCACAGAGACAAACTGATATATTTCAGACAGTGGCAAGAACATGTCCGTGTAGATCACTTAAGGTTTCTAATCTCTCCAAAAGAATGTGGTGATCGATGGTGTCAAAAGCAGCATTAATGTCTAGGAGCACGAGGACAGATGCAGAGCCTTGGTCTGGCGCCATTAAAAGGTAATTTACCACCTTCACGAGTGCAGTCTCCGTGCTATGATGGGGTCTAAAACCAGACTGAAGCATTTCATATATACATTATTTGTCTTCAGGAAGGCAGTGAGTTGCTGCACAACAGCTTGTTCAAAACATTTTGAGAGGAATGGGAGATTCGAATAGGTCGATAGTGTTTTACATTTTCCAGGTCAAGGTTCGGCTTTTTCAAGAAAGGCTTTATTACTGACACTTTTAGTGAGTTTGGTACACATCCGTTGGATGTGTTATTATGTTCAACATAGGAGGGCCAAGCACAGGAAGTAGCTCCTTCAGTAGTTTAGTTGGAATAGTGTCCAGTATGACGGTTGGACGGTTTAGAGGCCATAACTATTTTCATGAATGTGTCAAGAGATAAGGATTAAAAAAACTTGAGTGTCTCCCTTGATCCAGGTCCTGGGAGTTCTGTGCAGACTCAGGACAACTATGCTTTGGAGAAATACGCAGATTCAAAGTGGAGTCCGTAACGATTGTGATCTTTTCATCGAAGAAGTTAATGAATTTATCACTGCTGAAGTGAAAGCTATCCTCTTTTGTTGAATGCTGCTTTTTAAGTTAGCTTTGCGACAGTATCAAACATTTATTTAGGATTGTTCTTATTCTCCTCAATTAGTTTGGAAAAATAGAATGATCGAGCAGCAGTGAGGGCTCTTCGAATTTGCACAGTACTGTCTTTCCAAGCTAGTCGGAAGACTTCCAGTTTGGTGGCGCACCATTTACTTTCCAATTTTCTGGAACCTTGCTTCAGGGCTCGGTATTTTCTGTATACCAGGAAGCAAATGTCTTGTGACAAATATTTTTTGTTCTTAGGGGATCGACTGCATCTAGGGTATTACGCAAGGTTAAATTAAAATCCTCAGTTATGTGGTTAACCGATTTTTGTACTCCGACATCCTTGTGGATTAGGATATTGAATTTGAATGGAATAATTTTGAATTTGTAATGTACAAATTTAATCATTAAATTCCTAAATTGAACTTGTATTTCATGATCTGAAACTTAATTGAATGAATATTGCATTCAGATTAAAAATAACATTTCAATTTAATTCAATATTCAAATTCAATATTTATATATTCAGTTTCAATATGATAGCTATCGCAGTCATTTTCTGTGTTTACAAGTTTACAAACTATTATTTCAAGTTGACCAAAGTTTCATCATTTCTCAGATCCATTCAGATCTAGTTTTCAAATTCAGTTTTCAAATTCAGTTTCTAAATTCAGTTTCTAAATTCATTTTCAAAACTGCTCACAACATCTGGGTACTTTGACAGCCAGGAAAAGTAGAGGAACAATGATCAATCTTATTCCCTTCCAACAATGATAAATCTAACTCCCGCCACTCGGGCTCTTAGACAGACACTGCATCTCAGTGCAAGAGGCGTCACTGCACTACCTGGTTCGAATCCAGTCTGTATCACATCCGGCCGTGATTGGGAGTCCCATAGGGCGGCGCCCAATTGGCCCAGCGTCGTCCGGGTATGAATGTGTTCTTAACAGACTTGCCTAGTTAAATGTAAGCATTTTTTTTAAACTTCCAGCCAATCGCAAAGTAAAACAGGCAACCACCTGACCTCTTTAATGGCTGTTACGTTGACTGTATTGGCTGGCAAGAGACGTTAGTGATCGCTGAGCAGTTATTTTAACTAACTTCTAAGGAAGGAGTCGTTTTTGATATTACACCTGATCAAGCACAATGTGGTACCGCCACTGTCAATAGTAAGTTTTAACTGTCTGTAATTCTTTGATCACTCGCGACGCTAATTAGTGGAACGCAGGATAGGGGGTAACGTTAAGCTAGAATGGGTAAAAATAAATTTAAACAACTTGCAATCGCGTTGCTAATTTAGCTTCTCGTCAACTGCAATGTGAACTCTTGGGATAACTAAAACTAGGAGAAACTGTAACACATTTTATGTTGAATTTTATTTCATCTGAGGAACCAAAACGGCACAAAACAGGCTTCTTATGAAGGTAGGTAACTAGCTGTACTAGCAACAGTTTACCCCATACCATGGCCTAGTTAGCCAGATCCAGATGTTGAGATATGTTATTAACATGCGGCCATACAGTAACATGTGAACGCTGTTTTTTTGCAACCAGGCTGTGCCCTGCCTCCTAGAGTTTGTTTAGCAGACAAATAAAGATACACACTCCAACTCAGTTTAAAGTGGGGAAAAGTGGTAGGAAATAATGTGACTTCCTCCAACAGCTACATCATTTGGGCAGCTGTAAAGACCAATTAGCTTGAAAATTTGGTGACGCTTGTTAAATAAAAGTCAGATGAATCTAACCAAGCCAACCCCCTATGTATGTTAATTTGGCTGCTGATCCAGCCTCTCCAACTAGTGTGTGTACATGAAATATTATAATGATATTTGTTTCTTCTCCTTCGCTGCAGATGTAAAGGACACATTTTGCGTCATGATTAATCTACAGCGGTCAAGTAGATGGAGGTCTGCCGACGGTCAGGCGCAGAGTCTGATGCTGCTTACACTCAAGGATGGGTACACTTCACCCATCTGGACTTCCTGGGGGACACTTAGACCATGGTAAAGCTAGGACGATATGGCCACACCTTCATCTCCAACTACAAGACCAGTAAGTGTTCCTTGTCAAAAATCCCAAGGTTTACACCAGTGTCTCTCAATCCATTCCAAGGGGACCAAATAAGCAATCAGCTGAACAGTCAGTCCTTCCTTATCCTCTGCTTCCACCTTGTGGTGCATTTATTTATATGTGTTGCTTTACAATAAGATTGACAAGCTAAGATGGAGGCTTTGAGTTATGATTTGATTAAAGCTGAGATCATCTGCAAAAGGTGAAACCGCATCACTGGTCGCTTCAGGTGCATTTCTTATTGTTATGTTAATCAAACAGAGGAGAGGAGCATCCAGCGTTGTGGTAAAAAAAAGTTGTAGTACATACTCTGCTGTTCTCAGTGTACAATGATGTCGAGGGGGGGAAAAAAAACAGGGTTTCATTGTTTAAAGTAACGTCTTTGCCATTTCCGTTTGCGATATAAAAGTTTCACACCACAACTTATTTAAAAATCCGACCCTTGAAGTCCTCTAAGAATTTATTGACAAACACTGATTTAGATCACGTGATTAAACTACTGTTATAAGATGCCTTTGGGGAAAAAAAAAGATTTGACACAAACATCATTTGTTTAGCTTTTCAGGAAGTTGATCAAATGCACAATGAGCCCAGAAGACCCCTCCCCCCTGCAGTGCAACCACCAGTCCAAGCACAAAGTGGGTTAAGTCCAGATGGAGAGACACCCCAGACCTCCAGAAGGAGAGTCCATCCCAGTGGGAATAATCAGGCGAAGGAGGTATCAGCCACCGAGTCTGATCCGTCTGCAGTTGTTGGGATGCTACCAAGACTTCAATCCATGGCCGAAAGTGGACATTCAGCAACTGCTGCTGAAATATCTTTTTCAAGATTTAAATAGCGACTGAGAATTTGAGAGAGCAGAGATATTGAAATGGTGAATAATGTTTGTATGTATTCATTGTGCATACATGATTAAATCGATTAACCTACAGTTCTGACTCATTACTCTGTACTTTTTTATTTTAATGGATAAGTAACAATAAAATAAAATAATGCATGAGATTGAATTCAATAGATAATCAATATAGGCTACAAAAAGTTGACATTCTAGTTTCTGAAACAATTAGGACTACAGCAAGATGGTGTTAGTGTGACAGTGATTATTGGAAAAGGTTCCACTGCCAGCTGACTGCACCCTCAGGCGAGTTGAAGTAGTCCTTGTTCTCGTCTCTGAAATTCTTGGCTTCACTGGCGTAGTTATTGCTGGAACATACCGTGATATCCAGCATGGACTCTGTAGGAGCCTTGGCGTGCCACTGGCTGGCACCACCACTCCACTGCCCACTTCCTCCCTGTACAACTGGAGGTGAGTTCAAATCCAATTATTTGTGGATTTTGATTAGTGCTTGGGGTTATTGCCTTCCTGGAAGATCCACTTGTGGCCAAGTTTAATCCTTGGCAGAGTCAACCAGATTGTTGGCTAAAATATCCAGGTACTGGGTAAAGTCTGAGGGTGTACGATGTTGTAATTGTGATGGCAACCACGTTCCCAATTCCCCAGAGTGTCCGGTTAGGGTAAAGGAGTATGAAGTGTCAAGGGTCAGGGCTATACAGCAGCTCTGCTACACAGAGGCACATGAAATAGTTGGAGTGAGTGGAGCTGAAGATATGGCTGTGGATGCCCCGTTGACTGTGGAGATTCAGAGTGTTGTTCAACAGTTGAGGGAAAATAATATGCTGATTGTGAAGAAGGTGGATGTTATGGTGTTTATTGCGCATGTGATTAATTGTACTGCACAAAGGAACAAAAAGTCTAAGAAACTGGACATAATAGTATCTGCTGCTCAAAGGTTTTTGGGTTTCCAGGACTTCACTGCTGAAACATGGCAAAGAATACTCTCTGAAGATGCTCTTCTTTCTCAGGCCCAGAGCCTGTAGGGATGGGCGTTGGCAGTTGAATCTGAATAAAGGAGTACATTGAATTTAGTAAATGATTTGGTCTGTTAAACAGCCAAAACACTAGCTGGCAGCCAGGGTTGGGGAGTAACAGATTACATGTAAGGGATTACATCCAAAGATTATCCGGCATCCAAAGATTATCCAACTTCAATAAACGCTTGGAGGTAAGGATGAGAGCAGTGTAGTCTACTGCGATACGGATATCACTTATTGATATCTACATGGCGCATTGGTGTGACTGCTGCTCTCTCATTTAGCTATTTGCTCCTTACGGGTCGTGGTTGTTGTGGATGGCTGTTCAGAAATCGAAATGTGTATTTGAACTCAATGGTTGAATTCAAGAAGCTTAACCTGCCTATCAATCATTGTTTTTGAAACCAGTGGACAGCCAGTGAAAAATGTGCTCTTGCAACAGCTGTATAGTGCGGATCCCAGCCTGTGGGATAAAAGTGGGGCTTTTATTGCGCAATCTAATTCATGCTGATCATTTTTTTTATCCATAGGCCTAATGGACATGCTCAAACTCGGAACACTTTTGAGAGACTTAAAGGGGAAATCTGCAGTTGCTCCATCCATTTTTGGACTTATAAATGATATATATTAATGTAAAGATAATTTCATTATATATGTAGTAGAAAGCGATGGGTTAGAAGAAGCCTACACAACCAACACATAAAGTAAAATGTATCATTCATATGGCCAGCTATGTAAACTTTACCCTGTAATAGATGTTGTTCAATTGGTAACAAACATTTGTCTTCTTCTGACACGCTGCCCAAACAGGATGCGTCGCATGCGCAAGCAAAATAAATGTACACGTTATTCAATCATTGCAACCCCACTGCTTGTGCACGCCAACGAGGGTCTGCGTTGCCAGTCGCTAAAATAGAAGTTGCTTCTATTTGTGACACAGAACGAGATGCAAGTCCTGCCTTTCCCATCTCCTCATTGGCTTTTAGAAGCATATACCCACGTGCCATCTCCTCATTGGTTATACCCACGTGGGTGATTGAAAGATGAACTGAGGTCGGTTGTGGTAATACACCTTATTATGAAAGTTAGTTGCTATATAAAGTCCAAAGAAGAAGAAGAAGCCTGGAAGGAGGAGAGATGACTAGACACGATTCGGTTGACCGTTTTTATGTGTGGATTAGTTGTTGGAGTAGAGGACCTTGTGCATTTCAAGTAAAATAACAACTCAATGTTTATATCCCAGGAAAAATTTGCAAGCTAGCTAGCTAAATTGGACAAATTAGCTAGAAACTGCAAGCTAGCTAGCTAAAATGCCATAAATGTTTCATGCTTTTTGACCTGTCCCCAAATTAATATAATTGGTTCAGAGTTTGTTTTTGATATTTCAACCTGCATGTCGTGATCGCGTTTGGTGTGGGGACAATCAATTTGCGCACGGTTTGGGCATGATGTAATGCCTCTTAAAAGGGAAAGTAATCTAAAAGTAACAATGTTATCAGATTACGTTACTGAGTTTGAGTAATCCAAAAGTTACATTACTGATTACAATTTTGGACAGGTAAAAAAAGAAGACCCCGTACAGTAGGTGACGGCAATACACCAATAGGTGTTTTCTGTCATAAAACTTTAAAGAAGAAGAAACTTGCCAGAAGTAAACATGGGTAGTACAGTAGAAACTAGAATGCAAGGCTGAATTAATCAAATCAAATTTTATTGGTCACATACACATGGTTAGCAGATGTGAATGCGAGTGTAGCGAAATGCTTGTGCTTCTAGTTCTGACCGTGCAGTAATATCTAACAAGTAATCTAACAATTTCACAACTACCTTATACACACAAGTGTAAAGGAATGATTAAGAATATGTACATATAAATATATGGATGAGCGATGGCCGAACGGCATAGGCAAGATGCAGTAGATGGTATAGAGTACAGTATATACATATGAGATGAGTATGTAGGATATGTAAACATCATATAAAGTGGTATTGTTTAAGTGACTAGTGATGCATTTATTACATCCAATTCTTAAAGTGGCTAGAGATTGAGTCTGTATGTTGGCAGCAGCCACTCAATGTTAGTGATGGCTGTTTAACAGTCTGATGGCCATGAGAGAGAAGCTGTTTTTCAGTCTCTCGGTGCCAGCTTTGATGCACCTGTACTGACCTCGCCTTCTGGATGGTAGAGGGGTGAACAGGCAGTGGCTCGGGTGGTTGTTGTCTTTGATGATCTTCTTGGCCTTCCTGTGACATCGGGGGGTGTAGGTGTCCTGGAGGGCAAGTAGTTTGCCCCGGTGATGTGTTGTGTGGACCGCACTACCCTCTGGAGAGCCTTGCGGTTGAGGGAGGTGCTGTTGCCGTACCAGGCGGTGATACAGCCCGACAGGATGCTCTCGATTGTGCGTCTGTAAAAGTTTGCGAGTGTTTTTGGTGACAAGCCAAATTTCATCAGCCTCCTAACGTTGAAGAGGCACTGTTGCGCCTTCTTCACCACGTTGTCTGTGTGGGTGGACCATTTCAGTTTGTCCGTGATGTGTACGCAGAGGAACTTAAAACTTTCCATCTTCTCCACTACTATCCCATAGATGTGGATGGGGGGTGCTCCCTCTGCTGTTTCCTGAAGTCCACTATCATCTCCTGTGTTTTGTTGACGTTGGGTGTGAGGTTATTTTCCTGACACCGCACTCCGAGGGCCATCACCTCCTCCCTGTATGGCGTCTCGTCTTTGTTGGTAATCAAGCCTATCACTGTAGTATCGTCTGCAAACTTGATGATTGAGTTGGAGGCGTGCATGGCCACGCTGTCATGGGTGAACAGGGAGTACAGGAGAGGGCTGAGAACGCAACCTTGTGGGGCCCCAGTGTTGGGGATCAGCGGGGTGGAGATGTTTCCTACCCTCACCACCTGGGGGCGGCCCGTCAGAAAGTCCAGGACCCAGTTGCACAGGGCGGGGTCGAGACCCAGGGTCTCCAGCTTAATGACGAGTTTGGAGGGTACTATGGTGTTAAATGCTGAGCTGTAATCGATGAACAGCATTATTACATAGGTATTCCTCTTGTCCAGATGGGTTAGGGCAGTGTGATTGCGATTGCGTCGTCTGTGGACCTATTGGGGCGGTAAGCAAATTGGAGTGGGTCTAGGGTGTCAGGTAGGGTGGAGGTGATATGATCCTTGACTAGTCTCTCAAAGCACTTCATGATGACGGAAGTGAGTGCTATGGGGCGATAGTCATTTAGCTTAGTTACCTTAGCTTTCTTAGGAACAGGAACAATGGTGGCCCTCTTGAAGCATGTGGGAACAGCAGACTGGGATAGGGATTGATTGAATATGTCCGTAAACACACCAGCCAGCTAAGCCGGCAGCCTTGTGAGGGTTAACACGTTTAAATGTTAGCTTGTTTGATTGCCTTGCGGAGGGAATAGCTACACTGTTTGTATTTGGTCATGTTTCCGGTCGCCTTGCCATGATTAAAAGCAGTGGTTCGCGCTTTCAGTTTTGTGCAAATGCTGCCATCAATCCACGGTTTCTGGTTGGGGAAGGTTTTAATAGTTACCGTGGGTACAACATCACCGATGCACTTGTTAATAAACTCGCTCACCGAATCAGCGTATACATCAATGTTGTTGTTCGATGCTATCCGGAACATATCCCAGTCTACGTGATTTAAGCAATCTTGAAGAGTGGAATCAGATTGGTCGGACCAGCATTGAACAGACCTGAGCACAGTTGTTTCCTGTTTTAGTTTCTGTCTATAAACTGGGAGCAACAAAATCGAGTCGTGGTCAGATTTGCCGAAAGGAGGGCGAGGGAGGGCTTTGTATGCGTCGCGGAAATTAGAGTAGCAGTGGTCCAGAATTTTGCCAGCCCGGGTCGCGCATTCAATATGCTGATAAAATTTAAGGAGCCTTGTTTTCAGATTAGCCTTGTTAAAATCCCCAGCTACAATAAATGCAGCCTCAGGATATGTGGTTTCCAGTTTACATAGAGTCCAGTGAAGTTCTTTCAGGTCCATCGAGGTATCTGCTTGGAGGGATATACACGTCTGTGATTATAATCGAATAGAATTCTCTTGGTAGATAATGCAGTCGGCATTTGATTGTAAGGAATTCTAGGTCAGCTGAACAAAAGGACTTGAGTTCCTGTATATTGTTATGATCACACCATGACTCGTTAATCATAAGGCATACATACACCCCCGCCCTTCTTCTTACCAGAGAGATGTTTTTCTGTCGGCGCGATGCGTGAAGAAACCGAGTGGCTGCACCGACTCTGATAACGTATCCCGAGTGAGCCATGTTTCTGTGAAACAAAGAATGTTACAATCTCTGATGTCTCTCTGGAAGGCAACCATTGCTCGAATTTCGTCTACCTTGTTGTCGAGAGACTGGACATTGGCGAGTAGTATACTCGTGAGCGATGTGCCCGTCTACGGAGCCTGACCAGAAGACCGCTCTGTCTGCCCCTTCTGTGGCGCCGTTGTTTTGGGTCGCCTACTGGGATCCGATCCTTTGTCCTGGGTGGTGGTCCAAACAGAGGATCCGCTTCGGGAAAGTCGTATTCCTGGTCGTGATGTTCGTAAGTTGAGTAAGGAAATGTTCAGCCTAAAGTTAGCTAATGGGTAAATGTATAACTAAACCATACATTTGATTAGCTAGCCGATTTCGGGTTGATAGCAAGCAAAAGTTATTAGTGGGCTAGTTTTGGGATGAACATTTCTTGTTAGCTATGCTAGCTGACGTTAGTTGATACTTGCAAGCCATTAGATCATTTTGTTTTACAGGTTGCATTTGTCTAATATGTCACTCGTTTAAATGTAGAAGGGTTGTATTAACATTTTAAAATGTGTGTAATGATTTATCCGTCCTATTCATGTTAAGCGCAAATGATGTCCGAAGTGTTGCGCTAGTTAGACTTCAAGACACCACCCTACGCTGGTTGGATAGCCCCGTTTCGAATGGAACCAATCCTGATCTATTGTTTTACATAGGACTGTCCCAGCATTTCTGTTTCATCAAGCCAGCCAGTCAGCTCTTCCGGGTTCAGAAACACAGGACCTACCTTGCTGAGGGAACAGCCTCTTCATTAATGGCGCTTCGTGCCAGCAAAACAAAACAGCTTTTCCAGTACTTTTCCAGGACTTGAGAGCTGGTGTCAGCCAGACTAATTTATTGGGGGACTAAGTCTAGCCGCGGGAGGTAGGGGTGCTACAGCACCCTGAAAAATCTGAATTTTATATGTATATACTGGACAAAACTATAAACGCAACATGTAAAGTGTTAATTTCATAAGCTGAAATAAAAGGTCCCAGAAATGTTCATATGCACAAAAAGCTTATTTATCTCAAATTGTGTGCACAAATTTGTTTACATCCCTGTTATTAAGCGTTTCATTTTTCCAAGATAATCCATCCACCTGACAGGTGTGGCATATCAAGAAGCTGATTAAACAGCATGATCATTACACAGGTGCACCTTCAAATCAAATTTGATTTGTTATATGCGCCGAATACAACAGGTGTAGTCCTTAACCAACAATGCAGAATATCTTTTTTTTAAGTAAGTAAATATTTGCTAATAAAATAAACTAAAGTAAAACAATAAAATAATAACGAGGCTATATATAGGGGGTACCGGTATTGAGTCAATGTGCGGGGGTACAGGTTAATTGAGGTAATATGTACATGTCGGTACGCGTAAAGTGACTATGCGTAAATAATAAACAGCGAGTAGCAGCAGCATAAAAAACGGGGTCAATGCAAATAGTCCGGGTAGCCATTTGATTAACTGTTTAGCAGTCTACTGGCTTGGGGGTAGAAGCTGTTAAAAAGCCTTTTGGACCTAGATGTGGCGCTCCGGTACGTCTTGCTATCTGGTACCAGAGAGAACCATCTATGACTAGGGTAGCTGGAGTCCATTTTTAGGGCCTTCCCCTGACACCGCCTGGTATAGTCCTGGATGGTAGGAAGCTTGGCCCCAGTGATGTACTGGGCTGTACGCACTACCTGGGGCGCAACTTTGGTTTTAGAACTGGGGGGGACATAACTTGGCGGGGGGTCCTCCCATTTTTGGGGGCATCTAAAGCTAATTTCCTGCATTTCTACACAATCTAATATAACCCTTCCAGCCGTCTATTTAGAACAACAAAAAGTAAGCAAAAATGCCCACAGTCATCAAGCTAAATAAAAGATCCTTATTAAATATGTGTAAGTGATTGATAAGACTGAACTATATTTTTGTTCACTGTAATTCATATCATAGGCCTAATAGTACTGTAGAGCTCTTTTTACTTGCAAACAATATAGCTGGGTCACCCTGTCCTGTCTCTGTCCTGTCCACGGCCCTGCAGCACCCTAACCCAACACACCCCACTCAGCTTTAGGGTCTTCGTGAAACATATGTTATTGGTTTCATGGGTTTTAGGTCAAGGCCGGAGTGACAACCAACAGTACGGCAGACCCCCGGGGCCAGGACTGAGCAGCCCAGCGGATAGGGATTGCCTAAATATCTCCCCTGACGTGGGCATGTTTTCAATACAGACTGCTTTTGTCGTATAAGGCACCTTACCTTTTGAAAGTTGCACATTATACCCTTAATCTTGTAATAAATTGAGTGATGCATAACTTGACATTTCTTCCATCCATTGTGGGAGGATAACCAACCTTCCAATTAATGCCACTCCATTTCTTAGTCGCTATAAATGCTTGGTTACACAGTTTCTTCTGATAAGTCTCCAGTAACAACATTTCCAAGCAAACAAAAACAGGGAGAAGGGAAAATCTGTAGAGATGCTGAGATAAAATAACATACTCTGACAGAATTCAGCCAGCCTTCACAAGACCATAACATATGCAAATATGTCCCATTTAGGAACACCATTTCTGAGTGCCTGATATTCAGTTTCACTGGCATATAGTACGTTCTATGGATGGTCTTAAACTGCAGTAATTTATGTCTGAGATGATATGAACGTGACTGGACATTTAACATATCTTTATCCATCCATTCATCATCATCAATAGCGTCTCCCAGGTCTTCCTTACGTTTTTGTTGTACATGTTTTGTGTCATTGGTAAAATCCTCTGTCAACCCTTGATACAGTTTGGAAATCAACTTTAGAGGTTTGTCAGACTGGCGTAAAAATTGTTTCAATCTTTAAAGCTTCTTGCAGATCCAGTGTTTGCTGCACATAGAGAATAAAGTGTTGTATCAGCAAATGTTCACCTCTACGCCGTCACTGACTGGTCTTCCCTGGCTGCCTGACCCTGAAGAGGCCCCTGTCACAGACTGGTCTTCCCTGGCTGCCTGACCCTGAAGAGACCCCTGTCACAGACTGGTCTTCCCTGGCTGCCTGACCCTGAAGAGACCCCTGTCACAGACTGGTCTTCCCTGGCTGCCTGACCCTGAAGAGACCCCTGTCACAGACTGGTCTTCCCTTGCTGCCTGACCCTGCTGAGACCCCTGTCACAGACTGGTCTTCCCTGGCTGCCTGACCCTGAAGAGACCCCTGTCACAGACTGGTCTTCCCTGGCTGCCTGACCCTGAAGAGACCCCAGTCACAGACTGGTCTTCCCTGGCTGCCTGACCCTGAAGAGACCCCTGTCACAGACTGGTCTTCCCTGGCTGCCTGACCCTGAAGAGACCCCTGTCACAGACTGGTCTTCCCTGGCTGCTTGACCCTGATGAGACCCCTGTCACAGACTGGTCTTCCCTGGCTGCCTGACCCTGAAGAGACCCCTGTCACCATCTGATTCTGCTCAGATGAGGCATGACAAAGAATTACCTTGGTGTACATTTATACATTATATTATCCATGAATAGAATCAATGGTTCATTCATTGAAATGACCATTATTCCCAGATCCCAGACTGTAACCTACCCAATAACTCAATATGGAACTCACTGATTGTTATAATATACTGAAAAACACACCTGAGCTCCGTAGACTGGTCTTCTCTGCAGGAACAGCTGTCACAATCTGATCCTGCTAAGACATGATGAGCACTGACATTGCACCATGACAGTGAAGGCTGTAGAGCTGTTTATACCGGTTCAGTGTGAAAAGTAGGATACCTAATCAGTTGTACAACTGAATGCATTCAACTGAAATGTGTCTTTTGTATATAACCCAACCCCTCTGAATCAGAGAGGTGCGAGGGGCTGCCTTAATCAACATCCACATCTCCGGCACCCAGGGAACAGTGGGTTAACTGCCTTGCTCAGTACAACAGATTTTTACCTTGTCAGCTGGGGATTCAATCCAGCAACCTTTCAGTTACTGGCCCAACGCTCTAACCACTAGGCTCCCAATTAGCTAGGGAAACTGACAGATCAATAACATTACATCGCTATACTGACTAATAAAAACTCACATTGTGCTTAAAAAATGTAAGAATATCAGTCTTGGTTTCAGGGTTTGGTTCAGGTCTATTGTGGTTGAGGCAAATATAATAGCTAAAGGTGGGGATCTAGCTAACGTTAGCAAACTTTTGGCTAGCTCTAGCTAATGGTACATCATCAAATTTACTCATGTTGAAACGGGACAAAACAAAGGCATTCCCATACACTTAACAGCTGTTAGAAACTGCTACCTGACAGATAGCTAGAGCTGAACTGGCTGTGGTAGCTACTAGCTAGCTAACTAGTAGCTAGTTCATTCAATTCAGTCAAGAGGGGATGAAACATTAGCTAACGTTGCATGTCAGTTACAGTACTAGCTCAGCACTGGGAATAAATACTTTTTTCTGTCAGCAGTTACCTTGCCAGCTAGATCAGTCAACAAAAGACTAGCCAGTTTCTGCTCTGCTTACTTTTACAACTCCGAGAAAAAAGCGCAACACAGACAGCAGCTGCCTCGGTTCATCTCTCCCATGCTGGTTCATCTCTCCCGTGCTGGTCCAGCTTGGCCGCACGCTCTATGGTGTCCATGTGGTCCTAAATTCTGCCGGCTGAAACCGAAAACAGCCTACCAGCTCTGAAGCATCCACATGGTCCTAAAGCACATCGGTGCCGTGTTGTACATCACAGTGCAATAATAACACGGGGGGGGGGGGGGGGGGACAAATATGCAATTTCAGAATGGGGGGCATGGTCCTGTCCCTAGTGAAAGTTGCGCCCCTGCACACTACCCTCTGTAGCGCCTTGTGGTTGGATACCGAGCAGTTGCCATACCAAGCGGTGATGCAACCACTCAGGATGCTCTCGATGGTGCAGCTGTATAACTTTTTGAGGATCTGAGGACCCATGCCAAATCTTTCAGTCTCTCTTTTCAGTCTCTCTTTTCAGTCTCTCTTCACGATTGTCTTGGTGTGTTTGCGCCATGATAGTTTGCTGGTGACGTGGAAAGCCAAGGAACTTCAAGCTCTCGACCCGCTCCATGACAGCGCCGTCAATGTGAATGGTGGCGGGCTCGGCTCCGCTTTTCCTGTAGTCCACGATATGCTGGGGAAAATAAATGGCCACTCTAAAATGTGCAGTTTTGTCACACAACACAATGCCCCAGTTGGCATGCTGACTGCAGGAATGTCCACCAGAGCTGTTGCCAGAGAATGGAATGTTACTTTCTTTACAAGGACTAGAATTTTCTTTTTGGTCCACGAGCCACTGTGGCAGGTTGATGAAAAAATCTACCAGCCACTCTGATTTTTTGGCCAGACAATATATTTTGTTTGCCATAATTACATAAAAAAACTAATATGGTATATTGCTCAATTTCATTGAATATTTTGTGACTAATCTTTTAACCAAAATATCAGATGAGACAATGTTCAGCTGCCCATTTAAGGATGGGAGGTTACTGTGGTAATGAGGCCACTCAAGTCTGTCATGTGTATGTGTGAGATTTGGGATCTCTTCACTATCAGCAGAAGCAGCAGACTCAAACTAATGTTGAAAAACCGCTGAGCTTGTGAACAAAACCATGTAAATAGCCAAGAAATACTAGCACAACGCCTCACTTTGTACACTTTTGAGTAAATAAGATCAACAACTCTTATGCCTGTGCGCAGCACCTCCAAAAATGAATCTATCAGCACTTCACTCAGAGCGCACAGCTCTCCTGCCAGGCAGTGTAGCTGCGTGATGTGGGATATAGGATTCATATTTCTTTGTGCGATTAGAAGCTTTGAAACAAAACAGCAGACATATTTTGAAAACAGCTACTGCGGCATTTTTCTACAATAAATCGCAACTCGCACATGCTCATACTTGACTTGACTGTTTTTATTTGTAAATGTAATGCACTGTAGAGCCCTGCATATTGACCACCTGCCAACATGGCTGGTGAAATAGACATTCTTACCCACCAGTGCCTAAATCTACCCACATTTGGAGGGTGTTAATTTTATGCCCTGTTTCTCTACCATAAGCCACCTCCAACGTCAAGCCCAGACTTGAACCCGATCGAACATCTCTGGAGAGATCTAAAAATAGCTGTGCAGCGACGCTCCCCGTCCAACCTGACAGTGCTTGAGAGGATCTGCAGAGAAGAATGGGAGAAACTCCCCAAATACAGGTGTGCCAAGCTTGTAGTGTCATGCCCAGGAAGACTCGAGGCTGTAATCGCTGCCAAAGCTGCTTCAACAAAGTACTGAGTAAATGGTCTGAATACTTATGTAAATGTAATATTTCAGTTATCTATTATTAAGACATTAGCAAAAATGGGTAAAAACCTGTTTTCGCTTCGTCATTATGGGATATTTTATGTAGATTGATTAGAAAAAAATATATTTAATACATTTTAGAATAAGGCTATAACCTAACAAAATGTGAAAAAAGTCAAGGGGTCTGAATACTTTCCGAAGGCACTGTATTGTGGATTAGGTACAATGTTGTTGATCCATCGTCAGTTATTTCCTATCACAGCCATTAAACTCTATAACTATTTTAAAATCACCATTGGCCACATGGTAAAATCCCTGAGCGGTTTCTTTCCTCTCCGGCAACTGAGTTAGGGAGGGCGCCTGTATCTTTGTAGTGACTGGGTGTATTGATACACCATCCAAAGTGTAATTAATAACTTCGCCATGATCAAAGAGATATTCAATCTCTACTTTTTTTTACCCATCTACCAATAGGTTCCCTTCTTTGCGAACCATTGGAAAGCTGAAATGAAATGAAAAGCTGAAATGTCTTCAGTCAATAAGTATTCAACCTCTTTGTAAGGGCAAGCCTAAATAAGTTCAGGAGTAAAAATGTGCTTAAACAAGTCACAAAATAAGTTGCATGGACTCACTGTGTGCAATAATCATGTTAACATGACTACCCCCTCTCTGTACCCCACACATACAATTATCTAAATTTGGGCTGTAACAGAACAAAATGTGGGAAAAGGTGTGTGAATAGTTTCTGAAAGCACTGTATGACATTTGAATTATGCCTTAATCAATCAAAAGCCATGGAAATGTGATAAGCGTTGATGACTTTGCCGTTGGTTTGCCGTTTGTGAAGAAAATTAAGACCTTTATTTTCTCAAGAAGAGCGCGCATGACAAGGACAGCTGGAGCGCATCTGACTGGTAGGGCTAAGCATGTCATTGGAAATGGTAAAAAAACATCTCCTACTACAATCCCATTAAAGTGAGATGAGAAGATTATGTTTAATATAGCAATAATGTGATCCATTTTAGTCCAATGAATATTGTAATGCAACATATTGTGGTTGAGCAACATTGCAATATTGACGCATGGTTCATTTTCGAACCTATAGCATTAATTATTCAAATCAACACAAACAAAAGTATGGCTGATAGTACATTTGTTGAAAGTAACGAGCATTACAAACCATGCAATACTCTGCCATCAGCATAATGCAACAGAAACCAGGATTTGAACCAGGCAATGTTTTTCCATTCCTTAATTTTCCAGTGTTGGTGATCACGTGCCCACTGGAGGCACTTCTTCTTGTTTTTAGCTGGTAGGATGCCGGTGTGGTCGTCTGTTGCAATAGCCGATCAGACAAGTTGTGCATTTCGAGATGCGGTTCTGCATAACACTGTTATACTGTACCGTTATTTGCCTGTTTGTGGCCCACCTGTTAGCTTGACGATTCTTGCAGTTCTCCTTCAACCTCTCTTATCAATGAGCTGTTGTCGGCCACAGGACTGCCGCTGACTGGATGTTTTTGGATGCCAGGAGAACGCTACCTGCTCGAATGCATAGTGCCAACTGTAAAGTTTGGTGGAGGAGGAATAATGGTCTGGGGCTGTTTTTCATGGTTCGGGCTAGGCCCTTTTAGTTCCAGTGAAGGGAAATCTTAATGCTACAGCATACAATGACATTCTAGATGATTCTGTGCTTCCAACTTTGTGGCAACAGTTTGGGAAGGCCCTTTCCTGTTTCAGCATGACACTGCCCCTGTGCACAAAGCGAGATCCATACAGAAATAGTTTGTCGAGATCGGTGTGGAAGAACTTAGACTGGCCTGCACAGAGCCCTGACTTCAACCCCATCGAGCACCTTTGGGATGAATTGGAATGCCGACTGCAAGCCAGGCCTAATGCCCAACCTTACTAATGCTCTTGTGGCTGAATTGAAGCAAGTCCCCGCAGCAATGTTCCAACATCTAGTAGAAAGCCTTCCCAGAAGAGTGGAGGCTGTTATAGCAGTAAAGGGGGGACCCACTCTATATTAATGCCCATGATGGTGGTGTCCGGCGGGCCCAACTGGCCAGGATGTTCGATGTCGGCATGCTCGCCCATCCCAGCGGCCGTGCTATTGAGGGTGTCAATAATAAATAATCTAAAAGTCGAGGTTCCTATTTGGGCATGTTATTATTTTGCAGAACAGGAGAAGGTGGTGCCTAATGTTGAGAGGGAAATGTGTATCCAGTGGAACCTGCTGAAGAACAAAGTGTGAAAAACTACAGCAATTCACTATGTGTAACATGAAATGGTGGCCATCAAAAATGACCTGGGATCTCATTGAAATACAACAGAACCCTCATTACCAATGACAGGTACAGCTATAAAACATCTACATCAAACATCAAACATCTACATTAAACATCAACCATCTACTGAAACAGAAAGGATGAATAACTGCCAACTATGTGGTAAATCCATTGCTTCACATTAACAGGACCAATATCAGTCATGGAATGTTACGGTTTCATAGACAAAAGCACATCAGTGGCTTAAAATGTCCTGAGTGTGGAAAGTGTTTCAATATTAAACGTGACTTACATGTTCACGTGAAGATACATTCTGAGGAAAGGCATTTCCCTTGTGAGGAGTGCGGCCAAGCTTATGGCACCGCAGGTCTCAGACATACACATGTCTGTAAGTCACAGTATTAAGGGAGACCATCTGTCTAGTGTGGCAAGGGTTTTAGGCAAATAACCTTTCGGGAATATCACAAACATTCACACAGGAAACAGACCTTATCAGTGCAGACTGTGAGGCTACCTTCAAGACACCCACAGTACTGTCTTCGCACAAGACTATTCATACGGGTGAGAAGCCCTTTCTTTGCCTGCCCTCAGTGTGGCAGGCACTTCCGCCTCCAAAGAAAAGTCACTAACCACCTGGCCACACTCTACCACCAAAGGCCCACTGCACAAGAAGTCAAGGAGAAGCCAATCTAAGAGGTAAAAGGGAGCAGTCAGACTCTGAATTGACCTCAGACTCCCTGTCAGACATACACTCTCTGTCTGACTCCACACCTCAAACCCCCACCAAACAGAGCAGGAGTAAAGGAAAACCCAAGCAGGTGGACTACTAAGGCTGATTGGAACATGTTAGTGTTTTAATGTACTGATGTTCTAAGGATCTGCTCTGATGTGAATATTTTCTTACACGTAGGCCTATTGAGACTTGTCTATTTTGTCCTGTGAAACATAGACGATGCTCCTCTATTTTGAATGCAGTTTAATCTATTTCGTTTTAACCTCATTTTCTCATTAAACCATGCTGTCACCTTAAAATGGGTTTGCTTATTTTGGTCCCCATTAGGTTTCACCCATAGCATAGGCCTACTGTGAGTCCACAACACTGTTGATTAAAAAAATAACTGGATTGGTTTAACCAGTGTGTGTTTTTGTGTTAACAACATGAGTCTTTCTCTTTTGTTCATAAATTAACCTTTTAATTGTATTTTAACATTAAAATTGATTACAAAGTGTATTTTAATGTGTTTTTTTATTCGGCTTACAAACTCTGTATTAAACTGACTATCTTTGACATCAGGCCACACACGACTAAGCCTGGCCTACCTGCCTTATTCCTAACTATGTTTCTGTTGAGAAACGCCAGAGAAAAAAAGCATTTACTAGGTCAGCACAGTTCTATTTCCGTCCCTACTCGGCCCCTAGGAACATAAAGAGATTTCTGAGATCTCATTTATGTTCCTAGCCGAGCTCCTGCCTCCTACCTGCTTTTAGGCCTTTAGGCCCTAGCCGCCCTACCACTTTGATGTGTGGATCTGAAATAATAGGACCTTCCCACTAGGCACAGATGTTAATTCAATGTCCACGTTGGTTCAGTGTAATTTCATTGAAATTACATGGAAACAATGTTGATGCAACCAGTGTGTGCCCAGTGGGTTCTTGATATGTGGGCGCATGACTTGGGGAAATGGCTCGATCCCGAATAAGGACATTGACGTTGCTGATTACAACATCTCAGGTGTGACTGAAAAAGGGGGGAGGGGTGGCTACATATGTGAAATCAACTCTTGTGGCATCATGTTCTTTAACTATCACTATCCCCCAAAATGTGAGCTTTTGGTTATAGATGTGGCCATAATACATTATCCGTTCCACTGCCGGATGCTGTTTGTACTATTTGTAAGTATGTAAAAACCTTTTCTGTCATCTGAATTAGTCATTTTAGGGGATTTTAACTTAGATTGGCTTACCCCGGCCTCAGACCATTTGAATAATATTTGTCTTGACTTTAACCAGGCTCAACTAAGCCTGTTGCCACTCCTATTTGCCACATCTTCAATTTAAGCCTACTAGAGAGCGTGTGCCCTCAGGCCTTGAGGGAAGCTAAAGTCATCCCGCTACCCAAGAATAGTAAAGCCCCCTTTACTGGCTCAAATAGCCAACCAATCAGCCTGTTAACAACCCTTAGTAAACTTCTGGGAAAAATGGTGTTTGACCAGATACAATGCTATTTTACAGTAAACAAATTGACAACAGAATTTCAACATGCTTATAGGGAAGGACACTCAACAAGCACAGCACTTACACAAATGACTGATGATTGGCTGAGAGAAATTGATGATAAAATGATTGTGGGGGCTGTCTTGTTAGACTTCATTGCAGCTTTTGACATTATTGATCATAGTCTGCTGCTGGAAAAACGTATGTGTTATGGCTTTACAACCCCTGCTATAATGTGGATAAAGAGTTACTTGAGGTTGTTCTTTAATGGAAGCCTCTCAAAATATAATCCAGTTAGAATCAGGAATTCCCCAGGGTAGCTGTCCCTTGCTTTTTTACATTTTTACTAGCGACATGCCACTGACTTTGAGTAAAGCCAGAGTTTCTATGTATGCAGATGACTCAACACTATACACGTCTGCTACTACAGCGACTGAAATGACTGCAACACTTAACAAAGAGCTGCTGTAAGTTTCAGAGTGGGTGGCAAGGAATAAGTTAGCCCTAAATATTTCTAAAACTAAAAGCATTGTATTTGGAACAAAATGTGGAAATTGAGCAAGTTGAGATGACTAAACTGCTTGGAGTAACCCTGGTTTGTAAAACTGTCATGGTCAAAACATATTGATGCAGTAGTAGCTGAGATGGGGAGAAGTTTGTCTATAATAAAGCGATTCTCTGCCTTCTTAACAACACTATCAACAAGGCAGGTCCTACAGGCCCTAGTTTTGTCGCACCTTGACTACTGTTCAGTCGTGTGGTCAGGTGCCACGAAAAAGTACTTAGGAAAATTGCAATTGGCTCAGAATCGGGCAGCAAGGCTGGACCTTGGATGTACACAGAGAGCTAATATTAATAATATGCATGTCAGTCTCTCCTGGCTGAAAGTGGAGGAGAGATTGACTTCGTCACTACTTTTATTTATGAGAGGTATTGACATGCTGAATGCACTGAGCTGTCTGTCTCAACTACTGGCACACAGCTCGGACACCCATGCATACCCCACAAGACATGCCACAAGAGGTCTCTTCACAGTCCCCAAGTCCAGAACAGACTATGGGAGGCACACAGTACTACATAGAGCCATGACTACATGGAACTCTATTCCACATCAAGTAACTCACGCAAGCAGTAAAATTAGATTAAAAAAAAAAAGATTAAAAAACACCTTATGGAACAGCGGGGTCTGTGAAGCAACACAAACATTGGCACAGACACATGCATCACACACACACACACACACACACACACACACACACACACACACATACACACACTATACATACACATGGATTTAGTACTGTAGATATGTGGTAGTGGTGGAGTAGGGGCCTGAGGGCACACAGTGTGTTGTGAAATCTGTGAATGTATTGTAATGTTTTAAAATTGTATAAACTGCTTTAATTTTGCTGGACCCCAGGAAGAGTAATGGGGATCCATAATAAATACAAATACAGAACTGATTACAAATCCCTACACTGATTAATGTTAAAAATCCAGCAAACTCCTCACTGACTGAAATAATTCCGACAAATAGCCCCCACAAGTACTTGTCTAGTGGTGTCTTTGCTAATGATCTAAGTAATCACTGTCCTATTGAATGTATTAGAGATACCAAACAGATTAACACTGATCCTTGTATCATTTATTTGTTTTATTCCCTACAAGCTTTTCTTCATGATATGTATTACTCTGACCCTTCCTCCATCAGCTGCATGCCTGACTCTGAATCAGCTCTAGATTAAAAATATATATATTATTAAGGGGTGGATCAGCTTAATGATGCAGAAAGAATGTTGCTTCCATCAATGTAATTGTCTGCATCATTTCCAATCCCCCATGTTTTTGGGGGGTAAATATATATATATATATATCCATATACATACACACATGCATACATATACACATATATACATACACATACCTATATAGACACACTCTTTTTTGAATATACCTGTATTATTCCCCAGAAACCTTACCACCCTTCCCCCAATTGGTGTAAACCAATAAACACTTAGGCTTCTACCTTCAGTTTATATATCTTATACACATTTTACAGACACAATCTATTTTACAATAGTTATATTTTGTTTGTTTTTAGTCCTTCCTCTATTTCTGATGTCCATCCAGTTTGATTTCTATTTGTAACTGTGCTATTTCACAAAATATCTGAACCTAAATACATTTTACAGACCCAGTATGTTTTACATTGGTTATCTTGTTGTTATTAGTCCCACCCTTCAGCTCCATTCAACCCCTCCCATCTATCTCTCAATATCATCCATTTTGGATTTCTATTTGCCATATATTTTTCAACTGTGCACTGATGCTTCACAAAAGTATTGAACCTTTCTATTCTCATAGCTTCTACAGATTGTAAATTAAAAATAAACATTTTTGCTAAAATAATTATTATATTATTGATTGCTTGAGTATGGCTTTTCAAATCGGCCAGTATTGCTATCTGCAGCGTTAGTTCTAGGCAAATGTTGCAATTCTTCAGCCATTCCTGAACCTGTGACCAAAAACGAGCTACATATGGACAATACCAAAATAAATGATCTAATGATTCTGCTTCCTCACAGCAGAATCTGCAGAGCTGGGAAGATTGTATCCCCCATACATATAACATTCTATTGGTTGCAATAATTTTGTATAGTAATTTAAATAGAAAAATGTGAAGTTTTGAATCTGGCGTTGTTTTGCGTATCAATTCATAAACCATGTGCCATGGAATGGGTGCATCGAAAATCTCTTCCCAACTATTTTGCAATTTATATGGCACAGCTGTCAGTTTGGATAAGAAGAAACACTGTCTGGCCATTTTTATTGACCTGTCTAAAGCCTTCGATATTGTGGATCACTCAGTAATTATTCAGAGGCTTTGACTAATTGGTTTGGACCAGGCTATGTGTAGCTGGTTTGAAAAGGATTTAAAAGACAGAACACAATGTGTACCCACTGGGCACAGACGTCAATTCAACATCTATTCCACGTTGGTTCAATGTCATTTCATTGAAAGGACTTGGAAACAACGTTGATTCAACCAGTGTCTCCACTGAGTTAGGTAAATCTGCTTTTAGTTGTTTTGCGCCTCATGTGGAATAATCTCCAAAACTCCTTAAAGGGGCAATCTGCATTTGCTACATCCATTTTTGGAGTTATAAATTAATTATATATAGGCCTACCCATTGATCCTTTAAGAATATAACTTAGAAATGCCCCAATGAGCTTAGTTCAACTGTAGTACCATATCAGAACCCAAAATATATATTTTTTAAATTCTCCAATGCTTGTCAACAAAGTAAATGTAAACAAACAATATATTGCCTCAAAGCATGGTTTAAACTATCATTTTGATATCATGGATGGTCAGTCCTTGCATCCATAGATCTGTCTATGAATTTGAGAGTGGTTGCATTTCTCCAGCCACATTCCTCAGCGTTTTACAGAAACAGGGGCGGGGAGTGACTTTGTTATTGTTTCTAATGCTGATTGCTGCTTTAATTCTGGTGGAGTTGGTGCCTGAAGGGCAATTCAGGTGGATGTTGAAGGGCCTTTTTTACTGAAGAATTTGTTTGTTTCATATGATTGTGTTTTGCTTTTCGTGTTTTGTGCAATTGATGTGTATATTATACACTGAACAAAAATACAAACGCAACATGCAACAATTTCTAAGATTTTACTGAGTTACAGTTCACATAAAGTCAATAGAGAGAAATTCATTAGGCCATAATCTATTTATTTCACATGACTAGGCAGGGGCGCACCCATGGGTGGGTCTGAGAGGGCATAGGCCCCCCCACTGGGGAGCCAGGCCCAGCCAATCAGAATGAGTTTTTCAACACAAAAGGTTGTTATTACAGACATAAATACTCCTCAGCCCCCATTACACGTGGTCTGTGGTTGTGAGGCCACATGGAAGTACTGCCAAATTCTCTAAAATGATGTTGGAGGCACAGCATGTGACCAGAGTTGCATGGTAGGAAATCCAGCTCCAAGTCCTTTCCAACAGCTCCGCTAAAACTGCTTGGGCTCACAGGGAAAAAAAATGCTGCTCCAAATTTGCTCCATTCATTAAAATCACAATTTAACCAACATCCATCTATTTTTGTGAATACCAGGACCTATAATATGGTTTTGAAATATTGAAACCAAACCATATGGATTTCAATGAAAAGTATTTGAATAAAGATACATTTAATTTGATTTGAAATTGTGCATATAGGCTGTGACTTACTTAGAATGAAATAGAAATTAAATAAAACATGTAAGTCACCTTGATTTAGCACCTGTGTGTTTTATCAAGTTTCTTTATGAAAATATTTTGTGAACTCCATGACAGTAGCTAAAAGCAAGGGGCTATAGCAGCACACAAGAAGACTACAAATGGATGCTGGGCTGGGCATGCCCTGAGCTAGTGAAGGGAGCACTACTGGAGCTAATAATTGGAGCGGGCGAGAAGGCCAACGCTCCAATCTTTGGGAATCTTGCTCTGTGCTCCAGTCAAATTGGGCACGCTCTACTCCAGCTCTGCTCACATATTATAGTTGGAGGTGACTTATGGTAGAGAAATTAACATTAAATACTCTGGCAACAGCTCTGGTGGACTTTCCTGCAGTCAGCATGCCAATTACATGCTCCCTCAAAACTTGAGACATCTGTGGTATTGTGTTGTCTGACAAAACTATACATTTTAGAGTGGTCTTTTATTGTCCCCATCACAAGATGCACCTGTGTAATGATCATGCTGTTTAATCAGCTTCTTGATATGCCACATCTGTCAGGTGGATGGATTATCTTGGCAAAGGAAAAATGCTCACTAACAGGGATAAGCTTTTTGTGATCTTATATTTCAGCTCATGAAACATGGGTTCAACACTTTACATGTTGCATTTATATTTTTGCTCAGTATAGATAGCCTATGTATAGTATGGGCTCCTGAGTGGCGCAGCAGTCTAAGGCGTCAGTACAGACCCTGGTTCGATTCCAGGCTGTATCACAACCGGCTGTGATTGGCGAGTCCCATAGGATGGTGCACAATTGGCCCAGCAATGTCTGGGTTAGGGTTTGGCCGGGGTAGGCCGTCATTGTAAAATAATAATTTGTTCTTCAAGGGATTTGATCCCTAAGAAGTTAACTGACTTAACTGCCTAGTTAAATTAAAGGTAAAAAATGGTGTAATTGTTGTTTATTGATGTGTTCATGCAGGTCTTATCTGCGAAAGAGACCGTGGTCTCAGCATGACTCCCTGCTGAAATAAAGGCTTCATAGAAATAAAAAATACATATTATAACGTCTATTCACGAAGCTCCGACCGCTGCCTCAAATGCTCCGTCTAAACGAAAATACGCCTTGGGTGCGATATAATGTTCGAAACATTTGGAACTGACTTTCATATCAGCGAGACATTACCAGGGGTGTATTCATTACGGAAACCATTTACCGTTTAATAACCAAACGGGACGAAACGGGGAGTGACCTACTATAGAAATAAGAATATTCGTATTTATAGTATTCTTATTTCTATGGAACCTACCTTATATTTGTCTAATAGAAACTCTCGTTTGCGTTTTCCGTTTGGAGTAAACGGTTTCTGTTCAAAACGTTTTGCAACAGACGAAACGTTTTGCAACAGAATCGACATAATGACTACACCCCAGAACAGCGGTACGTCATTCATGTGCGACGGTGAAACGCCCCTACGCTACCTAGAAGATGGACGTCGAGCCGCTCTAGGCATTGCGACGAGGATAACTACCTTTTATATAACCGTGCAAGTTTACTCCAGACACGCTTTTAATATAACGTTATAGTAATAACAAACTTATGTTGCTGAATTTGCCAAAACATTTTTATTCATCAATGTCGGTATATTTTGCTTTCTAGCTAGCATTACGGAGTCAATTGACGTTAGCTTGCCTGCTAACGTAGCTAGCCAGCTAGTTAATTTTTTCGGGCTTAACTAACGTCAGTGAGCTAGCTAGCTAACTTGTCAATAACTAAGTTGACGCATTGTCATCACTATGATAGTAACAGGTACGTAGGATTGCTTAAGGCTAGCTACTTCTCTCTCACGTTAGATTAACTAAGTTCAAAGAATTTGCTAGCTATTGAAGTTGCGTTATTCTCAGGCGGCGCTAGCTTGTCACCGTAGTAACTACCTAGCTATGGCATCTAGGCGAGGAAATTGTAATAGCGGCGTGGATTCTCCGTTGAGTATCAATAGCACAACCGGTGGTCCTAATCGTAAACAAAGTATAATCAACGCCCCAAACAGATCTGGGACGACTCCTTGTTATGATCGTAAAGTAGGGAAGGCTGAGTATGGGCACCAAGCATGCCAGGGCAACATGACTGTATCCTCACTGAAGACACGTCTAGCCCCGACCATTCAAACCACGTTAACCGCTGCTGTTGATACCCTCTTGGGCGAGGTAGTACTTGTACTCAACGAGACCCAACAAGAGCTGGTTAACAAGGAGCAGGAGAACGAACGACTCAAAGTGGAATTGAGGACGTTACAGGAATGCCTTAGCAGCGCTCAAAAGTTAATTGACCAGTTGCAAATTCCTTTCCCTGGTGCACAGAGCATGGGTCAGTCGGTTTTCGCCCCATCTCTCACATCTATTGGCTCTATGAACACAGCTATGGACAGGGACCGCCAGAGCAATCGTAATGTGAACGGTGCGGACGGCCGGTGTGTTTCAGGGGTCGACCTAGAGATGGGTGGCTCTCTCACTGAGTCTCTGCATGGTTATGACTCCAGGGATGACTATAAAATGTGTCAGCTCTCAATCCAATCAGATGGCTCTGTGACCAACCATTCTATGGACTCCTATGCTGCCAACACACCTAACATCTGCTCTGACCCCAGCCGGCCAGGTAAATTATTCCTATTTGTCATAAGGCAATCAAATGTTTATATATTGATATAAAGAGGGAGAATATCATTACCAATTTGTTGTAGCTCATTTGGAATGAATGGAAACATGCATTCTGACATCCCTTTCTGTTATTTTGTACTAAACAGATGAGAGGCGGCAGCAGCAGGGGACCCAAGCAGTAGGACCAAGGTTTGAGATCAAAGAAGAGCAAGGGCCTGGTACAAGTTCAGGTCCAGGGCAGACCTGCAGTAGAGGGGCAGGGCTGAGGAGCGCCGGGGGTGCTGGTGGTGGTGAGCAGACTGCCCCGAATGTGGATGATCTGGGATACATCCATGTTGTGGAGCAGGAGGGGTCATCACGCTCCAGCAGCTACTCTCTCCGCCAACCTAAACCCATGCGGCCACGTGCTGCTACCTTTGGTCCGGCTCAGGGGGGACTGGCAGGACAGAAAGTGGTGTTGAGGTCCCCTGGAGCAGTAGGAAGTGACAGCATGTCCCCGGGTAGGGCAGGAGGGACAGCAGGACCATCCACCTCTCCAGGAGATCCAGACGCAGATCGCCCCCACCATTGTCTGGAGTGTGGGAAGACCTTCCGCCTCATCTCCAGCCTGAAGAAGCACATCCGCATCCACACGGGAGAGAAGCCCTACCCATGTGGGGTGTGTGGCCGCCGCTTCCGGGAGTCGGGGGCCCTGAAAACCCACCTTCGCATTCACACTGGCGAGAAGCCCTACTCCTGCTCTGATTGCCCTAAAATCTTCCGCCACCTAGATGGCCTGCGCAAGCACCAGCGCACCCACACTGGTGACAAGCCCTACGTGTGTGCCATCTGTGGCAAGCGTCTGAGCCGACTGCAGCACCTGAAGCACCACCAGCGCATCCACACCGGAGAGAAACCCTGCAGCTGCCCCTTCTGCAACCGCACCTTCAAGGAGCCGGCGGCGTTGCGCAAGCATGTCCGCACTCACCGTGAAGAGTCTGGCAACATGGAGGCAGGCGTGGGAGAGGATCCGGACCCAGACGCCCTGGACAACATCAACAGCCTCCACCCTGCTGCCCCCTCCCCTCAGATGAGGTTTGATGAGTGGGGAGCCGAAGGGGATGATGTGGACTGTGTGTAGGATGGGCTCATCCTTCTGCCTACAGCATTAGAGCATGACGTTGAAAGAGTCTTCCTATTCCATTACTGTACTGTGTGAGAAAGCCTCCATTCCTTTCCTGAGAAACAGGCTGTGTATCTACTTCCTTAGTGTTGTCCAGTGAACAGGGTAGCCTATTCTTTTCAGAGACACTTCATGTGCCTGTCTGACCCTCTGACACATCTACCCTTTAGTGCTTTATATAATCTTAGAAATGTGAAAGTAGTTTATACAATATGAAATGTACCTATGTATCATGTCCCCCTTTCTCTCGTTGCTAATGACCCTACAATACAACTCCCAACAACCTACCTAAACTGTGTTCGAATACTCATACTTAACATACTATTTGTGATGTAAATTGAGTATGTATTATGCTTATTGTTCATAGTATGGATATAATTAGTATGCCTAAAGTTCCCGAATGTCGTACTACATTTGCCAAAATATGAAGTATAGAAGCAGTGGACACTGATTCCATGCTTATAGGGCCCATAATGCAATTCTTCAGAAAATGGGTGTGGCTTAACCATTTGTTTTTTAACCTTTATTTAACTATGCAATTCAGTTAAGAACAAATTCTTATTTTCAATGACAGCCTAGGAATAGTGGGTTAACTGCTTTGTTCAGGGGCAGAACGACAGATTTTTACCTTGTCAGCTCGGGGATTCGATCTTGCAACCTTTCGGTTACTAGTCCAACGCTCTAACCACCAGGCTACCTGCCGCCCCAGATTTGAAGAAAATGGCAGAAAATATGCAGCCAAGTCCAACGAGAGAGGATACAAATTCATTGCTTTAACTAATTATGACAAATGTTAAGAAAATGTTGACCAATGTAATGACTTTTCAAATAAGTTACGTTACATGTTATATTGGCTGACAATTGTTAGCTGCTCGAGCCTTACCAACCGCATAGCATTACAGCAGTTGCTTGTATGTTCTGCCATGTTGGCTACCTACCTAATGTTAGTTGGCTAATAATATAGCGAACTTTCCAGTATATTAACAATATGTTATCTAACTAACTACCCAACGTTTATTGACTTGATTATTCACGTCATTCTTAGCATAGCTAAGTGGTAGTCGTTGTGCGTTCTCAATGGACATTCTTAATGAAGTCTTAAGATGTCAAGTTAGTAATTTGTTATGCTAGCAAGCAGCAATCTCCGGTAGACAGGAGAAGCGCTAGTATGTTCAACTGAAAGGATACCGTTCGTTTACAGTATACTAAAATGAAATTGTGGTATACACTCTTTAAGTATGTGTACAGTATGTTAGTTTGGGTATTCGAACACAGCTCTAGTGTATAACAGCCATGTGGCTGCTGGAAATACAAATCCTTTAAGGTGCTCGTCGTATGTATTTTGAGACGGAATGGATGCAACCGGCAGATAGCCTGGTGGTAAGAGCGTTGGGCCAGTAACCGAAAGGTTGCTGGATCGAATCCCCGAGCTGACAAGGTAAAAATCTGTCCTTCTGCCCGCTGTTCCCCAGTAGGCCGTCATTGTAAATAAGAATTTGTTCAATAAAGGTTAAATAAATACAAAAACATGTCCAAATGAACAGTTAATTAACTACTATTAGTGCCACCGCCATGGTGACGTTAATCTGAGATTCATCATTGTGACGTTACCATAAACAAATCCAACTTCAGAGAGAGTGGAAGGCCTTACTAACACCTACCCCACACATACTGATAAACAACTGCATACATGTACCAGTTGGGAAATCCCTCTTCTTTCATGCAGCGTGATAGCTGTGTCCTACTCTCTTTGTCAGAAGTTGCTGCTTATAGTCATGTCATATTGCTGAATGTTCCTTTAACTATTAATGCCACTATGTAATGTAAATATGTAATCACTTGCAATTGTTCCCAATTCTTTCTGGTGTTGATTGGCCCATTCAGATAAAAGGGGAACCCTCTTTATCTGAAGGGGTGTCTGTCTGATCAGAGCACACTTCTAGTTTCAGCCTTTTAAAGCTGTCAATCTCTTTCCCAGTGTATGATCCTTGTGAACTAGACTTGGTCCATCTGCAATTATGGAAAAATGTACATTACCGTTGACAATATTGGAAATATTCTTTAAAATGCAATGCTGGAGTTACATCCAGCATGCGTAGTGGGTTCTCTGGACCCAAGGTAACAGGGTCATGTACCGCATTCTGTGGTTACTTTTGCACGTCAATATTGAACAAATTGTTATATTTTTCTTCCTGCTAAGAATTTGGTATGAAATGTTAAAGAACATGATTTTGTTATTACTTGTCCTCCTGTGTTTAAAATGTATTTGGACCCATCTGATGCATAAAGTTACTTTGTCTTAATGTTACCTATTAAAGGACCTTTGTTGATATTGTCACCTTTTAGTTCTTGTATGTAATCAATAAGAGAATGTTTATTGATCTTGCTGTGAGGGCTTGAGCTTGCAACATACTCTGTTTTCCACAATGTTTATGGGGATTAGTGGTGGAACAATTTCAAGTCAACAGTGGCGCTCGGGCACATTAAATGTAAGATGTTCCTGGTTAACAGAGGCAGAGTTGAACACAGCGCCCTGTGGTCTCTCTGGTGTGGTCAGACTGGTGTTGTTCTGATCCGCTCTCGTTTTCCACACATGCAACCAAAGTGGTGACCCTCCCTGACGGATATGACCGGGCTGACACACCCTCACCCACAGACTACTTACAATGACACACACACAGCCCCCCCTCCCCCCCCTATGGATTGATTATATTGACGTCTCATGCACTCAAAAAACAGCCACACACTCCCTGCTTTTTCCACAGGGCCCTCGTCATAAACGTTGATGACATGCTAGTAGGCTGGGTCACAGGATATGACTGGAGAAGCACCATATTTAACATAATCAGGCCCATGGAAAACCAGTAGCATCTAAAGGTTAGATAAATAGAAAATCACTGCCAACCACAGTCAAACACTTCCATCCCTCCTCAGACTTAGGCACAGCAGTCCCTCCTTGTTTACCCAGTCCCACTGAAATGCCAGTGCTGACCTCGGTGATGTCTGTAAGCCCACAGCCTCCACCATGCCACAGCCCTGTGGTCTTAACAGTCTGTCCCACTGGTACCACTGACCCAGTCTGGTGGTGTTCTGGCATTCACTGGGTTGTTGTAATGACAGTTACAGTAGCCTTACTACTTGGTCTGTAAGTAATAAATAACCAATGAGTTTACAAAGGGGGCAATTTATAATACCTGGAATTCCTTTGTCCTCCATGGGACTAAAGACATTAGGCAATGACTATACCCCTCCTTTCTATAGCTGTGACTCCCTCAGTCTTGTCATGAGTGGCAGTCAGAAATCAGACCTTTGATAGTCTTCTGTCCGCTCTGCGTGCAGGTGGCAGTACCCTGATTGTGTTATTGTATTCCTGACTCTCCATTTCTCATCAGTCTAGTCTGTAAGTACCTCTCTCCCGTTCTAATGTAAAAAGCAGGACTGGGCTGTGAGTTGGGTATTAGTTTAGTTGGGGAGGGAGGCAGTGGACAACAGCTCTTTGTCTAGTTTGTGTGTTTGTGGTGTGAGTGAATGTGCTTGAGTAGGTGTGCTACAGCTCGACTGGCTTCTAGTTTTGTACGCTTCTGTGAGTGGTTGTTTTATTCGATTGTGAGTATGCATGTGAGTGTGTTTTGTGCAAGTGTCTGTCTTGGCAGTGGATGTCGCTGTGAGGGAGAGAAGCACAGGCAGAGAAATGTAAGTGCAGCCTGTGAACTCTCCAGGCCCATGCAGTCATTTCCTTTAGCAACTGAGAGCAAATATTCATACTTTTTGTAGAGGAAGTGACTCAACCCTCTCCCCAACTCTCACTTTCTCTTTCTGGCCCATCACATGAACCCACCGGATGACATTCCTGACCCCAACTGTACACCTTTGACTGATTGTGAAGGTTAGCTAATGGTGTGGGTGTGTGGTCTGTAAGTGAATGGGGAAATGTGGTAATGCTCTGTTATGTCATGCTGTCTTTATATTTCACTACTAAATACAGTAACAATCGATATACTTTGATTGGATAGCTGGATTTGGCGCTGTTACTTTCTCACCCAGTCGTTGTATGGTGTCACATCTATACCAATATTTGTCATTTATTTAATAGTCTAGATTTGAGATAGGCTTAAATTATGAGAGCTGATGTTTTTTTTGTAAATTGAGTTTTGTCAACAGGCACCTCTTTTCCTCCCACAACTGTAACTGTAAGCCATATGATGCTCTACTTTCCCCTGAACGGAGAGCTGTTTCGTACAGTTGGCATTCACACTTGATTTCGAGGTGTTTTCCAGAGCGACACGCACAGCTGTGCCATTATCGTTCCTTGGTTAGGGGGTGTTAGGAGAAATAACCAACAACGAAACCACTTTCAGTTTAGCTCCTGCGCTGCCTGGCCTGCTGCCAGCTCTTTCTGGAGAGGATTGGCTTGGCTCCCTCTCCCTCTCTCCTCCCTTCTTTCCCAAACCAAGATACGCACACAGTAACCATCCAAGCAACAGCAGGGAGAAAGGAGAGCGAGAAAGCGGGTAGGGAAATGAGAAAGTTCTCTCGGTAACTTTTGGGTCCTGTATTTTAGTTAAAATAAAAATGCCATACATTTTACTGTTCGGAATGAATCATTTTTATATGCGGGGAGACTGAAATTGGCTGTTTTCAAGTGCAGGAGGGAAGCAGTACACCACTGAAGTTTTCTCAGCACTTTTTTCGTTGTATGAGGCACCTTTATAATCAACATTTTGGAATACCTCCGGAAGTTAGTCGGTTGTTTTCTGGGTTCGAGTGAAAGGAATACAGAGTCCCTTGGTGTTTTGTTCTGAACAGTCTTTAACAGCATTACATTTTGACACCGTGAATGCCCCCTTCTCTTTGCGCACGGCGGTGAAGGATGCCAGGATGCCTTCTCTGATCATTTCCCATCTGCTCGTAATCTGGCTGGGTGTCCAGAGGCTGGCCTGGTGCGCAGAGCGCACATCCACCCGGGAGCGCTTCAAAGTGGTCATCGCCCCTCTCATCTGCAAGAGGATTTGTTTAAAAGGCCAGTGCCAGGACACTTGTGAGCAGGGCAACAACACCACACTGATAGGCGAGAACGGACAGTCAGCGGATACTCTCACAGGGCCTGGATTCAGAGTGGGTGAGTGGTGATGCGATGATAAACAATAATGCTTTTCTTTTCTTTACAGAAATAAAGATTATGTTGCTTACCCTGGCCTAATTATGCTGTTTTCTTTTTTAATTCTAATCCATGAACAATATCAGTCCTTGTAGGGAAGAAAATACACATAGACCCATAGGCCTTAATCATCAGAATCAAAATGACCATTGCATTGCTCAGACATGGCTCATTGGCATATTTCAGATTTTCCCCCTTCTCTAATCTCTTGCCCACATTGTCTGGCTGGCATGAGTTTAGTCTTTCTGAACAGTGTCGGATGAAATATTGTAAACCATGGCTCCTGGGCCTATACGTTTACATTCTGGAGCCTACATTGGAGTTTACTTAGCCAACTAAACTCAACTCCACGATTTACGACTAGTGTGGGCGGACTGGAGCTCCAGCATCACATAAAATGAAAGTTGAGTTTTATCTGCTAGAGTTTACTGTTCCCTCTCCCACTGCCCAGTATAAAGCTGCGACCAGCAACCATTCAGTCAACACACTCTCACAATGATAACAATTTTACCAGGATTGTGTTTTAAAAGCACCCTTGCCAGTTTACATTTGAATTATCTACTGTGATATCTACAGGCTAGCAGCAGTTGTCAGACACAATAAATACACTGAGTGTACAAAAAATTAGGAACACCTGCTCTTTCCGTGACATAGCCCGACCAGGTTAAAGCTATGAGCCCTTATTGATGTCAGCTGTTAAATACACTTCAATCAGTGTAGATGAAGGGAGGAGACAGGTTAAATAATGTTTTAAGCCTTGAGACAATAGAGCCCCACAGTGGAGGTTTCATAATACCCATAAAACCTAGTGGTCCAACAGGGAAATGGTTCCAATCGTTTTTCCATCATTCATTTTTCCCAAAGGGAATTTTAAAAACACAAAAAATAAGGGTTGTGTTTCGTGTAAGCTTACCCTGGCGTGACGTTTTGATAACCATGTAAATCTCTCGGACAAGGTGACTTTTATCAATATCTTTGGCTCTATTTACTCTTAGATTCGAAAATGCTAATTAGCATCAAAGTAGACATCATGCAAGACTACAAATCCCTGCAAGCTCCTGCACGTCAGCTCTACCTGGCACCTTTGCTAACAGGTTCATTTAAAGAAAGCCATTTGATTAAATAATACATTTAGCTAAAATTAGATAGATAATTCAGAGATTCTTACCTTTGCCTTGATATGGCAGTCACGTCCATATCATCATGGCATTTGTAGTTCTTTATGATAGCCACATTAGCAGCTAATTAGCATTTCATTTGTTGGGGGTAAATACAGGCGAATATATTGATAAGAGTCACCTTGTCCTAGAGAGATTTACACGGTTGTCAAAACGTCATGCCAGGGTAAGCCTACACAAAACACAGCCCTTATTTTAAATGTTTCTAAAATCCCCTATGGGAAAAATGAATGATTGAAAAACAATTGGAACCATTTCCCTGTTTGATTGTGCCTTTGAACGGGGTATGGTAGTAGGTGCCATGCGCACCGGTTTGAGTGTGTCAAGAACAGCAATGCTGCTGGGTTTTTCACGGTCGACAATTTCCCGTGTGTATCAAGAATGGTCCACCACCCAAAGGACATCCAGCCAACTTGACACAACTGTGGGAAGCATTGGAGTCAACAAGGTGCGAACATCCCTGTGGAACGCTTTCGACACCTTGAAGAGTCCATACCATGAATAATTGAGGCTGTTCTGAAGGAACAGGAAGGTGTTCCTCTTTGTTTTGTACACTCAGTGTATTTAATGATTACCCCACAGCAACTCACCCAAGCCTTCCCCATTTCTCCTTCTCCCAAATCCAGTCAGCTGATGTTCTGAAAGAGCTGCAAAATCTGGACCCCCACAAATCAGCCGGACTAGACAATCTGGACCCTTTCTTTCTAAAATTATCTGCCAAAATTGTTGCAACCCCTATTACTAGCCTGTTCAACCTCTCTTTCGTGTTGTCTGAGATTCCCAAAGATTGGAAAGCACCTGCGGTCATCCCCCTCTTCAAAGGGGGGGACACTCTTGACCCAAACTGCTACAGACCTATATCTATCCTACCCTGCCTTTTTAAGGTCTTCGAAAGCCAAGTTAACAAACAGATCACCGACCATTTCGAATCCCACCGTACCTTCTCCGCTATGCAATCTCGTTTCAGAGCTGGTCATGGGTGCACCTCAGCCACGCGCAAGGTCCTATACAATATCTTAACCGCCAAAGATAAGAAACAGTACTGTGCAGCCATATTCATTGACCTGGCCAAGGCTTTCGACTCTGTCAATCACCACATCCTCATCGGCAGACTCAACAGCCTTGGTTTCTCAAATGATTGCCTCGACTGGTTCACCAACTACTTCTCCGACAGAGTTCAGTGTGTCAAATCTGAGGGCCTGTTGTTCGGGCCTCTTGCAGTCTCTATGGGGGTGCCACAGGGTTCAATTATTGGGCCGACTCTCTTCTCTGTATATATCAATGATGTCGCTCTTGCTGCTGGTGAGTCTCTGATCCACCTCTACGCAGACGACACCATTCTGTATACTTCTGGCCCTTCTTTGGACACTGTGTTAACAACCCTCCAGACGAGCTTCAATACCATACAACTCTCCTTCCGTGGCCTCCAACTGCTCTTAAATACAAGTAAAACTAAATGCATGCTCTTCAACCGATCGCTGCCTGCACCTGCCCGCCCGTCCAGCATCACTACTCTGGACGGTTCTGACTTAGAATATGTGGACAACTACAAGTACCTAGGTTTCTGGTTAGACTGTAAACTCTCCTTCCAGACTCACATAAAACATCTCCAATCCAAAGTTAAATCTAGAATTGGCTTCCTATTTCGCAACAAAGCCTCCTTCACTCATGCTGCCAAACATACCCTCGTAAAACTGACCATCTTACCGATCCTCGACTTTGACGATGTCATGTACAAAATAGCCTCCAACACCCTACTCAACAAATTGGATGCAGTCTATCACAGTGCCATCCGTTTTGTCACCAAAGCTCCATATACTACCCACCACTGCGACCTGTACGCTCTCGTTGGCTGGCCCTCGCTTCATACTCGTCGCCAAACCCACTGGCTCCAGGTCATCTACAAGACCCTGCTAGGTAAAGTCCCGCCATATCTCTGCTCACTGGTCACCATAGCTGCACCCACCCGTAGCACACGTTCCAGCAGGTATATCTCACTTGTCACCCCAAAAGCCAATTCCTCCTTTGGCCGCCTCTCCTTCCAGTTCTATGCTGCCAATGACTGGAATGAACTACAAAAATCTCTGAAACTGGAAACACTTATCTCCCTCACTAGCTTTAAGCACCAGCTGTCAGAGCAGCTCACAGATCACTGCACCTGTACATAGCCCATCGATAAATAGCCCAAACAACTACCTCTTCCCCTACTGTATTTATTTATTTATTTAGCTCCTTTGCACCCCAGTATTTCTACTTTGCACACTCATCTACTGTCAAATCTACCATTCCAGTGTTTTAATTGCTATATTGTATTTACTTCGCCACCATGGCCTATTTATTGCCTTTACCTCCCTTATCTCACCTCATTTGCTCACATTGTATATAGACTTATTTTTCTACTGTATTATTGACTGTATGCTTGTTTTACTCCATGTGTAACTCTGTGTTGTTATATGTGTTGAACTGCTTTGCTTTATCTTGGACGGGTCACAATTGTAAATGAGAACTTGTTCTCAACTGGCCTACCTGGTTAAATAAAGGTGAAATAAAAAATTAAAAAGGAGGCTGACAACTGCTGCTAGCCTGTGATCCATCATAGTAGATCATTGCCTCTGTTTTGAGAGAGCGCTGTAGTTATTTGCTCCGTTTTTTCCTTAGTTGTGATGATGGGATGTCCATTTCTATGTTGATCTGTGTGGAGCCCAGGGTTATTTTAGTGTGATTTGATTTCCCCTCAAACCCCTTATTAAGGCAGACTAAGATTTGCTTTAGAATGCGAACAGGACCCCATTAATAAATTGCAGTAATAAACGAGGGAACTGATTCAGTCACTGTGAGAGCTACATTTATGGAAATGCATGCAGAGGCCGTCCTTAAAGTGTCGGCTGTGGGGCTCTGTGGTCAAGGGAGTTTGAGCAACATTCACATTCACTTAGGCCCACACATGTCCTATACATTTACACACATTTCCCCCCCCCAATGTTTAGATTTTTCTTGAACACCTAATGACTGTAATTCCAGTTTACTGTCATAAGGTTGACGTACAGATTTTGTTTTGGAACTTCTCGTGAAATGTGAAGTTCCTAGGCTTTTTCTCCCACCAGCCATTCATTACAGAACTACAGCATACTACAGAACTACAGCATATTTATAAATGACCTAATGCGTTTTTGTCATAAGAAACTCTCTTCCTCTGTACTGTGAATGAACTTGCCCACCCTTTGATCACAAAACCATCAAAATGGTTCTCCTTACATACTCCAGTTGTAATTACAGTGCAGCAAAGGATTGTTAATTTTGTGTAATCTGAACATTTGGTCTGGAGAATCAAACTAGCGTACAAACGGCCCTGTGTCTGGTATTGTACGGGTACTGTAAGCTGCATTTAACCAGGCTTTAGTGCAGTTGTTTGGGTTTGTCTGGCAGGGGCTACAGAGTGCAACTTGAGCCAGTGTCAGCTTTTGGCAAACCAGAAGTGTGTGTGGACAGTGTACTCTATGGACATGTGGAATTTTCTCTCTAGCATGTTAAAATGGCCGCGGTCAACGACAGCAATATTAACACTTTTCCATATATGAGTGGCTGTGACGTCAGCCCCACAGCAAGGCTGAGGCCTAGACTAAGCAGACATGCCAGAACCTTGCTGTGAAGCAGTTCACTTCCAAATGCAGTACGGTACTGCCTTATGATTCAAGATTGCCTTTCTTAAAGTCTTCACAAGAGCAATGTTGTTAAAGCTGTTGTAGGATATTTTAAGAAAATGAATAAATAAGGCTCGGTGAGTTTCAGGGAAATCTACTGGGCCTCAGCTGGTTTGCCACGTTGGCCTCACAGCTATTACATAGCTATTGCTATATATTACAGTAGGTACATTTCCATCCTGGATTTTTTTTGTTCAGTTAAAGATTTGGAATAGTATCTACTTGAACAGATTCTGACATGGTAACGTAAACAGATATTTTGAAGCAGGATTACATTTTTTGTCATCTCTGCTATATGAGTATTGACACAAACCAGTCAAACCGCAGCAGTGGTTTATTACATAAATCAACTTTTCCATGCTCATTCTGTGCTCATTCTCTTAATACTTGTATTATGCTACTGTCTGAAGTGTATGACAAAGGCCCCCTAAGATGTCATGTTCAGGAAGTCCAGTGGTTTGGTCACTTCTCCTCTCGTCACCAGGTGATCTGAGGTGCGACTGGACGTTCCTCCTTAAGGGGAGGATTTATCCATAGAAGTAGAATTCTATGTATCTACTATCCCTGGTAAAGCAGGACTGGCTACCCCCCCCCCCCCCCCCCCCCCAAAGGCCCCCCCCCAGCCCTCTGACAGACAGTGTGGGGAATCCAGCAGGGCTAGAGAGGGATAAGCTACTGTTACTGCTACGTTTGCTGTTACTGCTACACTTACTGTTCCAGGGATAAATCAGCTGAGAGACAGCTAGGTCACACAGACTCCTGTCTGCACTGGACGATGGTCTCTGGATTTACATGCTGTAGTGATGTGAAAATAAACTAGAAGGGCAGAGTTGCCAAATAAACCTAGCTAAATAAACTTAAGCTTGTATTTCTCAGCATTATCTCTTGTCATACTCAAATTACATATGAAAGATAAACCCTATATTCATATCAGAGATGGCATGTGCTGTATGTTGAGATGCTGTTATACGTTTCGTTTCCGGCAGGTTCTACAGATGAAAAGAGTCAGTCGGCAGTTGGTCTTTGGATCAGGCAGGCATTGTGCTGGGTTGGGCTCCCGAGTAGCGCAGTGGTCTAAGGCACTGCATCGCAATGCTTGGGGTGTCACTACAAATGTCACTACTGGTGTCACTACTGGTTCAAATCCAGGCTGTATCACAACTGGCTGTGATTGGGAGTCCCATAGGGCGGCGCACAATTGGCCCAGTGTCGTCTGGGTTTGGCTGGTGTAGGCCGTCGTTGTAAATAAGACTGTTGTTAACGGACTTGCCTAGTTAAATAAAGGTTAAATACATTTTTTTATTTATTTTAAATTTTTATTATAATTTTTAATTTTTTTATGTCTCCACACGGTCATAGAGATTGAGCTGGGTTGTGCAGGTCAGACTGAAGCAGCACTCTGGATGTATGACTTAAGAGACTGGGAATGGGAATCTTGATAGACATTCCTCCCACCTCCACCGTCCCTGCAGTATTTACCCACGGTAGTTCTGAGCCTGTTCCCCCAGTTTTACTGCACACAGCTCTGTTTGGGTGAGGGACGGAGGACGCAGCCTTTCTTCTCCTCCTCCTCCTCCGCACAGGCATTCCACCCATCAACCTCAGCAGACTGGCAGCAGCTGCTCTCCACCTCTTCTGGACCTGCTTCTGCTTCTCAGTCACTCTCACTCTGTATCTGTCTGTATCCTAAACTAAACCTGCTGTCTCATTCAGCCCAATCACTCTGTATCTCTATGTGTATCTGGGACTCAGGTTTCCTCCAACTTTGATATGCAGGGAAGTGGTGGACTCTCTAACCTCAGCAACATTCCCATCCTTACTGTTGAGGCTGAGCTGACCTCTGTCTCTCTAGAATGTCCCATGTCACTCCCCCTGTATTCAGTTCCTGATGGACTTCTCCCTCCATCCTACTGCAGTACATCTGGCTCATGTCTATCCATCCGTGACTCAGGACGGAGGTCATGTGAGAATGTGAAATGACCAATGTGATCATGCACAAAATATGAGTTTAATGGGTCATTCAAACCCAATCGTTATTGCAGTGATTTATTTGGGGTTTCCCTGGGTATTGGTCAGATGAGAATGAAAGGTAAAAGAGAAGTCAGCAAAACAAGCCGAACTGGAGCTGCCCAGGGCTTGCTGTCCCTGTTTAGAGACACTTTAGTTTCCCCTCTAAGAGTCCTTCCCCACACTCACTCACTTCCTCCTCTGATGCCAAGTTATGGGTGCTGTAGTAAACATGGGCAACCCAGAAACCTGCACCACTCCACAGTGTGCCGCAGGCTTGGCTTTGCCCAGAGGTGAGTCTAAGCAGAGCTTTACTCACACACACTCTCTGTCAGTCTCTCCCAAGGCCATAGAGAGGGGGATTCACACTTTGTGTGTGTGTGTGTGTGTGTGTGTGTGTGTGTGTGTGTGTGTGTGTGTGTGTGTGTGTGTGTGTGTGTGTGTGTGTGTGTGTGTGTGTGTGTGTGTGTGTGTGTGTGTGTGTGTGTGTGTGTGTGTGTGTGTGTGTGTTTGGTCCCATGTCATCAGCCTTCCCTCAAGGCTGTGTTGTAATGTTTCTGTGTGCATGGTTTAGGCTGCTCTCGTATGGAGGGCAAATATCTCAGGTTATTTAAGGTCACAGGCAATGTAGATCTACAGTCCAGTTTATTTGGGGGATCTTAACTCAGATTTTTAATGGAATCAGATTCCTCCTCTCAGGGCTATTCCTGTCCTGTCACTGGCTCTATTCAAGTCAACACTTCGGTGCAGGTTGAGAAGAAGAAAAAACAGTGCGAGGCAAATTGTTTTTGGCAGCTGAAGCTCCAAAAACAAAACACCAATTAGAGGTCATTTTTGAAAGTGATGAGGGAACACAGTGTGTGTGTGTCAGGAAGGAGGACGTCTCACATTTGAGGCTAATATAGGAGGAGCTAGCCTGGCTTGCCATGTTTAACACGCTTTCCTCCCATTTGCTTAGGGTGGGGGAGAAAGGGAGCAGTTATTTAAAGCTGGCTAGTGGAATGTGAGCACTGCGAGACTGTGTAACTGCACCCCCCGACCAGATCTCTGGAGCCGCACAGCCATTAGCCAAGGTAAATACAGAATAACAGTGCTGCTGCCAGGACGGGGAGAAGGCGCTGAGACACCCTGAGCCCACTACAGACCCATACCTCCCCTGAGGGGTGTGCCATCGCATCGTCACCGGGCCTGGGCAGAGAGCTCACGTCAGCTCTGCTGGGTGTACTGTCAGCATTCTTCTCTCTACCTGGCCTGCTGATATACTACAGGACAGATTAGACCAGTGATTACATGACATCACTTACCCAAAGCTGGTGCCAACATTCTGTCTCCCTCTCTCTCTCCACAGACGTTAAATAGCTCTGGTGCAGGGGGTTGCCAGGTTACACTGGGTTCATGCCTACCTCTTGGCCTTAGAAACAACCTTACATACCTCCATGACATGTCATAATATGCCCCATTGAGCAGGGATTGGAGTGATGGGTTTGGGCAATTATACATAATCAGACAGACAGACAGTGCAGTATCGTAGTCTCACACCAGATTAATGCTAATGATATGTAATGTTAGAAGTGATCCGCCTAAATATTGTTTCTTTTTAAATCAAAATAAGTGTTCTAGATCATTTTGCTTTACAAAATGAAGTGGACTACTTAATGAAGTGGACTAAAATGAAAGATGATCAAAGACCAGCGAGGGTGGTCTTATTCAGGCAAGATTTCTGCTAGGTCATTTTGTGCCAGTCGACTGTTAAAGACAGCAATAATTTAGTGACTGCAAATGTTCTATGTGTGTTGAGCGTTGGAACAGGCACTGTTTGGAGGGCTGCGTCCCTCCTTGCCAAGCGATCTGGGGTGGATGCAGGGGGTTGAGGGGATGCAGGGGTACAGTATGAGTATCATTCAGTAAGCGGAGGCCCTTACTCCCAGGCGGCCTGCTAGTCGGCAGGAGGAAGCAGAGGAGACTTTCTCAGGCCTGTGTTTTTAAAAAGCCAGTGATTATGTCATTTACTCTGGACTAGGCTACAGAAGTCTGGCCCAGTCCATAGTCCACTCTGTGTATGTGGTATGCGGTCTCAGAGCGCCAGTTTAAAGCAGGCATACTTGGGGATGTGGTTTCTTGCTTTTTCTACTGACCGTGAAGGCAAGAGCGTCATAAGACGCTGTGCCTCCCATTATTGTGATCATGCCCTTTTAATAGTGGTAGTAGTGGTAGCGGTGGTGATTGTTATTGTGGTGTAATGTTGTTTTTGTCATTGTCCTTTTGATGGTATTTTTTTGTGGGAATGAAGAGATGAAAATGGATTGATTTGATGTGGGTTGTGTAGTTTACAGGCTTACTGTAACAACAGTATAATACTGTAATACTAGCGTAATACTGTAATAGTAATACCGAAGAAGAAATGTACTTAATATCATTCTCTGATGGTTTGGCAAATACTCCCTCCTCTATAACGCCATACCTTTTAAGGCATATAATCATAATCTCATGATCACTTTAAATATTTGTTAAGCCATGAGAAGCTGGCCAGCCATCACTGACCCACTGACATATTCAGAATTACCTTCTAAGAAATGTAAGATATCAGATGAACAGCTCACTGTACGTAGACTTGCTGTTGAACTGGAGCGTTAAACTATAATTTGATCATTTTGAGCTGGGAATATTTGAGTTGGGAGGGAGAGGCTGTGGTTGGATGGGAGGCTGTAGGGGGGAGGTAACCAGGCTGCTGCTGCATAATCTCTAGACAGACAGAAGTGGGTGGGTGGCCACAGTCAGAGCAAAACCCCAGGGGCACGCAGAGGGCGCCCCTGAAACACACACACCCTTCCCCACCTCCCTCTGCACACAGTGCACAGACGGGCAGGAGATTGCCCCAACTAAAGTTACTGTTGAGGTCCGGGGGAAGAATGAGTCTTGCTGGTTTTAGATGTGCTGTATGAACTGTGATGCAGTGATAGTATAGAGCTCTGAGTTGTCATCTCTTCAGCTAGGTTTGATTTGAACGGGGATTTAGTTGAACCTATTGTTGCTCCTGGGGCTTTGGATTACTGAAAAGGAAATAGAATGGTCCTTGTTGAACCTGGAGTGTAGAAACGTGAGTCTAGGTTTGGTATTGGACATGGGTCAGATCATTGCTCAAGTCTTGAGTTAGTAAGGCCTATTGTTGAAATATTATCCTTGGATTAAACTCTTCCACCCTGTCGCTCTCAAACGTGGGTGGTTGTAATAAAACCTAGCAGCCAGTAGTTGGTCTGAAATAATAACATAATTAAACATTCCTAAGTGTGTGTGTTGGTGTGTCAGACTTTCTGTATATGTACAGCATGGTATGTATAGCTCTGTGGTAATGTCAGTGTGTGTAAAGCACATGTGTGTACAGTTGTCTCAGCTTGCCCACGCAACAGTTGAAGAATGACAGGTATGTATTTCTGAAAAAAACGTCCCTCTGCATCTGAAGAAAGAAATAACAGATTAATTTGGATCCCTCTGATGCTTTTTCCATTGCACTTTCTCTATTCTACTTCTTTTTCTTTCTCTCGCTCTTTCTTACACTCTCCCCCTCTCTCCGCTCCTCCCTCTCATCTTCTCTCTCGTGCTCTCTCACCCCCCCACTCTCTCTTTCTCTCCTTATCCATCTTTCTTTCTCTCTCTCTGTTTTTGTAGTGCCTCCATTGGCCTGTCTATCTCCTACACACTGTCGGTTTCAGTCAAAATCAACTTTTTCAGTGGAGAACCCATTTTTTCTGCCAGAATTTCTGGGGACACCATTTTTTCCCCTAATAATTTCTTGGGACCTCACCCCACCCCAAATCTAATGACAAAACCGTAAAATTGGTAAATTTAGATTTTTACGTCAACAAATAACCTTAAAATTAAAAGAAACCAATACAATTTCAACCAATAAAATGTACTCAATAAAATGGTATTTTCAAATTATCTTTTTGTATATTCTACCATACAATAATCTGTACTCTTAATTTTCTGTTCCCCCCCACAATTGTTTTTTTAAAATGTGTGTGTGTATATATATATTTAGTGCATTCGGAAAGTATGCAGACCCCTTGACTTTTTCCAAATTTTATTACGTTACAGCCTTATTGATTAAATAGTTTTTCCCCCTCATCAATCTACACACAATACCCCATAATGACAAAGCAAAAACTGTTTTTTAGAAATGTTTGAAAATGTATAAAATATAATAAACTGAAATATCACATTTACATAAGTATTACTCAGAACTTTGTTAAAGCACCTTTGCCAGCGATTACAGCCTCAAGTTTTCTTGGGTATGACGCTATAAGCTTGGCACACCTGTATTTGGGGAGTTTCTCCCATTCTTCTCTGCAGATCCTCTCAAGCTGTCAGATTGGATGGGGAGTGTCGCTGTTTCTCATCGTCTGAGAGTCTTTTAGGTGCCAAGCGGGCTGTCATGTGCCTTTTACTGAGGAGTGGCTTCCGTCTGGCCCCTCTACCATAAAGGCCTGATTGGTGGAGTGCTGCAGAGATGGTTGTCCTTCTGGAAGGTTCTCCCATCTCCACAGAGGAACTCTGGATCTCTGTCAGAGTGACCATTGGGTTCTTGGTCACCTCCCTGACCAAGGCCCTTCTCCGATTGCTCAGTTTGGTCAGGTGGCCAGCTCTAGGAAGAGTCTTGGTGGTTCCAAACTTCTTCCATTTAATGATGGAGGCCACTATGTTCTTGAGGATCTTCAATGCTGCAGAAATGTTTTGGTACCCTTCCCCAGATCTGTGCCTCAACACAATCCTGTCTCGGAGCTCTACGGACAATTCCTGGTTTTTGCTCTGACATGCAATTTCAACTGTGGGACCTTATATAAGCTGTTGTGTGCCTTTCCAAATCATGTCCAATCAATTTAATTTACCACAGGTGGACCCAAGTTGTAGAAACATCTCTGAATACTTTCCCGAATACGCAGTATATAAAAAACTATTTTGGAGACCCCACCGCAATTACCCCGATTTTGAATACCGCTGGTCTAAATCATGGCATTATGAGCAACGAGCAACGAGCTCTCACTCCTCACATAAAACACTATGTCGAGAAGAGCTTTAAAGCCAACATTTGTTCCTTTCTTCCTCCTTCTCTCCCCCTCTCTTTTCTCTCTTTCGGTTCCAGCACATGCTGGATAGGAAAAAGATTTCCCCTTTGACTACGGTTTGGAACACATGTGACCCAATTTTGAGTATGAAATCTATTTCCTAAGACATGCCAATAAAATTGTATAATGTGAAAGGGAGATGTGAGCATAATTACATTTTGGACTTCAGTATTAATGCTGGTGACTGAGAATTGATATCCATATTGGAATCATGGGTTTCTTAGAAGTGCTTTATAATGTATAGCACTGTATAATATAGCCTAAATAGCACCAAGCATTTGTTGGAGTGATCCTATAGCTGGGTGGCTTTAGTGTTTCAGATGATCTATTCTAGGCCATTCTGACGGCCTGCTACCCACTCGACAGAGTGGGAGAATTTCCCATCTGCAGACTTTTTGTGCCCAGTTGGGTTTCATAATTCAAGGATGCAGTGGAACACATATTATCATGACTGGATCATAACAGTCTCACGATCAGCTCACTCACTCAAGCACAGTCTGCAGAAAACATTAGTCCATGTGCATTACACCCAGGTCTCTCAAACGGCCCTTTCCTGGGTTTAGATAGAGGAAGCAGATGTGGAGGAGAGTCGAGTTTAAATTCCCTCCTATTGACTGTGAGAGGAGCGGTCTGAGAACTGTCCGCCTGGTCCAGTCAGTGTGGTGTAGTCTGATTAGGGGACTTGGAGGTCCACCCTCTTTACCTCATTAGATATGTGTTTAGCCTGTCATGCTAAGCACCAGTACTCCACCCAACTAGCTAATCTGTGGGGAAGAGATGAACATTGTAAATACAAGCACACAGCAAGAGGTGTGCTAGAAATGGCAGACAGCTATGTGCTGTAGTCTCTGTTGTCAAGCCCCATGCTGGGGTTAATTCGAAACATCAAAAGAAAGGCCCATTCACCAGATTTTATTTTAACCACAGCTTATGTACAGTCTGCTTCAAGGCATGTGTGCAACATGTTCATGGAGACAAAGGTATCATTTTGACTAACTTTACCTAAGGGCCGTGTTATTTCCTTCTCCATAGAACCCCGTCCTGTTGTTGGCCATGGAGTGTGTGCGTGTGTGAATGCAGTGAGCTCCAGTTCCCCGTCAGATGGAACTGCTCTGCTCTCTCTGAGACTTCTTCTCTGCCAGACGGGCCCTCTCCCCAAGCCTTACCAGACTTTTCCTATGTTGTCTCTCCGGTCTCTGTGGGTTGAAGTTGTATAATTGGGTTTGGGAGGAGGCTACGCCCCTGTCTTTCTTTCTCCGTCTCTTTCTCTGTGTTCTCTTCCCAATTCTCCATTCCCAACAGCTTTCTCCGCTTTCTCTCTCCGTCTTTCCAGCTTTCTCCACTGAGACAAGAAGTCATCAGACCCAGTAGATGTCTGGAGAGCTGTGCACGGGGAAGGGAAGTCCTTCTCCAGTTAGATTTGCTCTACAGGTTTCCCCCTGCTATCTGTGAGCCTCCCCATTAACCTGCTGCTGCATGTAGCTGCCTGTTTTGGGTGTATGGTTAAAGACCACTGTCAAGTTTAATTATGGTGCAGGCAGTGCAGGCTGCGTCAGAACAGCCCAGCCTATCCCACTACACATTTAAACATAAGCTGCACAGCCTCGTGTCATTTCATTATGGCTGTGATTTCTCCAGTTGCTCTTTTCCTTGACTCTCATTGGTTTAAAGATGTCCACGCTGTGTTTGAGGTGATCTAGTCCCGTTATTACACAGCGGCCTAGACTCCGAGGCAGTCCAGGCCTAATTGCTTCAGTGTGCGGAGCTCTGCTCCGCGGGGCGGGTAACACGAAGAGGCCTCTTCTCAACCACTGGGTGGGTCTCCGCGTCAGTCAGACGTGCTGAGTCGTCTCTCTCTCTCTCTCTCTCTCTCTCTCGCTCTCTCTCTATCTCGTTCTCTCTCTCTTCCTGCTGTGGGACTCACACCGCCGTGATACTGCTATGCTAGACTGCAGGGCAAGACATCCAAACCACTGAACTTCTGCTTCATTTCATGGCCCCATTATGGGACAGAGAAAGTGCACAACATATTAGTCATTGATGAATACGTTTCAGCGTTTTATCGCGCACTTTGTTGTATGTCTATTGAACTATGTGTGTTATTACAGCATGTATTGCAGCATGTCTTGAATTAAGTTATGATCCCATTCTTTATGCTGAACGTCTCAGTCTGGTATGTACTCCTCGCTCCCAGATCTTGGCTCCCACTGTTTAACCTGATTCTCCTTTTTAGGGAGAAAAGTGGCGACTATAAAAGTAAACACAAAGAGAAATCTACAGAGCGGTATATATGGCATGAAGCTCTTTCTTTAAGCAGAGCTCTTGTGGTTTCAAATATTTTCCAAATCCCAGTAAAAAGCCATCATTTGTATCAGTATTCTGCTCTGGCCTGCTCTGTGGATCTGTCTCCGTCCGTTAGGACATTCATACGGTAGTCACATGCGATATCTCAGACAACACTGGCCTGATTTTGACAAAACTTGAGTGAATGATGTGTCTTGCCATAGAGGTCCGGCACTTACAAAAATACACTAATTGGCTAGATGGTGGCGCTATAGTAAGAGATTGAAAATGCAAACTTTGAAAGGTCACGCTCCTCACCCCGTTTGACCTAAAGGCATGAAATGCGGTACATACTGTAGCTCCCTCTCCTCACAATGACCACATTTGCCTCAGGGACCCATAAGGTCTGTCATGGTGGATCTTCCGCCATTTTGAATATTGTGAAAAACACTTGAAATGCTACTCTTCTGGCATCGAATGACCAATCTGCACGGAACCTGATACATGGCATCTATGGACAAAGCTCTCTCAATGCAATATTTTCCAGAGTTGTACCTAAAACAATATGGCCGCTATTAACCAATAAACATTGACGTGGGTGTGGTCTGGCACATAAATGCATATATATCAAAATTTGGTACACATGTTGCAAGCACTGTCAAGACTCAACATATGCAAGAACATTCATATCGACCACACATTGGCATTATAATGGGCACATGTTTATATCTCTTGATTTGTTTGACACAGAGTGCTGAGATTTGGCACACATGCTCAGGGATGTGAGTCTAGCTAATCCATGCAATATCTCAGACACCACTGGTCTGACTTTGACAAAAATGATGTGTGAATGGTGCGTCTTAATGCGTCTTGCCATAAAAATCCTTCATTTGGAAAATTACACTGATTGGCCCAAGGGAGGTGCTATAGTAATCAACTGTACATACATTAATTATACGCAATATCTCAGACACTACTGGTCCTATTTATTATTTTTTCTCCTCTTTTTCTCCCCAATTTCGTGATATACAAATACGATCTCGTGTCATCGCCGAGATTCCCCAACGGGTTCGGGATAGGCAAAGGTAGAGTCATGCGTCCTCCGAAACATGACACGCCAAACCGCGCTTCTTAACACCCGGCCGCTTAACCCGGAAGCCAGCCACACCGATGTGTCGGAGGAAACACTGCCCAACTGACTACCGAAGTCAGCCTGCAGGAACCCGGCCCACCACAAGGAGTCGCTAGAGCGCGATGAGCCAAGTAAAGCCCGCCCCGGCCAAACCCTCCCCGAACACGGACGACGCTGGGACAATTGTGCGCCGCCCTCACTGGTCCGATTTTTACGAAACTTGGGTGAATGATGCGTCTTGCCATAGAGATCTGGGATTTACAAAATTGCACTGATTGGCCCAAGGGGGCGCTCCATCATTTGTGGGGGATGACATGTTTATTTTCTACAGGAACTATGGTCCTGCTATTATAAAAGTCCCAACTGTTCTCTGTTTAAAATAATGTTCCAAATGAAAAAAAGCGCAACATTACATTATGTTGATGATGTTCACCATGTGTACATGTTTTTCCTCTCCTCATGTCTTGGTGATGTGTTTTACACCTCTTTCTCTCTCCCTGTCTCTTTAGTTGTGTGTCCACTGACCTGCATGAATGGAGGGGTGTGCAGCTCGCGGACCCACTGCCTGTGCCCGCCAGGTTTTACTGGTCGCCTGTGCCAGTTCCCGCTCCGGCAGATGCCTGAGGCCCAGGCGGCGCGGGGCAACAAGCAACCCGTCTACACGCTGTCAGTGCTGCCAGACGGCCAGAGCCAGGGCGAGCAGACAGCCATGGGGCGACCACAGCTGACACAAACCCACTCTGTGTTCACCCTTCCCCTGGCACAGGGGGCAGGCCACCACTCATCAGAAGGTAACCATCATGGCAAACTGTGGGCACTGAAACCACAGTCAAATTGCTGTTATATATCAATACCTGTGCCCTGATAGCAGTTTGTTTTGGGTGACATTGTAAAGAACTGGAATCATATTCATGTAATCTCCCATGTGGTTGTCTCTCCCTGTCTTTCTTGGCGTCTCCCTTCTCTCTGCTACTCTCTCTCTCTCTCACTCGCTCGCGGCACTCTTTCTCTTTCTCTCTCTCTCTCCCTCCCTCTCGCTCTATCGTTCTCTCTTTTCAGTGCAGTTCAATGTCCGTGTCCACCATGCACATGACACATCCGTTGTCATCCATCCTCTTGACCAATCGGATTCAAAGCCCCCTCATAAAACCGTGACACGCTTGACCCCTCAGACTCACAAACCCAGGGGGCGGTGCTTCCAGGAGACCACGCCCAAACAAGCTGTGAGTTACACCACCCATCAACATAGTGATTGTCACTTTACATACAATAAGTGTATTATGGTTTTTCAAACGCCATACTGTGCATTTCCCTCTTTCCTTCTCTCTCTCACGCCATGTGCTTCAGTGTAGCAGTACCCCTCTCCCTGTACTGACCAATCAGGAGGACTGCTGTGGAAGTGTCGGTAACTCCTGGGGACAAAACAAATGTTATAAATGTCCCAAGCTACCATGTGAGTAACAAATGCCTCAGAATGGACTTCTTGACTTGCTTAAGTGTAAGTGTGTGTGTGTCCTTTCTAGACTGCTGGTGATCTGCCATTCTTTCATTTGTGATCTTCTATCCTACATCTCTAACTGCATATCTGTCATGTATAGTGATTATTATCTGTCGTGTATAGTGATTATTATCTGTCGTGTATAGTGATTATTATCTGTCGTGTATAGTGATTATTATCTGTCATGTATACTGATTATTATCTGTTGTGTATAGTGATTATTATCTGTCATGTATAGTGATTATTATCTGTCATGTATAGTGATTATTATCTGTCGTGTATAGTGATTATTATCTGTCATGTATACTGATTATTATCTGTCCTGTATAGTGATTATTATCTGTCGTGTATAGTGATTATTATCTGTTGTGTATAGTGATTATTATCTGTCGTGTATAGTGATTATTATCTGTCGTGTATAGTGATTATTATCTGTTGTGTATAGTGATTATTGTCTGTCGTGTATAGTGATTATTATCTGTCGTGTGTAGTGATTATTATCTGTCGTGTATACTGATTATTATCTGTCGTGTATAGTGATTATTATCTGTCATATATAGTGATTATTATCTGTCGTGTATAGTGATTATTATCTGTCGTGTATAGTGATTATCTGTCATGTGTAGTGATTATTATCTGTCATGTATAGTGATTATTATCTGTCGTGTGTAGTGATTATTATCTGTCGTGTATAGTGATTATTATCTGTCGTGTATAGTGATTATTGTCTGTCATGTATAGTGATTATTATCTGTCGTGTATAGTGATTTTATCTGTCGTGTATAGTGATTATTATCTGTCGTGTATAGTGATTATTATCTGTCGTGTATAGTGATTATTATCTGTCGTGTATAGTGATTATTATCTGTCGTGTATAGTGATTATTATCTGTCGTGTATAGTGATTATTATCTGTCATGTATAGTGATTATTATCTGTCGTGTGTAGTGATTATTATCTGTCGTGTATAGTGATTATTATCTGTCATGTATACTGATTATTATCTGTCGTGTATAGTGATTATTATCTGTCGTGTGTAGTGAATATTATCTGTCATGTATAGTGATTATTATCTGTCGTGTGTAGTGATTATTATCTGTCATGTATAGTGAATATTATCTGTCATGTATAGTGATTATTATCTGTCCTGTATAGTGATTATTATCTGTCAGGTGTGACAAATGAGCTTCCATTGTTTATTATCTAACTCCTTGGCAGATGTCCATCTGATCTCGATCTCTGCTGTTAAACACATTAAGTCATTTGTTTATGGAGCCAAAAACACCAGGCATCCACGCCAATAATTCATTCCCAGCTTATGAAATAATGAGCCTGCATTAACGCAAGCAATTTGTGTATGTCTATGTTTGTATAAGTGTGTACGCATGTGTGTGTATATGTGTGAGTGTGTTTTTGTGTGTCTGTGTGTCTGTGTGTATGTGTGCAAGTGAGTGAGAGAGAGCGAGAGAGAGAGAAAAGAACTCTGCAGTTACGTGTCTTCCCATGTGCCAGGCCAGTGGAATACTGTCATCGAATTGCCGAAAATTGAATTTCAAGCTGCGCCCCATGAAAATCTTGGCCAACTTACCTTTTTCCATTTTTCTATTACTCCATTCCTCAGTTGTGAGTAAGACAAAGAAACCTTTGTAAGAAAAGGATAGTTCTGGTTAATCTTTAAACTTGGGACAGCAGGATCCCTGTCTGGCGTGCTTCTCGCATCTTTTCTAGTAACGTTGAAGGAATGTTGTATTGTTTTCATGAGACATGTCTTCTGCGAATGAACAGACAAAAGCAACAAGTGGAAAATATGATTCTGGGCTTTTCTTGGGAATCATGAACTTTTTTAAAAGTTGTACTTTTTTTCCATCTATTTTTGAAAAGTATTCTGGAACGGTATTTTTGAAAGGTATTCTGCTCCCACAGTTTCCCACAAAAACTTTCTTTCAATTTTTCTGACCTGGAGGAAAAATTACTCATACACCACTATTTTTTCTATCATCATTTGATTCCTTCTGTTGAATCTCTCTTTCCCCCAGATGAAGATGAGTTTCACTTGGTCGCTCACCCCTCTTTTATTTTATTTCCCCTCTCTTAGTACTCTTTGGTTCATACTCATGCTTGGATACCTGTAATCTCTCAAACCCAGGCTCTGATCCAACGTGTCTCATCTATACACATATCTCTGTCGCATGGAATCACACAGATTTACTGTCACGCTGCCTATGCTGACAGTGTGTTCAGACTGAACAAGGAACAGCTAAATGAGCTACTTAGTCCAGGGCAGCAGGTAGCCTAGCAGTTAAGAGCGTTGGGCCAGTAGCCGAAGGGTCGCTGGTTTGAATCCTTGAGATGGTAAAGTGGGAGAAATTCTGCTGTTCTGCCCTTGAGCAAGGCAGATAACCCCCAACAACAACTGCTCCCCGGGTGCTGACGACTTGGATGTCGATTAAGGCAGCCCCCCCCCCCGCACCTCTCTGATTCAGAGGGGTTGAGTTAATGCGGAACACACATTTTTGGTTGAATGTATTCAGTTGTGCAACTGACTAGGTATCCCCTTTCACTAGTGTATGACTAACTGGAAGAAATGATCACAGACCCTACTGCTATTAGAAACGTAGGCCTGATCCATTACTCAATGGTTTAGTTTAGGCCTGTCTTTCTTCTCAGATTCTCAGACATTTTACGAGATGTTATTTTATTTCCGTTGATGAGCTGTGTGTAGTCTCCCCTTCCTCACTCATTCTTCCATTCCCTCCCCTTTTCATCCCTCCCTTTCTCTGCCTTACCCTCAGATCCAGGGGTGAAGCTGCAGACCATCATAGAAGACTATGGTTCCACCTGCCCTCAGGGCTATAAGAGACTCAACAGCACCCACTGTCAAGGTAGCATGAACATACTGCCTCTCCCCTGACTGATTCAACGCACATCAGGAGGATGTATCAAATAATAGATAATTTACACAAGTTTCACCACATTTTGTTTGGTACGCATTTGGTATGCCTGGTATGCCCGGAGTGTAAATCTTTGCCCATTTGCTTCACTGATGTGAGGAGAAAAAAGCCACTCCTCACGTTCTCTCTTTCCCCCCACTCTCTGTCCCCCACTCTTTCTTTGTCTCTCACCCGTAAGACATCAACGAGTGCACCATGCATGGTGTGTGCCAGAACGGAGAATGCCTGAACACCCAGGGTAGTTTCCTGTGTGCCTGTAAGCCTGGCTTCACCCTGGACAGGACCAGATGTGTGGGTGAGACTCAGAACCTCCTCTAGGCAGACCTGCTCTCCACACAACTCTGCATTTACTCAGCACAGCCATATTACTTAGAGTAGCAGCAGCAATATACACTATACATCCTCTCCTCACATGTGTGTGAAGATTAATTATTGTGGGGTTTTCATTTGTTGGCAATGGAGAGGTCAAGAGGTGACCTCAGCGCCTGATAGGTAGATGAGTTGAATATGTTTCACATCCACAAAGCTGTCACCAAAGCTATCCTTTTCTGTCCCAATAGTTAGTCCAGTATTTTCACAGATCCCTTATGTCCGTTATTTAAAATGCCACATCTGAAATAACCGAAATGTCATATGATTTTCCCTTCCAGAAACAGCCCTACCCTTAGTGACCTCTTCTGTAAGCCTAATGTCCTAACTCCAGCCTCTGTTGTGTTTTGCTCTCTTCTAATTGGTCCTGGCTGTCAGAGTCTCCGTCTCCGGTGGAGCAGGGTCAGTGTTTCCTCATAGCAACAGAGGCGGGTCGCTGTGAGCACGCCCTACCCACGTCCCTGTCCCAGGAGATGTGCTGCTGCACCGTGGGCAAGGCCTGGGGCTCCAACTGTGAGAGGTGTCCCCAAGACGGCACGGGTCAGTGGGATGCTAGAGTAGGAGAGTGGGGCTCGGTTTCTAGTATTTGACAGGTCAGATGCTGTATGATTACAGGCCAGATGCTGTATCATCTCATCCCCTCTTGTTTTTCTACCTCCATTCCTCTCTCCCTGGTCCGTTAGCCTCCTTCAGTAAGATTTGTCCAGCAGGGAAGGGCTACTTCCTCCATAGTGTCCGGGAGACGGTGGCGTTCCCACCTCAGATCCACTCCAGCCTGGAGCAGGTCCCCCTCAAGCCTGACAAGAACCAGAAGAAAGACAGTGAGTCACTGTGGCTTCCCCCAGGAAGTAGATGAAGGGTGGACATGATTACCTTTGTCCGCCTGCCAACAGATGTACTTCATTCTGGATTCACTTAGTCACTTCGAACAATACTATTGCTAAGATTTTCTGAGAGTGCAGTCGGGCTATTGGGGATGCCTCCAAATTACTGGGACTTTAGAGTGCTTAAAAATCGAATCAAATGTTATTTGTCACGTGTGCCGAATACAACAGGTGTAGACCTTACCGTGAAATGCTTACTTACAAGCCCTTAACCAACAGTGCAATTTTAAGAAAATATTTACTAAATAAACTAAAGTAAAAAAAGTGACACAATAACAAAAACAAGGCTATGCAGTATATACAGCGGGTACCGGTACCAACTCAATGTGCTGCGGTACAGGTTAGTCGAGGGAATTGAGGTAATATGTACATATAGGGGTAAAGTGACTAAATTCATAATCTGTAAATGAAAATGGATAATTAATTATTCAGCATTTTGACCTGTTTTTCTCTGTGTGTTCTCTTTTTCAGAAGTCAAGCACCAGGTAAGAAACTGTTTTTCTTTAGGCACCATTCATTGTGTGAGAGACTGTGTGTTTGCAGCTCCTCTTAGACAGGCCTGTGTCTCTACAGTGGTGGAAAAAGTAACAAACTGTCATTTTTCAGTAAAAATAAAGATACCTTAATAGAAAATGACTCAAGTAAAAGTTATACAGTAAAATTCTACTTGAGTAAAAGTCTAAAAGTATTTGATTTAAAATATACCTAAGTATCAAAAGTAAAAGTTTAATAATTAAAAATTCCTTATATTAAGCAAACCAGATGGAACCATTTTCTTGTTTTTGAAATTTATGGAAAGCCACCAGCGCTCCAACATTCAGACATAATTTTACAAATGAAGCATGTGTGTTTAGTGAGTCCTCCAGATCAGAGGCAGTAGGGATGACCAGGGATGTTCTCTGTTTAGTGAGTCCTCCAGATCAGAGGCAGTAGGGAGGACCAGGGATGTTCTCTGTTTAGTGAGTCCTCCAGATCAGAGGCAGTAGGGAGGAGCAGGTATGTTCTCTGTTTAGTGAGCCCTCCAGATCAGAGGCAGTAGGGATGACCAGGGATGTTCTCTGTTTAGTGAGTCCACCAGATGTGAAGCAGTAGGGATGACCAGGGATGTTCTCTGTTTAGTGAGTCCTCCAGATCAGAGGCAGTAGGGAGGACCAGGGATATTCTCTGTTTAGTGAGTCCTCAAGATCAGAGGCAGTAGGGATGACCAGGGATGTTCGTTTGACAACTGTGTGAATTTCACTGTTTTCCTGTCCTGCTAAGCATTCAAAATGTAACGAGTACTTTTGGGTGTCAAGGAAAATGTATGGAGTTAAAAGTACAATATTTTCATAAGGAATGTAGTCAAGTAAAAGTAAAAGTAGTCAAAAATATAAATAGTGAAGTAAAGTACAGATACCCCCAAAAAACGATTTAAGTAGTACTTTAAAGTATTTTTACTCAAGTACTTTACACCACTGTGTCTCTTTGCCCTGTCCTGTAGGAGGAGCCTCCAGAGACGACCACACCCATGCAGCTGTCTCCCATCAGCACCCACGGACCCCGTGTACCTGGTACGCCTCTCATTCCTTTATTCTTTATTCATTCAGGAAGTCCTATTAAGGTCAAGAGAACCCCTTTTGTTAGGGAAACCTGTTAATATTCAGGGAGACATGGGGCCTTGATTTGGGTCTGTCTGTTTCTCTGGTTGGTCCCAAAGTGATCATCACCAAGCCCACCCCTCCGCCCATCATCAGGTTGAACCCAGGCAGTGACCCTCTGGAGGTGGCACAGACGCAGGTCTCACGTGAGTTCCACTACACAGTCCAATCAAAACTACTATCAGCCTATTAACTCTCAGCCTACAGCTGCAATGTTGTTGTCTCCACGATGGGATGTACAGTACAGAGATCAACTGTCTTAGGTAGATTACTGTGTGCCCCCCTCCCCACAGCAGAGACAGACGAGTGCAGGCTGAACAGGAACCTTTGTGGCCATGGGGAGTGTGTCAACATGCACACTGGCTTCAAATGTGAGTGCTACGCTGGTTACCGGCTCCACCCTCAGAGGAATGCCTGTGTGGGTAAGTCAAGGGACAGGACAGGGGAATGGCCAAAGGGATGGGAGGGATTTACTGGGTAAAGATTTTGACCGGAGCCATGTAGGCACTCTGTATCCAAATAGTTCAATTGTGACCGACGGGCTCGATTCAGTCTTATGTAGCAAAATGGTGTTTTTTACGTTTGGATAAAGGTAGAGACAGACTCATACACTACAGTTGAGGAACAATGGGAAAGTACAGTACCAGTCAAAAGTTTGGACACACCTACACACTCCAGGGTTTTTCTTAATTTTTAAAAATGTTCTACATTGTAGAATAATAGTGAAGACATCAGAACAATAAAATAACACATAATAACATATAATGTAGTAAACAAAAAAGTGTTAAATCAAAATATATTTTATATTTGAGATTCTTCAAAGTAACCACCCTTTGCCTTGATGGCAGCTTTGCACACTCTTGGCATTCTCTCAACCAGCTTCTTTTTGTGGAGGCCAGGTCATCTGATGCAGCACTCCGTCACTCTCCTTCTTGGTCAAATAGCCCTTACACAGCCTGGAGGTGTGTTGGGTCATTGTCCTGTTGAAAAACAAATGATAGTCCCACTAAGCGCAAACCAGATGGGATGGCGTATCGCTGCAGAATGCTGTGGTATCCATGCTGGTTAAGTGTGCCTTGAATTCTAAATAAATCACAGACAGTGTTACCAGCAAAGCACCCCCACACCATCACACCTCCTCCTCCATGCTTCATGGTGGGAACTACACATGTGGAGATCATCCTTTCACCTACTCTGCGTCTCACAAAGACACGACGGTTGGAACCGCAAATTTGGACTCATCAGACCAAAGGACAGATTTCCACCGGTCTAATGTCCATTGCTCATGTTTCTTGGCCCAAGCAAGTCTCTTCTTATTATTGGTGTCCTTTTTTAGCAGCAATTTGACAATGAAGGCCTGATTCACGCAGTCTCCTCTGAACAGTTGATGTTGAGATGTGTCTGTTACTTGAACTCTGTGAAGAATTTATTTGGGCTGCGATTTCTGAGGCTGGTAACTCTAATGAACTTATCCTCTGCAGGAGAGGTAACTCTGGGTCTTCCTTTCCTGTGGAGGTCCTCATGAGAGCCAGTGTCATCATAGCGCTTGATGGTTTTTGCGACTGCACTGGAAGAAACTTTCAAAGTTCTTTAAATTGACTGACATTCATGTCTTAAAGTAATGATGGACTATCATTTCTCTTTGCCTATTTGAGCTGTTCTTGCCATAATATGGACTTGGTCTTTTACCAAATAGGCCTATATTCTCTATACCACCGCTACCTTGTCAGAACACAACTGATTGGTTCAAACTCATTAAGAAGGAAAGAAATTCCACAAATTAACTTTTAACAAGGCACACCTGTTAATTTAAGTGCATTCCAGGTGACTACCACATGAAGCTGGTTGAGAGAATGCCAAGAGTGTGCAAAGCCATCATCAAGGCAAAGGGTGGAGATTACTTTGAAGAATCTCAAATATAAAATATATTTTGATTTTTTTTAACACTTTTTTTTATTACTACCATATTCCATGTGTGTTATTTCATAGTTGTGATGTCTTCACTATTATTCTACAATGTACAAATAGTAAAAATAAATAAAACACCTTGGATGAGTAGGTGTGTCCAAACTTTTGACGGGTACTGTAATTCTACCTTGAAAGTTAATAAAATTGTGACACCACTTTTGAATGTTTTGGTACATGTACTGTAGAGCTTTTCTTTGTCTACACCCTTTCAGCATCGTTCACACCCTCTTAAGCCTTAGCACCACCCATCTCTTTAAGGATTCACATGCATGACATCAGCAGTCTGGTGGTCCAAAATTGCATAGCTGGTGTATTTTAAATCAAATAAACCCATCCGTTTAACTATATGTCAATCTAGCAAACCAGGCAACTAAAAGCAACTTTCTTACCAATGTTTAGGTTTGTTTCTAGCTTGTTAGCTAGCTAGCTAATGTTAAGTTAGCTGGCTATTCAGTTCAAATAATGACCGCATCATATAGCTGACAACGTCTTAACTTTAGCTAATTTGTATTCATTATTACAGGAAGATAAACTCACAACAAGTTCATTATTTACAAGGTAATGGCAAGCTAATTACAGAAAATAGTTTACGGTTGTGAGTGTGACAAAATAAAAGCAGGGCATTCTACCAGATAATTTTTGAACTTGGACACTGTCTCGTTGGCCTAACGTTATATCCTAATTTGACTTTGGTGCAGGTCATTTAGTTCTTCACATTACCATCTCTGATTAACACACACTATATCAAATACAATTCAAGTTTATTTGTCACATGCACAAGATACAGAAGATGTAAACTGTACAGTGAAATGGTACCTTGCATAGTGGAGTCTTTTGTTTAGACATGTAGCTAGCTAGCTAGCTAAACAATGAACCATAATCCCAACTCATAACGTTACTACCCTGCATGAATCTGAAGGTAGCTAACCAACTAGATTCAATGTTAGCTAGCTAACATTAGGCTATAACTAGCAATGCAAATGGATCTGAGATACGAATAATATTACTACACAGATCATACACGTAACATTAGCTAGCGAGCCAGACAGCTAACGTTAGCTAGCTAGCTAACAGTACTCATTAACTTGCAATGAAAATGACTTTCTGACAAAATGTGAAATGTATATTATCTGAAAATGTAGCTAGCTAGACTCTTTTACCCATATACATGGATGAACGCTTCTCCCTCTCTGTTACGGATGCCATGGTTGCCCATAATTTGAATATGTAGTCTGGAGACAAGTGTTTTATACAACAGCCTTTTGTGTGTTCTCTTTTCGACTCCCTCCACATATTTGCAATCAAACGCCAGAATTTTCTCCATCTCCTTAGCTATCATACTCTGCTTCCACCCGGCATTCCACTGATTTCAAAACTCTGTCCTCCAGAAAGAGGAGAGCAACAGTTTTGCAGTAATTCATTATATCTTTAAAAAGAATAGGGTTAGAAAGGATTACCTACACATACTGAGCAGCCCTTTGTTATAGACAGAAGCGTGGTACATGGTAGACCAATCCAAGCTCATCTCTCGGCATGTCCAGCCCATCCATTATCTCAGTCAATCATGGCTAGCGGGAAGGTTCCAGCCTTTTTCCGTGGCTAAACCAACTAGGCTTGTAATTTAACAATTTTATTCATATTTACAGATGGCATACGAGTTTGTTATTAAGACATATGAAAGTTCACATGTTCCAGAAGGCATTTCTGCCAATAAACACATTTTGATTAAAAATAAATGTTTACGTTCAAATGCCTCTCTTGTGAAGTAGTGATGTGTGACATATGCCTAGTTTTAAGAAACGAGTCACAATTGAACTTGCGTGTTAATTCTCTAATGGAGTTGTAATCTCTCAATTCCCTAAACTTCTAAGTTATCCCTCTCTGCCAGATGATGATGAATGTGACACTGAGCCATGTGGCCACAGCAGAGGAATCTGCATCAACACAGAAGGCTCCTACCGCTGCCGCTGTCTCCATGGCTACAAGCTCCTGGTGTACCATGGGAAGCTCAGGTGTATAGGTGAGTGGTGTGGTGTGGGTTCAATTGTTCAAATGTTATCTTTTAGTCATCATGTTGTCACTTGGGATTTTTCATGAGTGTGTTTTGATCTTATCTTTAGATGTGAATGAGTGCTCCAAGATGGACATCTGTGGGCAGGGGGGTCAGTGTGTTAACCTGCCAGGGTCCTACAAGTGTGAGTGTCACAAAGGCTTCAGGAGCAAGTCACAACGCCAGCCAGCCTGTGAAGGTAAGAGCGGCATCTGCTGCCCTCATATTTCTTTGTGTGCGCAGTGTGTGTACGTATATGTATGTGTGTCCGCATTGATTTAGTAATGTTTATGGGTGTCTGTGTTTGTCTCATGTCTTCTAATGCCTCAGATATAAATGAGTGTCTGGACCCCAACAGCTGTCCCAATGACCAGTGTGAGAACACACCAGGCTCCTACGAGTGTGTTCCCTGCTTACCTGGTCACCAGGCCCAGGGTGGGGTCTGCTACGGTGAGACCCAATAACTTCATGTATGCATACTAAAGAGAACGCACACCAATCAACTCTTTTCATTACCTATAACTGTCTATCTCACTGTTGTTATACCTTTTCTAACTTGAGCCTTTATGTTTGCTGATGTGTTGCCACCTAGTGGCCATGCCACCATAGTTGGCATTACTGAAGAGGATAGTCTGATGGCAACAGGGAAAGCAAGTCAAATCAGCAGTTAGAATATTGAATCTGTACATTCAATATGTTGACCTTCCCCAGTTAGTTTTGTCTGAACCATGACATTGAAGGCATTCACTATTCAGAGCTGTGTGTGATGTAGAGAATGGATTTGATCAGTCATAGTCAATAAATCAGCCATAGGGAGTCTGTCCCAGACACACAGGGCCAGCAGGCAGGATGCCAACAGGCACTGGGCCAGTCCAGAGCTGGTATTCCTCTGTATGACTGATTGTTTCCACCCCTACCCCCTGCAACCCCTCCACCTCTCCACTAGATGTCAATGAGTGCCAGAAGCGAGGTGTGTGTCCCAATGGGCGCTGTGAGAACCTCCCAGGAACCTACCGCTGCCTCTGTAACGAGGGCTTCCTCCCAGCAGCAGACAGCAAAGGCTGCAGAGGTCAGTTCACTGATTAATGTTAAATAGAATATCTCTTAATGCTGCACAGACACTATTTTATGCTTGCAGACTTGCAGTGCTGTAGTGGTTACCAGTATTTCTGCACAATATTGAAAAAAGAGAACTAGGTAGCATAGCGGTGAGAGAGGCGAGCCAGCAACCAGACGGTTGCCAGTTCGATATCCGGGAATGACGGGAAAAATCTGTCGGGAAGTGAGCTCGCAACTAGAAGGTTTCTGGTATCAAATCCTAGATGCAATTTCCTGCCGTTGTGCCATTGAGCAAGGCACTTAACTCCAATAGCTCCTCGGGCTCCCCTGCACCTCTCCAAAACCGTACTGTATGTGAATGCATGTGTGTCTTTCAGATGGGTTGGGTTAAAAGCAGAAGTCAAATTTCAGTTGGACCTTGTGTGCAATTGACCAATAACGTGATCTTATTATCTGAATGGGTATGTGGGTTCTATTGACAGGCTGCGTGTGTCTCCACCTCTCTCCCCTCCAGACATTGACGAGTGTGAGGATGACAGACTGTGTGCCAACGGGCGCTGTGTCAACACAGAAGGCTCCTTCCAGTGCCAGTGCTACCCAGGATACCAGCGTACTCAGGAGGGCAGCCATTGTGAAGGCAGGAGCTACTTGTTACTACTCACTACAGCTCCATGGAAATGTTAACAACATTATTACACTACCAGTGAAGTATAAGTAATATGCTCACTGCATAGGCAGCGCGTGAGTTTCCGATTTGCAGAAGCTATTTGTTTACCATGAACCTTTTCCTTTATGATAATGCATTGCATGCATCTATCATCACATTTGCAGACGAAATGAAGATATTCCTAGTGTGATAAGTACATAGATTGGGTAGTCATAAGTAAGGTTAGGTTATTAATATAACTCAATCGTATAACAATCCCAAATTGTGGGCTCCTCGACTATAGGCTATGCCCTTGTGATTTAAAACATTTTAAAGAAACAAATCCTCTTTGGCTAAATCATAGCCTCTGGTGTAGTATTTTGAATGGTTTTATTTATTTCTGTACAGACAGGAGTAATCATATATTTTTGGCAAATTTAATTCAGTTTACTTTAAGGGAAGCTTTGCCTATTGGGTATGGCGCCTATGGTCCACAGTATAGAGCTGGTGATCAAACACATGGCCGTTGTTTGATTGTGGTCTTTTCCTCCCTCAGATATAAATGAATGTGAGCGTCCCTCTAACTGCCAGAGGGGGCGCTGTATCAACAGCATGGGATCCTACCGCTGTGAATGTCAGAAGGGTTACATGCTGGTCGGGGGTCGGAGGTGCCAAGGTCAGTCCGTCTCCACCCTCTCCATTGGTTTCAAGGAGATAAAGTAGCAGTCAAAAGTTTGGACACACCTACTCATTCAAGGGTTTTCTTTTTTTTAAACTTATTATTTTCTACATTGTAGAATAATAGTGAAGACGTCAAAACTATGAAATAACACAGTAAATAAAAAAGTGTTCATCAAATCTAAATATATTTTAGATTTTAGATTCTTCAAAGTAGCCACCTTTTTTTTGCCTTGATGACAGAGTTGCACACTCTTGGCATTCTCTCAACCAGTTTCACCTGGAATGCTTTTCCAAACAGTCTTGAAGAAGTTCCTACATATGCTGAGCACTTTTTGGCTGCTTTTCCTTCAATATGCGCTCTAACTCATCCAAAACCATCTCAATTGGATTGAGGTCGGGTGATTGTGGAGGCCAGGTCATCTGATGCAGCACTCCATCAATCTCCTTCTTGGTCAAGTAGCCCATACACAGTCTGGAGGTGTGTTGGGTGAATGTCCTGTTGGAAAACAAATGATAGTGCCACTAAGCGCAAACCAGATGAGATGGTGTATCACTGCAGAATGCTGTGGTAGCCATGCTGGTTAAGTGTGCCTTGAATTGTAAATAAATCACTGACAGTGTCACCAGCAAAGCACCCCCACACCATCACACCTCCTCCATGCTTCACGGTGGGAACCACACATCCATTCACCTACTCTGTGTCTCACAAAGCGGTTGGAACCAAAAATCTAAAATTTGGACTCATCAGACCAAAGGACAGATTTCCACCAGTCCAATGTAGCTCGTGTTTCTTGGCCCAAGCAAGTCTCTTCTTATTATTGGTGTCCTTTAGTTGTGGTTTATTTGTTGCAATTCAACCATGAAGGCCTGATTCATGCTGTCTCCTCTGAACAGTTGATGTTGAGATGTCTGTTATTGAACTTTGTGAAGCATTTATTTGGGCTGCAATCTGAGGTGCAGTTAACTCTAATGAACTTACCCTCTGCAGCAGAGGTGACTCTGGGTCTTTTGAGCCAGTTTCATCATAGCGCTTGATGGTTTTTGCATTTGAAGAAACTTTAAAAGTTCCTGAAATTTTCCGCATTGACTGACCTTCATGTCTTAAATTAATGATGGACTGTCACTTCTCTTTGCTTATTTGAGCTGTTCTTGCCATAGTAGAGACTTGGTCTTTTACCAAATAGGGCTATATTTTCTATACCACCCCTACTGTGTCACAACACAACTGATTGGCTCAAACGCATTAAGAAGGAAAGAAATTCCAAAAAATTAACTTTTAACAAAGCACACCTGTTAATTGAAATGCATTCCAGGTGACTACCTCATGAAGCTGGTTGAGAGAATACCAAGAGTGTGCAAAGCTGTCATCAAGGCAAAGGGTGGCTACTTTGAAATATATAAAATATAAAATATATTTTGATTTGTTTAACACTTTTTTGGTTACTACATGATTCCATATGTGTTATTTCATAGTTGTGATGTCTTCACTATTATTCTACAATGTAGAAAGTAAAAAAATATATAAAAAAATAAAAACCCTTGAATGAGTAGGTGTGTCCAAACCTTTGACTGGTACTGTAAATCATTGGTGTTAACCATTCTGGCAGTTGAGCTTTGTAACCAGTGGAAACTGTCATAAGTCAAGCTTAATGGAACTCATGAGGATTGTAGCAGATGTTTGTAACACATTCTCCCTCTCTCTCTCTCCTACCCAGACATAGATGAGTGTGCGACAGACAGGGGTCTGTGTCAGCCGCATGGTGTGTGTGAGAACAGACAGGGCTCCTATGTGTGTGTGTGCAAAGACGGCTTCATCCTGTCTGAGGACAAGCACAGCTGTGAGGGTAAGATTACTGATATCTTCTCACCCTCTCTCTGTATAGCTATATTCTACACACACACACACACACACACACACACACACACACACACACACACACACACACACACACACACACACACACACACACACACACACACACACACACACACACACACACACACACACACACAGTCAAACACTCCAATCTGTTTCCTCTCTGCCCCCTTCCCCTCCAGAGATTGAGGTGGCCGTGGAAGATAAGAAGGAGTGTTACCTGAACCTGGATGACACAGTGTTCTGTGACAGTGTCCTGGCCACCAACGTCACCAAGCAGGAGTGCTGCTGCTCCATCGGCGTGGGCTGGGGGGACCACTGTGAGATCTACCCCTGCCCCGTCTACCACTCATGTACGTATCTCATGCCCAACACAGGGGTTAAAGGAGCTGAGATGACATAGTCTAATACAGACAGAATCTTGTCTGTTCTACAAAATATATTCCCAAATAAATATATTCTCAAATATTTGTAGCTGCTGGGAAAGTCATTCATGAAAGGGGAGGTTAACTTGGCCCCAGACAATCGATCTGAGATCCAGTGAAGTTTCAGTCATCTGATTTTCCTTAGGCTTTAACCCCTGGCCCAACAACATTCACACTAGTTTAACAAACCATCAAGTGGGCTGGGCGGTCAGTTCACTTATTTCAGCTGTTCAATGTCATTCATTGATCACTTAAAGCAGGCATATGAAGTGACTAAGTCAAGTGGGATAGGTACATTGTTTAATCGACTTCCTGTTTTTCCCTCAACCAGCTGAGTTCCACTCCCTGTGTCCAGTGGGCCGAGGTTTCTACCATGAGGAGGGAGTGACTGAGTACGGCCTGTCTGTCCATAGAGGTGAGTAGCTACACAACCTCAACCCAACACTGTTGCCGTTTTCTCATTTACACCATTCCTTTATATGACAATATTTGTTCTCTCCGGGGGAGTTTGTTTGTGTTGAGATCTGTGTTCCTGTCCCTCTGTGCACAGATATCGATGAGTGTGTGCTGTTCTCCAATGAGATCTGTAAGGAGGGCCGCTGTATGAACACACAGCCTGGCTATGAATGTTACTGCCAACAGGGCTTCTACTACGACAGCAACCTACTGGAGTGCATCGGTAACCACAGAGACCCACACCTCGCAGGCCTGCACCAAAACACACCTCTGTATTATTACATATGAATACACATCAGATATCCCATTTAGTCACAGCTCCTCTATGGTAATGTGTCTCCTCCTCAGATGTGAATGAGTGCCACGACGAGTCTCTGTGTACCAACGGTCAGTGTAAGAACACCAGAGGCTCCTACTACTGCACCTGTAAGTCCCCCTGGATCTATGAAGCCTCCAATAAGAAGTGTGTCATCCCCACTGTGGCAGGTGAGATCTGGCTAGAGCCCTCTACTGCACATACTGTACCCGCATCCACACACACAGGGAGGTGCAGGACAGGCCATAGAAGAGGACTGGTGTTAAGTCAGCGGTGTGTTTGTGTTGTTGCAGGTGTGGATGAGTGCCAGGACTCATTGAACTGTAAGAATGGCCACTGTGTGGACACCCCTGGGTCCTACTACTGCATCTGCTCTCCCCCCTGGATCCTGGCCACGGACCGCAACAGCTGTGTGACCCCAGAGGAGCAGGCTGGTGAGTGGAGGAGAGCGTACTGCTGTCCTTAGCAGGGCAGTTGGTGGGCTCAGGAAGCTCGGGATGGATGATTGGGAGACGGGGGTGGTGTGAGAGAGGCTGGGTAGCCTAGTTCACAGTGGGTTGGTTCTCAGTGGTGTGTCTGAAGGTTGAATGAGAGAATGTTTTTTTAATGTTAGTTCCAGTCTAACACTACTAATCAGCCAGACCTGCCCCTTCAGCCTCACCCGCTCTGACATTTACATAACCTCATGTCTGTCACATACATCAGAGATAAACTCCAACACAACCCTGGTCCTATAGCCACTTCCTGGCCCGTGTTCACTGGAAGGATCAGTGTTCACTGTTGTACCTATAGACACCCAAACACTCTGCATGCTCTCAGGAAGCAGTGTAACGTAGCGATCTGCCTGCAGGCCTGTTCAACGTCACTTTAAGCTGTGAGCTGGCCCCAGGCTGGTGTCCGTCCGTCCGTAGGTTGTGTAACCGTGTCTGTGGTGTCTGTGGTGCCCCTTGCAGATATCAATGAGTGCCAGGACCCCTCGTACTGTAAGAATGGGAGGTGTGTGAACACGCCCGGCTCCTTTCACTGTATATGTACCCAGCCCCTCACCTTCAGCGCAGCGCTCAAACAGTGTGTCTATGACGGTGGGTATAACCAATCGGCGCTCAGCTCACCTGAGCCTGACCAATCAGTGCTTAGCTCACCTGAGTTTTGGCTTACCTGTACACCTGCCACTCCTGCTACTCTTTTTTTTAACTCCTCCCCCTTTGAGCCCCCTCTCCCCAATAATGACCCTATGCACAGGCTCACCACTCCCCCCTCTTGCTTGTTTCTATAGAAACACACTCTCAGTTTAGTGAGGGAGATCACGAGACTTGAGTTAGTCAATGTGATCTCAGTTCTATAGATTCAGTGTGATCTCTGTTGTACACCTCTCCGTTTCCGTGGTTGTCCCACTAAGCTTGCATAGTCACAGGAAAAAACTTCATTACTTCATCCTTCATTGTGTGCACTTGCTTGTGTGTCTGAGAAACAGTGAGGGAGTAGACATAAAAGGGAGGCAAATGAGATGGCTTGTGGCATTTTCTGCACCTTCCTTTCTCCAAAGCAATGTTTCTCCTTTTAACCAAACCGTTTACTATTGTGATACATGTGATGTTGTAACATGTTGGAGACGTTGTTGTGACATTACACTTGTGATTGTGTTACTTTCTTTCAATCATTTTGTTGTAAACTCCCACAAGTTTGAGTTGACAATACGGCTTTTACTTCATTGTATCTAGCTGATCTTTATGGCTCCATCCTGGTGTGTGACGTGTGACCGTAAATGAATGTGCCGAGCAGAGGTCTGGTATGGCTCTGAGCCCTACCAACACAAGCTAGGCCTCATCACTTATTCATATCTACCTGCTGGCTGTTAACATACTGAGCAATTACTTGCTTAATCATAGAAGTCATGAGAAGCTTCAGGATCTGGTCTGCTTGTGTAATGCAGGAGAAAAGATTGGCTTCTTTGTTTGATTAAATAGTACTTAAGATTCCTCTCTTTCTTTTTTTTCTCTCTCTCTCTCTCTCTCACACTCTCTCTCCCCTCCCCCCCCCCCCTCCCTCCTTCCCTACCTCAGACCGCACAGCGGCCCATAAGGACGTGTGTTTCCTGCAGGTGGATGAGGACCTGATCTGCAGCCACCCCAGGAACGGTTTGGTTGTCACCTACTCTGAGTGCTGCTGTCACTATGGCCGTGGCTGGGGCCCTGAGTGTAGGACCTGTCCCCAGAGAAACTCCGGTGGGCACCAGCACCATTTCTTTCACTGGTTTTTGGTCTGCTGGTCACTCCAGTTTCGGCTTTGCCCATATCAGCATAAATAGTCTAATACTAATAAATTAAAGTGCATCTGTTTTAATATCAATATCAAATAATTTCTGGGTAACAATAAAGTACATTACTGTAACAGATTTCCATAAAAATAGCTTTTTAGCAAAGGGCTGTCTGGGAATGGTCTGAGTGGGGATAGGCAAATTGAAAACTAGTTGATATTGGCAGAGATGTTTGGAACTCTCTTTGTTATTGGTCTATTAACCAATTTACCGCATGGGGATGTTACCATGGAAAGCCAAAACTACCGCCCATGCAAACCTGCTGATTAGAAGGTCCTGTGTAGATTGTACTTTCAACCAGCAACTATCAGGAAATAACATACATGATTTTCATTCGTTTACAGTGTTAGTTTCATCAGCTGTTGTACAATATGATATAAAACACAGGAAAACAGAATTTTGACTGCAGAAAACATCATTCTTCCTCTCATTCAGGGATCTTTAACCGGCTGTGTGAGATGCACTTGGAGACGGAGTCTGATGGTGAGGGAGATTTCCTGGCAGCTTTCGCCAACTACAACCCAGGTATTGGTAAGGCCTGTAATATATTTGATTACACTCTGAATTTGTTTCGAAATTTACCTCAGAGCACACCCTCTACTGTTAGACCACTTGAATAATATTTTCTCTGTATCTTTCATTCTCACTCTCTCTTTCTGTTTTGGCTCAGAAGGGGACAGCTCAGAAGAGGACTCAGATGAGTGTAGTTGTGCCAATGGTCGCTGTGTGCGTTCCTACCTGGGCACTATGTGTGAGTGTAACACAGGTTTTAGACTGGACCACTCCCGCACCCGCTGCACAGGTATGTTGACAATCCACCTGTTCTGTCTGTCTGCTTCCCTTTAACTTTGTGTTGGATTAGAGTGAAGGCGAATGCTTGGATTTTATTTTCAGTTCAGTCGTCTCAATCTTTAGGTGGATGCCAATTTGGATGCTCATCAATTCTGCCGAACAGAAGTGTCTCTATATAATTTGTAGCTGTTGTCCTTCGTTCAAGTGTTTTGACAGACATGCCTGAAATTTTATTTAGCATTGAAAAGAACATCTGGTTGTTGATTTTATATGCAATGTTCCCTCTAAGCTGCGTGTGTTTGTGCACGGGCGCCAGGTCCCTGGACTGCAGCGCAGAAGAACTATCAGTCCGAGCAGAGAAGCACGAAACTGAACTTCACTCAACTTTCTAGTTTTCCCCATTAGTTAACACTATAAACGATTCCCTCTACTGTGGGAATTGACAATATTAGCCACTTTCAATGCAACATACCGAAACGAAACAAACTATGCAAGACTTAGTATGCAAGAGATTTTCTTGTAGGCAGAACGCACCGGAGTAGGATTCTATTGCATTGACAGGCACAACTCAGCCCGTACTCTACAGACCAATCAGAACTGCAGTATCCCTATATGCAAATAGACAATTGCCATATATGGATCTGTGCCATTCACTTTGAACTGGACTGTGTTTACAGCATGAGTGGTCACGAGTAGATACACTTGTTTTGAGATCAAAGTCGAGAGCTCCATGTAGCCACGTGTACACATTTGTTAATATTCTTTGCTAGTTAGTAAGTTATTAGCCCTGTTATAGATAATCAGCAATGGAGGAGTGGTTGCTTTGTACAAGAGCACAAAACGTGTGCATTTCTAGCCATCTTTGAAAAACGAGTCAGGTAAAGAGCATTTTTTCTCTCTTAAAGGGGCAGTGTTGTATTTTGAGACTGGCTTGAATAAGTTAAGTAGCCAATAGGCAGAGGGTAGGATAATTTGTCTGATTCTCTAATGGTATGGGAATAATAATAAACGTTATTTTGTGAAGTTGTTTCTTGCATTAAACAACACATTTTCAGTCACCTCCTTGTCTGAAAGCCTAGTGTAAAACCGGTTAATGTCAAGCCCTGCATATTTTTTTCAAAAGTCTCAAAGAATGTAGGCCTACATCGAACAGCACAAATTGGCTGCTACTATAGGCTGAAAGATAGAACAGCTATTTAAAACAGCTAGTTAAAATGTTATGGGATGCATTTTCTCCGTTGTTTTTTATGGTAGGCCTCTCTGAATGGCCTGCATTATGATCAAGTAGTCACAGTAGCCTACTTGGCCGCTGTTATAACTGTAACTTAAAGCAGGTACAGCCTCAGTGTTCACAGTAAACGCGCGTCAAACGTTGCACAGAATTTTCACAAGTTCAAGTTTGCGCTCAGCAGACCTAACATTTGCCTTGTTCCGAATTTTTTGGGAGGGAACATTGTTTATATGTAAATAGATGTGCAGGCAGATGGAAAGCTCTCTGTTTTGTTTCAAACCACCTTCCTCTTTCTCTCTCCCTCTCTCTCTTTTCAGATATTGATGAGTGTGCTGAACCAGGGGTCCGAGTTAATCCATGCAAGAATGCCCGGTGTGTCAACACCATTGGCTCATTCAAGTGCTACTGCAAAAATGGCTTTGTCCCTGCACGAAGGCCCAATATATGTGTACCAGGCACGAAGGCCCAACATACCCGTACCAGGGCTCTATAACAACTTTATCTCTGTCAAACATACACAAATACACACATGCAACCCCTCTGTCTTATACGTTCAATATTCAGTATGTTGTGGTGCCTTGAAAGGGCTTTGAAATGTTTGAAATGTAGAAAATGTGTTATTGTCGTTGGCTCCTCCTTCACTGAACTTAGATGCAGCATAGGCTTCCAGTTTGGTTCTTAGCAATTATTTTCCTTGTACCTAATTAAGATAATGCTTTGGGGGGAAAAAAATTGAAAAAGGTAACATATTGGTTTATTTTGTATGTATTTTTGTAATTATTATTTTTGTAACTGTTTGTGTCCTTTGACTGTTAAACTTGTGTTTTTGTTTATTTGTTGAGTTGTTTCCTTGTTGCATTGATCTCATACATCCATGAATCTTAAGCCCTCCTGCAGGCAGTTTGATGAGGAACTTCCTGTCAATCCCACTCCCTTCCTGTGTGTCTGAACTCCTGTATGAGTAGAAGACCCTTATTGTACAGTTTGGGATATTAGACTCTTCATTGTCCAGTTTTGTAAAGTATGTGAAGTGGAGATTACTTTGTTGCCTGTTGGATCGGTGCCTGTCAAGCTCCTGTAATCATTTGTTTTACGGGATGTTTTGGAAAGAAATTGTACTTCATTGGAAACCATTTAATTGCCTTGTAGATTGTTGGCATGTGGATATTGAGTGCAAATGAAGCTAGACTATAGGTAAAAGGTAATATTCAGACCTAACTCGTGTATCCAGAGGAAATCCTCCGAAGTACGATGGAAAATCAACCCCAAAGCAAATGGAATGGCATGCTTAGTGACTTCTCTTAACAAAATGACAGAGTTTGTTTGCCAATGCATTGTAAGGAACCAAAGTGGCTTTTGAGAGAAAGAAATTAAACTGCAGAAGTCAACCACCAAATGTGTGTTTGTGACTGTATTCTTTATAAAGTGGATTCGTTCTTTTTTTGGGATTAGACATTTTTTTCCATCCATATCCTGTTCTGTCCATGAGAAGAAAATCAACACAGGCTCATGCACTATAGAACAGATTGCTTCATAAATTATTCACGTTACATGTACTCAGGGAGATGACGAGCCTCTGCCAAACAAATGCATTATAATCAATATACAGTTTGTTTTAATATTCATTGTCATTGATTGGTGTGAAATTCTCATCTATTAAGACTGGCTATGAAACTGATACAGAGTATGACATTAAAGAAGGAATATCTGACAAAGATGTATTCAACGGGTGGAGAAACGGGGTTTCTTCTGCCTGCCATGGTCAATGGAGAAGAAATAAGACTTCAAAGTACTTCAGAGAGAATGGCTGAGAGAACTCTATTGTGATCCACATACTGTAGACCCTTAGTACACCAAACATCAACATGTATAGTCCATGCCCCGACTCTACATGTTGACTCCAATGCTTCCCACAGTTGTGTCAAGTTGGTTGGATGTCCTACGGGTGGTGGACCATTCTTGTTACACGGGAAACTGAGTGTGAAAAACCCAGCAGCGGTGCAGTTCTTGACACAAACCGGTGCGCCTGGCACCTAGTACCATACCCCGTTCAAAGGCACTTAAATTTGTTGTCTTGTCCATTCACACTCTGAATGGCACAAATACACAATCCATGTCTAAAAGCGTAAAATTCCTTCTTTAACCGGTCTCCTCCCCTTCATCTACACTGACTGAAGTGGATTTAATAAGTGACATCATTAAGGGATCATAACTTTCACCTGGATTCACCTGGTCAGTCTATGTCATGGAAAGAGCAGGTGTTCCTAATGTTCAGGGTCCCTGCTCTCCCTGTCTATAGTTTGTACATATTTATTCTGTATGCCCATTATCAACATCATCCATATACATCAGAATGTTAATGTACTTACGATGGGCCTCCCGAGTGGTGCAGCGGTCTAAGGCATTGCATCGCAGTGCTTGAGGCGTCACTACAGAACTGGGTTCGATCCCTGGCTGTGTCACCGCCAGCCGCAACCGTACAATTGACCCAGCATCGTCTGGGTTACTGGAGGGTTTTGCCGGTCGGGATGTCATTGTCCCATCCTGGTCGGCTTCTGGGTTCTGCTTTAGAGAATCGTGACACATGCCAAATCTTTTCAGTCTCTTCACAACTGTCTTGGTGGGTTTGGACCATGATAGTTTGTTGGTGATGTGGACACAAAGGAACTTGAAGCTCTCAACCTGCTCCACTACAGCCCCGTCGATGAGAATGGGGTCGTGCTTGGTCCTCCTTTTTCTGTAGTCCACAATCATCTTGATCACATTGAGGGAGAGGTTGTTATCCTGGCACCACACTGCCAGGTCTCTGACCTCCTCCTTATAGGCTGTCACATCGTTGTCAGTGATCAGGCCTACCACTGTTGTGTCATCAGCAAACTTAATGATGGTGTTGGAGTCGTGCTTGGCCATGCAGTCATGGGTGACCAGGGGGTACATTAGGGGACTGTGCACGCACCCCTGAGGGGCCCCTGTGTTGAAAATCAGCGTGGCAGATGTGTTGTTACCTACCCTTACCACCTGGGGGCGACCCGTCAGGAAGTCCAGGATCCAGTTGCAGAGGAAGGTGTTTAGTCCCAGGGTCCTTAGCTTAGTGATGAGCTTTGAGGGCACTATGGTGCTGATCGCTGAGCTGTAGTCAATGAACAGCATTCTCACATAAGTGTTCCTTTTGTCAAGGTGGGAAAGGGCAGTGTGGAGTGCAATCTGTGGATCTGTTGGGGTGGTATGCAAATTGGAGTGGGTCTAGGGTTTCTGGGAAAATGGTGTTGATGTGAGCCATGACCAGCCTTGCAAAGCACTTCATGGCTACAGATTTGAGTGCTACGGGTCGGTAGACATTTAGGTAGGTTACCTTGGTGTTTTTGGGCACAGGGACTATGGGGGTCTGCTTGAAACATGTTGGTATTACAGACTCGGTCAGGGACAGGTTGAAAATGTCAGTGAAGACACTTGCCAGTTGGTCAGCACATGCTTGGAGTACACGTCCTGGTATTCCATCTGGCCCTGCGGCCTTCTGTATGTTGACCTGTCTTACTCACATCGGCTACGGAGAGCGTGATCACACAGTCGTCTGGCACAGCTGATTCTCTCATGCATGCTTCAATGTTGATGCCTCGAAGCGAGCATAGAAGTCATTTAGCTCGTCTGGTAGGCTCGTGTCACTGGGCAGCTTGTGGCTGTGCTTCCCTTTGTAGTCCGTAATAGTTTGCAAGCCCTACCACATCCGACGAGCGTCAGAGCCGGTGTAGTACGATTCAATCTTAGTCCTGTATTGATGCTTTGCCTGTTAGATGGTTCGTCGAAGGGCATAGCGGGATTTCTTATAAGCGTCCGGGTTAGAGTCCCGCTTCTTGAAAGCGTCAGCTCTACCCTTTAGCTCAGTGCGGATGTTGCCTGTAATCCATGGCTTCTGGTTGGGGTATGTATGTACGGTCACTGTGGGGAAGACGTCATCGATGCACTTATTGATGAAGCCAGTGACTGATGTTGTGTACTCTACAATGTCATCGGAAGGAACCCGGAACATATTCCAGTCTGTACTATCAAAACAGTCCTGTAGCTTAGCATCTGCGTCCTCTGACAATTTCCTTATAGAGCGAGTCACTGGTACTTCTTGCTATAGTTTTTGTTTGTAAGCAGGAATCAGGAGGATAGAGTTATGGTCAGATTTGCCAAATGGAGGGTGAGGGAGAGTTTTGTACGCATCTCTGTGTGTTGAATAAAGGTGGTCTAGAGTTATTTTCCCTCTGGTTGCACATTTAACATGCTGGTAGAAATTAGATAAAATGGATATAAGTTTCCCTGCATTAAAGTCCCTGGCCACTAGGAACGATGTTGAGTGCCGTCTTAGTGCCAGCATCGGTTTCTGGTGGTATGTACAAAATAAATAAAAAGAAGTTGCAGAAAAAAATGAACAAATAGCACAGTTCGTTTGGAGCACGTAAAACGGCAGCCATCCCCTCAAGCATCATTCCTTCCATCTGATATAGAGTAGAATTCAGCACACTTTGTCTTCAGATTCAAATGTATTTTACTCCAAATAAACTTAAAGGTAACACTAGATTTGGATAGTCCATCTGCAGACGCTTTACATACTTACTGACTGGCAGACCCCAAGTGGTGAAGGTAGGCAACAATACCTAAGCCACGCTGATCCTCAACACGGGGCCCCATAGGCAACATCCGCACTGAGCTAAAGGGTAGAGCTGACGCTTTCAAGGAGTGGGACTCTAAGCCGAACACTTATAAGAAATCCCGCTATGCCCTTCGACGAACCATCAAACAGGCAAATTGTCAATACAGGACTAAGATTGAATCGTACTACACCAGCTCCGACGCTCGTCGGATGTGGTAGGGCTTGCAAACTATTACGGACTACAAAGGGAAGCACAGCCGCGAGGTGCCCAGTGACACGAGCCTACCAGACGAGCTAAATAACTTCTATGCTCGCTTCGAGGCATCATCATTGAAGCATGACTGTTTGGCCGTGCACTTCTCCAACTCATCATCAAGTTTGCTGATTACCAAAAAGTGGTAGACATGATTACCAACAACGATGAAACAGCCTACAGGGAGATGAGACTCCTGGTGGAGTAGTACCAGGAAAATAACCTGTATCACCGCCTGGTACGGCAATTGCACCGTCCGCAATTGCAGGGCTCTCCAGAATGGCACATTCAGAGGGTGAATTGTGCTTTTCATTGCTAGGTATTACTGCACTGTTGGAGCTGGAAACACAAGCATTTCACTGCACCTGCGATAACTTCTGCAAATCTGTGTACGCACCAATAAGATTTGATTTGAGACTATCAGAAACATTTCAACTAACTATCTACTAACCCTAACCCTAGCCCTAACCTTAGCCTTTATCATAACCCCGAACTTAACACTAACCCTAACCTTAACCCTTACACTCTAAAGCTAACCATAACCTTAGCAAGCAGTTGCTTATCACCAGATAGCTGGTTGATAGTATGACCATCTGTAAAGAATTTACAGATGTACTATCCGGACTATCCAAATAAAGTTTGACTAAATTAAACAATATGTCAGTCTATTTACAATCATTTCATAATACAATAATAAAAGCAAGGTTCTCTTTGTTATTCGTAGTGGCACCATGCCCAAAATCTACACTCTAAGAAAATAAATTGCTATTTTATTTTACCTTTATTTAAACAGGGAGTCACAACTGAGACCAGGGTTTCTTTCGCAAGGGAGCGCTGCATATACAATTCAAAGTACAAAAACAAACAAAAATACAGCACAACAAACATTCAAGAAAAACAGTCACATTCCTCAGCAAATAGTTCCCCAATCAATATTTTTAATTCCCCAAGCGACATCATCTGCACGTCTATCACTCCAGTGTCAATTGCTAAATTGTAATTACTTTGCCACTATGGCCCATTTATTGCCTTACCTCCTTACTTCATTTGCACACACTGTATTGTGTTATTGACTGTACGTTTGTTTATCCCATGTGTAACTCTGTTGTTGTTTTTGTTGCACTGCTTTGCTTTGCTTTATCTTGGCCAGGTCGCAGTTGTAAATGAGAACTTGTTCTCAACTGGCCTACCTGGTTAAATAAAGGTGAACAAAAAAACAAAAAAACATCAGAGCATCCAATTGCAGTGTATTTTGCAGTTGGTTATAACAATGAGGTGCATTAAAACTAAAAGCGGATTTACCTAATTCAGTGGAGACCTGAGGAACCTCAAGAGTTAACCAATCCTGTGAGCGGGTTTGGTATCTCATGTTTTTATAATACTTTAACAACAAAGTTATGGTAAGTTGGAAGCTATCTAGAACCTATAAGGGTTCTTCGCCTGTCCCCATAGGAGAACTCTTTGAAGAACCCTTTTTCATGCAAAAGGTTCTACATGGAACCCAAAAGGGTTATATCTGGAACCAAAAAGGGTTTTCCTATGGGGACAACCAAAGAATCCTTTTGGAACCCTTCTTTCTAAGAGTGTATACACAGTGTACAAAACATTAGGAACACCTTCCTAATATTGAGTTGCACTCCCTTTTGCCCTGGGAACAGCCTCAATTCATCAGGGCATGGACTACAAGGTGTCGGAAAGCATTCCACAGGGATGATGCTGGCCCATGTGGACTCCAATTCTTTCTCACAGTTGTCAAGTTGGCTGGATGTCCTTTGGGTGGTGGACCATTCTTGATTCACACGGGAAACTGTTGTGTGAAAAACCCAGCAGCGTTGCAGTTCTTGACTCAAACCGATGTGCCTGGCACCTACTATCATACCCCGATCAAAGGCACTAAATCTCTTCAGGTGACATCAACACGGGATAGATTTCTTACTCTCCCTCTCGAGGTTGCAATTGTCTACTAAGTGAGGTCCTTTCAGTCAAAAATACATTTTGTGTCCAAGATATTATAAATTATAGCTCTCTCTGCAAGGATTTTGATCAAAGATAAAAATTAATAAAGTTATAGCAACCAAAATCAATAATAGGATAATCAAAGTAATGGTCATAAAGATGTCATTAGTTGATGTGGGTGGAGGTGGGATTGGCACAGGTGTGGTCGTTGAAGATTTAGGTTTGGTTGAGTCAACTTTGTCCGTCACACTGTCAGGTTTTGTAGTTTTTTTTGTTGTTGTCGTCCGAGTTATGTTGTGATTTGAAGTAGTTGTTGCAGAAAAGGTAGATGTTAAAGTAGATGTCAAATTCTGAGTTGTGATTTCTGGGAGGGTACTCGATGTTGATATACTCAGCCTCTCTGAAGAGGCTGTAAATGTTGATGTAACACGTGTTTTTGTAGCTGGAGGTTCCAGAGTGATGGAAGATGGGTTTTCTGTTTTTCCCTCAGTAGTTGAAGCAGATATTGAGGATGTGATTTTAGTTGTCAATACATTTCCAGGTGAGGTTGTTGCTGTTCGACTTTCTATTGTAGCTGATATTCCGGTGGGGGTTATCTCTGTAGTTACTGGAATGGTTGATATTGATGTCTCAAATGTAGCTTTGGATGTTTCTAATGGTGATTCTGTTGGTGGGGCTGTAGATATCCTTCCTGATGTAACTGTAGACAGCGCTGCAGGTACAGTAATAGCTGAAGAGTCACTTGGTGTAGAAACTGGAGTTTCAAGTGTAGTTATTGATGTCTCAGTTGTGGTTTTAAATGTTTGAAGGGAGGCTGTTGACCGTTTTTCTACTGAGATAGTGGTTGTGGTTCCATCTGTTGTAAATGTTTCAGATATGACGTTCACTGATGTTTCACGTTTTGATACTGCAGATGTTGTAGTTATGGATGATGTTTCCGTTTCGATTGATGGGGATATCATGTATGTGGTTGTGTATGATGGTTCGGTTGATGGGGTTGTTGTGGATGTGGATGATGTTTCAGGTTTGGTTAATGGAGATGTTGAGGTTGTGGATGATGTTTCAGTTTCGGTTGATAGGGATGTTGTAGTTGTGAATGATGTTTCGGTCGATGGGAATGTTGTGGCTGTGGATGATGTTTCAGGTGTGGTTGATCTGGATGTTGTAATTGTGGATGATGTTTCAAATGTTGTGGATGTGGATGATGTTTCAGTTTCGGTTGATGGGGATGTCAAGTATGTGGTTGTGTATGACGTTTCAGGTTTGGTTGATGCGGTTGTTTTGGATGACGTTTCAATTTCGGTTGATGGGGATGTTGTGGATGATAATTCAGTTTCGGTTGATGGGGATGTTGTGGATGATGATTCAGTTTCGGTTGATGGGGTTGTTGTGGATGTGGATGATATTTTGGTTGATGGGGTTGTTGTGGATGTGGATGATATTTTGGTTGATGGGGTTGTTGTGGATGTGGTTGTGTATGATGTTTCAGGTTCGGTTGATGCGGTTGTTGTGGATGTGGATGACGTTTCGGTTGATGGGGATGTTGTGGATGATGATTCAGTTTCGGTTGATGGGGATGTTGTGGATGATGATTCAGTTTCGGTTGATGGGGTTGTTGTGGATGATATTTTGGTTGATGGGGTTGTTGTGGATGATATTTTGGTTGATGGGGTTGTTGTGGATGTGTATGATGTTTCAGGTTCGGTTGATGCGGTTGTTGTGGATGTGGATGACGTTTTAATTTCAGTTGATGGGTATGTTGTGGATGTGAATGATGTTTCAATTTCCGTTGATGGGGATGTTGTGGATTTGGATGATGTTTCAGTTGATGGGGTTGTTGTGGATGTGGATGATGTTTCAGTTTCGGTTGATGGGTAAGTAATGTGTGTGGTTGTGTATGCTGTTTCTGGTTCGGTTGGTGGAGATGATGTGCTTCTGGCTGTGGATGATGTTTCAGGTTTGGTTAATGGGGATGTAGTTGTGAATGATGTTGCAGTTATGGTTGTTGGGAATGTTGTAGTTGTGGATGATGTTTCATTTTCGGTCAATGGGAATGTTGTGTATGTGGCTGTGTATGATGTTTCAGGTTTGGTTGAAAGGAATGTTGTAGTTGTGTATGATGTTTCAGGTTTGGTTGATATGGATGTTGTAGTTGTGGATGATGTTTCAGGTTTGGTTGATGGGGATGGTGTGTATGTGGCTGTGAATGATGTTTCAGGTTTGGTTGACATGGATGTTGTAGTTGTGGATGATGTTTCAGTTTCAGCTGATGGGAATGTTGAAGTTTTAGAGGATGTTTCTGTTTCGTTTGATGGGAATGTTGTAGTTGTGGATGGTGTTTCAGGTTTGGTTGATGGGGATGTTGTGTATGTGGCTGTGAATGATGTTTCAGGTTTGGTTGACATGGATGTTGTAGTTGTGGATGATGTTTCAGTTTCAGTTGATGGGAATGTTGTAGTTTTGGAGGATGTTTCCATTTCGGTCAATGGGAATGTTGTGTATGTGGCTGTGGATGATGATTCAGGTTTGCTTGATATGGATGTTGTATCTGTGGATGTTTCAGTTTTAGTCGATGGGAATGTTGTGTATGTGGCGGTGGGTGATGTTTCATGTTTGTTTGATATGGATGCTGCAATTGTGGATGATGTTTTAGTTTCGGTTGATGGGGATGTTGTAGTTGTGGATGATGTTTCAGGTACAGTTGATGGGGATGTTGTGTATGTGGCTGTGGATGATGTTTCAGGTTTGGTTGATGTGGATGTTGCAGTTACGGTTGATGGGAATGTTGTAAGTGTGGATGATGTTTCAGGTTCAGTTGATGGGAATGTTATGGCTGTGGATGATGTTTCAGGTTTGGTTGATATGGATGTTGTAGTTGTGGATGATGTTTCAGTTGATGGAAATGTTGTAGTTGTGGATGATGTTTCAGGTTCGTTTGATAGGGATGTTGTGGTTGTGGATGATGTTTCAGTTTCGGTCGATGGGAATGTTGTAGGTGTGGATGATGTTTCGGTCGATAGGGATGTTGTAGTTATGGATGAGGTTTCAGGTTCGGTTGATGGGAATGTTGTGTATGTGGAGGATGTTTCAGGTTTGAGTGATATGGATGTTGTAGTTGTGGCTGATGTTTCAATTGATGGGAATGTTGTAGTCGTGAATGATGTTTGAGGTACGGTTGATAGGGATGATGTAGGTGTGGATGATGATTCAGTTTCGGTCGATGGGAATGTTGTAGTTGTGTATGATGTTTCAGGTTCAGTTGATGGGGATGGTGTGTATGTGGCTGTGGATGATGTTTCAGGTTTGGTTGATATGGATGTTGTAGTTGTGGTTAATGTTTCAGTTTCGGTGTGTGGGATTGTTGTGTATGTGGCTGTGGATGCTGTTTTAGGTTCGGTTGATGGGGGGAATGTAGTTATCCTTTCTGCTGTAACTGTTAACTGTTTTGCAGATACAGTAATAGTTGAAGAGTCACTTGTTGTAGAAGTTCTAGTTGATGTATCAGTTGGAGTTGTGGTTTGATATGCTTGAAAGTAGACTGTTGACAGTTTGTCTGTCGTAAAAGGTTCTTTAGTGACTTTCACAGATGTTTCAGGTGCAGTTGATGGGAATGCTGTATAAGTGGATGATGTTTTCGGTTTAGTTGATGGGGTTGTGGATGATGTTTCAGGTGTGTTTATATCAGTTGTTTCATATGGAGTTGCACCTGTAGGATTGTTTTCATCTGTACGTTCTGTCGTAGCTATAGCTTTAGTTTCCAATGGGCTATCAGGTGTAGGAACTGATACAATAGGTAGGAATGTGACTGTGGCAAAAGTTATCCTTTGTGATGTAACTGCAGATAATATCTCAGAAACGCTGCCTGGCGCCAAAGAAGCAGATGTTGACATTGGCATTATAGTTGACGTCTCTAATGTTCTTTCAGATGGTTTTCCAGGGGAGGTGGCTAACAGCTCAAACGTTTTTCCCCCTAATGTACTAGTTGTTGCTATGGTTTGTAATGTAGTTGTTTTTAACATTCCAGATGAGTTTGAAGCATATACAGATGTTGGTGCTATTTCTGATTTGATTACAGATTTGATTGTAGGTGTTGTTATCAAAGAAGAAGTTGTGGGTGCAGTTATGTCTTTTGAAATTGAGGATCTTACATGAGCATCAACACGGACTGGTTCAAATGCACTTGTAGACATTTCAGATGTTTTTAATTCTGAACTTTCAGATGATTCTGCAGCTGCAGTTACTCTTTCTTTATTAACTGCGGTCAATGTTTTCAAGATGCCTGTTGCTGATGTTTTGAATGAATTTACGGCTGTTCTCTCTGTTGTTTTTGTCTCATATGAAGTTTCTTCCAATTTGTTTGTAGTTTCTGTGGCCTTTACATTTGCTATTTCAAATTGGGCAGGCATTTTCGTCGCAAGGGCAATTTGAGACGTGCTTGCAGGGGGTTCTTTTGTGGAAGGTGCTTGTGTAAAAGTGGTTGCCAGGACATGTGAAGTTTCCGTCATGATTTCATCCCCAGGTGAGGGAGCTCCTAATGTTGTTGAAGGGGGGTTTGACTCTCCCTGTTGTGACTTTGTAAAGGCTGTTTCAGTGGCGTATACAGACAGGTCCATGGATGTGGTGGTAGCTAATATTTCAGAGGATACTGTTGGTTCAGGATCTCCTGGACCTGTAGTGGGTTGGGTAGTGCCACTGATGTCAACATAGGGTTCATGTGCTCTTCCATTCACCCTGAAGACAAACCATTGAGATAAATGTAATGGTGTAATTATCCTCTTTTATAAGTGTACATTTACCTTTTAAACAAAGTAGTTACTGACATGGGAGTATACAAGGCAATAAAACATAGAAACCAAAGATACTGTAAAGCATAGGATTTGCATACCTGATAGCATTGCCTGGCAATGGTGACATAGTGTTGTGAACAATTCCTGCAAGAAGACAGAGGTGTGCTGATTGTATTACTCATCATTGAGGTCACACTTTATTTGGACAGTCCGGATAGTCCATCTGTAAATGCTCTACAGATGGACATACTATCAACAAGCGATCTGTTGATAAGCAACTGTTTGCTAAGGTTAAGGTTGGGGTTGGGTTTACAATAAGGGTTAAGGTAAGGGTTAGGGTAAGGGTTAAGTTTAGGGTTAGGATACAGGTTAATGTTAGGGTTAGTAGATAATTAGTTGAAATGTTGCTGATAGTCTGTAGAGCGTCTACAGATGGACTATCCACATAAAGTGTTACCTAAGCAATTCATGTTGATCATGGCTATTTGTAAGCAAACGAAATTAGTGGGCATTATATTATTGGAAAAACAATTTGTCTTGCATACTGACAAACATCTACCTCATTCATTGTATCTGAAAAGTAAATCCATTGTTGTCCATATTGTGTTCGGTTTTTATGGAAAGAGCTATACTTGCCTGTAATGATAATGAGAAGAGAGAGGGTTTTCTCTGCCATAGTGTGACCAGGACATTCCCTCATGTATGATCCTGGAGGGTACACAAGTGTGTGTTCATACAGTACATGGGACAGTACTTTCACTCTTTATACATACTGTGCATACAGGTATACAAGCAAATTGCAGCAGATTTCAGTTGAATGCATTCAGTTGTACAATTGATGAGGTGTCCCACTTTCCCTTTCCCTACTTGAAATCGACCTGCCATGCCGTCTCAGTTGTACTCTGTATAGTTGTACAGAGTACCAAAGCTTTCATAAACATATCAAATCTGAGATCAAATGCATCCAGGAGAACATCCTCACATGCCAAAAAGGAGAATTATGTTAATACTTTCAGCAGCAGCTGACTGTTAACTTTGCCAAACCAGACAGAACAACACGGTGTGAACAATTCTCAGCTAAGTAGTGAAAATTCAAAACACAAGATGTCAAGCAGTAAGTTCAACAGAGTCTGAAAGAGATTCGTTATTAACTAAACAGAGGACAACTAACACATCTTTAGCCCTCGAGTGACTTCATTTACCTGAGAGATACAGTAGTCATGTAGCTGTCCACAATGAATGGTACATCTTGCAAATTAGGAAATCATGCAAAACCAGCATCAATAAGGCGGCGCGACTTCTATCAGTAATGTTGACTCAAAAAGCTCATTCAATTATTAGGCTGCGTGTTTTATTCTTCTTTCTCCACTAACCAAATGTCTCCAATATCACTTCTGTCCATTACATATTGTGACTCACTTTTACTTTCTGTTGTTTCGCTTTACTTTACGTCCCCTGGACTCTATGCTCTAGACATGTGAAAAGTCACACCATACTTTACGCATGCCAATCAATTTCTACATATATTTTAAACAAAACATTTTGTTGTTGTTGACCAAATTGGTTAATAGCATCAGTGACAAATGCACTTTACAACATCTTACATCAGACATTATGTTGTAATTCAACCTAGCAATACAAAAAACAGCAACACTGTAAACTAACAATTTCTCTAAGATAGGGATGCCATATTTACCTGAGATAGGATGAGTGGAAGGACACTGATACTCCTGGACCATAGGATGGTCTCACAGTGAGTGGCACACATGGTACAGTAACTAATTCTTACCCTCCTATGCCTTACCTGCTTTGCATCCCAGCCAGTCATATACTCTCCATCACACTTTCTACCCTTTCTACCCTGTCAGAGAATTTTTTTTGTACGCATTTACTACGCACACATCTTTAACAGCAACATTTCAGGTTTTGTTTGTTTGTGGTGAGTTATGTTGAGGGGTGGGATGAGAAATGTTTGCTGTCGATCATTTTATTTCAACAACAGCTGGTGTATTTTTTCCTCTGTTCTAGATGTTATAGAAACACTTGATCAGGGCAACATATAGATTCAGTTTGTTTCCGACTAGTGTTTTCAACTGAATCACATAAGATCTCCCAATTGCAGGCATGTTTTCATGTCGCGTTTGTAGCTGCTGCAGGTTTGAGATGTTCTATTGTTTATCCACTAGGGGGAACCCTTGCTTGAAAATTCCAAGCGCTTCATATAGTATTTTAACAGGGAATACTTAATGAGGTATACATATCTGTACATTTAAAATGAACTGAGAAAAGTTATTTATAGGTATGGTATGCTGTTAGCAACTGTAACCTCTTTTTGTGAGAGAAGTGGAGGTGGTAGTGGTGAGGGGGGGGGGGGGGGGGGCATAAAAAAGTTGGGACATTCAGGGCAACAAAAAAAAGACTGTTATCGTTATTTGTACCTGTTACTAGACAGCCACAGCCACCATTGATTCAGTACTATTCTAGTTCCAAGATCGCCTAGCCACTCTCAAATCTCCCTCCAGCTCAGTCTAAAGGTCTGCGAATTTGAGATTATCTCTAATCGCCTGGCCCTGGAGGTCAGATAAAGTAGAAGTGTCAAGCAGCTATTACAGTGGCCTCCTGTAATAGATCACTCCAGTGTAGGTGAAGGTGAGGATGGAGGGGGTCATAGGTCAGTGCTTGGCTAGGCGGAGTCAATGGGAGTCAATGAATGGCAAGACTATTTTGGGGGATCAGGTTTAGAATCCGCTAACATCACCCCTTTACTAGCTAAATACTTACAATAATATTGTGGTAGTTATTGGTTACTCAAAAGCACAACCTTTTTCTATGTGCCATCCAAAACGACGAGCAGCAGTGCTTTATGTTTCCTAGCTCTTACATCACATGCATGTTGACTTGAATGGATTAGCTTCTTATTTGATTTGCTATGAGCTCTATGTTGTACTGGTAATCTCATAAAAAAATAGAGAGTGATACTGTAGTTGCATAGCAACAGGATTCATGTTTGACTGGTTCTCCCAGTCAAACTGTAGGGATGAAAATGATATTGGATCATAATGAGTGAGAAAGACTGTTCCTATCCGCGTGGTAACTAGGCCAGAGGCGATGGGTTTTCCGCCATACTGTCTCACTTCCTGTTTTCCAACCCAATGTTAATCTCACAGACCAGGTAATGAAATAAGCCATATAGACTTCTTTCTTTAAATATTGAAGTGATTAAGGCCCCACAGGCCCGACACCTCATTAGAGTATAATTAGTGAGGTGTGCTAACGAGGAGGAGGTAGCGGATCCCAGTCCACAGGGCCCAGGGTCGAGGTAGAGAGGAATGGAGGGGGTTATATATGTGGGGCAGTACTGTGATTCTCACAGAATTAACACATAAACTCTTTACACGGGGGCACACTTACAGTACATTAATACTCACCTACACCCACCACTCCTACACAAATACACTGTCAGTTATACAAGAGAACACCTACACTTACTAGCACACCTACTGCTGTTCACACACATCTTCTCTATACAGTACACTGTGGAGTATCCTAACTCACTATCTAACATTACATGCTCAGTGCATGCCCTAAGGCCAGTACCCAAAACCCTCAGCAAGACCACTTACATAAACAAAACAAGCCGACACGGCCATTCATAAACACAATAATGCTATGTGACAGAAGTCCCGGTTCCTGGCTTTCATTGTGAAGACGTTGTTATACATTTAAGCATTGTATTACAGAGGAACATACTAAGGTTCTAAGGAAACTACACAGAGGTGCAGTGAATAGTGATGAATGGATGGGACGGTGAACTTCAGAGAGGAAGATGAAATAGGAAGGCTGTGCTGCAACGACAACCCGTTATGCTCTATTATAACTCAAAAACACATCTTGCCATAACAACGCATCAGATGTTCATTGTGGGAGTTGTCCTGGAAACAAGAGCTTGCGGAGGGAGCGTGGAGACGAATGGAGGGTTTTAGTTTATCAGGATCTATTCTACGATGGGCTGATTCTCCTGTGACCTCATTTTATCATTCCCTCCCTCCTCCCACAAGTGTAACAATGGTCTCAAATCAGGTCATATCCAGGCGAGATCTCTGCTACATCCTCACACTGAAACTGGATCTCTCTCTCCGGCTCTGCTTTTCACTGCTGAGCCCAAAAGGAGAGCAGTCAGGTTAACCATGTGATGGCTACCAGTAATGGACTTGAATGAGAGCCTGCATTGTTTGTTGGAAAGCTTGTTTAGTGATTTTAGTTCTTGCTCAGGTGTAATTGTTTCATCGTATAGGGAACTAGGATTCAGACTAATGTAGGTAGCTCTGTCCTAAATCAGGATGAGAGTGACGCTGGCCTCAAAAGGTAAACTGACAGTAAAGGTTTGTTCTGTCCTGTTCACTTGTCAGCTATACGCACACACCTGACTGATCACATGATTGCGCCTATCGAGCCATGTTGGGAATTAAATGAAGTGAATGAGGACAAAATACAGTTTGTTACCATTCCTGTGTACTGTATTTAGTAAGTATCTGTGACATATCCACAGGAGATCATTAAAGATGGTAAACAAGCAGCTGAATCCTGCCCACACTGCTCATGCCTCATTGGAGGTGACCTAGCTGCAGTCTATGCAGGGGAGGGGTCATAAGGGAAAATCTTCCCATATACTGTCCATGTATGTCTCTATGCTGTTAGTCTTGTATATTTAGCAACCGCCTCCATTTATCCACTTCTCTGTCCCCACACAAACACTCCCTCTTCTGCCTCACTAGCAACTAGGGTAGGATGGTGAGGAAGTGACAGCAACTGACTGAGCATTTGCCAATGACGAAACAGATGTGTGGTGTATATAAGTGTCGTCGCCCACTGAGCTAGAGTATGACTTCCTTCCTTAGGGACGTCGATACGTAACAGACCTGCGGCACTCGTCCCCTGATCTCACTGAGTTACGTTACCGTGGCACCAGCTCTCCTCCTCACTGTCCTGGTTTCATTCTGTCTAATTATTCTCAAAGTTCAAACTAGAACAGCAGGGTGACCTTCAGGAACTAGTTTGGGGAGGCAGGGAGATGTGGAGAAGGGAGGGCGAGAGGGAGAATGAGCAAGAAAGACACCAGAAATAGGCTGGTTGTCCCAGGGAGATGACTCCAAAAAGCAGTGGGAGGAATATAAATATCTTTTAGTAGGTCGTATAGACCAGAAAGTAACCCGCTATACTGGTGACGGTTTTCTGGAGACTGCGACTTTGAAAGTTTCAGAGGCATGGGGAGGTGAGGGTGACAGATACCAGTGAGTCACTTAGCTCTATCGATACCAGCAGTGCTGGACTGCTTTAAAATGTAATCCTCAATTGGTATGATTAATACATGTAACTGACACATAAGTCACTTGGAGTTGATCAAGTCATGCTGACATGATTGGAACATTTGGGGGTGGGGATTCCTTTTCGTTATAGCAAATGCATCAGGGACCCCCTTAAAATCAGAACACAACTCCAACTTTAGAGTCCAACAAAAATAGCACACAAGGAGTTTTACTATGACTGCTGCACCGCATGGCTGGACTAACCAAGTCTTGGGCCCTGGGAAATAACATTTTAAAGGCCCCCCTTCAATTTTACAGTTGTCAAGGTAATTTCCTGCAATTCTACACATATTCCCATGGGGCAGAGACATATTTTCAGTTTTAAAGCTTAAATTACAGTGCATTTACATTCAAAACAAGGTTTTTAGGGAATACAAGTTGAGTTGAAAACTGGATCATTGATGGAGTTCTGTGGATCCTTGTGAGCCTCCCAGGCCCTGTTGTGCATCTAGGGTAGCCTATATTGGAGATGAGTAATATTACATTACATTGTACTGTATTGCATCCTCTAAACTTGTTCCACAGATCCCTTGGCCAAATGTGTTTAATCTGTTGTTGCTAGCCACGGACACCCTGCAGTAGGACCCCGGTTTGGGAACCACTGATATAATTCACTGTAACCTGAACAAACATGCATGCTTTGATTAGGGGACATTCAAGACCTCCATCCACAATCTTGTGCTAGGCTAACACAATGTCAAAATGTGTTCTTAGTATCTATATAATGACACAGATTACTACATTTAGCAGATGATCTTATCCAGAGCGACTTACAACTGTGAGTGCATACATTTGAGTACTGGTCCCCCGTGGGAATCGAACCGATAACCCTGGCATTGCAAGCGCCATGCTCAACCAACTGAGCCACACGGGACCCATTATATAGCATCGTAAACTGGGTGGTTCGAGCCCTGAATGCTGATTGGCTGACAGCCGTGGTATATCAGACCGTATAACATGTATTTTTACTGCTCTAATTACATTGGTAACCAGTTTATAATAGCAATAAGGCACCTCTGGGGTTTGTGGTATATGGCCAACATACCACAGCTAAGAGCTGTATCCAGGCACTCCGCGTTGAGTCGTGTATAAGAAAATCCCTTTGCCGTGGTATATTGGCCATATACCACACCCCCTCGGGCGTTATTGCTTAATGCTATAATTTCATAATTTCCACATTAATGTTGAACAATAATAATATATTTGCATTCTGTGGTTCCGGCCAGGAGAAATCAACCATAGCATTTCAACCATGGAATCCCATTCTGTGAGAGCACTCAGTTGAGGAAGCTCATTCTTCTGGAGTGAATCACACATCTGAGGTAAGAGCTGAGAGAAAAGGCCAGCACTAAGGAAGACGAGGTGGGACTGATGTGGGAAATTGTGGTAGAGGGCCGTGTGCTTTCTGCCACAGGCTGCAGAGGCCTGTTCTGTTTGATCTCCATCCTCTCTGGGGTATACTCCCTCCCTCCCTAACTCTCACCTCCTGTGTCTCACTCTCTCTATATACATCCATCTCCTCCCCTTTCCCCTCTCCCCTGGGGTTAGCTACAGCAGTCAGGCCCACAGCAATGGTAGCAGGGTGGTGGGCCCCGTAATGGAGTCGCATGTATCACATGCCCTGGCTGAGGATGGGATTATCAACTGCAAACACACATACTCACAAAGACAGACGCACTCATTATGAGAGCAAACCATGGACAACAACATCAAAAATGGTGTGTAAAACAGACCGTCAAAGTAACAAACAAATATGACTGATTTTGACTACCCCGACCCCACACCATCCCTCACACTTGTGATGCCCTCCTCCCACTCCCCCTCTAGGTCCTGTCCATAGTGAGTGGGCAGAGGGGGGTTTAGCGCAAACTGCTGCAATCTGCAGAAAGCACCCCTGTGTAAGCACTGTGCTGGCCAGAGTCTGGCTGCCAGTAGCACCCTGATATCCTGCACTCAGCTCTTTCCCTTTGTCACAGTGGATTGTGGATTGTCCGTCTGTTTAAAAGGGGGGACCAGGTAGGGGCGGGACAGGAGCGGGAATGGAATGGAGGGGCTCTGGGGGGATGCGATGCTCTATTGAACACTGGTAAAATGCTCTGGTCTGTTTCAGTCTATAGCACATATAGAGAGAGAGAAACACAGAGTGAAAGAGAGATGAAGAGGGAGCCAAAGAAAGTTTGGAGGTAGAACAGCATGGGTGTCCAAACTGGAGTGGGCCATTCCCAAGTTCCCAAGGCAGAGATACAGACAGTTTGTTAAACATAATTTGCGACACACACCCACACACACCTATTCCCACTTCAGATAGATGAGTGGACTGGGTCACTCTCTCTGACTCGGTATCAGAACCGTTAATGTGAAGGGAGAGTCCAGATGGTAAATGTCTCGTCCGGAGGACTTCCCCTGGACCGACTGGTAGATTTGACTCTTCACCACCCCGTCAGATTTCAGCCCCCCCCCCAGCCCCCCCGTCGAGCACGACACACACACCAACAGACAACCGTTTGAGCCATCTCTCATCTCCTAATCACTGCACTATATGGCTCATAGAACGGATAAATGTGGGACAGACGCAGACATATAGAGTGCATGGGGGGCACAGTGACCAACATAGCAACACACACGGACAATAGAGAAGAGTTTGATCATTGTTTTGTTTAGACCATTTTGGCTACACTGATAAACACACTCATCTGTAATGTAGGTGTGCTCTGCTTCCTACTAGTCATTATAATGTGTTCCTAGTCTATTTGTCAAAAACATAGGTGTAACATTTCTTATAACTTTCACTGTATAAATGGAGCAAGTTCTGCCCCTCTCTGTTTGCAGTCATTTTAAGACTATACCATAAAGGTGGATGCTCATGTTTTGAGTTAAATACAGTGACTATCCTGCCTCATCCTGCATACAGACTCCTGTCTGACAGCTTTTGGTCTGTGTGATTGTTTCCCTGTGCAAATAAACTCAACTGGAAAATATATATATATGCATTGCAGCATGAGTGTTTTACTGAAATGCATAGGCCTTCGAGGGCAACAGGTTTGTGTTTAGGCTACTGTACATTCACACACTATTGGGGAGTGTGCCGCTGTAATCAGACTATATTGATCCGTTGCTATTTCTATGGAGGATGGAAGAATCGATAAATAGCCTATGGTCCGATTTAAAAAAGAAATAATCGATTTGCCAGGAGGATCATATCGATGTAGACGCGTCAGAATGACACGTTTTGGGATAGTTCCAACACGTGATTCAAATAAGTAATTTGATCAATTTAGCCACTGGTATAGGCCTACCTGACTCATTACACACGATGTACAATATTCATCCGCCCCCACACAAAAAAAAAACGTTTCTCTGTTCACATTTGCAGAAAGGATACCGTGTATGCATGGGGTCCACAAAGGAGCCCAATATTTCGACTAATACACGGGAATTGTTGGGTTGGAATCAGGCTGGAATTCTGAACCAGGGACAGCACCACTCTGGAGGCTTTGCGTGTCTCCGCGGTATGAATGTGATTGACTGAGCGTTCTCAGTCCCCCCCGTCGCCGCCCCCGTATCATTCATTCTTTCTTTCTCCCTGTTGAACGAACGGAATTCGGGGACGACCGTCGGAGGTTATCTAGGAAACTGCGGACATCTCTCAGATGCTCACTTATAAACGATTTGGTATATCCGTGCGAGTAGCCTACCACCATTGCTTTCCCTTTACTCTGTCAAATGTAGAGGTCTGCTTATGTTCCGTATCACGCCGTGCTGCACAAGCAGCGTGAAAAGATCTGATTCAAGGATGCGGATTTAACAGAAATACGCTGCCAACTGGAATTTTAAACAGAGGCATTGAATTAAGTCACTAATGCCAGTAACCAGATACTCTTTATGTTAGTTTTATATTTGATCAGTGACGCGGTAAAAATATCGAGAGCCAACCACCAACGAAGATAAACCACGAGAACGGGTAAGCGTGCTTTTCTCTCTCTCTCCAACACAGCATCACCTCCACCAACCAGAACCAGCTAGCTAGCAAACGTGGGCTAATTCTAATATTCAGGTAAAGATGTTATTGGGGGTACCCTTTGTCATTTTAAAATCGATCAATCATTGTCTAAAAAAAATATGAGCCGTACATGAATAAAGCATTTGCTCTCAACTTGGCTATTCATGTATATTCTATTGGCTACCTCGCCATGCTGTGTTGCCTTTGTTTGAGTCGATGTTCGCCAGTTAGCTACTAGCTTGATAGCGCCCCTCGTCTTCTCTGTCGAGTCTGCCAGCCATCCAATCTGACCATGTTGTCCACCCAGGCGCTGTGTGACTAGATCCCAAGTCCCATTGAACATGACATTAGCGTTGGGCAAGGTATCTCGCTCTCAATAAATTGTGTATGCATACCCGACTGAAATGATATTATGCATCTTCATCAAATGTTTGTTTGCACAGTTTTGTAAATGTTCTGCTGGGAGAGCTTCATAGGAGTTTTGATATGTCATCGTAGCTATGGGTGAACCTGGCTGTTGCGCTGTCTCATGATGAGACCGAGGAAACAACACGATCATTCTTCTCTGGGGACACGGAGGTAGCCAGCATCATCCGCTGCTTGCTCACCATTGTAATGTTAATTGCCTGTTGGATATAAACTACAGACGTTATATTTTAAGATGCCTGGCCTGTTTTAAGATCATATCTGTAATGCATAGCTAGCTAAGTGGTTTATTGATGTCCACCTCCTTCAAGTGTTTTTCTTTTTCTTTCTTCCTGGACAGAGCCTGTGTGGCCTGTACGAGGAGGATCAGTGTAGATAACTTAGATGAAAACACCACATTGTATTTGATTTAGTAGGAAACTAAACCTGTGTTTTGTCAGCTACGGTTTAGTCACCATTTGAGGTATGATTATGACCAGTGGAGACCTGTCATTCAGGGCAGGTTTTGAGCCCTTTAGGGTGTGTGTATATATATATATATATCTCTCTCTCTCTCGTTCAAAAGTTTGGGGTCACTTAACAATGTCCTTGTTTTTGAAAGAAAAGCACATTCTTTGTCCATTGAAATAACATAACATTGATCAGAAATACAGTGTAGACATTGTTAATGTTTTAAATGACGTTTGTACCTAGAAACAACTGATTTTTAATGGAATATCTACATAAGCGTACAGAGGCCCATTATCAGCAACCATCACTCCTGTGTTCCAATGGCACGTTGTGTTAGCTAATCCAAGTTTATCATTTTAAAAGGCTAATTGATCATTAGAGAACCCTTTTGCAATTATGTTAGCACAGCTGAAAACTGTTGTTCTGATTAAAGAAGCAATAAAACTGGCCTTCTTTAGACTAGTTGAGTATCTGGAGCATCAGCATTTGTGGGTTCGATTACAGGTTCAAAATGTCCAGAAACAAAGAACTTTCTTCTGAAACTCGTCAGTCTATTCTTGTTCTGAGAAATGAAGGCTATTCCATGTGAGAAATTGGCAAGAAACTGAAGATCTGGTACAACGCTGTGTACTACATCCATCACAGAACAGCGCAAACTGTCTCTAACCAGAATAGAAAGGGGAGTGGGAGGCCCCGGTGCACAACTGAGCATGAGGACAAGTACATTAGTGTCTAATTTGAGAAACAGATGCCTCAAGTCCTAACTGGCAGCTTCATTAAATAGTACCTGCAAAACACCAGTCTCAATGTCAACAGTGAGGAGGCAACTCCGGGATGCTGGCCTTCTAGGCAGAGTTCCTCTGTCCAGTGTATGTGTTCTTTTGCCCATCTTAATCTTTTCTTTTTATTTGCCAGTCTGAGATATGGCTTTTTCTTTGCAACTCTGCCTAGAAGGTCAGCATCCTGGAGTCGCCTCCTCACTGTTGACGTTGAGACTGGTGTTTCTGGCCTTTTTTGAGCCTGTAATCAAACCAACAAATGCTGATGCTCCAGATACTCAACGTCTAAAGAAGGCCAGTTTTATTGCTGCTTTAATCAGAACAACAGTTTTCAGCTGTGCTAACATAATTGCAAAAGGGTTTTCTAATGATCAATTAGCCTTTTAAAATGCTAAACTTGGATTAGCTAACACAATGTGCCATTGGAACACATGAGTGATGGTTGCTGATAATGGGCCTCTGTACGCTTATGTTGATATTCCATTAAAAATCAGCCATTTCCAGCTACAATAGTCATTTACAACATTAGCAATGTCTACCCTGTACTTCTGATCAATTTGATATTTTAATAGACAAAAAATATGGTTTTCTTTCAAAAACAAGGACATTTCTAAGTGACTGCAAACTTTTGAATGGTGGTGTGTATATACAGTATAAGTACCAGTCAAAACTTTGGACACACCTACTCATTCAAGGGTTTCTATTTATTTTTACTATTTTCTACATTGTAGAATAATAGTTACGACATCAAAACGATGAGATAACACATATGGAATCATGTAGTAACCAAAAAAGTGTTATTTGAGTTTCTTCAAAGTAGCCACCCTTTGCCTTAATGACAGCTTTGCACACTCTTGGCATTCTCTCAACCAGCTTCACCTGGAATGCTTTTCCAACAGTCTTGAAGGAGTTCCCTCATGCTGAGCACTTGTTGGCTGCTTTTCCTTCACTCTGCGTTACAACTCATCCCAAACCATCTCAATTGGATTGAGGTTGGGTGATTGTGGAGGCCAAGTCATCTGATGCAGCACCCCATCAATCTACTCCCTGGTCAAATAGCCCTTACACAGCCTGGAAGTGTGTTGTGTCATTGTCCTGTTGAAAAACAAATGATAGTCCCACTAAGCGCAAACCAGATGGGATGGTGTATCACTGCAGAATGCTGTGGTGGCCATGCTGGTTGTGTGCCTTGAATTCTAAATAAATCACAAACGGTGTCACCAGCAAAGCACCATCACACCACCTCCATGCTTCACGGTGGGAACTATACATGCGGAGGACATCCGTTCACCTACTCTGCCTCTCACAAAGACACAGCGGTTGAAATGAAAAATCTAATTTGGATTAATCAGACTTAAGGACAGATTTCCACCAGTCTAATGTCCATTGATCGTGTTTCTTGGCCCAAGCAAGTCTCTTCTTCTTATTGGTGTCCTTTAGTAGTGGTTTCTTTGCAGCAATTTGACCATGAAGGCCTGATTCACGCAGTCTCCTCTGAACAGTTGATGTTGAGATGTGTCTGTTACTTGAACTCTGTGAAGCATTTATTTGGGCTGCAATTTTTGAGGCTGGTAACTCTATTGAACTTATCCTCTGCAGCAGAGGTAACTCTGGGTCTACCTCTCCTGTGGCGGTCCTCATGAGAGACAGTTTCATCATAGCACTTGATGGTTTTTGCAACTGCACTTGAAGAACCTTTTAAAGTTCTTTACATTTTCTGAATTGACTGACCTTCCTGTCTTAAAGTAATGATGGACTGTCATTACTATTTGCTGAGCTGTTCTTGCAATAATATGGACTTGGTCTTTTACCAAATAGGGCTATCTTCTGTATACTACCCCTACCTTGTCACACCACAACTGATTGGCTCAAAAGCATTAAGTAGGAAAGAAATACCACAAATTAACTTTTTAACAAGGCACACCTGTTCATTGAAATACATTCCAGGTGACTGACTACCTCATGAAGCTGGTTGAGAGAACGCCAAGAGTGTGCAAAGCTGTCATCAAGGCAAAGGGTGGCTACTTTGAAGAATCTCAAATATAAAATGTATTTTGATTTATCACTTTTTTGGTTACTACATGATTCCATATGTGTTATTTCATATTTTTGATGTCTTCACTATTATTCTACAATGTGGAAAATAGTACAAAAAACCTTCAATGAGTAGGTGTCGGAACTTTGACTGGTACTATATTATAACTGGCCTATTTTTGCATGTCATTTTGGCATTAATTGGTGTTACATATCAGTTTGCAAAAAATGTAATAAAATAAAAATCCTTCAGTTAATAAATGGTCTCTTGAGTAAGGCAGCTGCAAAATGCAGGCGTTTCAGCTCAGCGCTTTCTGTGGTGGAGGGGCAGCCAGCGAAAGCACAGAGCATAGGCGTTGGTAGTTTTCTCTTGTTGCACTGTGTTTGGCTCAGTGTTCTGTCATTCATGGGGACACTATGTCACTGCAGAATCTTCAGGGAGAGCTAGGCAGTTCAAGCCCCGTTGGTTGTTGCCATAGATTTATATTAGAAGTGCCCATTCAAGAAGGCTCAAATGATGTCAAATCACCTTATCTACCGTAGCTTTGATTGGACTGATCATGTCAACATCATACTTTCAAAATCCTAGCTAGCTAGACAAGCAGTCATCATCATGAATAACATTGACAATCTACTGGCAAATCCTTTTCAATCCTTCATATGAATATATTTTGATTTAACCTTTATTTAACTAAGCAAGTCAGTTAAAAACAAATTCTTATTTACAATGACAGCCTACCCCGGCCAAACCCAGACGCTGGGCCAATTGTGCTCCACCCCATGGGACTCCCGATCACGGCTGGATGTGATCCAGCCTGGATTAGAACCAGGGACTGTAGTGACGTCACTTGCACTGAGATGCAGTGCCTTAGACCGCTGCACCACTCGGGAGTGACAATTTTAAGAGGAAATTATAGATTAAATGTATCGGTGCGCATCGGCCATTGGACATAAGCATTACGCAACAAGTTGGAAATCGCAAATTCACCAATGAGTGGTTTGGAAGGAATCAGTGGTTAACTGCAATCACTATTTTGCTTTCCCTGCTTGCTATTCGGTGGAGGGTGTTTGGTCCAAGTCTGGGTTTAAGGATTTAAAATGTCTGTCTGAAAGGGTCTATTTTCCAAGCTTAAAAGGATAAACATTCACACTCACACACCATGGGCCAGAAAATGTTGAATACATTGGCCATGCTGTCAATCCAGCATGACTTCTGCTGGGTTCAAAACAACTGAGAACTCAGAACTGGGAAATCTCCGACTTCGGTGCGTTCAAGACAACTGGGAACTAAGGGGAAAAATGAGCTCCGACTGGGGAAAATACATTTTGAACGGTCATCCAACTCAGAATTCCAAGTCAGGAACTCTGGCCTCTTTCTAGAGCTCTGACTTTCCGACCTGACGATTGCTGACGTCATGATTCGACTTAGTTTTTTTCTGAGTTCCCAGTTGTCTTGAAAGCACCATAAATCCATAGAATGCCAGACTTTGATGACAAAGTTTGCACACAAGAAGAACCGCCATGCCACCTTCCTGTTCAAGTATAACAGTGCTGAAATAGGCTTATGTCTTGTATGCTGCTGTATAAATGACGTAATATGCCAGGGATCTATGTATACTGTTGCTAAGTAATACTAAGTGTCTGTTGTGTAGTAAGCTGTTAGTAGCCCATGTGCCTCACCCTGATAATTTGGTCTATTTGCACCTCTTAATTTTGCCTTCTATTCTGACTTGGTGGTGCACATGTAGCCTGTAGGCAGTCTTGGATTAATGTAATCATTGAATATTGTAAAAGCTTTCATTGTCTCCTTATATGCCCCAGTTATTTATCATACGTTTCTAACTTGGTGTACAGGGAGAATACTGTAAGAATCCGCAAATGTTCTGAATTCTGTCGCTGTACATTTCAAAGTGCTGAACAAATAGTTATATTGACTACGTCCGTCTTAGCTCGCTCATTAATGTCTTATTCGAAATTACTGCTTGCCTCAGATCCCCTCATCGTTCCCTTATGTCGTAGTTTGTGCTTCTCATGTCAGCAATCGTTATTATTGAAGGATGCGGTTTTTATCGAGTTACACAAATCCACAAGGAATTCAGTAGAAGCCATAGTTATTTAAGCAAGTCAGCTATGGTTTTTAAAAAGGCAGTAAATGAGGCTGAATGAACTGTTTCGCTGCCAGACAAGGCTCCACTGATAGCCAGGTGTAGCAGTGGTAAGGATTCACTCTATGGTGCTGAAAACAAAGCTCTGATGTTGGGACAGCTTTATGTGGGCACCGTTTGCCACCATTATAGTTCAATTAATGTATTGTTTGGTGTTGTGTAGTGGCTTTGCTGGCATGCATCTGAAGAAATTGTTACGTTTGCCCCATCAAGATTTACATGGTAAAATCGCCACTGATTATGACTGAATGACCACTTACGGAGAACCTTTTCTGGGCCAATGACAAAAACGATCCTATCGCAAAGCTGTCTTATATCTTTCAAAACCATACCCACCCTTGGGCTCCCCCAGCCTAGACAGACCCACTGTTTTCCACTAACATTTTTATGAGTACAGTATTGCGAGCTCTAGATGGATGTAGTCCAGCCATTGGTGTACTGGTGTGTTAATCAACAGGATTTGTGAAATGTAGACGTTGGCATGGTGCATCAGCCAAATTGCTGATTATTTTATTTGCATGTTTGAATGTATTACCGCCTTGGACGTAGGCTATTAGTCATGCTGTTGGGAACCTGTTTATCCTTTACATGTACAGTATATGCTGTTGAGAGGGGTATTGACGAAAGGTTGACCTATTAATCGGCATGGCCGACTACATTGCAATCCACGAGGAGACTGTGTGGCAGGCTGACCACCTGTTACGCGAGTGCAGCAAGGAGCCAAGGTAAGTTGCTAGCTAGCATTAAACTTATCTTTATAAAAAAACAATCAATCTTAACATAATGCTAGTTAACGACACATGGTTGATATTACTAGTTTAACTAGCTTGTCCTGCGTTGCATATAATCAATGTGGTGCCTGTTAATTTATCATCGAATCACAGCCTACTTCGCCAAATGGGTGATGATTTAACAAAAGCGCATTCACAAAAAAAAGTACAATCGTTGCACCAATGGACCTAACCATAAACATCAATGCCTTTCTTAAAATCAATACACAAGTATATATTTTTTAAATCAGCATATTTAGTTAAAAGAAATTCATGTTAGCAGGCAATATTAACTAGGGAAATTGTCACTTCTCTTGCGTTCAGTGCAAGCAGAGTCAGGGTATATGCAGTAGTTTGAGCCGCCTGGCTCGTTGCGAACTGTGTGAAGACCATTTCTTCCTAACAAAGACCGTAATTAATTTTACGTAATTGACATAACATTGAAGGTTGTGCAATGTAACAGCAATATTTAGACTTAGGGTTGCCACCCGTTCGATAAAATACGGAACGGTTCCGTATTACACTGAAAAAATAAACGTTTTGTTTTTGAAATGATAGTTTCCGGATTTGACCATATTAATGACCTAAGGCTCGTATTTCTGTGTTATTATAATTAAGTCTATGATTGGATATTTGATAGAGCAGTCTGACTGAGTGGTGGTAGGCAGCAGCAGGCTCGTAAGTATTCATCCAAACAGCACTTTCCTGTGTTTGCCAGCAGCTCTTCGCAATGCTTGAAGCACAGCGCTGTTTATGACTTCAAGCCTTTCAACTCCCGAGATTAGGCTGGCAATACTATAGTGCCTATAAAAACATCCAATAGTCAAAGGTATATGAAATGCAAATGGTATAGAGAGATTCCTATAATAACTACAACCTAAAACTTCTTACCTGGGAATATTGAAGACTCATGTTAAAAGGAACCACCAGCTTTCATATGTTCTCATGTTCTGAGCAAGGAACTTAAACGTTAGCTTTTTTACGTGGCACATATTGCACTTTTACTTTCTTCTCCACTGTGTTTTTGCATTATTTAAACCAAATTGAAAGTTTCATTATTTGAGACTAAATTGATTTTATTTATGTATTATATTAAGTTAAAATAAGTGTTCATTCAGTATTGTTGTAATTGTCATTACCGATTTTATATATTCCTATCGGCTTTTTTTGTTGTTGGTCCTCCCAATAATCGGTATCGGCGTTGAAAAAGCATAATCGGTCGGCCTCTAGTATAGACTACTTCAAATCTATGGATAGACTATTGGACGGGTTAGCGAGTGTCCTCAGTTGTCTATCCTAGGTGGATGAGGAATGGATGGATGGTTGGAGAGCGCAAGTTCTGGAGGCTGGGGAATGCGACTGTGGGGCCCCCCATAGTGCTGATGCTCAGAATCCCTCCCATACAAGCTTGTTTCAACTCCGGCCACTCAGTGATCATTGTGCTGCAGTCATCCATGTCAGTTAAGCTAAGTCATGCCATTATCACTAACAGTGTTATTGTTCTTATCAGATGTGCAGGTCCTGATGCAACAACTCATTTAAACTTTATTCTGCCATTGAGATAAAAGGCACATAGCCTTCAGTTTTTTTAATCTTTCTGTTTCTGCCCATTCTTTTTTTTTGGTGGTTGTACAACATATTTCAGTATTGCTCTCAGCCTCTTCAGCAGGAATCATTTGATCTGCCCAATGGAGATTAATGTTATGACATCTCAATATTCACTTAAAAAAAAAAAAACATTTTCTTTTACAAGGTTGAATATGAAAGTTCCAATGTGTTGTCATTAGTCCACACAGCTAATTGAAACATTGAGATGGACCAAAATGAATGCCATGGTCTACCTGCATGCGTAAGATACTTGAGGACAGAGTGATCTCCTCATTGTCTGGGTTTTGTATGGAGTATTTGAATTGCTGGGCTGTTTTATAGTGAGTGCTTCAATAAATTGTCCTCTGGGCAATTCCACGTTAACGGACTCAGGTTTTTCACTTAAAATGTATGCCAATCAAAAAAAACTTGATTTCAAAGTGTAACAAACCATAGAACTATGCACAATGACTACTTTTAACTCGGGTCTCTACAGTGCGACCATTTTTAAGGATTCTAGCATTAATACCTCTATTTTGTGTGCGCCAACATTTTTTCAACTTAGGCGCACGTGTTCCTTGTTTAAAAAAAAAAAGGTAAGCGTAGAGCCCTGTAACAATTTACACTGAACATTTTAAATAAACCGATGCAAAGCTTGGTAACTGAATTTTGGGAAAATCTACCTCAGTTGATGTGACCACGTTTTCCAAAAACTCAACCATCTGCTCTGAATTAAGATTCACCGATTTGGCTGAAACAATGGGGTGTCACCTATGACATGACACCTTTTTAAATTTGAAGTAAATCTATTTAGCAGTGTTTTCCACAAGTACATGGAGTAGCCAGCCAAACAGAAAATGCACTCTATTTTGGTGGCCTCTGGAACATTCTAATGACTTGATTCCATCTGAAATACACAGCGAAATGATTGAATAATTATCTTGTTTACCTCCCAGGTTGGAAAAATGTGTTGTTTTGTCTAGAAAGACATGCCTTTACAATTTTAAATGACTGAACATTTTGGATATCGTCTTGGCCTATATTATCTGGGCCCGATCCATAAAGCATCTCAGCTTAGGAGTGCTGGACTAGGATCAGGTCCACATCTGTCCATATAATCGTATTCATTATGGTCTAAAATATCAAACTGATCCTAGATCAGCACTCCTATTTTGAGACACTTTGTGGATATGGGCCCAGGGCTGTTTTTTAAGGGACCTTTTTACATTTAACCTGTCTTCTCTTGAGATTAAAGTCATATTTACAGTTTTACTACACAATATGAATTGCCGCTGATGTTTGTTCACATTTTTTTATTTGATTAAAACAGAAAAATGAAGTAAATAGCTCACATTATCATGGAAAAGAAATGAAAGGTTATATTGAAACAATATAAGGGTTATATCAGTCTTAAGTGTTATCTTTCGGATTTTACATAGCCCCAATTAATGAAAAAGTATTGTTAGGTAGGGCCCTATAAAATCCTTTAATTTTTGCCTGATTCCATTTTGTTCTTTCCCAAATTCAATTAATTTTTAAAATAAATCATCCAATCTTGTTGTTTTTCTAGGTCCATGCTTATGCTTAGGAGACCACATGAGGTCTGGAAAAAATCTGAGAAATGTTCATTTTGTGGTGTAATTACCATTTAATTCAAGTGCGCACCTAGCAAGAGACCGTTATTTAGCTGTTTATTTGTAGTGCACCTGTCATTGTAGAGTTTGCAAAAAGAAATTTGACTGCAACCATCCACTGCGCCTGGGATGCGGGCTCTAGAAGATGCATATCATTCATTCTAACGGAAGAGGGCTCGACGGACTAGCGAATTGACACTTTTTTTTAAAATTTAAAAGTAACCTAGTTAATATTAAGTGGAACAAGTAGGCGGATAAAAATGAGTCTAACCGGCTGATTAGCCAACTGCTGGCGCTAATGGAAAACAATGCTTTTGGTTATTGAACTACAGCCAATTCTATAGCAGAAATTCTGTTTGATTAAAATTTGAAATTCTGTTAACAAATCTAGGGGGGGAATCCGACCCAAGTTAAGCGTGCATAAATGGAACCTAATTCCCTTTTTTTATGCTATTTTCTATCTCTGCATATTCGGACCTTGATCTTGAAGGAAAAATCCACCCAAAACCACTCATTCCTTTTTAATATACAGTGTTTAAATAACATTAATATGTGAGAACAATATTTTGGGGAAAGTCTGTTGCAGCTCAAGTCTAATACAAAATTCGCAATGCTCTCTCTCTGGGTGGGCTGGCTGGCTGGCTAGCTAGCAAACGTAGCTATACACAATACCAAAGACAATATCAGCATGTAACATAGCTAGTTAGCTGTAAACTTGCCTAACAAACTGCACTATCAATTTAGTAGTCTGCAATCTTACCATGTTCAACCTGCAGATCGATTTGCCTCCAAGTGGAGTCATTCGCAACGGCGGATATACTTTTGAGGAGATGGGGAAACGTTGCCCATGTCATGGGTGATTCTAGGACAATGAGAACTCTCCTTCAAGGAGTGAATGGGAGTCTTTTGGGCGCCAGCGCCACAACCCAACATTAGCACGAATTTCGTCAACAAATACCTACACACTACAATTTTCTACATTGTAGAATAATAGTGAAGACATCAAAAGTGTGAAATAACACATGGAATCATGTTGTAACGAAAAAAGTGTTAAACAAGCGTACCAAAACATTTCTGCAGCATTGAAGGTCCTCAAGAACAGTTTCCTCCATCATTCTTCAACGGAATAATTTTGGAACCACCAAGACACTTCCTAGAGCTGGGCTCCCGGCCAAACTGAACAATCGGGGGAGAAGGGCCTTAGTCAGGGAGGTGACCAAGAACCTAATGGTCACTCTGACAGAATTCCTCTGTGGAGATTGGAGAACCTTCCAGAAGGACAACCATCTCTGCAGCACTCCACCAATCAGGCCTTTATGGTTAAGTGGCCAGACAGAAGCCACTCCCCAATAAAAGGCACATGACAGCCCACTTGGAGGCACCTAAAAGACTCTCGGACCTTGAGAAAATGGATTCTCTGTTCTGATGAAACCAAGATTGAACTCTTTGGCCTGAATGCCAAGTGTCACATCTGGAGGAAACCTGGCACCATCCCTACAGTGAAGCATGTTGGTGGCAGCATCATGCTGTGGGGATGTTTTTCAGCGGCAGGGACTGGGAGTCTAGTCAGGATCGAGGCAAAGATGAACAGAGCAAAATACAGAGATCCTTGATGAAAACCTGCTCCAGAACGCTCAGGACCTCAGCCTGGGTTGAAGCTTCACCTTCCAACAGGACAACGACCCTAAGCACACAGCCAAGACAACACAGGAGTGGCTTCGGGACAAGTTTCTGAATGTCCTTGAGTGGCGCAGCCAGAGCCTGGACTTGAACCCGATCGAACATCTGTGGAGAGACCAGAAAATAGCTGTACAGCAATGCTCCCCATGCAACCTCTGCAGATCCTCTCAAGCACTGTCAGAAGAATGGGAGAGAGTCCCCAGATGCAGGTGTGTATTGTAAGAGTAGGGGTGTTAATCCCGTTGGCCTGGCTAAATTCCCAATCTGGCCCTCATACCATCACGGTCACCTAAACATCCCCAGTTTACAATTGGCTCATTCATCCCCCCTCCTCTCCCCTGTAAGTATTCCCCAGGTCGTTGCTGTAAATGAGAATGTGTTCTCAGTCAACATACCTGGTAAAATAAGGGTTAGCGTCATACCCAAGACTCGAGGCTGTAATCACTGCCAAAGGTGCTTCAACAGAGCGAAGTAAAGAGTCTGAATACTTATTTAAATGTTTTTTTTTTTTTTTATGTGCAAAAATGTATCAATCTGTTTTTGCTTTGGCGTTATGGGTTATTGTGTGTAGATTGATGAGGGGGGAAAAAACAATTTCATCCATTTTAGAATAAGGCTGTAATTATCGAGATGCACCAATATTACATTTTTATTTGCCAACATTTCTTTTGCTGCCTTTTAAGCATTCTAGTACAGTTAAATAAACTCAACCCTTTTTCAGGACCCTGTCTTTCAAAGATAATTCGTAAAAATCCAAATATCTTCATTGTAAAGGGTTTAAACACTGTTTCCCATGGTTGTTGAATGAACCATAAACATTTAACGACCGTTCCACAGGTGCATGTTCATTAAGACACTAACAGTTTACAGACGGTAGGCAATTAAGGTCACAGTTATGAAAACTTAGGACACTGAAGAGGCCTTTATACTGACTCTGGAAAACACCAAAAGGAAGATGCCCAGGGTCCCTGCTCATCTGCGTGAATGTGCCTTAGGCATGCTGCAAGGAGACATGTGGACTGCAGATGTGGCCAGGGCAATAAATTGCAATGTCCGTACTGTGAGATGCATAAGACAGGGAGACAGAATGGACAGCTGATGGTCCTCGCAGTGGCAGACCACGTGTAACAACACCTGCACAGGATTGGTACATCTGAACGTCACACCTGTGGGACAAGTACAGGATGGAACAACAACTGTCGGCCGAGTTACACCAGGAATGCACAATCCCTCCATCAGTGCTCAGACTGTCCGCAATAGGCTGAGAGAGGCTGGACTGAGGGCTTGTAGGCCTGTTGTAAGGCAGGTCCTCACCAGACATCAACAACGTTGCCTGTGGGCACAAACCCACCGTCGCTGGACCAGACAGTACTTTCAAAGTGCTCTTCACTGACGAGTCGCGGTTTTGTCTCACCAGGGGTGATGGTTGGATTCGCGTTTAACGTCAAAGGAATAAGCGTTACACCGAGGCCTGTATTCTGGAGTGGGATTGATTTGGAGGTGAAGGTTCCGTCATGGTCTGGGGCGGTGTGTCACAGCATTATTGGACTGAGCTTGTTGTCATTGCAGGCAATCTCAATGCTGTGTGTTACAGGGAAGACATCCTCCTCCCTCATGTGGTACCCTTCCTGCAGGCTTATCCTGACATGACCCTCCAGCATGACAATGCCACCAGCCATACTGCTCATTCTGTGTGTGATTTCCTGCAAGACAGGAATGTCAGTATTCTGCTATGGCCAGCGAAGAGCCCGGATCTCTGTCCCATTGAGCATGTCTGGGACCTGTTGGATCGGAGGGTGAGGACTAGGGCCATTCCCCCCCCCCCCAGAAATGTCCGGGAGCTTGCAGGTGCCTTGGTGGAAGAGTGGGGTAACATCTCACAGCAAGAACTGGCAAATCTGGTGCAGTCCATGAGGAGGAGATGCACTACAGTAGTTAGTATCTGGTGTGGCCACCAGCTGCATTAACTTTTTTGACCCCCCCCCCCCCCCTTTGTTCAGGGACACATTATTCCATATCTGTTAGTCACATGTCTGTGGAACTTGTTCAGTTTATGTCTCAGTTGTTGATTATTGTTATGGTCATACAAATATTTACACATGTCAAGTTTGCTGAAAATCAACGCAGTTGATAGTGAGAGGGCGTTTCTTTTTTTGCTGAGTTTAGATGACACAAACACATCGACGCAGCGGTCTAAGGCACTGCAGTCCTTGGTTCCAATCCAGGCTGTATCACATCCGGCCGTGATTGGGAGTCCCATAGGGCGGCACACAATTGGCCCAGCGTCGTCTGGGTTTGGCCGGGGTAGGCCGTCATTGTAAATAAGAATTTGTTCTTAACTGACTTGCCTAGTTAAATAAAGGTCACACACACCACACTGACCAAAAAGTTATTTTGTTGGCATTTACGTATGTCCCCATTACCTGTAAAACATCATGAAAACCTATTTCTGTCACTTGCTGTGCTGTTTCATTGTACAGTTGTTCAGTCGTTTCATTCTCAACCAGGATTTCTATGGAATGCCGTTTGGGTCTTTTCATGTCAAAAAAGATGCATGTCAAATAACACTATTTGACGTGTCAAATAAGCTTGTTGACCAATCAGGACCTGAATACGATTGCAAGTCACACGTCACCTTAACGCGTTCATACATTTATTTACATAGTTATTACACAATGATTGCACTATCGCTTGTATTTCATATGTCACAACGACTCATCGACACGTAAGCTATGATGCTGGTAAAGTTGTCTCGCGCACCTACAGTGCTGGTCATTAAAAAATGCTAGCTAACTCATGGATGCAAACAATGTTCTTCCCCAAAAACATAGCAAAACAATGTAATGTTTCAGTAGCTATTTTTAATTATTTTATTTAACTAGGCAAGTCAGTTGAGAACAAATTATTATTTACAATGACGGCCTAGGAACAGTTGGTAAACTGCCTTGTTCAGGGGCAGAACGACAAATTTTTACCTTGTCAGCTCGGGGATTCGATCTCGCAACCTTTCGGTTACTGGGCCAATGGTCTAACCACTATGGCTACCTGCCGTTAGCTAACTATATAGCTTGGTGTCATCATGTAAAATAACCCTAATTTATAAGACAGTTTTTATTTGATTAATGGTGGTCGGACCCATCTATGTGAAGCTAGCCACAATAAGGAATAGCCACAATAGTGGACTTTGCGGTTAGCCTTCAAAGTAAAAGTATGTCATTGACAGTGATGCAAATGAATACAAATAGTAGAATTATGCCGTAATTGAATAGATCGTTCTAAACGAGGTTGGAATGTTATATCAAATCAACAAAATACAATTTTGTTAATTTGACATGTTGAAATCACACTATGTATTCTACTTTAGAATTGCATTGGGGGCATACTTATTTCACTGTACCACCTTACCTATGAATTGTGGATCAATGACATGGGGTATCAGTCTACTCTGTGACACCCAGAGAACATTTGCATCGTACCTCTTATTGTGGGACTCTGAAACTGTGAATTGAGCCACATTTATTGTCAACCTATGTGTATTGAACACTTCCCGAAGAAAAACAATACTGCGTGGATTTTCGAGTCTGGTAACTCTGAGGACATTGGTTCAAAATATATTGAGTAGACTGTTAACCTTTCTCATTGCTTCACATTCCAACCTTGCTTAACATTATCTAGTCTAAATATGGCATGATTCCACCAATTGTAACCTTCTGCATCACTTTCAAATAGGTACTTTTATTTTGAAGGCAAGCCGCAAATTCCTCTATTGTGCCTAATCCTTATTGTGGCTAGCTTCACAACACAACCCGGTAAGGTCGAGCCTCACTAGCCAGATGAAGCTAGCTGGCTGCTTATAACGTTAGCTTTGGGCGACAGGGTTAAGTAGCGGGCTGGCTATTTATTTTCATGAACTGAAGTTACATTTCAGTAGGCGAACAACAAGTGGCTACCTAGTTAATACTTACTCACAAGGATTCCTAAATCATTGCTAAGAATAATGAAAATGACTGCAGGTTTTACTGGTCATTGTTTTCATGCTGGTTGTATTGGTGCTAGCTAGGTACCAAGCTAAAGCTAGCTACCCCATAAGTTGCGGTCGAACAAATTATGCTTTATTACCAACGCGGTATTGTAAACACATCGTTCGTGGCCGGTGTTTGCTTGTTTTGCAGACTTTTTTTTTTTTTTTACATCTTTGACAGTGCTACTGATAGCAGTGGTGGAGCTTGGCGTACACGTGCAAATTCAGAACACACAACATTCTATAATATAACTGTGTTATTTGATGTGTCAAATTTAAAAGCTTATTTAACGTGTCAAATAGTGTTATTTGACGCCCAAGCGGCGTTCTATAGTGTGACGCTATTACTCTATAACTCCGGAAGGGCAACATCTGAACAATAGCGCACTTGGTAACGTTAGTGTGTACCGGTGCTCGACAAGTCGCGAAAGCCACCATCACCCACGACAGAGAACGGTTGATTGTCAAGGGCAATGAATCCCATTATCTTGGCGTTAATGGATTTCGCCTTTGAGTTGTCTCACTGAAATTTTCTTACTCTTTCAAATGACTGCTCGACTTTTTGACTGCTCAATCCACACAGCAGACATTGTGGACTAAGTTAGGAATGCTGTGTTGCACGTGTAACGCAAAGTTTTACGTGGCGTCATTACGTCATGTAGGTCATGTAGGTACGTTATATAGGTATGCACGTCAGCTTTGACATCGGTTTTTCGCATCGGCGTTAAACTAGACATCGCACCGATACCGATGTTGGCATTTTTAGCTTATATCGGCCGATTCCGATATGTTCACCAATATATCATGCATCCCTAACAAAATGTGGAAAAAGTCAAGGGGTCTGAATACTTTCCGAATACACTGTATGTTTGGTCTCATAGGCTGTGAGTGAGATCCTCCTTTCTTTAATAAGTAGTGCTGAAACACAACTTCTATTGAAGGCTGCTGCCGCAGGAGAGAGAGCAGGGATGGGCAGTTATTATATTAACTCTGTTTTTAGAGATGGAATTGTTAGGTTCAAGCAATTCATAGATGTTGCCCCAAATTAGATTGTATTACGTTGTTGTTTTGCAATGTTTCTCTTGTATTGGAAAATGCAGTCCCCTGGCAATTTGCTCTGTTTTGGAGATGGTGATAAGTTTGTCCCCCACATCATCCGTCCAGTTATCCAAGGCAGGCAGGAGTTTTGCCGCCCAGGATAGAGGGGGTGGGGGATGTTTTGCAAGTTGTGGACACATCCGTTTGCCCTCACGCCTCCTCTGGCCTTGTGAGTCCAACATTTGAACATGTGTTCCTAATTTTTCCCTGTGGAGTGCATGCTGGGCTTTTGGAATTCTTCCTAAATCCCCCCCCAGGTTTACTGCAGCTTAGAGAATGGGCTTCACACAAGTCCGCCAGAGCTCCTTTTTGAGCCATCTCAAGTAAAGAAGCAACAATCTGTTGAACTGATCGGGCGTCCATCCATTGCCTTAAATGGAGAAGGGCCTAAGGTTCAGAGTTTAGGCTGGGAATGATTGACTGTAAGGAAATCTGCTGAAAGAACCCTATGTTGGGATCTGTGAGGTTTTCCGTGACCGTGATTTAGGCTGAAGGTCTCTGTTACCCAAGGGGAGCGCCGACCCTGACCTTTCTCCTACGCCTCATGACCCAGGCCCTGTGGGTGGCATTTGTGCTGCAGGTCATGAGTGCATTGGATGGCTCACTTCTGCCAGTTTGGCTAAATTACAAATTCAAACCGAGCACAATAAAAGGGAGGAGAATGGAGTTGATAGTTCCTGCGCTCATAGCTTCATTACTAAACTTGACTCTTGTGTTAGAATGTAGCCTAGATGGAGATAACACACAGATGTTGCCCTTATTCCTGGCCAGTCATGCCATAATTAGCCTATTGCACAGTCATGCCATTTCTGTTACCCAGTGTTGAGTAATGAAACCTAGCTTTTAGTATAGTGTTCTTATTGCTTGTCCCATGTGGAGAAATGGCTTGTGCGATTTGTCTATGTATAGCCAGGCCCATCCTGTACAATATCGATTTGCTCCGGTCTCCCTTCTCTGGGCATTTTAATACATTGTAGTTGATGTTCTGTGGCTGAAGCCGTCATGGTCTTTCACATTCGTTTCGGGAAACTAGGCGTATGTCACGCGTCACTACTTCACACAAATTCTGGCGTTTTGATAGCAATATGCAGACTGAGTCAAAGAGAACACACAAGGATTTTGTATAAAACATGCATATTACATCTTCAAACGAAGGGCAACCATGGCATCCGTGACAGAGGGGGGAGAAGCGTCCATCCATGTATACGGGTAAGAGTCTAGCTAGATACATTTTCAGATATGTTTCTAATTTTGTCAGAAAGTTGTTTTCATTTCAAGTTGGTGTACTGTTAGCGAGCCAGCTACCGTCAGTTAGCTAGCTATCTAGCTGACGTAACGTGTATGACCAGTTTAGTAATATTATTAGTATCTCAGAGCCATTTGCATTGCTAGTTATAGCCTAATGTTAGCTAGCTAACATTGAACCTGGTTGGTTAGCTACCTGCAGATTCATGCAGGGTAGTAACGCTGGGATTATGGTTCATTGTTTAGCTAGCTAGCTAGCTACATGTCTTAACAAAAGACTCCACTATGCAAGTAACCATTTCAATAGAATGTTCATGATGTCACTGCAACAACTGTCGATAGCCAAAGCGAATTCACCAGCTACGTCTATCTACTCCGATTTCAGAGCACTCTCGTCTGAGTGTGCCAGAGGGCAGAATAATTGACTAATTTACAAACACTCAACACCCGCTGAATATGCCCGGTGTCAGTAAACGTTGGCAAAAAAAACTTAATTAAATCATTGCCAGCAGCACAGTTGCAGTCGCCAGAGCATCCAGTGTGCGCTCTGAACGCTCCGAGAGCGAAACGCTCTCAATTTACGAACAGACAATCTGACAATGTTCTGAGTTCATGAACGCCGAGAGCACACACTGGCACTCCAGATGAAATTTACGATCACAACCATAGTATAAGCCAGCCTTTAGTCTTGAGATCTTTGGTTGTTTAGTACATAGCCTCACATGGGAATCTTTAAAGAGATGGTTGGGGCTAAAGCTTAAGAGCGTGTGAGCGATGCTGAATGGGTGTAGACTAAGAAGAGCTCTTCATTCAAGGGCCATTTTTTTCAAAAGTGAAGTTACAAGTTGATCAACTTTCAAAGCAGAATTACTTTCCCGTTGTTCCTTGACTGTAGTGCATGATGTACCATTTTCTAGCTCTAAGTCTCTACTTTAATCCAATGTAAAAAAATATAATAAATATTCAAATGTTGCTACGTAAGACCGAATCCAACCTATCGGTCACATTTTTGCTAAAAAGGTGTTCAGTTTTAAACACAACTGAATTTGAGCTAGCCACAAATGAGAGAATAGGCCTAAAGTCTCTGGTGTGTCACATTACATTACATGTATGCCTATAAGAAACTGTCTTTAGTCTGTCTGTGAAGCTATGTCTGTCTGTCTGTGAGTGTTCCACTAGATTAAGCATGTAGTAGAGGTTTGTGTGGGTGTTTTTATATGGATAAAAGCCTTGAGCGCCTGGTACGCGTGTTCCGCGGGTGAATGCATGACGTGGGTGAGCGCAGCGATGGCATGATGAGTGTCGTTTGTATGAGTGAATCAATCTGGCTAATGGGAGTGGGTTTGAATGGCCACTGATGGGGAAAACGAAACACGTTCCTTGGAGAGATGTGGGGGTGGTAGAGGTGTTGAAGTGATGGAGAGAGAAATAGGAGAGTATGTCATGGAGAGGGCGTTCTCTCTCTGGAGGACTCCGTGTTGGCGAGCATTCTGCGGGGGGGGGGGCGTTGGAGTGTTTGATGAATGCGACGCTACAGGCTGACAATGGGCCGCCGCTGCTCTATTCAGAAAAGCATTCAGGGCTGGATCAGCGCCTCTGTGAGTGGCCATCTGATACATGCGTGTCTCTGGCCACCTCATTTCTGCAAACAGGAAAGGCGTGAGCTGCTGGCCCCTGTCTCTGCTGACTCCTCCATTGTGTCGGGCCACTGGCGTGATGGGCTTTGTGCTGGGCTTTTTGGGGATCTCGCCCCTACTCCTGTCCTACCCCATCTGAGCTTGACTGACAGTAGGACATGGAGCCAGAGAGGGGTTACCCCCCCCCCAGGAGAGGAGAGGCTGTGGGTAGAGGGGTCTTGCTGCAGAGATTAGAATTCCTGATTATTAGCATATAGGCCTACAACTCAACTCAGGACCTAGAAGCCAGTTTCACTGCATTCTTCCATTGTGCCCCTCTAATCAGGGACAGATTTAGACCTGGGACACCAGGTGGGTGCAATTAATTATCAGGTAGAACAGAAAACCAGCAGGCTCTGGACTTCATAGGGTAAGATTTGAATACACCTGGCATATAGCCATAGAGAGATATCGTCCAGTGCTGTGGGGGGTTTGTCTGGGCGGTCATGCAGCCTCCATCCTTATTTTCCACAGTTCAGCTCTGGGAATGGCAAAACTAAATTATTTGATGAACAGTGTGTGTGTGGTTCCTATAAGACTGTATTCTCTGTCTGACAAAGAAAGCTTAAGTATTGTTGTGGTGTTGGAGGGGGGATCGGATGCATGGCCCGGCTTACAGCCCGTCTGTCTGTCTGGGTGAGGAAGTGAAGTGTGGCCCCATCCCCCGGGCGTAGTGTGGCGCGTGTGCTCATCTGGCATGTTGTGCGCTGGGGTAATTCCCTCCTGGCGACCGTGCTGGGCTCCATTTCTCCCTGATTAACTGGTGCAGTGAAAAACAGATCAGCTAGCGGAGAGGAAAGCAGGTCAGGGAGGGAGAGAATGGAGAGCGAGGAAAGAGTGGTTGTGATGCTGCTGCTTGCTCTGTCCTGCTTTCCCTCGTTCTTCCAAGCTCCCATCGTTCTCCTGAAGGTGATGCCCTCTCCGTGCCAGAATAGCCACCAACACTAGTCTTCCTACTAGAGCTGGGCCATATGGACAAATATCGCGATAAATTGCCTGAATTGATGCGATAATGATAAATACAACCATACGTTTATAGCATTAATGTGAACCAGTTTTTTTTACTACTACTAATTTGATGGTTGTAGCCATCAATTGTCTCATTAACAATCACCCATATTAGAAAACTGATTTCATTTCAAACATCACATTTCTCTTGAATAGGCTGCTTATTGTAATGAACGATATCAAATCAAAATTTGTCATGTCCCGAATACAATAGGTGTAGACCTTACAGTGAAATGCTTACTTACAAGCCCTTAACCAACAGTGCAGTTTAAAGAAACAAAAAAAGTAAGAGATAAGAATAACAAATAATTGAAGAGCAGCAGTAAATAACAATAGCGGGGCTATATACAGGGGGTACCGGTACAGAGTCAATGTGTTGGGGTGGGGGGGGGGGGCACCGGTGTTGAGGTAATATGTTCATGTAGGTAGAGGTAAAGTGACTATGCATGGATAATAAACAGAGTAGCAGCTGCGTAAAAATGGGGGATGGGGTGGGGACAATGCAAATGGTCCGGGTAGCCATTTGATTAACTGTTCAGCAGTCTTATGGCTTGGGGGTAGAAGCTGTTAAGAAGCCTTTTTGACCTAGACTTGCTGCTCCGGTACCGCTTGCCATGCGGTAGCAGAGAGAACAGTCTATGACTGGGGTGGCTGGAGTCTTTGACAATTCTTAGGGCCTTCCTCTGACACCGCCTGGTATAGAGGTCCTGGGTGGCAGGAAGCTTGGCCACAGTGATGTACTGGGCTGTATGCAGTACCCTCTGTAGTGCCTTGCGGTCGGAGGCAGAGCAGTTGCCATACCAGGCAGTGATGCAACCAGTCAGGATGCTTTCGATGGTGCAGCTGTAAAACCTTTTGAGGATCTGAGGACCCATGCCAAATCTTTTCACTCCTGAGGAGGAATGGGTTTTGTCGTGCCCTCTTCACGACTGTCTTGGTGTGCTTGGACCATGTTAGTTTGTTGGTGATGTGGACGCCAAGGAACTTGAAGCTCTCAACCTGCTCCACTACAGCCCCGTCGATGAGAATGGGGGTGTGCTCGGTCCTCCTTTTACTGTAGTCCACAATCATCTCCTTTATCTTGATCACGTTGAGGAAAGTTGTTGTCCTTGCATCACACGGTCAGGTCTCTGACCTCCCTATATGCTGTCTCATCGTTGTCGGTGATATATATATTTTTATTTATTTATTTATAATGATAAATATTCAAAATGTGATGGCCATGCATCGTTTTTGCAAAAAATAGTTATTTTTAAGCTAATTTACTTGTGTGGCTGCTAGCCGAATAGCGTTGCCCTTCTGTCTGTTGTTTCTGCCGAATGTATTGCACTAATGTATTTTGTGTGAATAGAAACTATAGTTGCACGCCCCTTATCGCTTGAAGAACAAAACCCCACTGACTTTCAATATAAAACACAGGTGAAGTGGTTTAAAATACCGATTTTGATTGTCTGCGTTTTGAAAATAATGATTTCTGAAAGCCAATGCCCCTGCATATTTCAGTCAGTTTTTTTGTTGTTGTCCATCTCAAGATTAGAAAGCTAATGTCCCCCTAAAGTAACCAAGATGTCATGTTAATCTGTAATGACCTGAAGACACACTGATCTGTTGTGATCCCTCACTCTCTCTGTCTCTCGCCCGGTTGACAGTTTTTCATGGTGATGAACGGGTGTACAGGAAGAGTTCCACAGCGTTCAGTATCTACGCACCCCACCATCTTAGCACCCCATTCTAGCTGTGACATCTTGTTGGTTTATGACCGCCACACTCTGTTTTTTGTTTTCCCTCTGTTTTCCCTCTGTCTCTGTTAAAGGGTCACAAGGCTATTTATTTATTTATATATATATATATATATATATATATATATATATATATATATATATATATATATATATATATATATATAAAAAAAAATTAAAAAATTTCTATATATTTTTTTTTATTTTATTATTTTTTCCCAGGACAACCGTGGCACATTTAGTACATCATCCATTTTGGGTTGAGGCTCATAGGTTTGTCCCGTAAGTCCACTGCAACAGCTCGGCAGGCGTAAACATGCTCTTCCACCATACTGGCTGTCAACACGAGGCAGGCGCACGATGACGAGGAGAGGGGGACCAGAGGGGGGCTGATCTGATTATTACAGGGTCGGCTGCACTGCAGGGAGGAGAGTCACCCAAATTCTCTATACATTAGAGCTGTGCAACATACATTAAGGGTGATTAGGGAGGTGGTAGCGCTTTACACTTGTACACTTGTACCTTTATATACGGGTTGACAATTTGGACACTGATAAGGGCCTTAATTGGGATGCAGTGGCTGTACAGTAACGCGCCATACATGACGTCAGAGCTCACGGGCGCGTGCGCTACGACGTCAGAGCCACGGGCGCGTCGCGCCATACATGACGTCAGAGCTCTGGGTCTCCTCTTCACAACGCTATATGGGTTTTGACTGACAGCCGTTCTGAACTTGAGCACCGTGCGACAAAATGTTGCCCCCATCCCTCCTGCTAATTTAGCACATTTCTTTTGTCGTCTGAGTGGGGGGGGGGGGGGGGCTATAAATTACGAGGACTCGATGTATTTTGAAAGATGAGGCGTTGAGGATTATAATAATACTGCTTTGACGGCATATAGAGAAAGTCAAACACCTGCGAGTCCAAAGTTGCACTTCACATTTCCATATGTGTCAACGTTTATGATCACTATGCTTGATGTCCAGTTACAAGACGACATGACGTCATACCCTGGGATGTTTGTTGTATTGTGAAGAAAATTTGCCATAGGCCACACATCTGAATGCACTTATGACTCATGCTTTTCTGAATTGCCTTGTGAAAGCCTAACACTGTAAGAATGGTATTTTATAATTTAGCTAGTCGTGTTGGCAATAGAACAATCTTTCAAATGATTCCCACCTGCTCCAGATTGCGATTTATAATAGAGCAATTTTGGATTGCGTAAACGACAAGTAATTGTGTAAAGGCAGGGATTCAGGGCTGTGTTCCAAACAGAACAACCACAAGTGTTCTTGCACTAGTTCCTCAATGGCACAGCTAGGAGAGCTCAAAAAGCTACTTCTAGTTGAAGACTCTTCTTTGAGTCATAAAAGTGCATTGAAGCAGGCCGTGCCCTGGGGGGGGGGCCACTTGGAAACACCAGTTAGACCTCTCTCAAACCCTTGTCATTTTGTTGTTCTATGTTGCACCTACCCACATTTTCCCAAGAATATTCTTATGTTACTGAATGCATCTAAAATATTTTCAGCTTTTGTTAACAACAAATGCGGCGAAAAGTACAGTAAATGTAAAATGCTCATAAAATCAACATTGTAATGTTTGCATTCAGTCTTGTCAGGTGAACTGTCAATTTTCTGAACAGGTGAACTGAATAATTTCCCCATAATCTCCAAACTGTTCCCTTTTAATTGCTACCAGGGGTATTTGTTCATTTGGATCCCCATTGAGCTTTTACAGAAGCAGCAGCTACCCTTCCTGGGGTCCACTAATTATGCATTACATATTTCTTCATTAAGAAACATTTCAATTTAGCCCTGTCCATATAGGCCAGTTTCCACAAGTGTAAGGGGTTAATATGCTTAGATGGGGTTGGTGGGTGTGTGAGTCGGATGATGTGTGTGCTGGGAATGAATATGTGCATGAAGGAGGTTATTCGTTGATCTGTAGTTAGTGTATTAAAAGACTGCATGTGTGAGAAAGCTGTAGGCTCCCTATTTTTGGCTTGTGTGTATGGAGCAGACAGTCTTAACAAAGCCCTGTCGTCTCATCCCCTGCAGGCAGATGCACTCCTCCTGGGTCCTGTGTCTGGCCCTCCCTCCCTAGCTCTAAGCCCTATTGGTTTATGTCCCCTCCAATTCATCACCTTTATCAGTGACCAGGGGAATATTGTAATTCACTCATTAGATATCAGAGAAGGCCTTTTTTAAACTGTCATTCTTTTACTTTGAGTTGTACTCTTCTAAGGCACGCGCTGTTGATATGACTAGTGTGATGACGCGATTTGGAGGATAGAGGTGGTGGTGACAGCCAGGTATCATGATGAAAAATGTCAGACATAAAGGTCTTTTTGCCTCATTAACTTTGTAGAACAAAATTGTGGGATGCTGTTTCGGAGGAGGCTGTGTCGTAGGCTGTGTTCAGAGGTTGTGTGTGTATTCTAGGCTCAGAGTGGGAGGCTGGCTAGGCTTGGAGCTGTGTCTATTGGCTAGGCTCTGAGCTGTGTCTATTGGCTAGGCTCGGAGCTGTGTCTATTGGCTAGGCTCGGAGCTGTGTCTATTGGCTAGGCTCGGAGCTGTGTCTATTGGCTAGGCTCGGAGCTGTGTCTATTGGCTAGGCTCGGAGCTGTGTCTATTGGCTAGGCTCGGAGCTGTGTCTATTGGCTAGGCTCGGAGCTGTGTCTATTGGCTAGGCTCGGAGCTGTGTCTATTGGCTAGGCTCGGAGCTGTGTCTATTGGCTAGGCTCGGAGCTGTGTCTATTGGCTAGGCTCGGAGCTGTGTCTATTGGCTAGGCTCGGAGCTGTGTCTATTGGCTAGGTCAGACGGAGGCTGTGTGTCGTAGGCTACGTCATAGGCTGGTTGTATCGTAGAGTGTGGGTTGTGCCCTGTATTGGAGGCTGTGGAAGTGTGAGGGTCTGTGTCATAGTGGGTCAGGGGATTGTGTGTCTGATCCAATCAGGAGTGATTAGTCCAGACACTGAGCCCCAGCTCCTCCTAGCCATAGCAGGGATTACACCCTTACACCCCCAGTCCCCTAGTACCATCTCCTTCCCCCAATTCCCCTCTCCACCACACCCACCCATCACCATTCCCGTCATACCCCTGCTCCATGTACAGGAAGTGGTGGTCGCCATGGCCGCCCGTTCGTCCGGGGAACGCGATGTCCTCCTTGTTGTGTTGGGTCCAGGTACCAAGGACCAAAGCTCTTCCAGGCTCTAGCAGGGGCCTGGTCAGTCAGTCATCCCCAGAGGGCCCATCATAACTGCCTGTCTGTCTGTGGGGAGGTAACGGGGTCGGCGGGTTGCGGGGGTGGACTGGAGGGAGGCGTCGCCGACAGTTCCTCCTGTCTCGCTTTAATCCAAGGATAATGACTGAGTTTCTATTCTGAGCCACTTCCTAATCTGACTAATGGGATTTACCCTGCTTCTTCTTCTCTTTGTTTTGATATTTACATGCGTGAGGAGCGACGCACGCGCCTGTGTGACATTATGTTCTGTAGCAAGGTGTCTGTGTGTGTTCCGTCCCCTTGTAGGCTGACTCGTTGATTTCCTGAATTTGATTTCGAAATGTGATTTCACCGTGAGGCCCTTGATGAGGTACGTTTCGGCAGTGGAATAGATGGTCCTGCGAGATGTTATTAGAGACCGTTTTATTCAGTCCCCTCAATGTCTGTCACAAAGACTCACTACCCTGGTCCATGTTCATCGAACATATTACATCACCAGGTAGCTAGCTAAGAGTCCCATGAAGGCATAACCGTACTGGATGGACTGTATTGGCTGGCCCTGTATGACACAATTTCTTCCTCCTTCACCTCACTAGTGCTGCATTTCCATGGAGACTTACCCCCACATCAGTGTGTTGCCAGTGTTTTAAGTTAATATAAGCTCTAGTGTCGTTGTGTATCCATTAGGCGTGTGACATGAAGCCCACTGAGAATCTCACTGCCGATAGACTGCCGATAGGTCCTTATCACAGTGGGAGGCCGTTCCTTTTATTACTAGAACAAAAGCGGCACCTGCTGCGTGCCAACCCGGTTGTGACGAACCTGCCATTTGTACTTGTAGAAGATCCCAGATATTTCCCATGCGCATATAAACCTATTTCTCTCAAATGTTGTGCATGTGTCCCTGTTAGTGAGCATTTCTCCTTTACCAAGATTATCCATCCACCTGACAGGTGTGGCATATCAAGAAGCTGTTTAAACAGTATGATCATTACACAGGTGCACCTTGTGCTGGGGACAATAAAAGGCCACTCTGAAATGTGCAGTTTTGTCACACAACCCAATGCCAAAGATGTCTCATGTTTTGTGGTAGCGTGCAATTGGCATGCTGACTGCAGGAATGTCCAACAGAGCCGTTGCCAGATAATTGAATGTTCATTTTTTTTTTTACCACAAGTCACCTCTTTCGTTTTTAGAGAATTTTGCAGTACATCCAACTGACCTCACAACCTCAGACCATGTGTAACCACACCAGCCCAGGACCTTCACATTTGGCCTCTTCACCTGTGAGATCGTCTGTGGGGGAGGGGTGCTGAGGAGTATTTCTGCATGTAATAAAGCCCTTTTGTGGGGAGAAACTCATTCTGAGTGGGTGGGCCTGGCTGCCCAGTGGGTGGGCCCATGCCCAGTCATGTGAAATCCATAGATTAGGGCCTAATTCATTAATTTCAATTAACTGATTTCCTACTATGACCTAACTCAGTAAAATCTTTGAAATTGTTGCATGTTGCGTTTTATTACTAGCGTTAGCACAATAGACTGCAAGTCTATGGGCTATCTACTATCATGCTGGCAGATACCCATAGACTTCCAGCCACTGCCAGTCACACTTCATATGCAATTTAGGCTATGGGGTGGTAGATGGCTAATTGCACACAACACTATTGTAGAAATAGGTGGGGTTTAGCATAATTATGACTTTGTGGCTGTGGTAACTAGTGATGAGCCTGATGGGCAGACTTGGATCCTCTCAATCATGTGAGACACATTTGACAGAAGTACCTAACAGTTTTTTTTTCTGTATCGAAAAAGTACACAAGTTTCGATATACCATGCAACACAATAGATTAGATTCCATGAAACAGCTGCCGAATTAGTGCAGTGTCCTTAGCTAGCTAGCTATGTTGCGCTAACTAGAGAATATGCTAATGTTAGCCAAATATTTTGCTAGCTAGCTATGTGCTGGTACTGTCAGTATTGGATGATGGAGAGTGAATTAAATTGTTTCTTTGTTCTCTTGCTAGGTAGTAATCTAGCTGTGGCCATCTGGCTATTATCAACAAGGGATTTCTACAAAATAGCAACATTAGCGCAGCTAGCTAGACCGACATTGGAATCTAGACCACTAAGCAACACACACGGACATGCATTGCCAAACAATGCTACTGCCACCTTCTGGTTTGGAGTATTTTAACAATGCTGAGTAGCTGACGACATCAAGGTCTTTGCTGTGTGAACACAGAAGAGATTGACTGCAGACACTGTTCAGACGTGCTAAGTACACTTTGACAATCCTACCGGTCTCTCTGAGCTATAAGAACTCGGGACAGCAAAATCAACAACCTCTGCTTCGTCAAGACTGTTGCTTTGTAAGACGGTGTTAAAGTACCAGTGGCCTCTGGCTTTGGCCCCAGGTAAAAGCAGGTCCGCTGGAGCCATGGTGCAGTGAGACACAGGTGCCGGACCGCATAGATGGAAACAGACAAATCTCACCCTTTTGGGTAAAACACTGGGGTAAATCCTGAATGGAAATGCGCCATAGGAATGTTCTCTGAGCCCCTACAGACATCCTGCCCTGTCTCACATATACCATCTCTTGTTTTAACACCCCATCCTCCACAAGGTGTCCCCCTTATATGAACTCTTTCCGTTCTCTCCATCATTCCTGGCCCTGTCTAATGTCAGTTTATTTGGCGTAGGGACTGGGAATGACAAATGTTCTTTCATTGGAATATGTCCGCAGTTCTTACCATGATGCTTCCTGCTTATTTGAGGTAAACCTTTTTATATAGCTGAGGGAAGACAGACTCAGGAGAAGAGACTGAATACTCCATGTGAGACTATGAATGGTCAGTACTGCAAGACATCACATTCTGCTGGATCTGCTGAGTATATGAGGCTTAAGTTCCTCTGTTTTTCTCAGTCGCTCCTGTGTGTCTGTGTATTAAAGGGCTCATTCTTTGGGGTATGGATTTAGCTAGGCCTAATTTGATAATTCTAAATTAGGGGGTGAGTCAGTGTGTGCGTACTTGCCTGAATGCATATTTACCACTATTTGAAAATGGCTCTCGTAGCAGGTCAACTCTCCTCTGGCAGGTCTTCTCTTCCCTATTTCCCAGCACTAGCTCAGCGGATGAGTGGTCTCCTATAGCAGCGCATGGAGCAGCAGGAGCTGTCTATCTTGGTGGAGGGAGAGAGGCAGCATCTGGATTAAGACAGCCTCCTGCAGGGCAGGGAGAGATGGAGCCTGGAGCAGAAGGCCTGCTGGTCAGCCTGATTTGAGGACAGGGGAGCAGCCTCGCTATCGCTCCGACATAAAGACCCCAAGCCTTAAGGCGTCCACGCGCTTCCTATTCGGAACAGTTTGTGCATATATTATGAATACATTTTGACGTTTTTGTTCATTTTGGCCTTCGGCAAGGTGTTTTTTTTTGTGTTTTTTTTTTAACTTTTCAGCTTTCGGGAAGCTGAAGTCTACCCCCTTTTGTCGGTGATTGGTCAACAGTAGGGATTCTTCAATGATGTGTTTGTTGTCATTTAACGGTAGACGGCACGTTTTCGCGCACATTTTTCACTTGAGAAATAATCCACCAAACATCTTAGTTTAGATGTGAAATTGTGCAACTAAGATCTCCTCTGCAAAAAACGTAAACATTTGTAACCGACGTCTTGAGTTATTTACGGCGTCTCAAGATGGACAAACGGTACTATTGGTGCTTTTGTCTTGGTTTTTCAAGCCTAGGTCCTTTTTAAGAGTGTATGCGAGTACACTCGTTTGCTTCACTGAGCTGAACCGAAGCATGTGGACGTCCTTTACCACAACAGCCCTACTACTCAACCCCCACTCCTAGATCCCACTAAGAGCCTTACGACAGACACAAAGCCAGACACAACAGAACAAACAAAGAAGGCCTTGATAAACAGACAGATCCGATCTGTTATCTGTCCTCATAAACAAACAGGCCATGTCAGCTAATGGGCCTTGTTAGTTAACTGTCTGTGGGTTTCAATCTGAATAGATCCCCACGGGGAGGGGAGGTTGTATAGCTGTCACAGAAGATAGAGGATGGTAGTCAATTTAGCCAGGGAGAAACCTGAAAACTCTTTCCCCCCCACAGTTAACCCACTGTTCAACGGGCACCGACTACGTGGATGTGGATTATGGCAGTCCCCCCCCCGCACCTCTCTGATTCAGAGGGGTTGGGTTAAATGGGGGAGACACATTTCAGTTGAAGGCATTCAGTTGTGCAACTGACTAGGTATCTCCCCTTCCCCTCTCTATGGTGGGGCTTTAACTCTTACTGTGCCACCGCTTAGTCAGAACACAGGGAAAGGAAGGAGAGGTTCTGGGAAGGAGCATGGCCGTGGCACGTCTCTGTCATTACCCAGAGATCACACGGTTTCAAGGCACCTCAACTGACCTTCTACCCCCCCCCCCCCCCCGTTCCCCTGCAGGTTGGATGGTTTTCCCCCAGCCCCGGTCACCATGAGCACCATCTCTCCCACCGACTTCGACAGCCAGGAGATCCAGCAGCAGTACAATGACATCAACAACCGCTGGGACCTGGCCGCAGAGACCGACTGGGACAATGAGAACAGCTCGGCACGCCTCTTTGAGCGCTCGCGCATCAAAGCTCTGGCAGGTAGGACAAGGCCCCAGATGTTAGTGCCGGCTTCTGCGTGTGTATGTATTGTGCGTACGTTTAGTGTGTGTGTGTGAATGTCGGGGTGTATGACTAGTGTGTGTGTGTTCCCAGTCCACCGTCCTGTTGTGGCACATGACCAGCCACGCTGGTTGCAGTAATGTGGAGGCCCAGCAGAGGGAAGCACCAGGCAGCCCTGCAGCCAGAGGCAGCAGCGACGGGCACCTCTGTTCTCACTCTACCATTTTTAAACAGACAAAATCTCTCTGTGGTCACACATACACACAAGCCACCCCACCCCTCAACGCTGGAGGGAGAATCCGACACCACGACGTGCAACTGTGGTATGTGATAGTATAGTGCTGAAGAAGGAAGCGCTGTTAAAAGTTTAGCCTCATCACACATTGAAAAGCCACCCTTCTCCTTGTGGTGACAGACTCATTCAAACTGTTGGCTGTTTGTCATCTACAGTAGGTCACACTGAACTGACTGACAAACTAGTGTGACCTAGTAGTGGAGGTGTGTGTTTTTCATATAGTATTTGACAAGGGGTGTGTGTGTGTGTGTGTGTGTGAGAGCTCTTTACTCATCTCCTGGGAATGCCACTCATACCAAGTAATTTTGCAAGTAGGAGCTTGATGTGTACATTCTTTGACATTCTGCAGCAGTTATGTCTCTCTGGCTCGCTCGCTCTCTCCATCTCGCTCTCTGTCTCTCTCCTTCTACACTTGTGTTCTGCTCTTTCATTCTCTCACTCCATTCATGGGATTCCCCTCTGTGTTCCTGTCTGTTGACTCATCCTCTGCTCCCCCCTACACAGCGACGGTGCTAACAGCCCCCTGTGCTCAGGATCATTTGCATGGGTTTCTCCCTCATTTGTGTAGACTCATCTATGCACAGCTAGCTCGAACCGTCATGTCCAGGCCTCCGTAGTCTGAGGATTAGAGTCCTAAATGTCATGCGTAGTCTGTATCTACGGTTACCTGTCTGATTCCTGCCACGGCCTAGGAGTGCCTCCTTCCCTCAGCTGTTCATTTGAATACTTCCTGCTTGTGTGTTGGTGTGACTCATCCAACTGTGTGTGTGTGTGTCGTCCCGCGACGTCTTCACACACTGTCTGGAGTGTGAAATGCCTGGGAGGTAACATGGCAGGTAGGACCCAGGGTACGACACACTGACAGACTCAGGCTGAGTTAGCCGTCAGAGGGACGGGACCGCGGAGGGTGTGAAAGTGCATGTAATGAGGCCCTCCGTGCGGAGACAGAACACTGATGCCGCATTTCCACTGCCGATTTAACCCAGTGAGACGCGGCCAGCACCCGTGTCTGACCGGGCCATGGCTCCGGCGGACCCTGCTCTGACTTGAAGCCAAGGCCTTAAATACCTCCAGTTGGTATTGACAGAACAATGGCTGACTGAACTAGATGACCTTCTCGCAAAGCAACAGTCCTGAATGATATGGAGGTTGTTGTTGATGAGAGAGAGAGAGAGAGAGAGAGAGAGAGAGAGAGAGAGAGAGAGACTCACTGAGAGGAATGTGCTGAAGACGAACAGAATAGACCCTCTAGCAGCATCAGTGTACAGGCCTGTCTGAGTGATATTCTGGGGTTTTAGTATGACCGCTGAGCTGTGTGTGGGGAATGTTCCCGGGCGCCTCTCCCTGCCTGGGTCTTTGCGGAGGAGTTGCAGGATGTGGAGATGTTTACTTTCAACCCTGCCAGTGGATCGCTCCTCTAATCCCCCCCCCCCCCCCCCCCCACATGGTTCTCTCCTCTCCCCCTCACATGGTTCACTCCCCCCCCCACATGGTTCTCTCCTCTGCTCCCCCCCACATGGTTCACTCCCCCTCTCCTCTGCTCCCCCCCCCCCCACATGGTTCACTCCCCCTCTGCTCCCACCCCACATGGTTCGCTCCTCTCTTCTCCCCCCCTCACATGGTTCACTCCTCCCCCCCACATGGTTCACTCCCCCCCTCACATGGTTCACGCCCCCTCTCCTCTCTGCTCCACTGTCTTGCTCATGTCCGTAGACCGGGCCATTATCTGTAATTTCACCGTGCTTCATACAGGAGCTCCTGCCAAATGCTTCCTTGTATATTCCCCCCTCTTTTTGTTTTCACAAGTTGCAGAAAAGGGTTGTATATCCAGCCCTCTGTACTGCAAGTGGACGAGCTGTTTTCTAGAGGAAGGAAGCTTCTTTATCCCGAGGCGTGAACACACACACACCTGCACTCATTACAGGCCTGCATGTTAACAGGGATGTTTGGTATTTGGTCAGGACAGCAACGAGCGCAACACCGAGCTCTGCTCTCCTCTCATCACCCCCTGGCGACAGAACCCCCCACCCCCAGTGAGAGGCCTGCGTCTGTTCTCTGGGCCTCATTAAGCCTCTTCCTTCTAGAAAGTGCTGGTCACTCTGAAAACCCTGGCCCCCTGGATCTTCTAATGAGAGCAGGCTGCAGGGCTCCTGTACTGTACAACCAAAGTAGCCCCAACACAGCCTGTAAAACATCAGATCTGAACACGTGCCCCATGGACAGGGCAGGCTGTACCCTTGCCTTACCCCCACACACATCACAACCGCCGTGACCAGACTCTGATTCTGATTGCTAAATACCGCACAGTTATAAACACTTGAACCCCCGATTCCCCCCCTTTTCCCAAAACACTTGTAAATATTGAACTATAATGTATTATACTTACTATGTTTTATTCTATTCCACTGAGCCGTTTACTCTGTTCATATTCTTATCTGTTATCATTTCTTATTGTTGCGTTGTCGAGAAGGAGCCCGCAAGTAAGCATTTAGTTCCACGTGTATCCTGTACATTTAGTTCCACGTGTATCCTGTACATTTAGTTCCACGTGTATCCTGTACATTTAGTTCCACGTGTATCCTGTACATTTAGTTCCACGTGTATCCTGTACATCTAGTTCCACGTGTATCCTGTACATTTAGTTCCACGTGTATCCTGTACATTTAGTTCCACGTGTATCCTGTACATCTAGTTCCATGTGTATCCTGTACATTTAGTTCCACGTTTTATCCTCTACATTTAGTTCCACGTGTATCCTGTACATCTAGTTCCACGTGTATCCTGTACATTTAGTTCCACGTGTATCCTGTACATCTAGTTCCACGTGTATCCTGTACATCTAGTTCCACGTGTATCCTGTACATCTAGTTCCACGTGTATCCTGTACATCTAGTTCCACGTGTATCCTGTACATTTAGTTCCACGTGTATCCTGTACATTTAGTTCCACGTGTATCCTGTACATTTAGTTCCACGTGTATCCTGTACATCTAGTTCCACGTGTATCCTGTACATCTAGTTCCACGTGTATCCTGTACATCTAGTTCCACGTGTATCCTGTACATCTAGTTCCACGTGTATCCTGTACATCTAGTTCCACGTGTATCCTGTACATCTAGTTCCACGTGTATCCTGTACATTTAGTTCCACGTGTATCCTGTACATCTAGTTCCACGTGTATCCTGTACATTTAGTTCCACGTGTATCCTGTACATTTAGTTCCACGTGTATCCTGTACATTTAGTTCCACGTGTATCCTGTACATTTAGTTCCACGTGTATACCACGTGTATCCTGTACATGTATATGACTAATACAACACTTCAAACTTGTATCTTAGGGGCTCCTGTATGATTTAGCACAGCCACTGGCTCTGACCTGACTTGTGTGAAAAAGAGAAGGGTTTACCCCCAACGTTTCCTGTAAGAAAGCTCATTTCAGTTGTTTCTAGTGAACAACACGGCTGTGGTGTGTCGTATCCAGGAGGACATTCTGCTGCTGCAGCTAAGTGTTGAGCACAGCACTGAGGGCAATGCACACGGCTGTTATGTCGACTTATTTCTGAGGAATGCATTGACATTTTTATTTTAGTAGCGTTAAATCGTTGTGTTTACGAAGACATGCGGGAAATCGATGCTTAGGCGTTTTTGATTAGGTGGGCCTCAGTGGACAGTGATTGAGCACGCGCGCGCGCGCACGCACGCACGCACACACACACACACACACATTCACTCATCACTCTCCGCTGCTCAGGCAGGAAAGAGCATGCTACTGCTGCTGCCAGTTTCTCAACTACTTCCTTCCTGTCTTAACGCTTTATTTTAGTCCCGTGCAGCGGAAAGAGAAGAGAGAGATCATGTAAGACTGAGACAGAGGATGGGAGAACAACAACAGTAGACGCTGGTTTGTGTGACACCTCACTGGCTGACCACACCTCCTACACTACCACTGTGGCATTGTAAAGGACTGGAATGATCCATCGTCTGCCTCTCCCTACTGTACCTTGCTGAATGGTTAAGTCCACCTCTCCACTCCTCCAGCCGCCCACACCCCTCTCCACTGATCCAGCCCATCCACCCGCTCTTTTCTCAGGCTCCTCCCTAAAACACACCTTATGCAAATGCCACAGCTTTCCGTGAGCAGCAGGCTCTGTTTACCCAGCCATCCGACCACAGCCGGTTCTCCTGTTGTGCTCAAACAAGGTGTGTGTGTAGAGTGTGTGTATGTGTGTATATGAGGCTGAATGCGCGCTCAATGTTTTGGAGGGAAGAGCCAGTGTTCATTTGACTGTGAGGAGAACTTCTACTGCTCTAAAGGTTTCTACTTTGCTCAGAGAAAAGGAGTGTGGCACAGATTCCAGAAGAGGTGAACGAGAAGAGAACATTCTGTTCTTAGTTTTGTTTGGGAAAAACTCCTGCACCTCTGTGAAGAAGTGAAAGTGGGATAAAAAACAAAGGAGGATATCTTTTTTTTGAAGTGGAGGATAGTATGGCGTGCTCTGCTCATAATCTCTGCTAGAGGACTGGGACTTTACGAGGGAAAACGATCCATAAAAAGCACGTTTTGGGTCTAACGGAACTTTCTTCAACTAAAGCCTGTAGCTTCTTCAGTAGAATCTACAGGTAGATAGCTAGCTCCTGTCCTGGGGACGGCCCTGCTGGCCCTGTGCTATGCTGGAGAGCCCACTGGCCCAAGCACGCTGCAGAGCTCCATACCTGAGGTTGATTTAGGCTGAGAGAGAGAGGGAGAGAGCGCTCCAACATGGAGCTGGACCACCAGCGAAACAGGGAGCCCTGTCTCTCCCCGGCGGCGTTTGTTAACCAGGTGCAGTACTCCAACATCCTGGAGGGGAGGTTCAAACAGCTGCAAGGTAAGAGCTTACTAATAGTCTGGCCCCTGCCCTGGGGCAGGCTGGATTAACACTTATTCTGGTGGCTCCTAAACCTGCTGCAAAAATACATGGAAAATCTGTAGAGTTTTTTGGATCCTGATGTAATATGTTATGTTGGGTTAGAGTGCAGAAAGTCCATCCAGAAGTCCCCAGTTCAGAGAGATGATGAAATGACTCCCCCCAAAACGTATTTTTCCTTTATTCCTGGTGTGCGTGGTCAGCTTTGGCCCCACACCGTGTCTCCGTTTCGCGTGGCCTGTGTTTCAGAGTGTAGCGCAGGGGGCTGTGTAGCTCCAGGCTCCTGTCCCAGGTCTGGTCTGTTCAGGGGAGTTAGAAACACTGGCTGGCTCGACAGATCAGCTCCAACTGATCACCAGGCCACCTGGCCCTCCATATCCAATTATAGGCCTCCGTCAGTGGCCTAAGCCTTGTGTGGTCCTGGGCACGGAAGTCACCGTAGTAAGAAACCCAGTTTGTTCAGGGTAAAGGTTTGAAGTGTTTACCCAGCAACGATCCATTCCATGGGGCCTCCCCTTACGGAAATCTGGTGGTCCCCCTTTTCAATAGAGCCGTTATAAGGTTGAGGTGCTGTAGCAGACTAGCAGTAAGGATCAGTGTGGGTATGCCTTACTGGTTATTTGGTTTGTTTATTTTGTCTATCTGGGTTTTGTGTGTGTGTGTGTGTGTGTGTGTGTGTGTGTGTGTGTGTGTGTAACCAGGTGTGCCTGGCTCCTTTGAGCTGCACACCTCCCTAGCATGGGGCCATTAGGCAGGGTTAGGTTAGCAGAAGTGCAATGCAGTCAGTCAATGAAGTTATCACTAAAGAGCATTGTGTTTCATCATTTTTTTTCTCTCTGCCTCGCGGTCTTAAAGATTTTAAGAAACGCCGTCTGGGATGGAGCATTTTCAAGGAGTTGACTTGTGGTGCAAGTCCGCACACCCTACATGTTTGAAATTCTTTGTTTGCTCTAATGATATTTCACCTCCCGGATTGGGCAATCTGTCCCGTGTCACTAAGGCAGACGTGCAGGGTTTCGTTTTATTTGACTTGAAATCCCCTAGGGTGTCATAACCTCCTTGACGTCCTCCTTCCACTGTTCAGTCTGTTTGAGGTCAACCCCCCTTTACCAGTCAGTAAGATCTTTCTCCATGATAAACCTGTTTATCTGCTAGCTTCTCGTGTTCAAAAAATGTTTTGTGTGTGTGTCTGTGACACTCATTCCATCTGCTGGTAGAGGCTGGTGTATCCAAGCTAAGTTGTAGGTACAGGGTCTACACAATGACGTGGAGATAAGAGTTATGTAGTGCACGGTGGGGGTATACTATCTTACATGTCCCTTCACTTGAAAAGAGAGAGCCTAAATCCCACCAATCAGTGTGAAGTTCAGCGTTAAGGAGTGGTAGCTCTGTGCTTAGCAGGATCCTACGCTCTTTCAGACGGCTTGTGTAAAGTCTGAAATTTGCCTCTGAGTCTGACCTTTTTGTCAATCATCTCATCTCCAAACAGAAGCTCAGTCTGCTGATGCCAGACGAGATGTACACATCACTCGCATACCGCTCGCATTCACTTCACTCGCATACCCAAAGATATGAGTTGAGAGCATTTAAGTCAACTGTTGACAAAACATTTATTCTCTTAACAGAGCAGCCTGCAGTCTAGGCCTATAGCAAGGCTGATCAGCCCCTCCTCTCTTTCTGACAAATTGTATGAATGGGTTTTCTGCCTTGTCCCGATCCCTCCCGATCCCACCTCACCAGTCCTGTCTCTGTCCATGGCATCGCCACCACCCACCCCCTGTAGACACACTTAGGCACCACACTAGTAATTCCGGTCTGACTGCACTTGAGGCTTATGCTTCTTCTTCCTCCCTCTGTTCTTCTCTGACTGGGTACAGGAAAACTGGCCTGTCTGCTGGGACCGTAGCAGTCTGATAAGACATAGCGATTTATTTGATTGACATCTGTACACATAGTTATCGTGTTAATGAAGGCGTCACTGGTATGCTAAAGAAACGTAATGTTTCCTCATTCTTGTTGCGTCACCGTCCCACAGGCTGTGTGTTTGCGTTTTGAACATGGTGATCAGTAGGCCATAGGTCACACAGGACAGGAATGTTGGAACCAGTCTTCTCCTGGTTAGCCAGTCATTTGAGACTTCTTTGTGCCGTCGTCATTAGCCAATGTAGCAGGTCACATATGGTGCCTTCGGAAAATATTCAGACCCCTTGACTTTTTCCACATTTTGTTACGGTACAGCCTTATTCTAAAATTGATTTAAATAAAACATTTTCCTCACACACAATACCCCATAATGACAAAGCGAAAAACATATACACTGCTCAAAAAAATAAAGGGAACACTTAAACAACACAATGTAACTCCAAGTCAATCACACTTCTGTGAAATCAAACTGTCCACTTAGGAAGCAACGCTGATTGACAATAAATTTCACATGCTGTTGTGCAAATGGAATAGACAACAGGTGGAAATTATAGGCATTTAGCAAGACACCCCCAATAAAGGAGTGGTTCTGCAGGAGGGGACCACAGACCACTTCTCAGTTCCTATGCTTCCTGGCTGATGTTTTGGTCACTTTTGAATGCTGGCGGTGCTTTCACTCTAGTGGTAGCATGAGACGGAGTCTACAACCCACACAAGTGGCTCAGGTAGTGCAGCTCATCCAGGATGGCACATCAATGCGAGCTGTGGCAAGAAGGTTTGCTGTGTCTGTCAGCGTAGTGTCCAGAGCATGGAGGCGCTACCAGGAGACAGGCCAGTACATCAGGAGACGTGGAGGAGGCCGTAGGAGGGCAACAACCCAGCAGCAGGACCGCTACCTCCGCCTTTGCAAGGAGGAGCAGGAGAAGCACTGCCAGAGCCCTGCAAAATGACCTCCAGCAGGCCACAAATGTGCATGTGTCTGCTCAATCGGTCAGAAACAGACTCCATGAGGGTGGTATGAGGGCCCGACGTCCACAGGTGGGGGTTGTGCTTACAGCCCAACACCGTGCAGGACGTTTGGCATTTGCCAGAGAACACCAAGTTTGGCAAATTCGCCACTGGCACCCTGTGCTCTTCACAGATGAAAGCAGGTTCACACTGAGCACATGTGACAGACGTGGCATTTCTTTGGGGGGCCGCACAGCCCTCCATGTGCTCACCAGAGGTAGCCTGACTGCCATTAGGTACCGAGATGAGATCCTCAGACCCCTTGTGAGACCATATGCTGGTGCGGTTGGCCCTGGGTTCCTCCTAATGCAAGACAATGCTAGACCTCATGTGGCTGGAGTGTGTCAGCAGTTCCTGCAAGAGGAAGGCATTGATGCTATGGACTGGCCCGCCTGTTCCCCAGACCTGAATCCAATTGAGCACATCTGGGACATCATGTCTCGCTCCATCCACCAACGCCACGTTGCACCACAGACTGTCCAGGAGTTGGCGGATGCTTTAGTCCAGGTCTGGGAGGAGATCCCTCAGGAGACCATCCGCCACCTCATCAGGAGCATGCCCAGGCGTTGTAGGGAGGTCATACAGGCACGTGGAGGCCAAACACACTACTGAGCCTCATTTTGACTTGTTTTAAGGACATTACATCAAAGTTGGATCAGCCTGTAGTGTGGTTTTCCACTTTAATTTTGAGTGTGACTCCAAATCCAGACCTCCATGGGTTGATGAATTGGATTTCCATTGATTTATTTTTTAGCCATGAGGTCGAAGGAATTGTCCATAGAGCTCCGAGACAGGATTGTGTCGAGGCACAGATCTGGGGAAGGATACCCAAAAATGTCTGCTGCGTTGAAGGTCCCAAGAACACAGTGGCCTCCATCAGTCTTAAATGGAAGAAGTTTGAAACCACCAAGACTCTTCCTAAAATCTGGGGAGAAGGGCCTTGGTGAGGGAGGTGACCAAGAATTCGATGGTCACTCTGACAGAGCTCCAGAGTTCCTCTGTGGAGATGGGAGAACCTTCCAGAAGGACAACCATCTCTGCATCTCTGCAGCACTCCACCAATCAGGCCTTTATGGTAGTTGCCAGACAGAAGCCACTCTTCAGTAAAAGGCACATGACAGGCCGCTTGGGGTTTGCCAAAAGGCACTTAAAGACTCTCAGACCATGAGAAACCAGATTCTCTGGTCTGATAAAACAATGATTGAACTCTTTGGCCTGAATGCCAAGCGTCACATCTGGAGGAAACCTGGCACCATCACTATAGTGAAGCATGGTGGTGGCAGCATCATGCTGTGGGGATGTTTTTCAGCGGCAGGGACTGTGAGAGACTAGTCAGGATTGAGGCAAAGATGAACATAGCAAAGTACAGAGATCCTTGATGAAAACCTGCTCAGGACCTCAGACTTGGGTGAAGATTCACCTTCCAACAGGACAACGACCCTAAGCACACAGCCAAGACAATGCAGAAGTGGCTTCGGGACAAGTCTCTGAATGTCCTTGAGTGACCCAGGCAGAGCCCGGACTTGAACCCGATCGAACATCTCTGGAGAGACCTGAAAACAGCTGTGCAGCGACCTGACAGAGCTTGAGAGGATCTGCAGAGAAACTCCCCAAATACAGGTGTGCGAAGCTCGTAGCGTCATACCCAAGACGACTCGAGGCTGTAATAGCTGCCAAAGGTGCCACAACAAAGTACAGAGTAAAAAAAAATATTATTAGCAAAAATGGCAACTGTTTTTGCTTCATCATTATCAGGTATTGTGTGTAGATTGATGAGGGTGGGGAAAAAACAATTTAATCAATTTTAGAACAAGGCTGGAACATAAAAGAATGTGGAAAAAGTTGAGGGGTCTGAATACGTTCCGAATGCACTGTATAAACACACGAGTCTCTTTATCTCAAATTGCTAACGGAGCCTCCAACTACTGTTTGGAGATCAGTTACATGTCTTGACCCACACTTTTTTTCCCCATCGTCATAACATACCGTAAATTCCAGACTATAAGCTGCAACTTTTTTCCCAGCTTTGAACCTCGCGGCTTAAACAATGACGCGGCTAATATATGGATTTTTCCCGCTTTAATTTTTTTTCTTCCCAAAAAACCACATTCTGTGACGTGCTCAGTTTTTTGGCGGCATGAAGCTTTCATTAGACCAATGAAATTGCCGAACGAGTTAAGGTCAAACAACTTTTTTGTTTACTATTTAGATTCAATCGAGCGCTCTCAAACTTCCCATCATTCTGATTACGGTAGTCATCTTGTCACCCTCATCATTACATTTAACATTTTTTACATTTTAGTCATTTAGCAGACGCTCTTATCCAGAGCGACTTACAGTAGTGAATGCATACATTTCATCCAATTTCATACATTGTTTTTTTCTTTTTCTGTGCTGGCCCCCCGTGGGAATCGAACCCACAACCCTGGCGTTGCAAACACCATGCTCTACCAACTGAGCTACAGGGCGCCCTAAACAATCACACAGCAACAGTACCTTCAACCGGACACCGTCACACATTCACACAGTGTGGTGGTGTAGTCTCTACCATGTTGAGTACCGTAATTTCCGGACTATTAAGCTCACCTGAATATAAGCCGCACCCACTGAATTAAAAAATATATATTATTTTGAACATAAATAAGCCGCACATGTCTATAAGCCGCAGGTGCCTACCGGTACATTGAAACAAATGAACTTTACACAGGCTTTAACGAAACACGGCTTGTAACAAAAATAAATAGGCTTTAATGAAACACGGCTTGTAACAAAAAATACAAAATTAGCAGTAAGCTTTAGTTGTCTTTTTGCAGAGTCAATTCCTCACGCTGCTGTTTCCAACGTCTTATCGACTCATTAAGACCAAGCTCCCGTGCAGCAGCTCTATTTCCTTTTCCAACAGCCAGATCAATCGCCTTCAACTTGAAAGCTGCATCATATGCATTTCTCCGAGAAATGCTTTGCATACGGAATCCTGACATTAAAACGGAATTCAACAATATTCAAAAATGTAGGAAATGAACTAAATGTATTGATCTTATTGGAAAATTCATCCATTTGTCCAAGTTACTCATAAGACATGAACAAAATGCATCTGTGATTCGTATTTTCCTGCAGCTTTCTGAAACGGTACAGAAAATGTCCCTATCTGTGCGTGTGTAGCCACTGCCGAGTCCCCAAAAACCAGATGTTCTGGTTTTCCGGAGAAATGGAAAGAGAGCCTGTGACGCGACTTCCTATTTTGGACGTTAAGAAGGCGTCACTCCATCTTAACTCCTCCTCCACATTCACATTGATTGAACAGCTCAGACAGGAACCACGCTCGACAGTTCTAAAAAAGAATAATAATAATCTTCTCGTCAAGACCAGTTTATTTTACGCCTGAAAGGATAGGTTAGTGTGTGTCTCTCTACACTTTGTGTAGCTGTTAGCGATGATGCTTCTTGTGGTATCTACACTTCTATTTTTTTTCTCTTCTCCCAGATGTTGTGAACTTAGAAAAACAACAACATTTGAGTTTCTATGTTGAAGGTGAAAATGGAATTTGGGGAGAAACTCAAATGGAATCAGGTAAAAAAATAAACTGATTTTATAGGGCCCTATTTGCTGCTGTTTCACTCACCACAGTACAGCACTAATCTGGTCAACTGTGTGTTCATCATCATAATTTACATGGGAAACACGTCTTTACTTGGAAAACAAAATCATCCAGTTAGAAGCCGTACTGTAACCAGCAGTAAATCAGCCTTAAGTCCTGTTCAACTGGAGATGCTAGTCTGGGCATCTAATGGTTTCAACGCAAACACACAGGCTAAAAGATACAGTCCATCACCACTGCCTATCACATGTTGCCATGTTGATAGGCATGGTGAATTTGGTTAGGTAGTGTGTCCGGTCCAAAGGGTCACTGGCCCTGGTGCCAGTCACCTCTGCCTGCACTTCTGAGTAAACACTGATGTGTGCTTTAGGAGGCACTGCTCAGTAGCTGTTAGTAGTGTGCCTCTATTCAACCAGAAGAAAAATGACCTGTACACTCAACCATTTTAGACACCAAGACACAGCTGTTGTTTTGGGGGGGGGGGCGTATTTCCGTTAGGGGACACCACCTCTGAGGTGGGCATGTGCAATAACTCTATTTGCCTTTACACTCCTTCTAAACAACTTGCTTTTTAAAAACTTTTCTAATGGGTAAAGTTCATAACAGATTTTAGTTTTGGGAACAGAAAACTGTATTGACATCAAACGATTCATCGATGAGAAAATGTGCAGAATCCCGGCCAAAATCCGTCTCGTTTCATCTTCACCCACTGCCGGGCAGTGGGCTTCCTCTCACTACCATATTTTAAATATCTGTCTCATTGTGCGATCTGTGTCTATAGGCTGGATCTGGCCCAGCTGATTTTAAACACACGTGAGCCAGACGTTATCGGAGTGTGAGGTCTGGTACCAACAGGCTCAGAGACAGTTTCTATCTACAAGCCATCAGACTGCTGAACACTTGAACTGGACTGACCACCTGCTCTGATTCTCCACACCTTAACACACACACACTCATTCATTCATGCTACACACACTAAAACTGCTGCTACCAGACTCTCTTATTATGAGTGCTAAATACAATTATGATTGCACAATTTAAACACTAGCCCCCCAATCCACCTTCCCCAAAACACCTGTAAATATTGGACTATAATTTGTGCCTTCCTGTATTATACTTAAGATAAAATGTTTATTTTATTCTACTGAGCCCATGTACTTTGTTTGTATTCTTATCTTTTATTTGTTATTGTTGAAGGAACCAGCGAATATGCATTTCATTAGGCTGAACATCATTATCTGCCCAGCTGTTGACCAGATAAGGGAAATCAGAGAATGTCAGTTAGACAGGTGATGAGGGTCATTCCACACCCTGTGGAATTGATTTGAATAATGATCTTGCACTGTCACAGTAACTTAGTGAGGTTTTGATTGCGATATAGGATAACGTCAGTATGCTAGTAGAATGTAATGGGTAACCCCTTGGTGTCTAAGCCCTGCCTAAATCCGGGGGGGGGGGGGGTGATTTAAGGTCATACCAAGGATCATTTAGCTATTTGATTTTGTGTTTTAAGACCCCTTGAAGTATTAGAAAAATATTAGAAAGAGGAGGAAGGGCAGCGCTACTAAGGTACACAATAGTAAATGTTGGTAGACAGAAGGTGCTCTTTGGTAAAAGGGGTGAGTTGGTCATCAAAAAAAAGAGGACCAAGGCACTCTTCATATAATTGATTAAAATGCCTTTATTAGTATGGCATGTTCAATAGAAACAATGTTTATACAAATCCTGTTATCCTTGCTGTACTCCATAGTTAGTTTGATGTTAGGGTTAATGCTGTTAAGGTATTGGTGGAAGGAAATAAGTTCATCTTCTGAGCCGGACCAAAAAAGGCAAACATCATCAATATAGCGTCCCCACTATATAATCCGGTCAAAGAAATGGTTATTAGAAGGATCCAAAATGAAGTCATTTTCCCATTTACCCAAGTACAAACCAGCGTAGGAAGGGCTGTAGCAAGCTCCCATGGCACATCCTTTGACCTGTTTAAAAATACGGTCCTGAAAGACAAAGATGTTATGATTAAGAGTCCATTCAGTCAGTGAGTCCATTCAGTCAGTGAGACAATGAATTCTGTAGGAGGCATCTCAGTTCAGGTCGGGTACTCAAGAAATGGTGCATAGCTGCCAAACCTTGTTCATGTTCAATGGTGGTGTATGGAGACTCCACATCCATGGTGACTAAAAAGGAAGCTGTACCTATATTATTCAATTCCTTAATTTTGTTCAACACATCTGTGGTATCTTGAAGATAGGCTGGGAGTGACGTCAGAAAAGGCTTAATAAAGTAATCAATGTACTTAGAGATGGGTTCTGTCAGACTTTCATTACAAAAATATATTTAAAATAATTTGATGAAACCATTGAATTTGGCCTTACTGCTATAAAATCGAGAGAAAAAAAGTATTTTATTTACGTTTTACAAAATTGGTGATTTGTCACATCCCTAGTTGGTAGGGCAGAGAGAAGTCATTATTGTTCTTTACTTTATTCACAGGCAGCCTGTTGCGCTGTAGTAGTGTTATTCTCATTTAGATACAGGTCACGTTGTCACCCAATAGTGATTGTTCCCATTTGGAGCGTTTGAGCCCTGTTTAGTAGGTGTAAGTGTTGAGGGAATATAAGACTTGGTCCAGTCTTCCTTCCTCGGGTCATTGACACGCTTGGGCTCCATTTCCTCAGCATTTTGTTCCTTTACTTTTATTTAAGAAGTGAATAGGCACTTGATCTATTTCTCATTTGTCGGTCACATTACAGGTGTAGTAGAAGCCTCTATAGTAGGCCTATCTCTCGATTTACTAAACCTAGTCCTAGAGGCTTCCAGCTTAGATTTCCAAGGTTGGGATTTACCCTACACACACATGATACCTTAACAAGGACGCTTTTGTTGACAGTTTTTATTTACGGTTTCCTACTTGGGGAAAGTAGCAGAACACTCCAGCTTTGGGGTCTTGAAGGTTATTAGCTGCAGCCTGTTGACACCCATTCTGTGTCCAGGTGTTATGACTGAGGGCTGTCTCTGCTCTGCCTCCATCCCAGGGGACTGGCCTTGGCCGTCCTCATCTTCTCCCCGCAGCAGCTGCACAGAGAGCGAGAGAGGCCTGGGTAGGGTCCATACTTCCACCTTCCACAGTCAGCGGGAGACAGGCTTAGAGACCCATCCATACATTACCGGTTACCCACTGATAGAGGTGTTCTCTAGAAGTCAAAAGTTAGCACTTTTCCTGTAAATTGCCTTTTCTGTTTCCCTTTCAGTGTATTTATTGAGGTTTACATGGACCGAGCTGGCACCAGATCAGGCGACACACTCCATTTGTTTTTATGCCTGTGCCCACAAGCTGTAAAGAACACAAATTAACCGGCGTCACACGTGGCTAGTCTGTGGTTGAGCAGCACTGAGGGTTGGGTCACATCAGCCCTATTCTCTGAAGACTTCAGCTGTTTGGGCGGTTATGTTATTGTAGCGCAAAGGAAGTTTGCATGTGTGGTTTTGTGTCCTTCTGCGTTTTGTCCTTCAGCTCGCTGTTCTTCTGCAGACATGTCAGGAGCAGTCATGTCAGGGGGAGTCCTTGCCCTGGCGCTTGTAGGATAAATATGACAGCAGCACACACTGTGGCTGTGCAGCCAGCCATCTTGCTGTGCTGTCCTTGGCTAACCCACAGAGGACAGGTGAGCTGTGGCTAACGAAGATGTAGCGTTGTACTGACGGGCTACTATAAATGGTTGCCGAAGAAGCATGCTGTCAGTTGAATTGATCCACTGTACCAATCCGATTTTGCTTTTGAATTTGTTACAACCAGTCTTGCTCAGAGACTCTGTTTTGATGTCGCCTGTGTGGCAGCTGCGTGTTTCCTTCTGAAGCTGTGTGTGGTCCGACCTGCTTTTGCGCTGGCGTCTTTATGGATTAGGGATGCAAATTTCGGTCATTTCTGCTGCCGACTAACCAAGCCACATTAACCGGTCAACAAACAGTAAAATGATGTGACCAACAGAAAGCATGCATGCATACAACGAACAGACATATTTCATTAAGAGCTTAATGAAAACATTCAACAACAGCAAGCCTATTATTGAACGTGCAACTGCTGTGATGAGGCAGCTAATAAAACATACTTTTAAAGGGGTGTTGCATGGTAGTGGCTGGTCTTAGCGGCCCTCTTGGCAGCAGAGACAACATTTTGCTAATTTCCTGCAATTTTACACATTTTGCCATGAGGCAGATAAAACATTGTAAAGTTTTTTTTTTTTTTAAAGGGAAACTCTCAATTCCAATTTTAGCCTAAACTGGCTATGCGAACCAAACCGTTGCTCAACCTAACTTTGCATTTTCAAATGTGTTTCACTTCACAGCCTTTTGTTTCACATTATTATAGGTGTCGGAATTAAAATTGACAGTATGAGGGTTACATCTGTTAGATAAGGAAGTGAGGGATACAAGACACTTGTGTGTTGGTGACATCATGCATGACAAATATTTATATACATTCAGGTCCAAACTGATTGTCCTCCTTGACAAAGATGAGCAAACATAAAGCTCTTTGGCCTTGCACACCAGTGGTGGGTTTGGCATCACCATAAGGATGCATACGCAGAAAATTACCCCATACCTACTGTAAAATATGGTGGTAGATTATTATTGTTATGGAACTATTTTGCTTCCACTGGTCCTGGGGCCTTTGTTTAGGTCAATGGCATCATGAACTTTACCCAGTACCAGGACATTTGACCCAAAAACATGGTTGCCTCTGTTAGGAGGCTGAAACTGGGCCGCAAGTGGATCTACCAGCAAGACAATAACCCCAAGCACACATCAAAATCCACAAAGAGATTGTTAATTGACCACAAAATCAACATTTTGCAATGGCCGTCTCAGTCTCCGGACTTGAACCCCATTGAAAACCTGTGGTTTGAACTGAAGAGGGCAGTCTACTGTATATGCTCAAGGGGTGTGCCGAGTAGTCGGACAAAACAAGTATCGTAACAGATATGGGCAATTGTCCTGATACGATTATGGTCAGAGTAATTTTTTTGTTTGATATAATGATCTTTTTCTTTTTTTTCTGTGCCAGCACGCATCTTTCAATCAAGTGTGAGGTGCTATGTGGTCTAAGTAACTCAACTGGCAAGTTTGCCTTTATGTATAGAGAAGGGTGGGCTGTACGTTGACCCTGCAGCTCTGATTGGATAGAGTGAAGCCGTATTTCTCCGTTCACTAGCTTTGCTTCATTCACCCGATCACTTATCCTTGCATGTTTCGGTTGGGTCGTTTTAGATTGCTGCTGGCTCCAGTTAGCCTGCTACTATGATAAATAAAATGCTGAGGACGTTTGCTACAAGGTATAGTTGAAGTCGTAAGTTTACATACACCTTAGTCAATTATATTTAAACTCAGTTTTTCACAATTCCTGACATTTAATCCTAGTAAACATTTCCTGTCTTAGGTCAGTTAGGATCACCACTTTTATTTTAAGAATGTGAAATGTCAGAATAATAGTAGAGAAATTTATTTCAGCTTTTATTTCTTTCATCACATTCCCAGTGGGTCAGAAGTTTACATACACTCAATTAGTATTTGGTAGCATTGTCTTTAAATTGTTTAACTTGGGTCAAATGTTTCGGGTAGCCTTCCACAAGCTTTCCACGATAAGTTGGGTGAATTTGGCCCATTCCTCAGGTTTGTAGGCCACCTTGCTCGCACATGCTTTTTCAGTTCTGCCCACAAATGTTCTATAGGATTGAGATCAGGGCTTTGTAATGGCCACTCCAATATCTTGATTTTGTTGTCCTTAAGCCATTTTGCCACAACTTTGGAAGTATGCTTGGGGTCATTGTCCATTTGGAAGACCCATTTGTGACCAAGCTTTAACCTCTTACATCTAGACGTTCTGCTAGCGGAACACCTGCTCCAATATCCAATGATAGGCGTGGCGCGAATTACAAATTCCTCAAAAATACAAAAACTTCAATTTTTCAAACATATTATTTTACAGCATTTTAAAGACAAGACTCTCCTTTATCTAACCACACTGTCCAATTTCAAAAAGGCTTTACAGCGAAAGCAAAACATTAGATTATGTCAGCAGTGTACCCAGCCAGAAATAATCACACACCCATTTTTCAAGCTAGCATATAATGTCACAAAAAACAAAACCACAGCTAAATGCAGCACTAACCTTTGATCTTCATCAGATGACACACCTAGGACATTATGTTATACAATACATGCATGTTTTGTTCAATCAAGTTCATATTTATATCAAAAACCAGCTTTTTACATTAGCATGTGACGTTCAGAACTAGCATTCCCACCGAACACTTCCGGTGAATTTACTAAATTACTCACGATAAACGTTCACAAAAAACATAATTATTTTAAGAATTATAGATACAGAACTCCTTTGTGCAATCGAGGTGTCCGATTTTAAAATAGCTTTTCGGTGAAAGCACATTTTGCAATATTCTGAGTAGATAGCTAGCCATGATGGCTGGGCTATTTTGACACCCACCAAGTTTAGCCCTGACCAAACTCCGATTTACTATTAGAAAAGTTTGATTACCTTTGGTGTTCTTCGTCAGAATGCACTCCCAGGACTGCTACTTCAATAACAAATGTTGGTTTGGTTCAAAATAATCCATTGTTATATCCAAATAGCGCCGTTTTGTTCGTGCGTTCAAGACATTTTCACGACAAAAAAAATCAAAATATTCCATTACCGTACTTCGAAGCATGTCAACCGCTGTTTAAAATAAATTTTTATGCCATTTTTCTCGTAAAAAAGCGATAATATTCCGACCGGGAGTGGTGGTTTTCGTTCAAAGAGAAAGAAAGTAAACAATGGAGTCGACTCGTGCACGCGCCTCAGTTTCATAGTACTGTGACCGGCCACTATCCAAACGCGCCAATGTTTTTCATCCAGAGCCTGCAAAGCCACGATTCAGCTTTTTGCCGCCTTCTGAGAGCCCATGGGAGCCGTAGGAAGTGTCACGTAACAGCAGAGATCCCCTGTTTTGGATAGAGATAATCAACAAGGCCAAGAAATGGTCAGACAGGGTACTTCCTGTACAGAATCTTCTCAGGTTTTGGCCTGCCAAATGAGTTCTGTTATACTCACAGACACCATTCAAACAGTTTTAGAAACTTTGGAGTGTTTTCTATCCAAAGCTAATAATTATATGCATATTCTAGTTTCTGGGCAGGAGTAATAATCAGATTAAATCGGGTACGTTTTTTATCCGGCCGTGACAATACTGCCCCCTAGCCATAACAGGTTAACTTCCTGACTGATGTCTTGAGATGTTTCTTCAATATATCCACATAATTTTCCTGCCTCATGAAGCCATCTATTTTGTGAAGTGCACCAGTCCCTCCTGCAGCAAAGCACCCCCACAACATGATGCTGCCACCCCCGTGCTTCATGGTTGGGATGGTGTTCTTCGGCTTGCAAGCCTCCCCCTTTTTCCTCCAAACATAATGATAGTCATTATGGCCAAACAGTTCTATTTTTGTTTCATCAGACCAGAGGACATTTCTCCAAAAAGTACGATCTTTGTCCCCATGTGCAGTTGCAAACCGTAGTCTGGCTTTTTTATGGCGGTTTTGGAGCAGTGGCTTCTTCCTTAATGAGCGGCCTTTCAGGTTGTGTCGATATAGGACTCATTTTACTGTGGATATAGATATTTTTGTACCTGTTTCCTCCAGCATCTTCACAAGGTCCTTTGCTATTGTTCTGGGATTGATTTGCACTTTTCGTGCCAAAGTACGTTCATCTCTAGGAGACAGAACGCGTCTCCTTCCTGAGTGGTATGATGGCTACGTGGTCCCATGGTGTTTATACTTGCGTACTATTGTTTGTACAGATGAACGTGGTACATTCAGGTGTTTGGAAATTGCTCCCAAGGATGAACCAGACATGTGGAGGTCTACAACTTTTTTTCTGAGGTCTTGGCTGATTTCTTTTGATTTTCCCATGATGTCAAACGGAGGCACTGAGTTTGAAGGTAGGCCTTGAAATACATCCACAGGTACACCTCCAATTGACTCAGATTATGTCAATCAGCCTATCAGAAGTTTCTAAAGACATGACATTTTCTGGAATTTTCAAAGCTGTTTAAAGGCACAGTCAACTTTGTATGTAAACTTCTGACCCACTGTAATGGTGATATAGTGAATTATAAGTGAAATAATCTGTCTGTAAACAATTGTTGGAAAAATGACTTGTGTCATGTACAAAGTAGATGTTCTAACCGACTTGCCAAAACTAGTTTAACAAGAAATTTGTGGAGTGGTTGAAAAACAAGTTTTTATGACTCCAACCTAAGTGTATGTAAACTTCCGACTTCAGCTGTATCAATGTGCTTAGCATCAAACACGCAGGGTTCGTCTAGGGTAAAAATATGAAATGCTGATGTGCATTCTGACTCAGTGACAGCAGACTTCTCTACCCGCTGCAAATTGATGACGGTCTCACACACACTTTGCGTGCTGCTCCTAATCTGCAGCTTTTTTGGTCTATAAACGTGCAGTATTTTGCCAACATCTAGCCTATTTAGACATATTAAAACACTTCCTTCTTTTCTGATCCAATCCGAATATGAGTATGTTCAGGTAGGCACACCCCTAATATGCGCAGATGAAGAATATCAAGGATCTGGAAATATTCTGTATGGAAGAATGGTTTAAGTCAAGGACCCTCCAATTCAATTCAACCCTGTTTTCTCAGGGTTTAAAGTCCTCCGTGACACTGTACAAAACATTAAGAACACCTTCCTAATAGGGCGGCAGGGTAGCCTAGTGGTTAGAGCGTTCGGTCAGTAACTGAAAGGTTGCAGGTTTGAATACCTGAGTGGATAAGGCTCAATGGGCCCTTGAGCAAGGCGCTTAACCCTAATTTGCTCCAGGGGCACCGTACTACTATGGCTGACCCTGTAAAACAACACATTTCACTGCACCTACCTGTGACGATGAAAAACATGTTTTGCCCTCGGAACAGCCTGAATTCGTCGGGCATGAACTCTACAAGGTGTCTCAAGCTTCCCACAGTTGTCAAGTTGTTTGGATGTCCTTTGGGTGGTGGAGCATTCTTGATACACACAGGAAACTGTTGAGTGTGAAAAACCCCAGGGGCGTTGCAGTTCTTGACACAAACCGGTGCGCCTGGCACCTACTACCATAACCCGTTCAAAGGCGATTAAATCCAATGTCTTGTCCATTCACTCTCTGAATGGCACACACACAATCCATGTCCCAAGGCTTACAAATCCTTATTTAATCCATCTCCTGGAAGTAGCTGGTGTTCATAATGTTTTGTATACTCAAATACCCTGTATGTTTTCTGTTACGCTGTGTGCACTGAACTGACATGCATGATTGTTGATGACACCCCGATGTTCCGAGGAAGGTAATGAATTAGTCTATAATGAGCACCACTGTAGCGCTCAACTCAGACAGCGGTGTGTAGCGTACTGTAGCTGCTGGCAGAATAATTCAAAGCCTATACTTTATCACTCAGGATGTAACTTTCCAGTGCTACTATTTTTGCCATGCAATGTTGTTATTAAAACAAAATCCGACATCCCCATAGTAGAATAGTTTACCTACTTAGCTAGTCGGCTTGTGTTCTATGCGAGTTAAAAACTCCATGCTTCAGACTATGTCCATTTTATAGCCACTTCGCTTCATTAGTTGAGCTACGGGTGATAATGCTTCTTGCTGATAGCACATCTGATAATGTAGACCATGCATAGGCTATACGGATGGTCCAATATGTACTTTTTTTTTCTTCATAATTTGACCAATATGTTACTGGGGCCATTTCTGGAGCTGGAAATTATATTTTAGATGGTGTCAATTTTATTTTAATTAATTTGCGAGTAGAATGTCCTTTTTAAAAAGTCACCAGAAGTGAGATTCTCAGTCCTTTACATAAACTTTTTCCCAAGGAGGACCCCGGACCCCCTAACCAAGGGGACTGGAGTTGGTCAGATTTGTTTGGTTATTCTCTTTTCCTAAAATCATTATAGTCATGACTTTCTTACTTGAACAGGGAGGTTAACTTGGCCTTAGACAATCAATCTGAGATCGCCTTAAGTTTCAGTCATGGGATTTTTTTTGTTGCTTTAACCCCTGTGTTTTCCAGTCTCCATAAAATCATTTAGAAAAAGGCTCAAGTGCCGTTATCTTCGCAAGGTGAGGTATTGAAAACGGGTGGCAATAATTTTTACACCTATCTTTTTGAGAAATAAAAATATTACTTGTTAAACAAAATCTTTATCTGAGCAGTTGTAGTAGTATAAAATCATTGATACGGTTTCATTGTTGAATACTTGTTTCTAATTGGCTTGGAGGGCATTCTAGAACGTGCATCACTTCCTTTTATACCACAGCATTGTTGAATACTCTTTTCTGATTGGCTAGAAGGGCATTCTAGAATGGACAATAAAAACCGATAACGGGACAGTTGGAAAATATATTGTGACACCTTGCAATATGCGCCTGCACATGCAGACGGTACTTACTACAAAGTACTGGAAGCTATGCCAACAACCACACAACCCGAAATTGGTTACATTGTAAACGCCGGTCCAAGGAGAAAAAACGTAGCTAGACACAATGGGGAGCGTTTGTTGACCTAATAGCGTGAGGGATTGAGATTAATTTCTCCGGTACCTATGTTGCAGTCATGACGCGAGGGGCGCTATGCTGTGAAATCCTTCCAACATGTTTCTAGTTTGACCAGCTGTTTTAAGCAACTGGTATTTTTGAATTCGGTTGCCATACTGGCAGGTTTGCTAGCAACAAACTATTTAGCTCGCTTCTAGCCTAGCGTTTGATATGCAATGTGATCTCCTTGTAATGAACAGTATCGTGTGTCCTGATGAGAAGGCAAAGCTTTTCTAGCTATTCCAGGCAAAATTGGACATCATCAACTCATTGTTATGGCTGTATCCAAATGAATGTCAATAGAAAACAGGCTGAACAAACGCAAATGTATCTACTTTGCTGTTATTTTGGCTGCAGAGATCATGACCGTGTTAGCCGTAGCTAGTTGGCTAGCTAGCAAGCAAGGGACAATAACGTTGCCAATATAGAACCTCCATATATTCTCTAGCAATCAAAAGATGAGAAAGTGTGCATTCTCTTACAAAAATGAAAATATCACAAATGTTTAATTTATTTATTCCAGGAAATGTGTTCTTTAGTATTGTTTTCTTTGGCAACTGTGGTATAAGCAGGATAAACGCCTCCGTTCTGTACATTACCTACGCTGCGGCGTTGATTATTTCCATTTTTTTTATTGCAACAATAATAACAATATTACACATCAATACAGGGACATTCCTGTGAATACAATGAACAAAATCAAATCGAACACCAGGTGACCCCCCCCCCCCCCCCCCCAACAAAAAAAGTGTTTAATACAAAAAATAAGAATAATTCAGTACATCATTAATGTGACAAGGCAATGAGACATTCAGAGACATGACTTTTCCAACTTTTTAAGTTTCACAAGTTTGAGAGATTTTATAAAATTAACAGTTCAATGAAAGAAACTAGAAAATAATGAATTTTTCCACCCCATTTACATTTGGGAATATATTATTTGGCTAAGATGATGATGATGATGATAATAATGTTAATAAAATAGTTATGATTGGAATTATAAGCATAATGCCATTTAACATCAAAGGTAAACATAGGTAATTCTTATTTTCTATTGAACGTCGGCGTTTACCCTTACTTATACCATGGCACTGTTGAATACTAGTTTCTGGTTGGCTTGAAGGGCATTCTAGAGCATGCACAGCATATTTGCATGGTAGAATTCAGTAGCTAGAGTTTATTCTTACATGTTCGGGCTGCTTTTGAAAGCAAAAGTCGAATTGAAAACATTATTGGCCTTGTTGAATTCGATTTTCATAATATCAAGCTAGGACTGCTGGTTTAGTTAGCTAAACTAGCAAGTCTGGTTGGTTACCAAGGCAACTACTGTCACTATCTAGTAAACTTGCTAGCTACTTCAGTGGACGCTGAACACATTTCTAGCGGCAATGTGTTTAAGTTATGATCATGGTATAAAATGGATAGTCAACTTGTGGCTCATTGCATTCTCTGGAAAATAATGCAACTCCTTGGAAGGTCAGTTCAACTCCGCTAGCGTGTCTTGGAACACACCTTCCACGTACGTTATTCATTATTTTCCATAGAACGCGTAGCCTCTTCATTATCACTAACTTATTTTCTAGTCTCTTTCCTGCGTGTGGGTGGCTGGGCCAGTGTTAATGATTACCCTGGCTCTAGACTCTAATCACAGGCTGTATTGAAGCTGCTTGAGGGAGCTGGCTGAGAAATGGATCCTTAAGCCCAGTTCAGCGTTCAATTACAGAGCTGAAGGAGCTGCGTCTGACTGCACTAATAGTGTCCTTCTGATGAGGGTATTACTCACGAGCAGCGCAGGCACACACACTAATAAACAAACCAACATACGGTAGGCCAATTGTCACAGTGCTTACTCCTCTCACACATTCACACTCCTGGCCCAATAAAAACTCTTCCTACAGTAGGTATTCATCACGTTTCTGCTCCGTTTACTTTACACTCTTATCCAGAGCAGATTACAAGTAAAGGTAAACATTTTTTATTCAGAGTTGACCGAACATCATTACAATAAACAGAATTGAAATTCAAATAAATGCCACCAGAAGAAAGCCTCTAGCAATCCGATGGCTTCAATGTAACATTATGTTGTGGTCGTATCTGTCTACATAAATAATAGACCGATTCTTTCTCTCTAGGTACTAGAGCTGAATTTATAAGTCTGGCTCAGAGAGGGCTGTCAGGTAGTGAGGGCCTTTGTAGTGCCCTTGGGCCTTGGCAGGATCCCCATAATAATCCTGTATCAGTGGTGAGTGTGTGACTAAAGGCAGACTGACTGATTGATGCTGGTAGTTTCCTCATTTCTTTCTCAGGATGAGGTGACTGGAGGCGCTGGTGCTGGTTACTCAAGCAGGCAGCCCAGTGGTGGTGATACGAGGGAGGGCAGACTTTACAGGGTCAGGGGTAGTGCTGTGGCGGTCATGAAATTTAGTCAGCCAGTGATTGTCAAGCAAATACGGTAATTGACCGTTAATTAACAAACACATTTAGCGTCTCCTGACTTCCACACAGCCTACAAGCCACTGATGCTGACTTTAGGAACATTTACATGTTAATAAGTCTAATAAATCCATGTAATATAGCCTACACCTTCACAATAAATCCTTTATTTATTTTAGACAGGTCTAAAGAAGCACAATATGAAGAAAATGTAGTATATTTCAGAAGAACAGAATAGCATACTTTGAGTTGTGCTGATCTGGCTATGCCATATGGCTGTGGGCAACACTAGTTCATTTAGCAGATAAGATTTGCTTAGAATTTTGTATTTTATAGTATGAAGAATACAATTGAACAAACGATTTGAGTGCGCACGTGCGGCTCTGCTTGTGGTGTTCGGTTAACAAAGATAGAGACCGACGGCCACACTTTCTCGAGTCATTTTTGTCTTAATTATTCAATCAAACAGGGTGCTTGATTCAGAATCAGACAAGCTCAGTGCATATGTAGTTCATTTTATTCAAACACACTGTCTATATATAGAAAAAATAAGTTGAAACATTTCAAACTATCAATTGGTCGAAAGAACAGGATGAATCTCGGTCGACCAAGATTTGTTTTTAGTCAGGGACAGCCCTAAGGTAAATAAATAGATACAACTATTCTACCATGGGGTTCTCAGATTTGTTTTCTAGTCAGTACTTGTTTTGTTTGCGGAGGAAAAGTAAATGTGGACTGTTCCAGCATTTTCAAATTGAGCCTTATTGGAAAAATAAAACAAATTGCATGGCGGCAATGAATTTGCCGTGGCGCATCGCCACAGCTAAATGACTGCAGCTGAAACACTGGAGAGGGGAAGAGATGACAGGAGCGGGAGATGAAAGGAGGAGAGGAGGACTCAAGAGTAATGATTAGCAGACAGCCAACACCAGGCAGCCTGGCCAGATGCTTGTTCATAAACCCTTGATTATGTGCGGTGGGGAATGTTGTGAACCAATTCATCTGCAGAGAGCACTGGTCAGTGGTAGGAGGAAAACAGTACCCAGGAAATACATACACACAGGATGTGTTCAGTTCTGATGGAATGCTCCTAATATCTATTGTGTCTAGATATCTATTGCTCCACGTTAGTAATCCTACGTCTCCCTCTGGCCAAAGCCCATTCTGTGTCCTGTCCTCAAGTTAGCCCTGTGGGAGCCATGAAGTGGTGAGAGGTGCCAGGTCTGGAGCACCACATCAGTCAGCAGAGATACCTGGCACAGGACTGTACCACTATATGGTCTACTGCACCTGCCGCTGCATGACTGACAGACTGGAGAGACTAGAACTGATAAGCCATGACGTGGAGCAGACTGTAGAAAACAGCAGGATACTGTATGAAGGAGCAAAGGTGGACATGTTCAATTAGAGGCACAAGGGCAAAAAAAACACATCAATCATCTCTCTGTCTCTGGTAGACGTGACATAAGCATCACTACTGGCACAGGGCTAAAGGACTGTTCTGACACACAGAGCGTGTTGTGTATACAGTGCATCAAGTTTGCTGTCAATATGGTGTGAAGACATTTTTGAAATGACACCATCTTAGACAGTCATGATAATAGCAGACCCTGAAGTTTATGCCCTTGATGAAGATGCTAGAGATCAGTTAGTTAGTAGAGCTGCTGTCAAGCATCCAGACCCAGCATGTAATTCGCCACGAAGCCAAACGAAGGCGTTCCTAAAGAGAGACCGCTTCATGTTCCATGCCAAGGAACCAGGGGGCAGGGAACTTCTCTCTTTAAATGATATACCATATCAGTGCAGTCAAGCATCATGTTTTCAAGTGGACCCACTTCCTCAACAAGCCGTCAAAGGACCTGTTGCCCTCATCTATAAACGTCAACTGTCCTTGTCACGGCTTGTCATTATTTCCCCCTTCCACCATTGCTCTGGCAGTAGATGACATACAGTAGTGAAAGGTCATGGCATACTCAAAGGGGTCAAACTGTATGTTATGTAGACTACATTGTTGTTGTATGTGTCGAATTGCTACGCTTTTTCTTGGCCAGGTCGCAGGTGTAAACGAGAACTAGTTCTCAACTAGCCTACCTGGTCAAATAAAGGTGAAATAAAAAAATTAAATACATGTTACAATGCCATCTACTGTAGCTACCTGCCAGGGAGGTTCACTATCTGCCCATCTGACCTGAAGTGTCAAGCCCAGGCTAAGCCTGCATGGGCCTCACAGAGACAAGATTAACACTGGCTGCATTTCTGCCTGGATTACCTTCAGATCACCGTTCTTATCAGTGTTTCAGCACAGAGCATCAGATGTTGTTGGGGTTGAATTGGAGGGTAGCAGGTCGGACTCAAGAATGTAGTTTTTGTATGACGAGATGGCGCTGATTAACAAGGTAGCGCTGTTTCTAGCTCCTAGACAATTTTGCAGTACACTGAGTATACGAAACATTAGGAACACCTTCCTAATATTGAGTTGCATCCACCTCCCCCCCCATTTTCCCCCACAGAACAGCCTCAATTCATCCGGGCATGGACTCTACAAGGTGTTGAAAGCATCCCACAGGGATGCTGGCCCAAGCTGACTCCAATGCTTCCCACAGTTGTCAAGTTGGCTGGATGTCCTTTGGGTGGTGGACCATTCTCGATACACACAGGAAACTGTTGAGTGTGAAAAACCCAGCAATGTTGCAGTTCTTGACACCAAACTGGTGCGACTGGCACCTACTACCATACCCCGTAAGACTCTTTTGTCTTGCCCGTTCACCCTCACATACACAATCCATGTCTCAATTGTCTCAAGGCTTAAACATCCTTCTTTAACCCTTCTCCTCCCCTTCATCTACTCTGATTGAAGTGGGTTTAACAAGTGACATCAATAAGGGATCATAGCTTTAACCTGGTCAGTCTATCGTGGAAAGAGCAGGTGTTAAGTTTATTTACTCAGTGTAAATACACTGAACAAAAATAAACACAACATGTAAAGTGTTGGTTCCATGTTTCGTGAGCTGAAATAAAATATTCCAGAAATGTTCCATACGTACAAAAAGCTTATTTCTCTCATTTTGTGCACAAATTTATTTACATCCCTGTTAGAGAGCATTTCTCCTTTGCCAAGATAATCCATCCACCTGACAGGTGTGGCATATCAAGAAGCTGATTAACCTCTTACATCTAGATGTTCCGCTAGCGGAACGCCTCGCCAATATCCAATGATAGAGCGTGGCGCGAATTACAAACACCTCAAAAATCCAAAAACGTCAATTTTTCAAACATATGACTATTTTACACCATGTTAAAGACAAGACTCTCCTTTATCTAACCACATTGTTAGATTTCAAAAAGGCTTTACAACGAAAGCAAAACATTAGATTATGTCAGGAGAGTACCCAGCCAGAAATAATCACACACCCATTTTTCAGGCTAGCATATGTCACAAAAACCAAAACCACAGCTAAATGCAGCACTAACCTTTGATCTTCATCAGATGACACTCCTAGGACATTATGTTATACAATACATGCATGTTTTGTTCAATCAAGTAAATATTTATATCAAAAACCAGCTTTTTACATTCGCACGTGACGTTCAGAACTAGCATACCCACCGAAAACTTCCGGTGAATTTACTAAATTACTCACGATAAACGTTGACAAAAAACATAACAATTATTTTAAGAATTATAGATACAGAACTCCTTTATGCAATCGCGGTGTCTGATTTTTAAAATAGCTTTTCGGTGAAAGCACATTTTGCAATATTCTGAGTAGATAGCCCGGCCATCATGGCTAGCTATTTTGACACCCACCAAGTTTGGCACTCATCATGGCTAGCTATTTTGATACCCACCAAGTTTGGCACTCACCAAACTCAGATTTACTATAAGAAAAATTGGATTACCTTTGCTGTTCTTTGTCAGAATGCACTCCCAGGACTTCTACTTCAACACCCAATGTTGTTTTGGTTCCAAATAATCCATAGTTATATCCAAATAGCTGCGTTTTGTTCTTGCGTTCAAGACACTATCCGAAGGGTGACGCGCCGGCGCGTATCGTGACAAAAAAAAATCAAAATATTCCATTACCGTACTTCGAAGCATGTCAAACACTGTTTAAGATCAATTTTTATGCGATTTTTCTCGTAAAATAGCGATAATATTCCGACCGAGAGACCTTGTTTTCGTTCAAACACTGAAAATAGAAAATGGAGTCTTCACATGCACGCGCGGACCCTTGTCATTGTTCTCAGAACGACCACTTTCCAAAACCCCTACTGTTTTTCGCCCAGGGACTGCAGAGTCATCATTCCCCGTTCTGGCGCCTTCTGAGAGCCTATGGGAGCCTTAGAAAATGTCACGTTATGGCAGAGATCCTCTATTTTCGATAAAGAGGCTATAGAAGGCCAAGAAATGGTCAGAGAGGGCACTTCCTGTATGGACTCTTCTCAGGTTTTGGCCTGCCATATGAGTTCTGTTATACTCACAGACACCATTCAAACAGTTTTAGAAACTTTAGGGTGTTTTCTATCCAAATCAAACAATTATATGCATATTGTAGTTTCTGGGCAGGAGTAATAACCAGATTAAATCGGGTACGTTTTTTTTATCCGGCTGTGAAAATACTGCCCCCTATCCTAAACAGGTTAAACAGCATGGTCATTACACATGTGCACCTTGTGCAGGGGACAATAAAAGGCCACTCTAAAATGTACAGTTTTGTCACACAACACAATGCCACAGATGTCTCAAGTTTTGAGGGAGCGTGCAATTGGCATGCTGACTGCAGGAATATCCACCAGAGCTGTTGCCAGAGAGTTGAATGTTAATTTCTCTACCGTAAGCCGCCTCCAAAATCGTTTTAGAGAATTTGGCAGTACGTCCAACCACAGACCAAGTATTACTGCACTGTTTGTGCTAGAAACACAACATTTTCACTGCACATTCGACAACATCTGCAAATCTGTGTACGTGTAACTCAAAATGAAGGTGTTCTTAATGTTTTGTACATTCAGTTTACATACACACTTTATAATGCATATGAATACCATACACACTTTATAATGCATATGAATACCATACACAATTTATAATGTGTGTGAATACCATACACACTTTATAGTGTGTGTGAATACCATACACTTTGAATACAGATGATTTTGAGTCATTAAGACAGGACAGTGGTATAGTTCGTTCTAATACACTATGCTTTTAAGTGTAATCATTTTACACAGCTGATGAAGTGCTTGTGTATGATGAGCAAACACAGCAGAGATGTGTGTATCCTCCTGACTGGGTCTGCTATTAGGAGACGTGGGACAGGGAGGGTTGAGCCTGGTTTCTGTTAGCACCCTGTTACCACCTCCTCCGCAGGGCTGGGTGCTGTCCCAACATGACCAGCATCAGGAGGAATGTGCCCCCCCCTTCACCCTCCCTCCCAGCAGTGTAATCCACCTCAGGTGGCTCATTGACCAGGCTCCCTCTGCAGCGCCCTGGCTTACCTCTGGAAAGGTAACCGCACGCTCAGCTATGAGGGGAAAACCACACGCTATTGTCTGGCACTTGTTGTGTGAGAGAGAAGCAGCAGCGAGAGTGAAGCGGCTGTTACTAGTGGTTTGTTTTTTGGGAGCGCCAGGGCAGGTATGATCCCCAGAGGAGGTGGGGGGTATGTGACATGGCAATGTTTTCACAAAGACCCATGACAAAAAAACGCACTGTCAGTGAGACTGTGGCGTCCTATGAGGAGAAAATTGTATTTTCTGACATCTCTGAACTGTTTAAGCCATAGAGCCATTATTGTGGTGTACTGCCATATATTTCCATCCTATCGGTGTTTACCTTGAGTCATTAGGAAGTGTGTGTGTGTGTCCATGACAACAGTGAGGGTTAGGAACCTTGTGGCTTGGCCTTGAGAAGGACCTCTCTCTTCCTGACTCCAAGTCTCCCAGTACAGCTAGTATCTACTCAACCTCATCTGTTTCCTTGAGTCGGGATAGTGTCGGGAGATAAGTCTTTCTGTTTCTAATGTTAATGTGACTTTTCAGATTCTCTTAAGTGCTCTTCAGGATATCAATCGTATGTGTCTGTGTGATAGGTTGGTTTGATTAAGTCGTTGGGTGACTTATCACCTGAGTTCAGAGGAGTTTCTTTGACTCCTGGTTCTATTCAGAGAACACTGGGGTTTGGTTAAGTACAAACAGTGGTGGGAAAAGTACCAAACTGTTATGCTTGAGGAAAGGTAAAGATACCTTTTTAATAGAAAATTACTCAAGTGAAAGTAAAAGTTACCCAGTAAAATTCTACTTGAGTGGAAGTCTAAAAAGTATTTGGTTTAAAATATACCTAAGTATCAAAAGTACAAGTTTAAATAATTTCAAATTCCTTATATTAAGCAAACCAGATGGAACCATTTTCTTGTTTTTTTTAATGTACGGAAAGCCACCAGCGCTCCAACATTCAGACATCATTTAGAAATGAAGCGTGTTTAGTGAGTCCTCCAGATCAGAGGCAGTAGGGATGACCAGGGATGTTCTCTGTTTAGTGAGTCCTCCAGATCAGAGGCAGTAGGGATGACCAGGGATGTTCTCTGTTTAGTGAGTCCTCCAGATCAGAGGCAGTAGGGATGACCAGGGATGTTCTCTGTTTAGTGAGTCCACCAGATGTGAGGAGGTAGGGATGACCAGGGATGTTTTCTTAAGGAACGTAATGAAGTAAAAGTAGTTGAAAATATGAATAGTAAAGTACAAATACCCCCCAAAAAGACTTTAGTACTTTAAAGTATTTTTACTTAAGTACACCACTTTACACCACTGAGTACAAGGGTGGGTCTGTGACTGTTTTTCTATTCCATTCAAGTTCTGTGTTTGTGCATAGATGCATACGTGTGTAAGTGCACTCACAAATGCTTGTCCATGTGTTTGTGTGCCATAATCGTCCTTAAGCCGCAGATATTTGATCTGTGTGTTTTCATGGGCTTCTGCTGACTGTCTGACTGACAAACACACGGCCAAGCCTATCTTTTTTATTTTTATTTAACCTTCATTTAACTCGGCAAGTCAGTTAAGAACATATTCTTATTTACAATGACGGCCTACCCCGGCCAAACCCTAATCCAGACGACGCTGGGCCAATTGTGCGCCGCCCTATGAGACTCCCAATCATGGCCGGTTGTGATACAGCCTAGAATCGAACCAGGGTCTGTAGTGCTGCGCTGCGCCACTCGGGAGCCCACTGTCCTACTCCTCTCAATCTTTGTCAAGCCTTCAGACACGCAAAAGACGGGGAGAGACCGAGCAGGAGAGTAAGTTATACCTCCATTGTTACACAAGCCTATGAAATCCAACACTCATTCACCTAAGCCAGGGGCTTCTCAAGGGTAAAAAAAAAGGAGAGGGAAGAAAATGCTTTTGCGGCTGAAAAATGTCACCTCGAACTGTCATTATTCACACCTGAATTAGAGTGAGTTATAGCAGCCGGAGGGTTTTTGGACTGATGTGTAGCCGTGGACATGTCTCAGTCTGTCATTCCTGTGTCTTTGCTTCTGGTGCCCCGGGAGATGAGGAGGCAGTGGACGTGATGACTAGCATTTCTAATGCTTTTTACCCAGATTCAATCCCAAATGTATCACACTCCTGTTACTCATCCTTGTCATTGTTTTTCTGGCTGAATAGTCATTCAACTATAGAGATGATTTTACCACTACTTTTTTGTTTTGTTTTTAGGGGGATGTGCTCACGAGACACTAATTTTGTTACTGTCTATCTGTCTCTGCAATCTAGCTGAAGGGTGTGGCTGCCACTGCCATTTTCTTTCCACAGTTATGAGCTCCTTGGAGGAACACTATGTTTGTTGGGAGATGGTGATGATGAAACATTATTTCTGTCGTTGTCCCTTCAGCTTGTTTATTGCAAAGTCTGTAACGCAGGAAAAGGTGCAATTTCCTTTCACAACAGCAACGGCCTCGCGTCATTCAGTATAGAGCCTTGACAAGAACCTACTCAGTCCGTCCAGGATTCTGCGATCGCATTTTTATTTTTTAATTCCCCGCATATTATGCAAGAGCTTGCAAATTTGACCCATCGCCACAGTACAAAAAGAGGGCATGCAATTTCAGTCACTGCAATTTTCCCCCTCAGGTGACTGAAAAGATTTGGCATGGGTCCCCAGATCCTCAAAAAGTTCTACAGCTGCACCATCGAGAGCATCCTGGCCGGTTGCATCACCGCCTAGTATGGCAACTGCTCAGCATCTGACCGTAAGGTGCTACAGAGGGTAGTGCATACGGCCCAGCACATCACTGCGGCCAAGCCTCCTGCCATCCAGGACCTATATACTAGGCAGTGTCAGAGGAAAGCCCATAAAATTGTCACAATCAATCCAATTTATTTATAAAGCCCTTCTTACATCAGCTGATGTCACAAAGTGCTGTACAGAAACCCAGCCTAAAACCCCAAACAGCAAGCAATGCAGGTGTAGAAGCACGGTGGCTAGGAAAAACTCCCTAGAAAGGCCGGAACCTAAGAAGAAACCTAGAGAAGAACCAGGCTATGAGGGGTGGCCAGTCCTCTTCTGGCTGTGCCGGGTAGAGATAATAACAGAACATGGCCAAGATGTTCAAACATTCATAGATGATCAGCAGGGTCAGATAATAATCACAGTGGTTGTAGAGGGTGCAACAGGTCAGCACCTCAAGAGTAAATGTCAGTTGGCTTTTCATAGCCGATCATTCAGAGTATCTCTACCGCTCCTGCTGTCTCTAGAGAGTTGAAAACAGCAGGTCTGGGACAGGTAGCACGTCCGGTGAACACATAACTATTGCAGCATAAATACTGGAGACTCCAGTCACCCAAGTCATAGACTGTTTTCTCTGCTACCACACAGCACGCGGTACCAGAGCGCCAAGTCTAGGACCAAAAGGCTCCTTAACAGCTTCTACCCCCAAGTCATAAGACTGCTGAACAATTAATCAAATGGCCACCCGACTATTTACATTAACTGGCCTGCAGTGTAGTGAGTCCAGATGGAGTGGCCAACCTCTGTGTTTTGTTAATCAGACAGTTGTTGTTTCTGACCCATCCCCCTGAGAGAGGCTGTTGGCTGGAATGATTCATGTTTTTCATTTCCTTCTTTCTAGAACACTTTCTAACATTCTGTTACCACTCTACTGCAGCACACCTCTGGGCAGCACCTTTAGTATGTTTTAGCTGTTTTGGATATGACTTAATGTATCAGTATCACAGTTAGACAGTAATATATTATCCACCCAGACCATGGAACATATTCATTTATGATGGCCATTCAACTGGAACACTCCTGTGAATAATTAAATTGTGAAAGTGGTCTAAGGCACTTCATCGCAGTGCTTGAGGCGTCACTACAGACCCAGGTTCGATCCCAGGCTGTGTCACATCCGGCTGTGACCGGGAATTCCATAAGGCGGCGCACAATTGGCCCAGTGTCGTTAGGGGAGGGTTTGGCCGGGGGGGGGGCTTAACTTGACTCATCGCGCTCTAGCGACTCCTTGTGGCTGGCCGGGCACCTGCAGTCTGATTTAAACAAGATCGAAATTGGGGAGAAAAGGGGGGTGAAATACCAACAAAATAGAAATGTGAAGAAAGGCTCTTCCTCACTTTGTTTGGAGGTGATTAGGTTTTTGTTCCCTTTGAGTGTGTGTATAGTACTGTGCCCAGTTTCTAGCTGTTGACAGCTACACACCATTTTGCATTGCAAAGCAGCCCTATCCTGATGAAACAGGTCACCGCTGGCACTGCATTGCACACGTGGCCCTTCTCTCGCTCTGTGTTCCGACTCCGAGTGTTTTCGGCCCCCACCTGATAGTTGTATTTCACAGTGACCTTGTTTAGATCTCTCTGCAGAGTACATTCATTTCCACCATTTCAAGTTTTCACCTTCTGAGCTGTGGATTGTTTGTTCTATCAACACGCATCATGGGGATTTATAGGAATGGCACTTGGAACAGCCGATCATCATGTACTGAGGTGAAGTGAAGGCCACTGTCTGTCTGCTCCACTCCAGCCAGGCTTGGCCCGGGACCCTGAAGCTGTCAAGTTTGCCAGGATCCAGGCACAGACTCAGTCCAGGAGGGGGAGGTTATCCTCTCCTTTTTGTGCTAGATAACAACCACTGGTTCTGGTCACACACACACTCACACGCAAGCATGCGCGCGAGCACACACACACACGAGCCTCCCGAAGATCTCTTCCCAAGTCCCAGAATACTTGAGCAAGTGTTCTGTTGCATGAGCAGCCAGATTCACAGCCATGGAATTCCATTTATTTGTTAATTGCGCTCTTTATCTCATGTTTAACAATTTATGGACGTCAAACATCTCATTATAATCCCAGCCCGTCAAACAGTGACATACTGCAGCGCGTCCCCTGTACCCCCTAGCCGTGTTTCTAGAGGGAGAAGTAACATTTCAGTCCTTGTCAGGTGTAGTAGAGGGGTACAGGGGAGGTCAGAGCTGCTTCACAGGGGTCACAGGTCAAGCTCAGAGGGGTTTAGGGGAATTTATTTGGGGTGAGCTGGAGCAGATTTCCTCATCAACAACCAGAAGGGCAGTGTGGTCACGCTGGGGATTTTTGGTTATTACTTTGTAGTGAAAGAAAAATAGAGAGATATATTCCAGAATGGGTCCATTTTTTTATTTGGTGTCCTGGGCTCAAGTTGACCTGGGACAGTCAACGTTTTAGTTGCGTTTTGTCATGCGTGGCTTCAGGGCGGCAACTCGCTGAACTGGTTTCTTACTAAGCTCTCCCCCTCAGATAAGACGTTGAGCATGTCGTCATGGGACGTGCTCGTTTAAATAGGGGTTCCGTTAGATTTAATGGTCTGCCATTATCGCTTGGGCTTTCCTGTATCTGGTCTGATGAGAGCAAACCTCAGTCCGTCTCATCAGAAGTAATCCTGCTTACTGTAGAACCCAACAATTTCATCCAACAATAGACTGCTGCTTAGACTGGCGAGGAGCTTACTCTACAGTAGAGCCTTTGGGCATATTAATTATGTATCTACTATGACATGGTTTAAAAGATACGTTTGTAATATTTGACATGTGGTCTTTTTGAAGTTTGTAAGAGTGTAGAGTCATGTTTATGGAGTTAGCCAGGCCTAACTCATTATGCCAACCTCCTCTTATACCCTACATAAATGAAACAGCTGCCACAGCCAGACTCTCTGAGATGGTATTTGATGAATACATGTAGAGCGTTTCAAGTTGAAAACTCGTCTCCTTCCCTAAAAGGGTACATCCATGCCTCACTCCATCCTAGTGTCACCCAAAGGGAGCTGGCAAGTCTGCAGGCTGTCATCTCGGAGTGACCTGCTGCTGGCCCTCTCTGCCTGCCTGTCAATGTCCCTCCCTCCCGCCGCCACCCTCCTCTCCTGAAAAAACCCATTAGCGTTTGATTGAAAGGATCCTCAGCAGGGATGGGGGGGGGGGGGGGGCTTCCTTAAACCTTGTAAAGTGGCCACCTAATCCTTCAAGTACTGCCATAAATCAGCTCAGGATTACCATCGCTCTGCCATGCAGCCAGCTGCTCCCTGGCCCGGTCGCTGTGCCTGTCATCGGGCAGGGCACCAGCAGGCCACTGGCCAGGCGACGTGCTGCCTATCTCTGTCCCTCGCCCCAGTGTAGGGAGCTGTTAGCCTAGACCCAGGTGGGGCACGGCTCAGCCTAATGGACCTGCTGCTCCAGGGGTGGGTCAGGCGTGAGACAGCAGGGTAGCGTCCTGGCCAGATGGAGAACTGGCTTCCTAGTCATTTAGCCCCTAGTCACAATGTGACGTAACTTTGCCTTGAGGAGAGATTTTCTGCCAGACAACCTGATCCTAGGTCACAAGGAACATAGTCCATTTACATGGGGAGTGTAGCGTATATCACACGGGGGACATCTCACCAGGAGCCTTCCCTTCTGTATCTCACACAAATTCTCTCTCACATGGAGATCCATTTCACTGGGTCTTGGTTGATGGTGGGACGCTTTCCGTAACAACAGGAAACGCAGCAGCGTGGCTTTGGTTTTTATACATGGCGAATTTTAAGCTTGTGAAGCCATTACTTTTTTTCCTGTTAGGATTTGAAGAGGCTTTAATCTTTACCTTAATTACTACAGTCAATTTCACACCGCTTCAGAAATCATCTGATTTAAAAAAAAAAAAAAAAAATGTACCTCGCAGCCGCAGGATAGCTCATCTGATTTTATCTACATTTTCTAGTGAATTTTTTGGGACAGTTAATTGTGTCCCATGATGAAATCGGAAAAGGGATTGTGGATCTGTCTCCGTCTGTTCATTTCTTACATAAGTCACCAGCGATATCTCAGACACAGCTGGCCCAATTTTGATGAAACTTGGGTGAATTATGCATCTTTCCATAGAGACCCTGCATTTATTTGCAATGATCGGCCCAAGGCGGGAGCTATAGTAATTAACTCAAATTTGTTAGTCACACGCAATATCTGTTGACCCGGGGGGGGGGGGGGGGCGTTGCCTTGTTTATTACATGTGTGGGGTCCCATGGCTACTAGACTGTAATGATATTTTCTGCCCTAGACTAGATCTAGCTCACACAGACCATGTGACCTAGAATTGAGGTCACATTGTTTTGGAGGCAGGTTCAGTCTTACGCCTCTGTTCCATATCTCTGCCACTGCTTCATGGTGTCACCTTTATCTTCCCCGGAACGTTATGGTGACGCGTTCTCCTTTTTTAAACCCAACGCATTTCATCCCGTCTTCCTTGACCCTCCTTCACCCAGGGCGCGTGTTTGTTTTTAGCATCACTGTGAGCCGTTAGCGTGGCTATTGAAGGCCGGTCTCCCATCCAGGTTCTCCCAGGCGACTGGCGGAGGCCGCGTCAGCAGCCCGGTCACTTTAGGAGCCTAAAGAACCTTCTGCTAAAGCTGTTTGTCAACTCAACGATCCCAATGACCTAATGGCATAGCTCATCTGTGAAATGAAGTGCTGCATACCGGAGCTCAGGTCCCCATGAGTTACTGACCCTGTCATCAGTCTCAGTCCGAGGGATGATTCAGGCTTTTCAATGGCCTTATACGACTACGTCAGTGTTTGTCTTGCGATAAATTGCATCCTCTATGTGTTTTCCTGACAGTATTAGACGTAGGTTATTACAAAGCAATGAATGACTTCCCACTTGCTTCCCAGTCACTATGAGCTGGCTTACGATTGGTTTACCCTCGCTGTAACCCACCTTTCCCCTCTGCTCTCCTCTCCAGATGAGCGCGAAGCGGTGCAGAAGAAAACCTTCACTAAGTGGGTGAACTCTCACCTGGGCCGTGTGACGTGCCGCATCGGGGACCTGTACACGGACCTGAGAGATGGACGCATGCTCATCCGCCTGCTGGAGGTGCTGTCAGGAGAACAGCTGGTCAGTAACTCACACTCCCTCTGTCTTGCTGACTCCCGACCCTGACCCATCACTCACCTTGTTGGTCCTGAACAAACCCCTCTCTCATTCCTTCATTCTTTTCCTCCTTTGAGCCCTCCACCCTGCTTAACATGAAATCTGTCTCCATTCCTGTACGCCCTTCCTCTCCCTCTCAATTATCTTTCTCTTTCCAGCACTCTCTCACACAATCTGACTCTCTCCCGTCTCTCTCCAGCCGAAGCCCACCAAGGGGCGTATGCGTATCCACTGCCTGGAGAATGTGGACAAGGCCCTGCAGTTCCTCAAGGAGCAGAAGGTCCACCTGGAGAACATGGGCTCTCACGACATTGTGGATGGGAACCACCGCCTCACCCTAGGTCTCATCTGGACCATCATCCTCCGCTTCCAGGTACCATGTGAATCCTCGTAATGTTCTATACAATGCCTTTCTATATGCCTTTCTAGAGAGTAGAGGGTGCATGTGAATATTACCCCCCAGCCAGTACTGCCCTGTTCCTCACCTACACCACTCTTCCTAGTCCTATCATGTTCCTCACCTACACCACTCTTCCTAGTCCTATCATGTTCCTCACCTACACCACTCTTCCTAGTCTTATCATGTTCCTCACCTACACCACTCTTCCTAGTCCTATCATGTTCCTCACCTACACCACTCTTCCTAGTCCTATCATGTTCCTCACCTACACCACTCTTCCTAGACCTATCATGTTCCTCACCTACACCACTCTTCCTAGTCCTATCATGTTCCTCAACCCCACCTGGGTCACCCTGCCCAGTCCTGTCCTATTCCTCACCCCCATCTGGGTCACCCTGCCCAGTCCTGTCCTATTCCTCACCCCCACCTGGGTCACCCTGCCAGTCCTGTCCTATTCCTCACCCCCACCTGGGTCACCCTGCCCAGTCCTGTCCTATTCCTCACCCCCACCTGGGTCACCCTGCCCAGTCCTGTCCTATTCCTCACCCCCACCTGGGTCACCCTGCCCAGTCCTGTCCTATTCTTCACCCCCACATGGGTCACCCCACCCTGCCCAGTCCTGTCCTATTCTTCAACCCCACCTGGTTCACCCTGCCCAGTCCTGTCCTATTCTTCACCCCCACCTGGGTCACCCCACCCTGCCCAGTCCTGTCCTATTCTTCACCCCCACCTGGGTCACCCCACCCTGCCCAGTCCTGTCCTATTCCTCAACCCCACCTGGTTCACCCCACCCTGCCCAGTCCTGTCCTATTCCTCACCCCCACCTGGTTCACCCTGCCCAGTCCTGTCCTATTCCTCAACCCCACCTGTTATAGAATGCTCTGCCACCAAGGGTCACTCAGGCAAAAAGCAAGTTTAACTTAAAAAAAACTGCTGAACACAGTGTCTCTCCTCTATCTAAAGATCTAATTTAACTGTACTGAAAATATGAATATGTATACAGTTGGAGTCATTAAAACTCATTTTTAAACCACTGTCTTGTTAACAAACTATAGTTTTGGCAAGTCGGTTAGGACATCTACTTTGTGCATGACAAAAGTAATTTTTCCAATAATTGTTTACAGACAGATTATTTCACTTATAATTCACTATCACAATTCCAGTGGGTCAGAAGTTTACATACACTAAGTTGACAGCTTGGAAAATTCCAGAAAATTATGTCATGGCTTTAGAAGCTTCTGATAGGCCTTGCAATACAGGTACACCTCCAATAGGCTAATTGACATAATTTGAGTCAATCTTCAAACTCAGTGCCTCTTTGCTTGACATCATGGGAAAATCAAAAGAAATCAGACAAGACCTCAGAAAAAATATTGTAGACCTCCACAAATCTGGTTCATCCTTGGGAGCAATTTCCAAACACCTGAAAGTACCATGTTCATCTGTACAAACAATAGTACGCAAGTATAAACACCATGGGACCACACAGCCGTCATACCGCTCAGGAAGGAGACGTGTTCTGTCTCCTAGAGATGAACGTACTTTGTGTGCGAAAAGTGCAAATCAATCCCAGAACAACAGCAAAGGGCCTTGTGAAGATGCTGGAGGAAACAGGTACAAAAGTATCTATAGCCACAGTAAACAAGTCCTATATCAACATAACCTGAAAGTCCGCTCATCAAGGAAGAATCCAGTGCTCCAAAACTGCCATAAAAAAAGCCAGACTACGGTTTGCAACTGCACATGGGGACAAAGACTGTACTTTTTTGAGAAATGTCCTCTGGTCTGATGAAACAAAAATAAAACTGTTTGGCCATAATGACCATCGTTATGTTTGGAGGAAAAAGGGGGAGGCTTGCAAGACAAAGAACACCATCCCAACCGTGAAGCACGGGGGGGGCAGCATCATGTTGTGGGGATGCTTTGCTGCAGGAGGGAGTGGTGCACTTCACAAAATAGACGGCATCATGAGGCAGGAAAATTATCTGGAAATATTGAAGCAACATCTCAAGACATCAGTCAGGAAGTTAAAGCTTGGTTGCAAATGGGTCTTCCAAATGGACAATGACCCCAAGCATACTTCCAAAGTTGTGGGAAAATTGCTTAAGGTCAACAAAGTCAAGGTATTGGAGTGGCCATCACAAAGCCCTGACCTCAATCCCATGGAAAGTTTGTGGGCAGAACTGAAAAAGCATGTGCGTGCAAGGAGGCCTACAAACCTGACTCAGTTACCCCAGCTCTGTCAGGAGGAATGGGCCAAAATTCACCCAATTTATTGTGGGAAGCTTGTGGAAGGCTACCCGAAACGTTTGACCCAAGTTAAACAATTTAAAGGCAATGCTACCAAATACTAATTGAGTGTATGCAAACTTCTGACCCACTGGGAATGTGATGAAAGAAATAAAAGCTGAAATAAATTATTCTCTCTACTATTTTTCTGACATTTCACATTCTTAAAATATAGTGGTGATCCTAACTGACCAAAGACAGAGAATTGTTACTAGGATTAAATATCAGGAATTGTGTAAAACTGAGTTTAAATGTATTTGGCTGAGGTGTATGTAAACTTCCGACTTCAACTGTATATGAATAATGTGTAAATCGTATTTTTGTTGTCTCTTAGTGTCTTTCCTTTATTACTCTGTTTAATTTAACGGAATCGTATGTTTTGTCTTACTGTTCCGTACTTTGTCATGTATTTGTACAGTTTATGTGGAGTTAATGGGGACCCTAAGAAACGTAACTAAACCACCATTCTGTGGTATTCTGGGACGACTGTGGTTTCAGATGATGTAAATATTCGAATGATATTTCAGCGTAAAACATTTTTCTTCTCCTTTTTTTTAATGACATAATTACAAAAAAAACATCAAATGAATCGGCCCTAATCTCTGCTCTATTGTTTGACTGATAGGTTTGATGATAAATCACAATCCAAATACAAAGCTGCATGTAAGACTGATTTCAGTGAAGTCTTAATTACCCAGAGAGAGAGAGAGAGCTGGCTGAAGTGTTAAGTAGGCAGTGTGTCTGAGGGTACTCTGCTCTGCTAACAGATCCAGGACATCAGTGTGGAGACTGAGGATAACAAGGAGAAGAAGTCTGCCAAAGAGGCCCTGCTTCTCTGGTGCCAGATGAAGACCGCTGGGTGAGAAGGGGGAGAGAAACTGGGGAGAGTGAGAGGGGGGAGCGAGACATGTTCAATGTTCAAGGATGTGCAAGCAATGTTCAGTATGATAGAAATTAAATGTGAAATGATTAGAGATTTGAAGAACGTTGGGTTTCGAGAGCTTGGGACTATAATGTTCAAAATGTAGATATTGACATAGCCTTGTTTTGTTCAGTGTTGTCCACTTTATATAGTACTCGAACTACCACAATTCATGTTCAGTTCAAAAGAATACAAGAAACATTTGTCACCATTCAAACCAATTACGGTTCAGAGATTTAAAGCCAATTATCTCAGAATCATATTTTTGCATATGGAACCTTATCGTCCCAAGATCTCGGGTTTGTCAACATCAAAATAACCTAGGTACTGTGTCGTTGATGAATGAGCTGTGACCTTGTCCCTGCAGGTACCCCAACGTCAACGTTCACAACTTCACCACCAGCTGGAGAGACGGCCTGGCGTTCAACGCAATCGTGCACAAACACAGGTCAACGCCCTTCCCCTCTGTCACACTGTATGAAATGCTTCAGTCACTCATTTCAACAGTAGGCGCTGACATTGTCCATCACCTGACGCGCTTCCTGTGTGTTGTGACATAATCAGTCCAATACCGTAGCCTGTTGTACTTGCAGTGCGTTTCAGAAATAGGCTACCTGTTAGGTGACTATCCCCGTTCTCTATTTGGGTTTGACCCTCTTTTCAAACCCTCTACACTTTGGATAAGTGGATACAAATAAATTGGAATAAGTTGACCTAGATAACAGAAATAAAACCCACTGGTTTAGCATGTAAGGCAATGCCTGGTGACTCAACGCTGCCCACTGCTGGTGGCTCCTACTGCGTTACAGTGGGAGACGGGCCTCGAGAGCGTCGGGCCTTATCATGACTACAACTCTATAACAAATGGAAGACAATGTATTATTCTCATCGTTGACTCTTTATTTCTCACCTGAGGCTCAAAGTACGAGCAGATTTGAAATATGCTCTGAATGTGCTACAAGGCAATCATGTTAATTCTGTCACTGCCCTTTTTTTCTTATCTGATCCTATTCAAAGTGGAGCTGAGGGAGTGGAAGGGAGGATTGTTTCTTCAGAGCAGTTCTAATGTCGACGTTGACATGGTCCACAGTTACCGTAGAACTCACAGAATCATGGTGACATGTTGATGAAGATGCTATCTATCAGTCAATTGAAATACATTCATTAGGCCTTAATCTATGGATTTCATATGACTGGGCAGAGGCGCAGCCATGCGTGGGCGTTGGAGGGCATAGGCCCACTGACTTAGCAGCCAGGCCCACCCACTGCAGAGCCAGGTCCAGCTTTATTACAGACAGAAATACTCCTCAGCGCACCCCCCCCCCCCCCCCCCCAAGCGATCCTGCCAGGTGAAGAAGCCAGATGCGGTGGTCCTGGGCTGGCGCGGTTACACGTGGTCTGTGATAGTGAGGCCGGGTCGACGTACTGCCAAATTGTCTAAAATGACATGGGACCAACACTTGTTGGGTTTTATATTTTTGTTCAGTATATATGCGATTCCTTTCATTAAAAGCGACACCTGTGTTCCCTTCCAGACCGGACGTGATTGAGTTTGACAGCCTGAAGCGATCCAACGCCCACTACAACCTCCAGAATGCCTTCAACACCGCAGAGAATAAGCTGGGCCTCACCAAACTCCTGGACCCAGAAGGTGAGTCTGGTCAGAGCTCTGAGACAGGACATGGGTTGGGTTGTGTGTGTCCTCTGCCTTCCCCCAATGGCTAATGGCCACCAAGACCGTGCTCCTGTCCTGTACCGGGATAGCTGGACGTGGGGAGGGAGGATTACTGGAATGAATTAAAGCTTAAGTGAGAATAGGCACCGTATGGTCTGGCTGGGCACGGGACAGGGCTTAATGATGCCCTCTGACATCACAGAGGAAGTCCATACATGGTGAGGGGTCGGCAATGCTCCAGGGCCATCAATCAGGGCAGATTTAGAGAAGAGCAACGTGTGTTTAAGTTTTTAATTGACTGGGTTGAGATGGGAGTGTGTGTGTGGGCGGGTCTGTCTGTGTGTGGGCGGGTCTGTCTGTCTGTGTGTGGGCGGGTCTGTCTGTCTGTGTGTGGGCGGGTCTGTCTGTCTGTGTGTGGGCGGGTCTGTCTGTCTGTGTGTGGGCGGGTCTGTCTGTCTGTGTGTGGGCGGGTCTGTCTGTCTGTGTGTGGGCGGGTCTGTCTGTCTGTGTGTGGGCGGGTCTGTCTGTCTGTGTGTGGGCGGGTCTGTCTGTCTGTGTGTGGGCGGGTCTGTCTGTCTGTGGTGGGCGGGTCTGTCTGTGTGTGGGCGGGCGGGTCTGTCTGTCTGTGTGTGGGCGGGCGGGTCTGTCTGTCTGTGTGTGGGCGGGCGGGTCTGTCTGTCTGTGTGTGGGCGGGCGGGTCTGTCTGTCTGTGTGTGGCGGGCGGGTCTGTCTGTCTGTGTGTGGGCGGGTCTGTCTGTCTGTGTGTGGGCGGGTCTGTCTGTCTGTGTGTGGGCGGGTCTGTCTGTCTGTGTGTGTGGGCGGGTCTGTCTGTCTGTGTGTGTGGGCGGGTCTGTCTGTCTGTGTGTGTGGGCGGGTCTGTCTGTCTGTGTGTGTGGGCGGGTCTGTCTGTCTGTGTGGTGGGCGGGTCTGTCTGTGTGTGTGGGCGGGTCTGTCTGTGTGTGTGGGCGGGTCTGTGTGTGTGTGTGGGCGGGTCTGTCTGTGTGTGTGGGCGGGTCTGTCTGTGTGTGTGTGTGGGCGGGTCTGTCTGTGTGTGTGTGTGGGCGGGTCTGTCTGTCTGTGTGTGTGTGGGCGGGTCTGTCTGTCTGTGTGTGTGTGGGCGGGTCTGTCTGTCTGTGTGTGTGTGGGCGGGGGTCTGTCTGTCTGTCTGTGTGTGGGCGGGTCTGTCTGTCTGTCTGTGTGTGGGCGGGTCTGTCTGTGTGTGTGGGCGGGTCTGTCTGTGTGTGTGGGCGGGTCTGTCTGTGTGTGTGGGCGGGTCTGTCTGTGTGTGTGTGTGGGCGGGGGTCTGTCTGTCTGTCTGTGTGTGGGCGGGTCTGTCTGTCTGTCTGTGTGTGGGCGGGTCTGTCTGTGTTGGGGGGGCGGGGTCTGTCTGTCTGTGTGGGGGGGGCGGGGTCTGTCTGTGTGGGGGGGGCGGGGTCTGTCTGTGTGGGGGGGTCTATGTGTGTGGGGGGGGTCTATGTGTGTGGGGGGGCGGGTGTGTGTGTGTGGTTGGGGGTGTGTGTGTGTGTGGGGGGGCGGGTGTGTGTGTGTGTGGGGTCGTGTGTGTGTGTGTGTGTGTGGGGTCGTGTCTGTGTCTGTGTGGGGGCGGGTCTGTCTGTGTGTGTGTGGGGGCGGGTCTGTCTGTGTGTGTGTGTGTGGGGGGGGGGGTGTGTGGGGGGGCGTGGCTCTGTGTATGTGTCTGTCTGTGTATGTGTATGCAGAAGTGTGTGGAAATGAAATGTGGAGCACAGTGAAAGGATCAAGTGTAAATGAACTTCAGTGCTGAAGTATTGGCTGTCTCTCTTTCCAGATGTCAACGTTGACCAGCCGGATGAGAAGTCCATCATCACCTACGTGGCCACCTACTACCACTACTTCTCCAAGATGAAGGCCCTGGCTGTGGAGGGCAAGAGGGTTGGCAAGGTGGGGTACAACGGCTGTGTGTGTGGGCCTGTTACTGTTCTTGGGGCCCATCTTACCTCTTCTCTCCCTCCCAGGTGCTGGACTATGCCATTGAGGCTGACCAGCTGGTTGGGAACTATGAGAGCCTGGCGTCAGAGCTGCTGCAGTGGATCGAGCAGACCATTCTGACCCTGAACGACCGGCAGCTGGCCAACTCCCTGAGCGCCGTGCAGAACCAGCTGCAAGCCTTCAACACCTACCGCACCGTGGAGAAACCCCCTAAGTAAGACGGGGATACACCGCTGGGGGGAATTTAAGAACTGGGATGATGTTCTAGAATTGAACATAAATCTCAAGTTAACAGATATACATTTTCCAGCAGGTTGGAATCATAACTGCATGTATTCAATGGTTGGTTAGGTGTCTGACCTGGCTGTGTTGCTGTTCCTCAGGTTCACAGAGAAAGGCAACCTGGAGGTGCTGCTGTTCACCATCCAGAGCAAGATGAGAGCCAACAACCAGAAGGTGTACATACCCAGAGAGGGCAAGCTCATCTCTGACATAAACAAGGTATCACTGTCACTCTATTGTCCACCCACAGGGCACCTGAGGTGTTACCTTTAGTCCAATGGCAAGAAGTTTCTACAGAACAAATTCTTAGGCCCCTCCATGTTTGTTCCATTTGCTTCCGTTTGGGGTTCTGTTTGCTTCCTAATGAATACACCCTCTGGTGACACTGATGCCTTGTATGAAGGTGCAGTTACTTCCTGTTTAAATGCATGACGAGAGTAGAGCTTTGATAAACACCAGTTGACCCTACAGCCGTCTAGGATCATGAATAACACCCCTGGTTTAAGAGACACCTCCGACTTGCTGTGTTCTGATTGGCTCTGCAGGCGTGGGAGCGCCTGGAGAAGGCGGAGCACGAGCGGGAGCTGGCGCTGAGGAACGAGCTGATTCGCCAGGAGAAGCTGGAGATGCTTGCCGCTCGTTTCGACCGCAAGGCCGCCATGAGGGAGACCTGGCTGAGCGAGAACCAGCGGCTCGTCTCTCAGGTGACACACACACACACACACCCCTGACCTTGAACTGGCAAGGCAGGCGAGGAAGGATGGCGGTTATATTGTCTGTCTCTGTTGTCCACAGCCCAGAGATCACAGTAGTCGTAGGTGATGGTTGTGATGACTTTATTTTGATGGCGTGGACGGGCTTAGCGTCCTGCTGTCCTGCAGACAAGCCACTCTAATTATCTCAGTGAGGCAGGGGGGAGGGATTATCTACGCTTGTTCAGTAGCTTTATCACTGTCATAATTGCTACTGTCATGAGGTTATTAAACAGGCTACCGTTGTATGCATTTGAAAACGCTGACCATTTTGATCACAGATCATTTCATGACCAGTGCACACGCTGACCTCTTCTAACCTCAAACTGTCCTCTTGTCCCACAGGACAACTTTGGCGTGGACCTGGGAGCGGTGGACGCGGCGACTCGTAAACACGAGGCCATCGAGACGGACATCGGGGCATACGGGGAGCGCGTGGCGGCCGTGGAGGCGGTGGCCAGGGAGCTGGAGGCGGAGAACTACCACGACGTGCGCCGTGTGCTGGCGAGGAGGGACAACGTGCTGCGGCTGTGGGAGTACCTGAAGGAGCTGTTAGCCGCTCGCAGGGAGAGACTCAACGCACACCGAGACCTGCAGAGACTGCTGCAGGAGATGAGATCCATCATGGACTGGATGGGAGAGATGAAGGTACTGGAACATTATTCTCCCAGTGTACAAAATGCACACTTGGTCATGCTGTTCATCTCACACTATCAACGCTGCATGCCAGTCCAAACTCAAATTACTCCTTTCAAAATGGCGGCTTCTCCTGGGTGTGATGGGTTACAGAGGTTGATTGAGGTGGTCCTGACTAGGAGAGTCTGACAGTGTATTCTTAGCTCTTGGTCTCAGCTGATTCTCTTTCCCCTGCCTACCTTAAAGGGATACTTTGAGAATTTGGGCAATGAGGCCCTTTATCTACTTCCCCAGAGTCAGACGAACTAGTGGATATCATTTTTGTCTCCGTGTCCAGTATGAAGGAAGTTAGCATTGGCTCGCGAAACTACCTCTAACTGGCGTTACCCATAGACTTCGTCATTGCGCTATCTACTAGCAGTCATTGCACCTCAGAGAGATGGTATTGGGATTCAGAGAGCCTCACCTCATCAAACCCAAATGAGCGCTCTGTTTTCTAAAGATAAAGTCTCACTTATCAGTCGGCACAAAAGCTGGCCCCTCATTTACGATATTGACGGCTTGACTTAATCTATGTCTCTTAGTGATTGCTGCAGCTATGTCTTTTACTAATGCTCCCTGCCATTAGCATCTCATTAGCGGCACATATTAACTACTTGCAATCCAGACATGGTGACTGAATGTGTTTCTAACCTCTTCCTGCTCTGTGCTCTCTCAGGGTCGTCTGCAGTCCCAGGACAGTGGGAAGCACCTGCACGATGTGGAGGACCTGCTGCAGACTCACAACCTGGTGGAGGCAGACATCTCAGCCCAGGCAGAGGGGGTCCGCGGGGTCCAGGGGGCCGCTCAGCGCTTCACCTCGGACCAACAGGGTGAGACTACAGACCTGCGCACCCTCACTAATATACACATGACAGTCAGTTACTGCGTACGTGTGATTATGGTAAAGATAGCGTTCGACGACTATGCACTGTGCAGCTTTCATGCATCACGTAACTTATGAGGAGGAAGGAATTTCTGGATTTATTTGGATGCCTCTTCACCGATAACCATTTAGCTAATTCCCCTTATCTCTCTCAGTCTACAAACCGTGTGAGCCGGCGCTGGTGGGAGAGAAGGTGTCTCTGCTAGGGCGGGCCTATGAGGAGCTGGGCCAGCTGGCTGAGGAGCGGAGGGTGCGCCTCGAGGATTCACGGCGCCTCTGGCAGTTCCTGTGGGAGCTGGGAGAGGAGGCGGCCTGGATCAGAGAGCAGGAGCAGATCCTGTCAGGAGGAGACTGTGGCCGCGACCTCGCCTCTGCCCTGCACCTCCTCAGCAAGCACGAGGCCTTCAGGGACGAGATGGCAGCCCGCTACGGCCCTCTGGGCAACAGCATCGCCGCCGGACAGACCCTGGTGGAGGAGGGACACATTGGAGCCCCAGAGTGCACTGAGAGGATCGGGGACGTCCGCGCTCAGTGGGCACACCTGGAGAAGGTGAGCAGGCAGAGGAAAGGAGGTAGACCGGTCTGGAGAGAGAGAATGAATTGATCGATTTCAGAAGTGGTTCCTCTTGTTTATATGCTGATTCCTTCTCTCCCCCTCCATCCCCAGACGTCCCAGCTGAGGGAGCAGCAGCTGAAGGAGGCGGTGGCCCTGCACCAGTTCCAGACGGATGCCAACGACATGGAGGCCTGGATCCTGGAGACGCTGCGCCAGGTGTCCAGCCAGGAGGTGGGCCACGACGAGTTCTCCACCCAGACCTTGGCCCGCAAGCAGAGGGAGGTGGAGGAGGAGATCCAGAGCCACCGCACCCTCATCGACTCCCTGCACGAGCAGGCCCTCAGCCTGCCCCCGGTCCATGCTAACTCCCCTCAGGTCAGTTACCCCTGGAACAGCATATCAACCAACGCTCACTAGGCTAGTGCACCGTGCTGTTTCTCCCTCTATTGCTCTCTCTCTCTGACACACACAAACACTGGTCCATACATATTACATAAAGACTCTCAATGTCTCCACTTTTAAGTGAGACATATTTTATTTATCGCTCCCACCTTGACTTGTTATTGACTCTGCTCGGAGGAGCGTCCTCTGACTGAGTGGTTGTTGCCATCTGGCTGTGTGTAGGTAGAGGGCCGTCTGCCTGCCATAGAGCAGCGTTACCACGAGCTGGAGGCCCTGTCTGCGTCGCGGCGTCAGGCCCTGGAGGGGGCGCTGGCCCTCTACCGCATGTACAGCGAGGCGGGCGCCTGCCAGCTGTGGGTGGGGGAGAAGGAACAGTGGCTGGACGGCATGCAGATCCCCACCAAACTGGAAGACCTGGAGGTGGTGCAGCAGAGGTGAGCTGGGGAAGGGAGGAGTGTTCCAACGATGGGATAGGAAGGAAGAGGTGGTCATTAGGCAGTGATTTAAATAGCCTTTTGACTTCATATGGATCAGCATCCCACCTCGACAACTTCCGGTGAAATTGTAGTGCGCCAAATTCAAATTAAATTACTATAAATATTTAACTTTCATGAAATCACAAGTGCAATACATCAAATAAAGCTTAACTTGTTGTTAATCCAGCCGCCATGTCAGATTTCAAAAAGGCTTTACGGCGAAAGCAAACCATGCGATTATCTGAGGACAGCGCTTAGCACACAAAACAGTACAAACAGTTAGCAGCCAAATAGATTAGTCACAAAAGTCAGAAATAGCAATAAAATTAATCACTTACCTTTGATGATCTTCGTATGGTTGCACTCAAGACTCCCAGTTACACAATAAATGTTCGATTAAGTGCCTCTTTATATCCAAAAACCTACATTTTGTTGGCGCGTTTTGTTCAGTAATCTCAATGGCTCAAATGTGGTCACAACGAGCAGACCAAATTCTAAATAGTATCCGTAAAGTTCATAGAAACATGTCAAACGATGTTTATAATCAATCCTCAGGTTGTTTTTAGCCTAAATAATCGATAATATTTCAACCGGACAATAGCGTCGTCAATATAAAAGGAAAAACAAGAAAGGTGCGCTCTCGGTCGTGCGCAGTAACCAGCTCTGGGGACATCCCAGGGTCCACTCACTCAATGTGGTCATTCTCCCTCATTTTTCAGAATAAAAGCCTGAAACAATATCTAAAGACTGTTCACAACTAGTGGAAGCCATAGGGAACTCAATCTGGGTCATAACCATTTATATGGTGGATAGGCTTTCAATGGAAAAACACCCATTTCAAAATAATGGCACTACCTGGATGGATTTTCCTCAGGTTTTCACCTGCCATATCAGTTCTGTTATACTCACAGACATTATTTTAACAGTTTTGGAAACTTTAGAGTTTTTTTCTATCCAAATCTACCAATTATATGCATATCCTAGCTTCTGGGCCTGAGTAGCAGGCAGTTTACTTTGGGCACGCTTTTCATCCAGAATTCCGAATGCTGCCCCCATCCTAAAAAAGCTAATTTGGTATTGATCTGTGTACTCTGATCATTGTGCTTCGTTAAGTGGAGTGGATATCAAACTGAATCTCTCCTTTTTACAGTACAGATGTGAATTCGGGTCTTTTTTTGGTGGAATGGCAGAACAACGTTTGGGGGATAGAAGCTCTTCCTATGATAATATTTCCCTTCTAATCTCCATTGTAGAGACAAAGCAATGGGAACATGAGATAGAGTGTTGAATGTACATCCCTGTGTGTGGCTGCAGGTTCGAGACCCTGGAGCCTGAGATGAACAACCTGGGGACTCGTATCTCTGATGTCAACCAGGTGGCCCAACAGCTGCTGGGATCAGACAACCGCAGCAAAGAGCAGATCCACCAGACGCAAGACCAGCTCAACAACAGGTTAGTAGTACTCAACATGATGCCTCTCAGGCATGCAAATACACAGCCCAGAACAAGTACTTTTATTTGAATGGTTATTTGTAAGAACCAAATAGTCGACCAAATTGTATTTGAGTATTTTCAAATACCTGGGTTAAATGCATGGGAGTGTTTTTGACTCTGTGTATTTCTTTTCAAATAAAACATATCTGAATACTTCAAGATATTTGAAATAGTATTTGAACCCAGGTCTGATACACTCACATGAAAAACACATATACCCTCTGATGCATAGCCAATACATTGTATGAAGTGAGCAGTGGAAACAGGTCATTGAGACTTCCCCTTGCTCTGGTCCCCAGGTGGAAGGAGTTCCAGCGTCTGGCGGACCAGAGGAAACAGGCCCTGGAATCGGCCCTCAACATCCAGAACTACCACCTGGAGTGTAACGAGATCCAGAGCTGGATGAGAGAGAAGACCAAGGTGATCGAGTCCACCGAGAGCCTGGGCAATGACCTGGCTGGTGTCATGGCCCTGCAGCGTAAACTCACCGGCATGGAGAGAGACCTGGAGGCCATTCAGGTACGGCAGGGAGACGGGTCAAAGGTTATGGAGGTGGACAAAGTTAAACCACAGCATCAGATAATGTTTTATAGTGATCAGTTGAGTCATTAACTGGTTCACGTCAGTACTTTTATCATTTTATGCCATATGATGTTGGTGACACTATTTGTCTATTTTCCATATCTTTTCAGGGTAAGTTGGACGACCTGAAGAAGGAGGCAGAGAAGCTGGCTGAGGAGCACCCGGACCAGGCAGAGGAGATCCATGCCCACCTGGGGGAGATCCAGGAAGTGTGGCAGGAGCTCAACGCCACCATGAAGCGGCGTGAGGAGTCTCTGGGCGAGGCCAGCAAGCTGCAGGGCTTCCTCCGGGACCTGGATGACTTTCAGTCCTGGCTGTCCCGCACACAGACCGCCGTGGCGTCCGAGGACATCCCCACCTCGCTGCCAGAGGCTGAGGGCCTGCTCTCCCAGCACGAGAGCATCAAGAACGAGGTGGACAACTACAAGGAGGACTATGAGAAGATGCGGGCGGTGGGTGACGAGGTGACCCAGGGCCAAACGGACGCCCAGTACATGTTCCTGGCCCAGAGGCTGCAGTCGCTGGACACCGGCTGGCACGAGCTGCGCCGGATGTGGGAGAACCGCCACAGCCTTCTGGCCCAAGCCTTCGACTTCCAGAGCTTCCTGAGGGACGTCAAGCAGGCTGAGGGTTTCCTCAACAGCCAGGTGAGGACCAGGACACCAGTGGAGAAGAATCAAAGACATCTATTGTCTATCTCGATGATGTTACTAATAGTTCTCTCTCCTTCTGTAGGAGTATGTGCTGTCCCACACTGAGATGCCCTCCAGCCTGCAGGGGGCAGAGGAGGCCATCAAGAAGCACGAGGACTTCCTGACCACCATGGAGGCCAGCGAGGAGAAGATCACGGGCGTGGTGGAGGCCGGACGCCGCCTGGTCAACGACCTTAACGCCAACTCTGACAAGATCCAGGAGAAGGCCGACTCCATCCAGGAGAGACATCAGAAGAATAGGGAAGCTGCAAATGAACTCCTGTCTAAACTGAAGGACAACCGCGAACTTCAGCACTTCCTGCAGGACGGACAGGAGGTACGAATCGCCAACTGTTACAATAATAATGGCGGTGTGATACATTTTGACACTGTTTGCCTTGTAGTACATTTTTTAAAATAAAACCACAGTCAAAGCAATTATCCTGAGGCACATGCATTGAGTAATATCATTTTTCTCTCTGCAGCTGACTCTGTGGATCAATGAGAAGATGCTGACAGCTCAGGACATGTCGTACGACGAGGCCAGGAACCTCCACAGCAAGTGGCAGAAACACCAGGCCTTCATGGCTGAGCTGGCCTCCAACAAAGACTGGCTGGATAAGATCGATAAGGTATGATCATAAAACTATTATACGATGAAAATAATAAGTGGAAAAAGCAGTCCAAAAGATGTGGGTGCCAGTATTCATGCTTTTTCTAACCCCTTCCCCATGCCCCTGTTAGGAGGGCCAGGCCCTGGTGACAGAGAAGCCGGAGCTTCAGCCTGTAGTCCAGCAAACTCTGGAGGGCCTGCAGAGCCAATGGGAAGAGCTAGAGAACACTACACGCACCAAGGCTCAGTGCCTCTTCGATGCCAACAGGGCAGAGCTCTTCACCCAGAGCTGCTCTGCTCTGGACGTGTGGCTGAAGAACCTGTCAGGGCAGCTTCAGAGCGACGACTTCGGCAAGGACCTGACCTCCGTCAACATCCTGCTCAAGAAGCACCAGGTGGGTGACATTACACTGTCGAAGCCAGTTGCCATACTCCTTTGTGACCATTTGCGTGGAGAAGTGTCCGTATCGAAATGAAAGAGTAATAACAAACGTGTGTGTGTGTGTGTGTGTGTGTGTGTGTGTGTGTGTGTGTGTGTGTGTGTGTGTGTAGATGCTGGAGCACCAGATGGAGGTGCGTGAGAAGGAGGTGCAGTCGCTGCAGTCCCAGGCGCTGGCGCTGTCCCAGGAAGATGCTGGTGGGGCCGTGGTGGAGGTGGACAGCCAGCAGAGACGTGTCACTGACAGCTTCTCCCAGCTCCAGGACCCCCTCAACCAGAGGAGGCAACAGCTGCTGGCTTCCAAGGAGGCCCACCAGTTCAACAGAGACCTGGAGGATGAGATTGTGAGTGGGACCACCTGACTCTAAATACAGAGATGTACAAAATCATCATGGTTTTTTAATTTACTTCCTCCTGTCTGTCGGTCAATTAGCTATGGGTGAAGGAGAGGATGCCCCTGGCCACATCCACAGACCATGGGAAGGACTTGTCCAGTGTGCAGCTTCTCATCAAGAAGAACCAGGTACACAGATGAGAGAGGAATTTTAGGGAAGAGTCTGGACAGTAGGAGGGAAAATAATGCAACACTGCAACACCTTTTATTGTTCTGTTTTCCAGACTTTGCAGAAGGAGATCCAGGGCCACCAGCCCCGTATCGATGACATCCAGACCCACCGCAGGGGGATGTCCCCAGGGCAGGAGGAGATGGACGGGGGGAGGCAGTCTGCTCTGGAGGGCCGTCTGGCGGAGCTCCGAGACTCCTGGGCCCAGCTCATCGCTGAGACAGACGAGCGCCACGCCCGGCTGGTGGAGGCCAACCGCGCCCAGCAGTTCTACACCGACGCTGCCGAGGCCGAGGCCTGGATGGGAGAGCAGGAGCTACACATGATGTCAGAGGAGAAGGCCAAGGTGAGAGGAGAGACAGGCGGAAGTTAAGCTCCGTCTGTCTTAATGGAGTCTATCATGCGCTCTCTACTGCTGTGTCCCTGGCTTAATGGCGCTAACTCCATCTCTGTAACGTGTGTGTGTGTGTGTGACCCAGGATGAGCAGAGTGCTCTGGTGATGGTGAAGAAGCACCAGACATTAGAACAGACCCTGGAGGACTACGCCCAGCCCATCCACCAGCTGGCCAACAGCAGCCGCACCATGATGACCAGCGAACACCCAGAGAGGTGAAGGGTGGGGGAGGGCAGTTAAAAGCTAAATACATCAAACTAATGCCACTTCGCAATAGGATTTAACTACAGCCACAATGTCTCAGTCATTACAACTGGCCTGACTCACTCACTCACACACATATATATATTCCCTGCTGTTAGCGAGCGTATCAACCTACGGCAAGCCCAGGTGGACAAGCTGTACGCGGGGCTGAAGGACCTGGCTGAGGAGCGTCGTGGGCGTCTGCAGGAGAGGCTGAGGCTGACCCAGCTGAAGAGAGAGGTGGACGACCTGGAGCAGTGGATCGCTGAGAGGGAGGTGGTGGCTGGATCCCATGAGCTGGGACAGGACTACGAACATGTCACCGTGAGTGGCTTCCTTTCACTTCCTCATACGTTCAATTACGTACTAACACAACACACACACACACACACACTTAGTAACACAACACACACACACACTTAGTCCCACACACACACACACACACACACACACACACTTAGTAACACAACACACAGGCACTAATTGCTCACCGGCAACTTATTTTTTCTTCTGTCAGCTACCTATGATGATAACCTGGGATTGTTGTCCATATTTAAACCTCTTCTCCTCTCAGATGCTGCGGGACAAGTTCCGGGAGTTTGCTCGGGACACAAGCACCATCGGCCAGGAGCGCGTGGACGGCGTTAACGGGCTGGCCGATGACCTCATCGAGTCGGGTCACCCTGAGAACGCCAGCGTGGCGGAGTGGAAGGACGGTCTGAACGAGGCGTGGGCCGACCTGCTGGAGCTGATCGACACGCGCACCCAGATGCTGGCCGCCTCCTACGAGCTGCACCGCTTCCACCAAGACGCCCGCGAGGCGCTGGGGAGGGTCCGGGAGAAGAAGGAGGCGCTGCCCTCTGACCTGGGCCGTGACCTCAACACCGTCCAGCACCTCCACCGACAGCACACCGCCTACGAGCACGACATCCAGGCCCTCAGCGGACAGGTAGGCTGCTGCTCTTTTAAACTTCTGGCTGCACAATGAATTTCCCTTCGGGACAATAAAGATATTGAATTCAATTGGATGAACTCGGCACCATATCAAATCAAATTTATTTGTCACATGGTTAGCAGGTATTAATGCAAGTGTAGCGAAATGCTTGTGCTTCTAGTTCCGACCATGCAGTAATATCTAACAAGTAATATAACCTAACAATTCCACAACAACTACCTTATACACACAAGTGTAAAGGAATGAATACGAATATGTACATACAAATATATAGATGAGTGATGGCCGAACGGCGTAGGCAAGATGCAGTAGATGGTAAGAGTACAGTATATACATATGACATGAATAATGTAGGTTATGTAAACATTATCTAATATAAATAATATAAAGTGGCAAGCGATAAATTGATTTACATCAATTTTCCCATTATTAAAGTGGCTGGAGTTGAGTCAGTATGTTGGCAGCAGCCACTCAATGTCAGTGATGGCTGTTTAACAGTCTGATGGCCTTGAGATAGAAGCTGTTTTTCAGTCTCTCGGTCCCAGCTTTGATGCACCTGTACTGACCTCGCCTTCTGGATGTTAGCAGGGTGAACAGGCAGTGGCTCGGGTGGTTGTTGTCTTTGATGATCTTCTTGGCCTTCCTGTGACATCGGGGGGTGTAGGTGTCCTGGAGGGCAAGTAGTTTGCCCCCGGTGATGTGTTGTGCCGACTGCACTACCCTCTGGAGAGCCTTGCGGTTGAGGGAGGTGCTGTTGCCGTACCAGGCGGTGATACAGCCCGACAGGATGCTCTCGATTGTGCACCTGTAAAAGTTGACAAGCTGAATTTCTTCAGCCTCCTGAGGTTGAAGAGGCGCTGCTGCGCCTTCTTCACCACGCTGTCTGTGTGGGTGGACTATTTCAGTTTGTCAGTGATGTGTACGCCGAGGAACTTAAAACTCTCCACCTTCTCCACTACTGTCCCATCAATGTAGATAGGGGGGTGCTCCCTCTGCTGTTTCCTGAAGTCCACGATCATCTCCTGTGTTTTGTTGACGTTGAGCATGAGGTTATTTTCCTGACACCACACTCCGAGGGCCCTCATCTCCTCCCTGTAGGCCGTCTCGTCGTTGTTGGTAATCAAGCCTACCACTGTAGTGTCGTCTGCAAACTTGATGATTGAGTTGGAGGTGTGCATGGCCACGCTGTCATGAGTGAACAGGGAGTACAGGAGAGGGCTGAGAACGCACCCTTGTGGGGCCCCAGTGTTGAGGATCAGCGGGGTGGAGATGTTGTTTCCTACCCTCAGCACCTGGTGGCGGCCTGTCAGGAAGTCCAGGACCGAGTTGCGCAGGCCGGGGTCGAGACCCAGGGTCTCGAGCTTAATGACGAGTTTGGAGGGTACTATGGTGTTAAATGCTGAGCTGTAGTCGATGAACAGCATTCTTACATAGGTATTCCTCTTGTCCAGATGGGTTAGGGCAGTGTGATGGCGATTGCGTCGTCTGTGGACCTATTGGGTCGGTAAGCAAATTGGAGTGGGTATCATGTAGGGTGGAGGTGATATGGTCCTTGACTAGTCTCTCAAAGCACTTCATGATGACAGAAGTGAGTGCTACAGGGCGGTAGTCATTTAGCTCAGTTACCTTAGCTTTCTTGTGATCAGGAACAATGGTGGCCCTCTTGAAACATGGGGACAGCAGACTGGGATAAGGATTGATTGAATAGCTGGTCTGCGCATGCTCTGAGGACGCGGCTGGGGATGCCGTCTGGGCCTGCAGCCTTGCGAGGGTTTTACTCACGTTGGCTGCAGTGAAGGAGAGCCCGCAGGTTTTGGTAGCGGGCCGTGTCAGTGGCACTGTATTGTCCTCAAAGCGAGCAAAGAAGTTGTTCAATCTGTCTGGGAGCAAGGCATCGTGATCCGCGACGGGGCTGGTTTGTCTTTTGTAGTCCGTGATTGACTGTAGACCCTGCCACATACCTCTCGTGTCTGAGCCGTTGAATTGCGACTCCACTTTGTCTCTGTACTGAGGCTTAGCTTGTTTGATTGCCTTGCGGAGGGAATAGCTACACTGTTTGTATTCGGTCATATCACCAGTGTACAGGGATACTTACAGGAACACCAGTGGGAGAAATAATGTCATTACACACACTTTAGCACACCATCCCACAGTAGAATATTAGATTTGGTGCATTGTGAGGGCTGCTTTTCAGACTAGTACAAGGAGCTATCAGAAATGTGTCAGAGCACATGAGGTGGCAGGTTAATGGTTTTCAGGATCCCTTCTGAGCCGGATGCCTCCTCCGACCCCAGGTGAACCAGGTGCAGGACGACGCGGCGCGGCTGCAGAAGGCCTACGCCGGGGAAAAGGCCGAGGAGATCCACCGGAGCGAGCGTTCGGTCACTGAAGCCTGGGAGGGTCTGCTGGGGGCCGGCCAGGCTCGCCGACACGTCCTGCTGGACACCGTGGAGAAGTTCCGCTTCGTCAACATGGTGCGTGACCTCATGCTGTGGATGGACGGGGTCAACCTGCAGATCGACGCCCACGACAGCCCCAGGTGAGACCTGACCTTTACCTCCGTTCTGTCATCGTTGTCCTCAATGTTTTTATTACGGTTTAACGCTGTATTTCTTCCCCCTCTCTCCGTCAGGGACGTGTCCTCTGCAGGGTTGGTCATAGCCAACCATCAGGACATCAAGTCTGAGATCGAGACCCGGGCAGACAGCTTCACCACCTGCATTGAGATGGGACACTCTCTCATCAACAACAACCACTATGCAGCTGATGAGGTATGGGCCACGTCACCCTTACGTCACATACTGGACACCCACATTTGGATTTAGTCAAGGGATTAGGACAAAAGCTAATGTAAAAGGTGTGTTTATGCGAATCAAAACGTTTTGTCACGTGCTACGTAAACGACAGGTGTAGGCTAACGGTGAAATGCTTCCCAAAAATGCAGAAAGAAAACAATTGAAAAATAATAAGACGAGGAATAAATCCACAGTAAGTAGTGATAACATGGCTATATACTCACGGTACCAGTACCGAGTCCATGTGCAGGGGTACGAGGTAACTGGGGTAGATATGTACATATAGGGAGGGGTAAAGTGACGACTAGGCAACAGGATAGATAATAAACCGTAGCAGCAGCGCATGTGTTGAGTCAAAAGGGTTAGGGCAAAAGGGGGTACCGCTTGCCGGGCGGAAGCCGAGAGAACAGTCTATGGCTTGGGTGGTTGGAGTCTTTTTCCGGGCCTTCCTTTCACACCGCCTGATATAGAGGTCCTGGATGGCAGGGAGCTCGGTCCCAGTGATGTACTGGACTGACCGCACCACCCTCTGTAGCACCATGTAATCGAGGGCGGTGCTGTTGCCATACCAAGCAGTGATGCAGCCAGTCAAGATGCTCTCAATGGTGCAGCTGTAGAACTTTTTGAGGATTTTCCGGCCCATGCCAAACCTGTTCAAACTCCTGAGGTTTCTTCACAACTGCGCGCGGACCATTTGAAGTTGTTAGTCTTACTGACGTTGAGAGAGAGGTTGTTCCGGCCCCACACCGACCAGGCCTACCACCGTCGTGTCGGCGGTGTCCCTGGGTGTGTATTGCAGCTTGTTCATGCAGTGTTACTGACATCCCATAGATCCTGGAGAAACTGGACCAGCTCCAGGGCAAGAGGGACGAGATCAGCAACAAGTGGCAGGACAAGATGGACCACCTCCTGATAGGTATGTGGACTTCAGGGTGTTTTTTTAATTCATTCATGAATTTATTTTGCGTTTGTCTGTTTTAACACGTGTGGTAGTTAGGGTGTTTGCTCGTGATATTTTCATGGTTACTCATCTATTTTCTGGTTTCTGTCTCAGTTCTGGAGGTGCTGCAGTTTGGCCGGGATGCGTGCGTGGCAGAGACATGGCTGGCAGGCCAGGAGCCCCTGGTGCGGGGGGCCGAGCTGGGCTCTAACGTGGACGAGGTGGAGAGCCTGATCAAACGCCACGAGGCCTTCGAGAAGCTGGCCGCCGGCTGGGAGGAACGCTTCACCCTGCTGGAGAAACTCACCACGGTGAGGAGGACTGGGGGGGGGGGGGGGGTTGCAAATGGGAAGATGGTGGGTTGGCAGGAGTTGGGAGAAGGCATGTACTTGGCATTGTTAGGAAGGTAGGGAAACGTCTCCTCTGAACAGCCACTAACCTGGGCTTCCATTTCAGCTGGAGGAGCAGGAGATCCAGAGGAGGGAGGAGGAGGAGAGGGCGAGGCGAACCCCCACTCCACCCCCGACAGAAGAGGTGGCCCCGTCTGAGGCCGAAACACATGATGCCAGGTAAGACTGGAGAGACTCCTAGTAATCAGAGATATTTGATGTTCTCCCCTCGTTCTCATGCTCATTTCCCCTTCTGTGTAACCCAGGACCAGCCTAGACCAGACCACACTGAACCAGTCAGTATCAGTGAATGGAGTCCACAGCTACCAGGACACCTCCCAGGTGAGAGAGGACATTGAGACATACTGTATCTAATCAAAGGTTCTCACCTCCTGTTTAATTTCCTCAAATTAAACAACTGACTGAAATGGTTCCAGATTTTCACCGCAGTATGAAGTGTTTTTTTTTCATGTTTTATGTCTTGCTCCTCTTCCTGTTGTCCTGTTCATATGTTTGAGGAGATGTGAATGAAAGATTTTAAATGTTCTATGTGTGAGAGAATGCTACGTTTTTGACATAACTGAAACCAAGCGTGTATATGTTCGTCGTGAGTCCGTTTCCCCGTTTATGTGATTGTGTCCCTTTGTCGTGTGTGTGCGTCAGGGTCTGTTTCAAACGCATTAGCACAGAGTAACATGCTGTCTCCTAGCACAAGGACTTCTTAACAATGACTCGTTGCGTCTTTACCTGCAGTCGTTATCAGTATCATCAGTGTCAGTGGAAAAGAAAGAGAAGTGTGAACCTGTCTCTAAACCTGTGTCTAAGCCAAAGCATCCGCTGCGCGTGAGTACCTATCCTAGCCCTAGCCTAGCTTCCTCATCCCATCCCGCAGTACCTCTGCATGACCTACTAGAGGGCGCCATCGTCCTCTGTCACTGTGCCATTGCTTTATTTGATTTTGAAGATGTACAGTCCCCGCAGCTGTTGAGGCAGTCATGCCTCACAGAGATTCATGATATCATTTGGTGTCACCAGAAGTATCAGAGGCTCTCAAGCCTTTGGTGCTGTTCCATTTGTACCCATCTTCAAAATGACCAGGACATGAGTGTTTGTAAGGGTAGTAGTAGTTTTCAGTTCCAAGCTATTGTTAGTATGAGGTGATGAGGGTTGTCCCTGGGTGGGCTGTGCCTAGCTTGGGGGGGTTGTTTTGAATGGGGTGTTAGTAGGGGAAGAAAAAAACATTTGACGAGAGGAAATGTTGATTTCCTTTCAAATTGAAATTGAAGTTTTGGCAGGAAACAAAGATAACAATGCCACACCCCCTCTACAAAAAGCAAGCATGTATCTTAGCAACAGTATGAGAATGCTTTCTGCTGCGTTTGTCATGTTCCAGTAAGACTGTGAGTGACATTCAGATGAGGGTTGACCCTTCTTCTGTGGGGTTGGAGCTGTTCTCCATGTGTCTGTTGTCTGTTAGCGTGTTTCTGTGTCGTCCTGTATGTGTTTCTTTTTGTCCATCCTTTTCAAAGCTACCATCTAGTGGCTGTGGATATGGACATTTAGCTGTTGTCTCGTTTTGTCAAGTTCCGACAGACAGTCAATGACTGGTATTACGCCGCATGGCTTCTAGGGGTCGTTGTGGCCTTGTGTCCTGACTGCCTTGTGTCTTGGATGACAGGGTTCTGAGTCCGACTCTGTGAATGGTCCGGGGAGAGACAGCGGGCTGGCGTCTTCACGCCTGGACCCGTCTGCCACGCTACCCAGCAAGGGAGACGACGCTGGCACAGACGCCATGGAAGGCCTGCTCTACCGCAAGCAGGAGATGGAGACCCACGCCAAGAGGGCAGCTAGCAGGTGAGATACCGCGACGGGAGTTGGGCACGGGGCATGGAGGGGCGTCTTGGCGTGAGCGTGGGAGTGCCATGAAGTGTAAATGGAGAGCCCTAGGTTATATAGACTAATACGAGCAAAAACAACACCAACATAAAAAGTTAGATGTGGGATTTTTGGAGTGTCTATTTTTTTGATGAAGAAAATAGCCTTTTGTGTGTGGCCGTGAACTCTTTGATGTCCCTAACCTTTTCAGGCGCATGCCTGCATGCCTTCCGCCAACAGCTTCTCTCTCTCTTCCCATAGGTCCTGGCAGAATGTCTACTGCGTTCTGCGTAAGGGCAGCCTGGGCTTCTACAAGGACCAGAAGAGCGCCTCCAACGGGATCCCCTACCACGGAGAAGTCCCCATCAGCCTGGGAGAGGCTGTGTGTGAGGTGGCGCACGACTACAAGAAGAGGAAACACGTCTTCAAGCTACGGTGAGAGAGAGGAAACGTGACGGTTTGAATAGAGAATAGTCTTGTAAACTCAATTAAATTGTGATGTGCATCTATACTGACCTGGCTTTTCTCTTGTGCAGGCTAGGGGATGGTAAGGAGTTCCTGTTCCAAGCTAAAGATGAGGTGAGTGTCACATTTGAACCCAAACAAGATTCTGATGCTCCTCTGGTGTTTCCCCCCTACTGAGGACTAACCCTGCGTTTGTCTGTCCCAGCCGGAGATGGCCTCGTGGATCCACTCCATTCAAAGCTCCATCCCAGCAGGGGGGTCAGGAGACCGCTCCCCCGGAGGCCCCAGGGCCCTGAGCCGAGCCATGACTATGCCCCCCATCTCCCCAAGCTCAGCAGAGGCTGCAGGGGTCACCATGCGCAACAAGGAGGGCAAGGAGAAGGACCGCGAAAAGAGGTTCAGCTTCTTTGGCAAGAAGAAATAAAACGTCTGGAGAATAACAACATCAAGGAAAATGATATTTGTCGAAATTCCACCAAACTGAAACGGGCAGAAAGGAAAACAGTCTTGTGGCATAAACGCATCGCTCTCAGCCTTGGTCCTAAGGAGTTTGTCAACAACTATGTGGCACACACAGAGCTTGCTCTTTCTCCCTCTCTTCTCCCTCTCTTTCTCTCTCTCCATTTGTCTTCTTTCCCTCTCATATCGCTCTTTTCCTTTCCATTTCTCACATTAGATTCATCCTACCAATGTAAGCCCTTGTCTATAGCGTCAATGGCATTTTCAGACAAGAAGCTGGGTTTGTTGATCAGTCACTAATAAGAACTCTTTGACCTCATCGCTGGGGGGAACCAAGGTGTTTGTGGGGAGATGAGAGGCAGGGCTGGTTAGCATTGGCAGAGCCAAGAGCCTATGAGGCCCCTAAGAGTCAATTCTCTTCCATTCACCCACATTGGATTCTGTTTAAAATGAGTTCTTCCTCGACCAGTTTTTAGATGGGTAATCTGCTCTAATGCTGTTTTACCAATAAAAGAGAATCCATGGACCACGGTAGAGGGTGCTGTTCCCTCACGTCCCCTCTCCCAGTCTCTCTCTCTCCCCCCCCCCCCCCCCTCCTTGGGAAGGACCACATCATTTTTGGGACGCTGGCGTTATTAACGTTACCAATAATTATTGCTGTTATTATAATGATTATTTATCTTTTTGCTGTTGCAAGCTTGAGGGGGGGGGGGAAAGAAGTTATATAAAGAGTATGTCAGTGGATGTATTGAGTCATGTTGAGAAACAACAAGTTGGTTTAATTCACGGGACCACGTTGGTCTTGTTTCTGTTTGTATCGTTTTCAGTTTGAGGTGGGTTTTTTTTTTTTTTTTAAAGAAAGCTCAGTAAATTTTAGCAGTGTGCAGTTAAGTGATTTTCACCAGTGCAGAATGATAGATATATTTAAAGTGGTTTTCTTTTAACTTGGAATTGTACCCGTTTGATCTTGTTCTTCTGCAGGATTATTTCTCCTTTGATTGTGAGTTTCCTTGTTTCTTTTTGAAGCGGAGAGGTTTAGTTTTCTAGTGAGTGTGAGAGTTGTGGTGCTGTGGGTTTTGCACGTTTCTGTTCTAAATTAGACGTGTCCAGTTGGATGCTGCTTTTCTGACTTCACACACACACGCGCAGATATATACACACAGAGATAAACACACACTTAAAGAAGTTGTTAGGATGGCTTTCTAGAAGTATTCTTAAAATGTAGATGACAATATGCTAATGAATGAATTAAATGGTTTTCAGACTTCCCGTTTCACTCTTCCTCACCTCCTCTTCCTCTGTCTGTTGTTTTGGTATGTGATGGCAGAGGGGCACGTTAACACGGTTTAACACTGCCAGTGCCCAACACTAGAGAGGATTGTAAGCAGAAGCACATCCATGTGGCATAGGGTGGTCTAGTAGGTGGGTGGGTGGGTGGGTGGGTGGGTGGGGGGTCATTACAGGTGGGTTAGGGTCGGGGCTCTGAGGGGGGGGATGATGAGAGTAGAGGATCAGAAGGTGATGTGCTGGACGAGGGAGAGGAGGAGTACTGAGCCTTACTGCAGCCCACAGACTTAAGAACCCTTTATTAGCCCAGTCGCTCCTTGAGTAGCGCTTAATCACAAAGGCGAGATTTTTCGCTCACCTAACAAATGTCCGAATGTGCCCCTTGGCGTTGACGCAGTGTACGTCTATGGATTCTGTACCCAGGCACCATAGGCCACATGGAGACAGGCCCAGCCGCAACAGCGATAGGAGGAAGTGAAATGCAGGCAAAGCTCAGTTGGATTGGAAAAGGCGTAACCATGGATCGCTTTCCTCACTTGATGGTAAACGATAGAGAGAATAGTCTTAAGGTGTTTTGCCGGAGAGCTTTGAGCTCCTCCGTGTGTTGGCGTGACCTCATGTAGGATTGTACCCGTCTGCGTCTCATTGTTGTCTCCAATTCTCACCTGGTTAGATTTTCTAGGTACATGAGATTTCCCCGTAAGCCATGTATGGCATGATACCATGAAGCCCATGCTGTGGAGGGCGGAGTATTACACAGGAATGCACAGGTGTATCATTAGCCGTTTGGAAATAATTCCCATAGGGCAAAAAGAAAATGGTTAAACGATATTAAACGACAGTAAAGATGACATTGATGCGTAGATAGCGAGTCCTGGCACAGTGAGTGATTTTATTTCCTTGTCTGAGACGGGTGGAAGTTTTTCCTGTATAAGACGGCTCTCTAAACATGGCAGAATCCTGGAGCCTCAATTCTTGCGGGCAATGGTATCTGTTAGTCAATGATAGGCTTATCTGGGGTGAGGGTGTGGCGTATCAAAGCCCTGTTAGGTTACTGTTTGACCGATGGGTCACCCTAAACCAGAGATGGAAAGAACAAGTGTCAGAAATGTGCAGCTTTCCAACAGGCAAGACTATTGAACTATTGGCCCTTCAGTCCAATGCAGTCGGTGTGATTTGGGGGTAAATAAGCTTGACCCATAATACCTGAGGCTGTAGAATATGCAGTTGACTGCTTTGTCTGCCTTGGTTTGTATCCCAGCTGTGAGCCTGAGCTATTGGTCTCAGCCTAATGTACTGAGCTGAACCTCTGTCTTCTTAATCACAGTTCCAAGCCCGCTGACCTGTTCAATGAGGCAAAAAAAACATCAAAGTCAGCGACGCTCAGAGTAGAATGGAGTGAGCCATGCTCTGTCAACATTCACTGTGACAAACTACTACCAGGGCAGCCAGTGCTGGATGGGCCACAGCACTTCAACAAGTAGCTTGTGTAGCCCTCTACTGGGCCCACTGCTCCCACAGTGACCCAGTTCAAGACACGAGCAGGTTCCCCAGACCCATTTCAAGTCTCTGAGGATGAGTCTAGCACTGTATGTTCTAGTATAACTTCTTATGAATGTTAATGGCTCTTAATAAGGTGAGTTGGCCAAATTGGTCATGTGATGCAAACGGACATGTTACTTGGAGCCACTATTTCACATACATACACACTACCTTTCTCTCTGTCTCGCTCTCTCTGTCTCGCTCTCTCTCTCTCACATACACACACACACACACACACACACACACACACACACAGTCTGATATACTAAGGTAGAATGACTCTGGCCTTCCAGCCAAGCAGAAATATGTGGCGCTGGTTGTGATTTGGTGCCAGACTTGGGTTGTTCACTCTCCGTGTGTTACTGGTGAGCTTTGACCAGAAAAGGATTGTATTATTGAGGGTGATGAGAGAGGATTTTGGGGAGTTTTAAAAGTTAAAGTGGAACACCTAAAAAGTTATCTTGGTCTCTTATTTGAAGAGGAAAAGAAATACAGTATACATTAACCAGAGGACTGATGGCAAATTTGAGCTTCCTTTTTCTAGAGTTAAGACAGCAGATGTGCTGTCTCGCGGGGTTCTTGTATTTTCTCATCCAGTGGTCTGATCTGTTCTGCAGCGTTTGATAAGCCTGTTCACCCGCTCTCATTTCTAATTTCTTTGAAGAATCTAAGTTCCTCCTTCTGTGACTTAACTAATTCCGAGTTAATACCACAGCTATGATTTATTATTATTGCTACTGTTATTACTACTACTGTTACTCCTGTTACTTATTACTTTAACTAGAACTGCTGTCCATTTTTCAGGTATGTGTCTAATACCAGACCCTTCCACAAGATGTCAGTGTGCTGTGGAGCATTTTCATTACAGATTGAAAATAATGTTTGTTGACTTGTATCTTCATATTAGGAATAATAAAACCTGGTTTAAAAGGAAACAAGGAAGTACAGCTGTGGTGTTATTTATATCATTTTGTTGTCGGTGATCATCACTGTGTTTTGATGGTAGTAGATTTCTCTAAAGTTATCCACGTGTAAAAAGCGAATGTATTCTATACAATTGTGTCCCTGGAGTTCTAGTCCTTGACCTCTTCCGTGACCAGCCTGTGTGGAAAGGGGACTCTTCCGTGACCAGCCTGTGTGGAAAGGGGACTCTTGTGGACAGGGTCTGTGTGGAGATGCATAGTGCCCAGGTGACACTGACAACTTCCGTAACCGAAATAGCAGTTATTTTTGATTGGGTATGCATTCTGGGCTATATACAAGCTCCAAAAGTATTGGGACAGTGACCTATTTTTATTTTTTGGGGAGGGTTGTGGCTCTGTACTTCAGCACAAATATCATACCCACAAGACATGCTAACCTCTCATCGTTACATAACGGGAGGTTAGCATTTTTGGTGGGGGTATGATATTTGTGCATCTAACTTTCTCGCTCATCATTATTCACGATTCATTCAGGATTATCCATATTCACGATTGTATTCTTATTTACAATCAAAGTCACTACAAAATGGTACATTATTTACCATTAATTTCTTTTGGCCACAAAATAATCTGAAACACAACCAAAACAAACAGAAAATGCATCCAACAAATGTATTAAGTCACAAGCCTGATGTAGTCATTGTTTGCTTTGAATATGGGACCAAATTCTTAACTTTTTACTACTTTAATACACATAGAACTGAATTTGTCCCAAAGCTTTTGGTCCCCTAAAATGGGGGGGGGGGGGGGTGTGTGTATGTACAAAAAGTGTGGTAATATGTAAACAGTCCACCTCAAATTAAATCTGACATTCTACACTTTACCCTCCTAGTCATTTTAACATTTCAAATCCAAAGTACTGGAGTAGAAAGCCAAATCTACTGTAAAACAAAATTATAAAATGGGTCACTGTTCCAATACTTTTGTAGCTCACCATGTATTTCTTCTGATTGGACATTGGTAAAACCAAGTTGTCCGTGTACTTTTAAGGTGCAGACCTGGAAAAATAGTCATATCCTTCAAGCTTATGACGCAGACAGCAGAGGGAGGAAAGGGATTTGGGATATATCCTGTTTTACTTTGGCTGGACTGAAACAAACAGCTCTGGGAAAAAAGTACTTATTATTCTTGATTTTCTTTAACTTGGCTGCACATACCCTGCTCTGTGTACTCTTGTAGTGGTGTCTGACGCACTCAGATCATTTTCAATGCACGTCAAAGTTCCACGTTACAGGTCTTTATCAACTGAACTATTGCTCTTTGCGGTCTTCTCCACAAAAACCTCCAGTAGAAACGTCCTACTGCAGTCTGCAGGTGTTTGTGGGGAAGAGCAGGAACTGAGTTTGTTTGATCATAGTTACAGTAGTATTAGGGGTCTGTATAATATTTCAGCTTGCTCAGTTGATATCTTATCTCTACCAATAGATCAGTGTTCATTAATTGGTTGATTTCTATTTTGAGTAATCAAATGAAGACCCCTCATTCTCTGCTTCATAACTCTAATGCAAAGAGGAGACTTAACGGCGTGTACATGGTGTAAGAGCTTACAGGCATGATATAAGCTAATCTAAATAGTAACGGTCACTTTTCCATCTTCATTCTTTCTGTTAAAGACTTGTCAATGGCCATAACGACTTCAAATAATCAAGTGCCTTGGATACCTTGGCAACTAGCTACAATATATTGAGGGACATTTAAAAGAGCACAGCCCCCCTTCATCTAGCTCCCCACTTTATTAACCTATCAATAGCCTGTTACCCAGCGACCGTTAAAGCTCCTAGAGAAAAGACAAGGAGATCACAGTGCTGTCGAAGCATTCAGCTCTCCCAAGAAAATTGTCTTTGGCATGGTAGCCTACTGATCAGCCTAATATCCACATTTAAAAACTTGAACCTGATTACAAAAGAAAACATCCGCTAAAAAAGGAATAAGCTCAGTAAGTTGTCTAACTCTTGTTTTTCATGCCTTTGTGAAATGTTGACGATATGAATGCGTCCACTCTGACCTGGTTTTGAACTTAGGATCCTATTCAATCAAACTGGTAGCCAAGTTCATAAAGTGAATCACACAATGTTCCTTGAGTGCTTTGAGAAAGCATATGTGAGTTAAGCAGTTCGTTTTTTTTTATTATTATTATCATCTCACACTGAAAACATTGTTTTCTTGAGTATAAATTGATCTATGCATTCTTGCAGTGATATAAAATGTGTTTTTGATTTACCAGAAACCTAGTGAATAACTTGGGTTGAATTGGGTCCTTAATAACTCATACTTTATCTCTAGTAAGCAAAAGGCTGTGGGCATGTGTTGCAAGACTCTTTTTCTTAAGCCCTCGTGCATTATGCATGACAAGAACTGGGTTGGGGGCCTGAGCACAGTCTGAAGACAGGGGAGCTGAAAGTGCACTTGTCTTTTTTCGGGCTTAACAAACCGAAGGACATGGTGGGAAAGGGACTGAAAAGATAGATCCTGAGAGGACTAAAGCTCAGGCTACCTCATGAACACAGATTGGTGAACAATCCTAACATCTGGGCTGTATTTAGAGCTGTATGGAAAGGAGGAAGGGGAAAATACAATAGGTAGTCGGCCCTTATCCGGAACAGAGCTGTTCCCTCTCTACAGCCTTGTTAGTAGGCCTCTTCTCAGACTCTTTAACTAAACCATGTGTAGGCTACCCTCACATTGTATGGACAGTTTTGTTTTTAAAGGTTATGAAATCTTTCAAAAATGGCCTGCACATGCTTTGGTAGAAGTTCAGATGTCATTCAGGGCTCCCGAGTGGTGCAGCGGCCTAAGTTACTGCCTCTCAGCGCAAGAGGCGTCACTACAGTCCCTGTTTCGAATCCAGGATGTATCACATCCGGTCGTGATTGGGAGTCCCATAGGGCGGCGCACAATTGGCCCAGTGTCGTCCGGGTTTGGCCGGGGTAGGCCGTCATTGTCAACAAGAATTTGTTCTTAACCGACTTGCCTAGTTAAATAAAGGTTAAATAATAACAAATAAAAAAAATGAATGAGTGTAAAAGCGCTGTTGCATTTTTGGAAATGCCGCGGTCATTGCACTATGCGCCTCTCTTATGTTCACCACGTTTGCTATCCCTTCTAGAAGAGTACAGAGTATTGATCACTTTTCTTTTCTCATATCATGGACAATGTTTTGTTTACCCGTCACATGCACGTAGCACCTACCCCCGAGTGAGACGTTTTAAAGAAGTTTAGAATTGGCTGTATCGATGTATTCACATGACCATAACCATAACCAATGATTGGGTTGCATACTGTAGGCCTACATCGGGTCGAGATTCAAAGGGAGCAGGTTGTTCGTTCACTCCGGTGGGAGCCTAGATGTTGGCATAATCAGATGCTTTATAATCAAAGAAATGTGATTATTATAGGCCTGTGGGACTAAATATTACCTTGTGTTAATAATAGAAGCGTCAATGCAGACATTTTGACTGCATTAGAATTGCATTATCTTCGCCAATTATTAAAGTCATGCCCCCCTCTATCCTTTACTTTCCCTAAATAAGTCTATTTAACACACATCTTGCTGGGCACACACTGGTTGAATCAACATTGTTTCCATGTCATTTCATCTGTGCCCAGTGGGATATGTTGTTAGAATTTCGATATCATAAACAGAATTTGAGTTAAAAGCAGTTGGAAAAGGACATGTCATTCCCCTCTCTGCCCCTCGTTCACTGTACAGCTGATGATGGCCCATCAAATCGCAACTAGACCTACACCTAAACTCTATTGAAACACATTTCACACATATAATTCTATAGTCTACAGACTAGATTCAATTGACAATAGTCTGCTGGGTGACAATATTAATTGTGAAATCATATACAGTTGAAGTCTGAAGTTTACATACACTTAGGTTGGAGTCATTAAAACATGTTTTTCAACTACTCCACAAATTTCTTGTTAACAAACTATAGTTTTGGCAAGTCGGTTAGGACATCTACATTGTGCATGATACAATACATTTTTCCAACAATTGTTTACAGACAGATTATTTCACTTATAATTCACTGTATCACAATTCCAGTGGGTCAGAAGTTTACATACACTAAGTTGACTGTGCCTTTATTCAGCTTGGAAAATTCCAGAAAATGATGTCGTGGCTTTAGAAGCTTCTGATAGGCCAATTGACATCATTTGAGTCAATTGGAGGTGTACCTGTGGATGTATTTCAAGGCTTACCTTCAAACTCAGTGCCTCTTTGCTTGATATCATGGGAAAATCTAAAGAAATCCGCCAAGACCTCAGAGAAAGAATTGTAGACCTCCACATGTCTGGTTCATCCTTGGGAGCAATTTCCAAACGCCTGAAGGCACCAAGTTCATCTGTTCATACAGTAATACGCAAATATAAACACCATGGGACCACGCAGCCGTCATACCGCTCAGGAAGGAGACACGTTCTTTCTCCTAGAGATGGACGTACTTGGGTGTGCGAAAAGTGCAAATCAATCCCAAAACAACAGCAAAGGACCTTGTGAAGATGCTGGAGGAAACCGGTACAAAAGTATCGATATCCACAGTAAAACGAGTCCTATATCGACATAACCTGAAAGGCCGCTCAGCAAGGAAGAAGCCACTGCTCCAAAACCGCCATAAAATAAGCCAGACTACGGTTTGCAACTGCACATGGAGACAAAGATCATACTTTTTGGAGAAATTTCCTCTGGTGTGATGAAACAAAAATAAAACTTTTTGGCCATAATGACCATCGTTATGTTTGGAGGAAAAAGGGGGAGGCTTGCAAGCCAAAGAACACCATCCCAACCGTGAAGCACGGGGGTGGCAGCAGCATGTTGTGGGGGTGCTTTGCTGCAGGAGGGACTGGTGCACTTCATAAAATAGGTGCATCATGAGGAAGGAACATTATGTGGATATATTGAAGCAACATCTCAAGACATCAGTCAGGAAGTTGAAGCTTGGTTGCAAATGGGGCTTCCAAATGGACAATGACCCCAAGCATACTTCCAAAGTTGTGGCAAAATGGCTTAAGCACAACAAGAGTATTGGAGTGGCCATCACAAAGCCCTGACCTCAATCCTATAGAAAATGTGTGGTGGACAGAACTGAAAAAGCATGTGCGAGCAAGGAGGCCTACAAACCTGACTCAGTTACTCCAGCTCTGTCAGGAGGAATGGGCCAAAATTCACCCAACTTATTGTGGGAATCTTGTGGAAGGCTACCCGAAACGTTTGACCCAAGTTAAACAATTTAAAGGCAATGCTACCAAATACTAATTGAGTGTATGTAAACTTCTGACCCACTGGGAATGTGATGAAAGAAATAAAAGCTGAAATAAATTATTCTCTCAACTATTATTCTGACATTTCACATTCTTAAAATAAAGTGGTGATCCTAACTGACCTAAGACAGGGAATTCTACAAGGATTAAATGTCAGGAATTGTGAAAAACTGAGTTTAAATGTATTTGGCTAAGGTGTATGTAAACTTCCGACTTCAACTCTATGAAGAGATGGGCCAGCACAGTTTGGAATTGACACAGAGGAAGGGGAAACAGATAACCAAAAAGGGACTTTTTCAAGTCTTCCTTTGGTCACATGCCGGTAAGACGTTTAGATATTTATATAGTACCAGTAGATTCTGAGGTTTCCAAAACACTTCCCTTTTGCCAAACAGACCTCACTCTCAAAATTCAGGAGATTATTTCAAAGTTTAACTTTCTCCAAGAATAACTGCTGTTCCATGTGCCCCACGGGTGATGAGCACACAGCACTATATACCCGTCACCTACGCACAAGACTAGTAAGATAATACAACTTCAAATATGCTATTCTGTTCCTTTGAAATACATTTTCTTAGTCCATAATGTTTCATAAAACCTGCCAAAACTAAATTCTAATGGATTTCTATGTGATGGATGTAACACTTAAATGATGGTGGAGTTATTTTTTCAGATAGCCTATAGTAACATAAACTAATGAAAATGCTATTGTGTTCTTTAAAAAAAAAAGTGTATTCTAATGTTACCCATGACCTTCATAAACACAACCAAAATAATTATTTTTGCAAAGCACAAATGAAATGTTGGCTATTTATTAGACTGTTAGAATGTCAAAATGATTGGTCATTGGCTCAGAACGGGATGACTCGAGGCCAGGCTCTTCTAGGAACATCTTAGCTGCTGACCTCATCAGATTTTAGAATGACACAGTATAGACTGATGCCTTTTGTGGGGGTTGCATGGCAGTCTTTTACGGTTTCATGTGTGATTGGCACAGGCAGTGCCGTTTCTAGGTATAAGCGGCATAAGCACCCGCTTAGGGCCCTGTGGCTGTAAGGGGGCCCACAACCCCCCAAAAAATGTAAGTCAGTCGGGGTCTCAACTTACTGTTAGTGAGGGTAGTAGAACACACAATTTTGAAATGTGGTTGTCCATCAGCAGTTATCCTTTTGTTATGTCAGTTACTGACTGGCCCATGTCCGTTAACATTGTATAGATAGCTGGCTAGACTAACTTACCTAGCAATGTAACCTTGTAGTAATCATGGTGGCATTACTGACCTGGGCACACAAGGCACGTGCCCAGGAGCCCTGATCTCTAGGGAGTGCTGGTTGAATTTGTTATTCACTCCCACTCTGATATCATATTAACATGGCATAAGTCATGGCAAAATGTGTACAATTGCAGGAAATTAGTTTTAAAACTGCAAAAATCTCTCTGGCCCATGGAAAAATTGGTATAATTCCAGACAAATTGCTTTAAAACTCAACATTTTCTGTACGGACTGTGGCAAGTGTGTAGAATTGCAGGACATTAAAGATGCAGTCTGTGATCTTAAGCACTTACAAATTCATAAAATATTGTACAAATTGGAATTCGCAACATATCATACGAAATGGATGACGAAATGGATGACGTTGTAGGCCAACACAATTGTGTACAATTTTCAGGGACCTGTTTGGCTCTTGAGCACTACTTTCAGAATTAATGGCTGAAATTATACAAAACCTCTAGCATCACTAACTTTAAAGCTGCACATTTTTCTCTCCACAGCCAAGAGGGGTGCCACTAAAATGTTTTGCCCACGAGGTGAGGGGGGGCCCCCCAACCAAATCTCCCTTAGGGACCGGTCCCCAAAAAAGCTAGAAACGGCCCTGGGGACAAATATGTGTTAATTAATAGCTCTCCAAAGCCAACTCCCCTCTGCCAGAAAGGGGTGTGATGTTCCATAGATAATAACAGGGTGTAACCGCAAGTCAGTGTGCACGCTGCTGTGCTTGTACATGTGAACGGTGACGGAATGCTCATATGATGTGTTTGAATTTGCAGCAACAAAGTAGCCATATAATCCACCAGAGAAGTATAAACACTGTCTGGAGTACAGCTCTTTCGGGGATTGTTCTCTAAGAGTTTTCGCTTTTCTAATCATCGGCATCAATCATCTAATCATCAGGCTGCAAAGGCATCAATTTAATCCTTAACTAGATTTAATGGTGAGAAGGCAGAAAAAAACTTGGAAAATATGCATACTTTGTTAATGAAACACCATTTTCAACCACCATGCTAAAGTGGCTAATGCCTAGGAATTCTAGTCCCAGATGTTGGGTATAGTCTTCAGCCAATCAGGTTGCAGCAGTCTTGTTTACCCCTGGCTGCATGCAGGGCACAACACCAGTTAGTAGAATAAGCTGCTGTTGGTGGTGGGAAATTGTGTTTCATACAGAAAGTACACATTTTCACCGTTTTTTTCCGCCTTTTCGCTGTTAAATTTAGTTAATGAGGAAATCGAGGCATGGTAGCCTGAATGGAGAGTTGTTTATGTACGAACCGGTCCACGGGGGTTAGGAGTGTATTGCTTGCTGCATACAATGTGTTTGGACGGTAAGATGAAACCATCAATACCAGATCAATATCGCCATCTGCCCGCCTTTGGGCTAGCTATACCTCAAAATTGTAATACGCGAAATCCAGTGCCGGAGTTTCCGGTATGAGGACGAGAAAGACAAGGGGTGTAGCGCATCTCTCGGATTCTACCATATCTACCACATCGTCGCTGTCGCAGCCTATGGAACACGCGATCAAGTGAAGTGGTTACGTTTTGTGATGCAGGCACCTACGCATCGCCAAGCGGTGGGACTTTTTAGGCTATTTACGCAACCTTGAATAGCCGACCCCCTGCTCTGGGCAGATGATGAGACATATTTGTGGTGAAAGTCAGGGCTGTCATAACGGATATCGGGAAGCTGGGAGGTAAGCGGGTCTTTGGATCTAATCTACCTTCTTGAATGTTGCGCACAGCGCCTATGATAAACCGACATGTATCCAGTAGAAATTATATAAAAGGTAGCCTAAGTTATCATAGAAGGTGAATAGGAGGGGTACTGCGGAAAGATTGTCGGGCGACGGTTATGTCATCTTGCCTGGAAACCAGACGTTGAATTGCATAGATTCTATGTCGGGCAAAAATTTGCGTTTGAATCAGATACATTTCCTCTACATGCCATAATGTTGAATACAATTATATTTCAACATATTTTACCGGTTGTCAATGCGGTTTGTCCTTTTGGCGGTATTAATGTGATACAATATCAACAGGTAAGTATAACTAGGCTACATCAACTTTTCATAGCACTGGTTACATTCCGATTTGTATCACCTACAACATGCGCACAAGATGAAAAATACATGCACGCATACTTGCCTAGCTCGTGTACATGTTTACTTGGTTCTGCCTCAGGTGATATAAATCTAAATGCACTAAGAGTGCTTTTAAAATTGTATGTAATTATACTTTCCTGTGGATATATTGTCTCATATTCCTACCGCCAAGAGGACCAACTGCATGGACAACCGGTAAAATAACTTTTTAAAATATCATTTTATGCAACATTGGTTTGTTGAGGTCATGAGAGGAAACTTTCCTGACTCAAACGCGCATTTAAATTTCTAAGTGGCCTACTTTCTAAGAAACTAAATGGCCTACTTTCAGTTTTACTGACACTGTTGAATCTGACCAAATGGGACTCGTATCTTATTATGAGGATTCCACATTTCTGTTAGCGCATTAGTCAGCCCTTTTGGGAGTGTGTTTTGTCATACTGCAGCATATCTCTATTCTAGCTAGATTAGTGGCCATTTCTAACAATATAGGCAATTATTGTGTTGGGGGGATGAAACATTGAGAATCTCGATCCTGTTCCCTTTGCTCTCTCTTCCTGGGACAGAGGTGGATTTTGGGTAATGTGCTACGATCCTCAAATCAATTAGTGTGTATATGTTTATGCAAATTCTGCTTCTCTATTGTTTACCAAACCTCACACTTTCACAATACTTTCGAGCGCTAGAGGAGTATTCCCTAATTTTTCCTTAATAGGTGAGGATTTTTTAAATAATTGTCGGCAGGGTTCTGTTTATATCATGAGAAAGGAATCTAAAAATGTTACGATCCAAAAATCCTTCAGCTCCACTTTTCTTGAAAGGCTCGTGAAAGCAGATGTTTTTCACTAACGCCTTCATCACACCGACCGTGACGTTGCGTTTTGGTACACCAGAAGTACATTCGTTTCCAATGGAACGCTGCGTTTGCCTTGCAGCATTGCGTTCTGTGTGGTCCATACATCGAACGTCTGCGTCAAACTGTATGTGTAGACGGCTTGACAGAAATGGTAGCAGAAGGTGAACGTTGAACTTTTGTTGCACACATATCCAGATGACGCTTTCGGTGGGATCAAGACATAACACCTGACTTCTTTCAAGCATACCACAATTCTCCAGCCCCGCAGCAGTGAAATAATTTTAAACGCAGAATGAAGTTATCATCCCTTCAACTGTTGAGGCCTGTTGTCTTTCACTGGCCTCCCGTGACAGAACAGTTTGAATGCTGACACTGTGAGCATTGTTCCAAAAAGCGCTTGGTTGCAGTTAACAGTATGTGCTGGGTGAACAATGTCCTTCTTCGACCTCTGACTGTGCTCTTTATGTGAACTTGCAATGGCAGCCTGGGCCAAAAACGTTGTGACAGTATGTTCCATGCATTATCTAACCAATGAACAAGCTTTTCAAGGGCTTCACAAGTGCTGTGCAATCTCAGCTGTGGCAGTTAAAAACTGTCTGATAAAGCCTGGTAATTGTATGGATTAAGCTCACCTCTTGTGTGTGGAGGAAACAAGTTGAGACTCAAGAAGCTACACTTTTGGACAATATGAAAGGGGCGTGTCAAAACAGACCCTTCAGATTCCTGTGTTTTATTTTTCCTGTGTATTTTTGAACCAGCTTGAAAGTGATTATTCCGTTTCTGAACCGGAACTGAACTTGAGGAGAATACAATGCATGATAAAATGGCAGGAAACAAAGATTGATGTGTCAACATATTGTATAACACGTGTCAAACTCATTCCACAGAGCGCCGAGTGTCTGGGGGTTTTCCCTCCTCCCTTGTACTTGATTGAATTAAGGTCACTAATTAGTAAGGAACTCCCCTCACCTGGTTGTCTAGGTCTTAATTGAAAAGAGAAACAGGAAGTCACTAGGCACTCCGTAGAACGAGTTTGACACCCATGTTGTACAATGACCCAGCTTCTGACACATACTTTTTACACTGACACCCCCCCCCCCCCCCCCCAACAAGCAACTCTGGCTGCTTTTTTTTTGGGAGATATCCGAGACATGTCACAAGATTGTCTCCACAACCTTGGCTCCTATCAACTTGATAAGTGGCATCTCTCACAACTCAGATGGCCAGTGTGTGTGAAGTAATGGCTCAGGGAAGCTGTCCCTTAGCTTTGACCATAGCTGTGCCAGTTGCTGTATCTGTGGTTGGGCTTTATAATGGCCAACCTGCCCTCCGGACGGTTGCAGTTCAGCAGAACCGGAGCAAAATGACCTCATTAATATCATGTGACCAGAATCTTTAAACCCAGGGGTCTACCAAGATCTTGGCCCCTTTGTTATGTAGGCAAAGCATTCTTTAAAATATGTTTAACACCAGTTTGGGGAAGGACAGGCCTTGGAAACTGCTTACAATGTGCAAGAGCTCTCTCTCTCTCGGTGAATGTGCTGTGTGTTTGAGTGAATAGGCCTATATGAAAGGGGAAGAGCAAATGTGTTTTTGAGGATGTTAAATGTACATTAAGTTTAAATGCAGTATGTGTAAGTCATAACCTGCTGGGACCAGGGTTAAATACTTTTGACCTGTGATAATGGTGATCTGTTAACTCTGACAAATGGATTTTATGGAGGCAAAGGTTTTTCATTAGTCTGGTAGGCGTATGTATAGCTGTTCCATACGAACACAACAGAGGATCTGAGGCAAGGCTAGAATCTCATTACAATGTTTTGTCCAAACCTTTTTAAGTGATTAGATAGTATCCTACTACATTATTAAATTCTCATTGTCCTGATGCTTCTTTTACCCTTCTCATTTTAATGAACTAGATTGATCGTGTGCTTTAGACCGTTGTAAAGTATTCACGTACACAGTCTGGGTCCACAATGGTGCCCCTGAGAGAGAGGCTTCCTCACTATGGCCAAATAGAGCAGAGCTCAGCTCTCTCCCTCTCTTTCTCTCTGTCAGTCATTATCTCCACAGACCAGTCATTCAGTTGGCACTGCTACCCCTTTCTCTCTTTCTCTCTCCCCTCCTCTCTCATTCCTTTCCTCTTCTGTCTCTCTCTCTCTCTCTCTGTCTCTCTCTCTGTCTGTCTCTGTCTCTGTCTCTCTCTCTCTCTCTCTCTCTCTCTCTCTCTCTCTCTCTCTCTCTGTCTCTCTCTCTGTCTCTCTGTGTGTGTGTTAGTTAACAATGTGTGTCTGTGCTATTGTGAGAGGCATCTGTCACCACCCAGAATGCACTCTGTTCATGCTCAGCAGAGCCCCGATCAAGTTGGTTGGACTAGCTCCTCTCGCTCTGCAACCCTGACATCATGTGACATTATATTGTTCCCACTGGTGCCTTTCGTGGCTTCAATTCACTATTACTCTACCATTGTATACTTTGTATACACGTTGAGGTCAGTTATTGTGTTCCGTATGCTAGGCAGAAGGGAGGCGTTGTTTTGTTTTTGTTGCAGAGTAATCTTTGCACAGTAGCTGACAGCAAACGTTAATGGAAATCCTCTGTGAGTGACTGATGCTTAGGCTCCTCGTGTGCACGCGGTGGTGCCACTGTATAGCTGTGTCATAACTAAAACCTAAGAAGCTTGAGTTAATGTCAGCGGCATGCAAGTCATCCCATCTCTCTCATACCCAGGTTCTCCTGCTCTGCTTGGCCTTGGCCCTGTCTATCTCCTGTGCCCCCAGGGCCAAGGCCCTTACTGAGCAGCAGCACTTTAATCTGCCTCCATCAGACACCAGCCTGACACACACACACACACACACACACACACACACCTGCTTCACTAAAGCTCCCTAAATCTGTTTAAACCAGGTTAACCTCTCTCTCGTCCTCTAGACAGGCTACTAAAAATGTCCTCCCTTATTCACACCCTCACACATCTCCCTATCATTCCTCCGCCGTGGATCAGGATGAATTCATTCCAGGATTCATCAAAACTAGAAAAGCCTTTTTCCCACGCTGTGTTGCCAGCAACAATAGACTGAGTCATTATTTTATGTCCTGTCCTAAAATGATACGATGGAAATATGGGTTTATTTTATCTCAACTTATTAAACTCAGTGTGTTTGGTCAGTGTAAATAACGTTTTCAGAGATGCTAATCAAATTAGGCTTAAGGGGTCCCTGGGTTTGTACGTGTCACGGTTGTTTCATGCTAGAGGTTTCCCCTCCTGTATCAACGCTTGAGTGTTTATTTTCCCTATAAATGATGTTTCAGAACATAAGAAGTGAAGTTCTCTCATGGCAGAGGATTATTCCTGCATGTTTATAAAGCATGCATTTTATAACACGGGTTTTGTAATAGTTTTCTATTCTAATGGCTTTCTTCTGCTTCTTTCTGCAGTTGATTAAAACTGTGGACATAATCATTTTACCTCACCAAGAAACCTCCTCCGCAGCCAAAGTGTCAACCCTACATCCTGCTCACTGAAGCTCTATTCCAAGAGAGTGATGTGGACTTTGTTTGGTACTATTCATCATTTAAAACTGACTGCAGAAGTAGCAGTCCTCCCTGATCACTAGACCTGATTTGACCGTTAATAGTTTAGCTCAGCCAGCCAGCCCGATTCCTTCTCCCTGTGTCTGATTCAGAGAGGAGCACTGCCCGGCCTCTTCTCCCCACCACCTCCCCTCACGTTGTTGCAGGAGCTGAGTCTCTGCTGCCCAGGGAGGGCTCCCGACATGTCCACCAAGGCGCCCATCTATCTGAAGCGGCGGAGCAGGAAGGGGAAGAAGGAGAAGCTGCGGGACATCCTTTCATCTGACATGATCAGTCCTCCGCTGGGGGACTTCCGCCACACCATCCATATCGGCAGCGGCGGGGGGGACGACGACCTGTTTGGGGACCTGTCCTTCCTGCAGGGGAAGTTCCACCTTCTCCCTGGGCAGCAGGGCCACAACCTGTCTCAGTGCTCCTCCATGTACGCAGAGCCCTTCCAGTTCAGCCGTACTGCCAGCGACAGCGGACACACACCCTCCTCAGAGAGCTCCCCCCTGCTGAAGAACGCCCTCTCGCTGCCCGTCATCGAAGGGGTGCAGGCCATCACCCTACCAGTCACCTCTGCACCTTCCTCCGCCCGCCCCCATCTGCCTCAGAACGCGCCCCCTCCCCCCAAGCCTCCCCGACTGCACCTGGATGATGAGATCCTGACGCCCCGTCACCCAGGCCTGGACTCGTCTTCTCCTTCAGCACAGGCTCCCAGCAAGACGTTCCAGTTCTGCCCGCCCTCCCCCAGGTTGTCATCAGGCGAGGATGTGTGTATCCAGGACCCTTATCTGGATGATGGGGGCCAGGAGCGCCCCTACCTGTCCCATGCAGGCTCCCTGCTCTCCCTGCACCTGGACCTGGGCCCCTCCATCCTGGACGACGTGCTGCAGATTATGGATAGCCAGCGCCTCAGTGGCCTCAACGGAACCTGTCTGCAGGGAGGGCGGCAGGAGCTCTACACCTGACCATGAGAAGCTCTCGGCCCTCTGTCCTCTTACTGACCTCCTTAGTGTATAAGAGGAGGTTCTGACCTCAACCAAGCCTTGCTGGATTACAGGGCTGGATTTGTACAGTAGTACGCTCATATATAGTGCTTTTTTCTGGAACTTAACTTCAGTTGCTGTTAGTGTTTTAAATTGATGTTGAATATCTTTCTACACTTTTCCATGTGAATTACTTAATTTAGTAAGTACGAAATGAAGTGACAATGAGCCAAAAGCTGACACTGTTAAATCTCCTCTACCCTTCCTCCAAAGAGGATATGAAGAATCCGGTGAAAGAATATACTGCTGGTCAGGAACTGAGGTCAGCATGTATCTGACTGGGATCATATTTGTCAGTGGGAGTGAAATGGTATTGTAAAACCTGAAGGTCACAGTTTGAACTGCACCTGAGCTGTAGACTACTGTCCGTGCTCCTGAGATCACAGTTTGAACTGCACCTGAGCTGTAGACTACTGTCCGTGCTCCTGAGATCACAGTTTGAACTGCACCTGAGCTGTAGACTACTGTCCGTGCTCCTGAGATCACAGTTTGAACTGCACCTGAGCTGTAGACTACTGCCCGTGCTCCTGAGATCACAGTTTGAACTGCACCTGAGCTGTAGACTACTGCCCGTGCTCCTGAGATCACAGTTTGAACTGCACCTGAGCTGTAGACTACTGTCCGTGCTCCTGAGATCACAGTTTGAACTGCACCTGAGCTGTAGACTACTGTCCGTGCTCCTGAGATCACAGTTTGAACTGCAAGTAGCGCAAAATTTCAGTCACTGATTAACATTTGCCCTTGTATTTCAAGATAGAAAAATATAATAACATAATGTTGTGGACCGAGCTAACCATTAACATCCCTTAACGCTCAAAGACAGATTGAATGGCTGTAGCATAGCGTATTCTACTGAATGATTAGCTAAGATCACAGTTTGGTGTCTGTCACACAGATTTATCCAGCTTACAAAACTATTCTGGAACTGACATTCTATTCATGGTTGGATATATATATTATCAAAGACACTCTTATTGAAAGATGAACTGTACTACAGGGAGGGTGTCTGCCGAGTGGCGCAGCGGTCTAAGGCACTGCATCTCAGTGCAAGAGGCATCACTACAGACCCTGGTTCGATTCCAGGTTGTATCACAACCGGCCGTGATTGGGAGTCCCATAAAGGTTACATTCATTTAATTTTTTTATGTCTGCAAGGACAACGATCCAGAGTGGTAGAGAAGGTCACCTCCCTGAGTCAGATGTGTCATTTTCCAGCTTTTGTTATTTTTGATGCAAGAATATGAAAGCTGTAACTTTGTATCAGGAGAGACAATGAGTGTTAGAGAGCTCAGTTCCACATCTTTTGACTTTTCAGCAGATCTACAGATAGCCGCTTAAACTGGCCCTCATGCTCTGGTAATTGAGATGTTGGACACGTTTGGAGATTATCTCACCGCTGTAGCCCTCCAAGTGCTTGTGTGCTCTGTACCAACACAGAGAAGTTCCGAATCAGACTTTTACCAATGTTATTTGGAATTCTTGTTACAAGATACAGAGAGAGGATTTTAATTTGAGACAGTTTGCTACAGCAGGAAAATAATACTGTAGCAACAGGACATGTGAATGATTATATGGATCATAATTAATGGACATTCTTGTAAGGGTTGATACATTTTTCAAGTCTGAAATTTGTGGAAGTTACAAACTAATACAGTACAGGGTAGAGTTGCCAGATCACCATTTGCTTCATGGGGTATACAGTACCAGTCAAAAGTTTGGACACAACTACTCATTCAAGGGGTTTTCTTTATTTTGACTATTTTATACATTGTAGAATAATAGTGAAGACATCAAAACTATGAAATAACACAGAATCATGTAGAAACCAAAAAATACATGAGATTCTTCTAAGTAACCACCCTTTGTCTTGATGACAGCTTTGCACACTCTTGGCATTCTCTTAACCAGCTTCATGAGGTAGTCACCTGGAATGCATTTCAAAAAACAGGTGTGCCTTGTTAAGTTCATTTGTGGAATTTCTTTCCTTAATGGGTTTGAGCCAATCAGTTGTGGTGTGACAAGGTAGGGGTGGTATACAGAAGATAGCCGTATTTGGTAAAAGACCAAGTCCATATTATGGCAAGAGCAGCTCAAATAAGCAAAGAGAAACGACAGTCCATCATTACTTTGAGACATGAAGGTCAGTCAATCTATAAGATTTCAAGAACGTAGAAAGTTTCTTCAAGTGCAGTTGTAAAAACCATCAAGCGCCATGATGAAACTGGCTCTCATGAGGACCGCCACAGGAAAGGAAGACCCAGAGTTACCTCTGCTGCAGAGGATAAGTTCATTAGAGTTACCAGCCTCAGATTGCAGCCCAAATAAATGCTTCAGAGAGTTCAAGTAACAGACACATCTCAACATCAACTGTTCAGAGGAGACTGCATGAATCAGGACTTCATGGTCGAATTGTTGCAAAGAAACCACTACTAAAGGACACCAATAATAAGAAGAGACTTGCTTGGGTCAAGAAACATGAGCAATGGACATTAGACCGGTGGAAATATGTCCTTTGGTCTGATGAGTCCAAATGTGAGATTTTTGGTTCAACCGTCGTGTCTTTGTGAGACGCAGAGTAGGTGAACGGATGATCTCTGCATGTGTGGTTCCCACCGTGAAGCATGGAGGTGTGGGGGTGCTTTGCTTGTGACACTGTCTGTGATTTATTTAGGCACACTTAACCAGCATGTCTTCCACAGCATTCTGCAGCGATACGCCATCCCATCTGGTTTGCGCTTAGTGGGACTATCATTTGTTTCTCAACAGGACAATGACCCAACACACTTCCAGGCTGTGTAAGGGCTATTTGACCAAGAAGGAGAGTGATGGAGTGCTGCATCAGATGACCTGGCTTCCACAATCACCAACCTCAACCCGTTTGGGATGAGTTGGACTGCAGAGTGAAGAAAAAGCAGCCAAAAGTGCTCAGCATATTTGGGAACTCCTTCAAGTCTGTTGGAAAAGCTTGTGAAGCTAGTTGAGAGAATGCCAAGAGTGTGCAAAGCTGTCGTCAAGGCAAAGGGTGGCTATTTTGAAGAATCTCAAATATATTTTTGGGTTAATCTCAAATATAAAATATATTTTGATTTGTTTTAACACTTGTTTGGTTACTACATGATTACATATGTGTTATTTCATATTTTTTAATTCCTCACTATTATTCTGCAATGTAGAAAATAGTCAAAATAAAGGAAAATCCTTGAATGAGTAGGTGTGTCAACTTTTGATTGGTACTGTATATTATTTTTCAATATTATTTTAATTAGAATGTAGCAGTCAACTGGAAAATGATAACGGGATATTGATTCTTCACAAACCCAATAACATATGCATGATTATTTGCACCCAGAGGTGCACGGATTCACTTGAACATTGTAGAAAATATTTTGGATGTGAGATGATAGATAATTTAATATAGAACATACATTGGTTCTTTGATAACGGTGGACCAATGATGGTTAGGTTTACCTTGAGGATGGACCAATGGCACAACATGTTGGATTTCCCGTTAACACATTATACCAAGATATACCATATTGTAGGAAAACAGACTACGTTTGTGCGTAACGCTTAACAATGTCATTATAGTCTCATATTAGATTACATTTCTTTATACTTTACTTTGACAAACTCACTGAAGTACAATAAACCCTTTCCTGCACAATAAAATGTTAACATTTACAACAAACCTGTTGGCAAGCATTGTAACAGCATAGTTCCATGAATTACAGCTTTTAAACTGCTCTAATGTCTATGTTTACTTTTGTATATCAACTCATCAGGCCATATCTATCAACATATAATGGTCTCATTCCATAAAATCCACCCTGTGCATGCTTTATGTGATTTCTAAATCAGCTGGAAAAGCCCTTGGACTCCATAGCTGACATTTTGGGAAGAGGACTGTATTAGTAGACATATGCTTCAACTCCGAGAGAGAGAGAGAGAGAGAGAGAGGATGTGATAAGATGTACTGCAGCACAGTCTGATCCGTAGCCCAAGCCTGGTCCAGATACTGGAGCTGTCCTGCTGACCGTGGCCAGGCCAGGATGGTGTTACGTAAGACTGTGTCTGTTTACTCTGGAGCTCCTCAGTACAGTACACCAGCCTCTCCTGCATCGTGGAGGACTGTTGTTGGACTAATGTTGACACTAATAACCTTCACTGGCTTTTACAATCTAGTTAAAGTCGTTATGTACAGTATACGACTATGTGAACATACTTTGGTCTTCCTTTTTTTTAAAGCTGTGAAATATGCTATGCCACCTACGATAATTGAACTCAAGTTATTTTGGCATGTTTCACATTGTATCTATCTACTTGTCCTGACCTTCAAGTAGCTGTTGGTTCTTTTAGAAAGGGATTGCAGCATACAGAACCAAACACATATCGGAATCACCAGATATGAGGCTACACGCAGGGAACTATAGGCACCAAACTTATCAAAGTTTTGTAGATGTCTCTTACATCATAACCTTTGCTGATCTTCCATTTTTGCACAATAATTATGTGTTTGATGATGACTTATCATGCTGCTATCAATTGGCGTATTTTACGTGCTGGGACAAATTATTTACTGGCATCACAAAATTGATTACAAGCTGTAAATGAATAAATGCAATAATATGGTTACAAGAAAAACAACGTCCTTGTTTTGTCTTTTCTGTTGTGTGTTTGCCATGGCCCATCCAGTTTTTTAATAGCTCTGGGAACACCACTGAGACGGGCCCTGCAGGAGGAGGATCTCCGAAGGAGACGGGGGTGAAACCGCTGGGGCAGATGAGGAGAGGGAGAGAACAAAGATATTTATTTGTAACCTTTTCTCTCATGGTGTATTTCTGATCAGAGCAAATAGTTGCAGCAAACAAGTTAAAAACAACGTAAATTTGTTTTCATCTTGATATTTTTTTCTGCCCCTTTGAGCTTGAGTCTTCAAGGAACTTCAGAGATGGAAAGATATTGGGCTCCCGAGTGGCGCAGCGGTCTAAGGCACTGCATCTCAGTGCTTGAGGCGTCACTACAGACACCCTGGTTAGATTCCAGGCTGTATCACAACCGGCCGTGATTGGGAGTTCCATAGGGCGGTGCACAGTTGGCCCAGCGTTGTCCAGGTTTGGCCGGTGTAGGCCGTCATTGTAAATAAGAATTTGTTCTTAACTGACTTGCCTACTTAAATAAAGGTTACATTTAAAAAAATTATTATATTCTAGTGCAGGCGTCACATTTTATTTGACCTTCGTTATACTGGAATAGTTTTGAAAATTAAAACCATGAGAGGAGTTGGGTTTGATGCAGTGGCGGAAACAAGACGCTTTTGTGCCATTCTGGGAATGCCTGGAAGTCCCTATATGCACCGATTCAGATCTTCTACACAAGCTCTTGTGTTTCTCTGCAGAGAAAGCGAAACACAGCGATTGGTGCATTAGCAATGACATGCCAGGAGATTTCTAAGGTGACCTCCAGAATATACTTGTTGATTCTTGAACCACACAATCTATTCCTCTCTAAATTAATCATACTCAAAACCTCACGCTACAGTATAAGTGGAATGTGTCCCCACTGGCCTGGATAAATGATGTAACTGCAAAACAAAAACACCAGTGGCATTCGAAGAAGACCCCTGGTAAGTTTCACAATCAAAAAAGTGTTGTTTTTCACCGTCTCCCTCATTGGCTAGGAACAAGAGCTGTGTGTCTAGAAGCATGGTATACACAGATGTGTTGAGGGGATAAGGATGATGGAAAGGCCTGCCGTGTGCCGATGCCAGCCTCTTTCTCCCTGGCCTGAGTTTAGACCTCCGCTGGGGTGGTATAGCAGGATGAGGTTGTCATGAATAGAGGAAAGGGTTTAACATGAAAGATGCAATACAGGGGCACGGACAGGTCTGAAATTGGGTAGCATTCAGTAAGTTTGACAGTTTACATGTCAGAAGAGCTACCTGAAATCTTTGGCCAGAATGATCCTTTCCTTCCACTTGGTTACATCTCCATCTGCTGGACATTTTAGTATATCACTAGAAGTAGTACATTAATCAGTTATAATAGTAACACTGAAGTCTAAATTACATTACACAAGACATGATTTAATCATGTTGTCTGAAATTTCATAGTGCCTAAAACCCATAGCTGGCTATTGTAACACCCCCCCCCGCGCAGGCGCAAACTATCCACGACAAAGCAAACCAAGATGGCGGCTGTTGTTGAGAATGTTGTCAAACTGTAAGTACTGTTCTTTTCCACCTAGTTAAAGTACGCAAATGTGTTTTACGTTTAAATATAATAAAGGTCGGTGGTAACATATACATGTTTCTGCTATGGTAAATTGCCGAACATGTTCGTTAAAGGAACCGAGTAACTCAGTTATCAAACTGAGTAGTTGAGCTTTGCGGACTGTAGGAAATGGCTAGCCTGTGGTGTAATACGCCGATTATCTTGCAAAACGTTTTGTCTGTTGCAACAGAAACCGTTTACTCCAAACGGAAAACGCAAACGAGAGTTTATATTGGACAAATATAGGTAGGTCCCTCCCCGTTTCGTTTTTAAATGGCAAACGTTATCCGTAATGAATAAACCCCAGCTAGTTAGCCATCTGTGTCAGCACAGAGTCAACACTCAGCAGGTCAGCTAGCTAACGTTTTGTCAATAGTTGTGGTTAATGAACACATCGAAAGGAACCAAATCTCATTATTTAACCAAACGTCGGGCACAAGTTAGCAAATGTACATGAAGAAGTGCAGTCATTGTGGTAGCGATCTAATGTTGCTAGCTAACTAGCAAGTCACTGACCCGCTTTACTCTCACCGTGTGTGTTTTCAAACTCCCCTTTTGAATTAGTAGGATTACGGATAGAGAGTTGCGGATATCCCGTTGGCAACTTGGTTGTTACGTTTAGCTTCTTAGAGTGCATAGAGACTGTTGTTGTAGTATGTAAGGTTAGGCCTACTAGTTAGAAATTAGTCCAGGTCTTGTACAATATGTGTTCTGAATTTATCTGCTGACACTGTCTGCAGATGTTGTCCTGGCATGCTTTTATGTGGAATGCATGTTTTGTTGCGCTTTACAACAGGAAGTCCATGTGTCACCACAATGCATTAGTCACTATAAAAGTAATGTCTTTGGGGCAGTGTTAAAGATAACTTTTGCCGAAGGAGTTCGGTGATATGAATCAGATGTGGTTTTCATCAAGACAATACAACCAAGTTATTACAACCAGTTATTACGCTTATTTCCCAAAAGCTTTCGTATCATTTTGCATAAAATAGATTTAAAATGATAGTATTACGAAGCTTTCAGGACACCCCACAGAGCATTTAGGTAAGTAAAAAAATGTGTTTCACTCATGCGGATTCGTGTTGAAAATCTGAACCAGCAGAGGCTGTGCTTCATACCAGGCAGACGCCGTTGCCAAGCCAACAAAAGAGCACCTGCTGACACATTCTCACCAGTTACTAAGTCCAGGGACACAATTACATAGTTTGCTTGCCTGCTGCTCCGAGGTGCCAGCATAAAAGGGACAATAAGGGTTTTAGCTGAGGCTGTGATAAAGGCTTTGAAGTTTTAATTATTTTGAGCCTATTTTACGGCATAGTAGAGAGGTAGCCTAGAATTCAGATAGCATGAGGTGGTAGGACCACATACCACACCTACCCCTATGGTAGAGAAACGAACCAGGTACTGTCAGTGCATGAATGTATACTTCTTATCACAGTATACACAGGCAGTCTGTTTCATAGTGCTAACTTGTCCCTGGCTGCTCCTCTCTGTGTGAGGGTGCAGGCTTGGAGAGCAGTACTACAGAGATGCCATGGAGCAGTGCCATAACTACAACGCCCGGCTATGTGCGGAGAGGAGTGTTCGAATGCCCTTCCTGGACTCTCAGACTGGAGTGGCGCAGAGCAACTGCTACATTTGGATGGAGAAGAGACACAGGGGACCAGGTTAGAAATACAGTACGCATACACACTAACTGTAAGTCGCGTAGGAGTTTTCTTTCAGAACTACTGAGTTCACAGATTCGAGTAGTAGGCTATGTCATTCACCACCTTCTCATGATCTGGAGATGAGAACAAGAGAGAGCACTGTAGTTCAAGCCCTCTGGAGAACTTGGGTTGAGCTATGTAAGCTGAAACATTAAACCAAGTCTTTTAGATATGTCACAGTAAATGCCTTTTGATGGGTCCACATAAGTCTAGAATGTATTTAGTTGTAGGTACACTTCAAATGTTTTATTTTCACATGCTTCGTAAACAACAGTTGTAGACTAACACCGTACCCAAACCGTCCGCGCCATCGTGCGCACATTTATTTTGTCCCCCCACACCAAACGCGATCATGACACGCAGGTTAAAATATCAAAGCAAACTCTGAACCAATAAAATTAATTTGGGGACAGGTCGAAAAGCATTAAACATTTATGTCAATTTAGCTAGCTAGCTTGCAGTTGCTAGCTAATTTGTCCTATTTAGCTAGCTTGCTGTTGCTAGCTAATTTGTCCTGGGATATAAACGTTGAGTTATTTTACCTGAAATGCACAAGGTCCTCTACTCCGACAATTAATCCAAATACAAAACGGTCAACCAAATCGTTTCTAGTCATTTCTCCTCCTTCCAGGCTTTTTCTTCTTTGGACTTTATATGGCGATTGGCATCTAATAGTATTACCACGACCGACCTCAGTTTGTCTTTCATTCACCCATGTGGGTATAACCAGTTACCAAGTTTCTTGGGGTAAGTCTCTATGACCTTGGCACATCTAGCCACCATTCTTCAAGGCAAAACTGCTCCAGCTTCTTCAAGTTGGATGGGTTCCGTTGATGTACAGCAATCTTTAAGTCATACCACAGATTCTCAATTAGATTGAGGTCTGGGTTTTGACTAGGCCATTCCAAGACATTTAAATGTTTCCCTTTAAACCACTCGAGTGTTGCTTTAGCAGTATACTTAGGGTCATTGTCCTGCTGGAAGGTGAACCTCCATCCCAGTCTCAAATCTCTGGAAGACTGAAACAGGTTTCCCTCAAGAATTTCCCTGTATTTAGCACCATCCATCATTCCATCAATTCTGACCAGTTTCCCTTTCCCTGCCGATGAAAAACATCCCCACAGCATGATGCTGCCACCACCATGCTTCACTGTGGGGATGGTGTTCTCGGGGTGATAAGAGGTGCTGGGTTTGCGCCAGACATAACTATTTGTCAATATATCAAACTCAACGTGTAATATCCTGAACTTGACAATACATCAAGTATGTTTCCTTAAAAGTGACTTAAACCACAAACACAGCTTTTACCAGCCAAAGTACCTGAACACAAAGTACACACAATCTCACATACTGACACACATACAGTGCATTCGGAAAGTATTCAGACCCCTTCACTTTTTCCACTTTTTGTTACGTTACAGCCTTATTCTAAAATTGATTAAAAAAATACATTTTCCTCATCAATCTACACTCAATACCCCATAATGACAATGCAAAAGGTTTTTAGACATTTTTGCAAATTGTGTAAAAAAAAACACACAACTGAAATACCTTATTTACATAAGTATTCAGACCCTTTGCTATGAGACTTGAAATTGAGCTCAGGTGCATCCTGTTTCCATTTATCATCCTTGAGATGTTTCTACAACTTGATTGGAGTCCACCTGTGGTAAATTCAATTGATTGGACATGATTTGGAAAGGCGCACACCTGTCTGTATAAGGTCCCACAGTTGACAGTGCATGTCAGAGCAAAAACCAAGCCATGAGGTCGAAGGAATTGTCCATAGAGCTTTGAGACAGGATTTACCTTGATGGCCAAAAAGCTCAATTTTAGTCTCATCTGACCAGAGTACCTTCTTCCATATGTTTGGGGAGTCTCCCACATGTCTTTTGGTGACACCAAACGTGTTTGCTTATTTTTTTTCTTTAAGCAATGGCATTTTTCTGGCCACTCTTCCATAAAGCCCAGCTCTGTGGAGAATACGGCTTAAAGTGGTCCTATGGACAGATACTCCAATCTCCGCTGTGGAGCTTTGCAGCTCCTTCATGGTTATCTTTGGTCTCTTTGTTGCCTGTCTGATTAATGCCCTCCTTGCCTGGTCTGTGAGTTTTGGTGGATGGACCTCTTTTGGCAGGTTTGTTGTGGTGCCATATTCTTTCAATTTTTTAATAATGGATTTAATGGTGCTCTGTGGGATGTTCAAAGTTTCTGATATTTTTTTTTATAACCCAACCCTGATCTGTACTTCTCCACAACTTTGTCCCTGACCTGTTTGGAGAGCTCCTTGGTCTTCATGATGCCGCTTGCTTGGTGTATATATAGGGCACCACCAAGGGATCATGTGACACTTAGATTGCACACAGGTGGACTTTATTTAACTAATTATGTGACTTCTGAAGGTAATTTGTTTGCACCAGATCTTATTTAGGGGCTTCATAGCAAAGGGGGTGAATACATATGTACGCACCACTTTTCCGTTTTTTATCTTTTAAAATTAGTAATTTTAAGTAATTTTTTTTGCTTCACACAAAATAGTCCAAATTGGTATGTCCATTACATGAAATCCAAATAAAAATCAATTTCAATTACAGGTTGTAATGCAACAAAATAGGAAAAACGTCAAGGGGGATGAATACTTTAGCAAGGCACTGTATTTTAACGCTTGGCAGCGCAGACTCTTGTTGGTGCGCGCGAGCAGTGTGGGTGCAATAATTCAATAACTTGTATTTTAAGTTTATTTTGCGACGCGAGCGGTGTGGTCAGCATGTAAGAGTGAAATGCTTACTTACGGCCCTTCCCAACAATGCAGAAAGAAAAATATAGAAAAACAATAACACAAGTAGTAAATACATAATGAGTAACGATAACATGGCTATATACAGTGCATTCGGAAAAGTATTCATACCCCTTGACTTTTTCCACATTTTATTTACGTTACAGCCTTATTCTAAAATGGATTAAATCGTTTTCCACCTCATCAATCTACACACAATACCCCATTAAAAAAAATGTTTTTTAGAAATGTTTGCAAATGTATTAAAAATAAAAACAGATCACATTTATATAAGTATTTAGACCCTTTACTCAGTACTTTGTTGAAGCACCTTTGGCAGCGATTACAGCCTCGAGTCTTCTTGGGTATGACGCTACAAGCTTGGCACACCTGTATTTGGGGAGTTTCTCCCATTCTCTGCAGATCCTCTCAAGCTCTGTCATATGGTGTATTGTCTGTAGATTGACCAAGATTTTTTTATTTAATCCATTTTAGAACACAGCTGTAACGTAACAAAATGTGGGGAAAGTCAAGGGGTCTGAATACTTTCCGAAGGCACTGTATGCATGTGCTGTCACTGTGGGGACATAGGGTGCTCACTAACATGCAACTATCTGTCCTCTCTCAGGCATGGCCCCAGGACAGTTGTACACCTACCCATCCCGCAGGTGGAGGAAGAAAAGACGAGCCCACCCCCCAGAGGATCCCCGGCTCGTCTTCCCTCCTCTAAAGTCAGGTACGTCCTTATCATGACATACTGCGCTGCTTAATAATACTAAAGCTGTGTTGACATGTTTGTGTGCCCCTCTGTGCATCATTTTCCTGTTTGTTCTTTACTCATGTGTAAAGGTTGTTTGTGGTTCTCCCTGTCTGTAGAGCTGGACTTGGGGTTAAAGAAGGATTCCCTGTCCTCTGATGGCAGCAGTCTGGAGGCCCTGCTGAAGGGAGAACCCCTGGACAAACGGGTTCCTCCGGAGCTCCGAGGGCCTGAGGAGGAGTCCAGTCTGACAGACTACACTGGTGGGGCGGTCACCCCTGCAGCACGCATCAGAAAGGTAACGTAGCCTGCTGTGGTTGGATGGACCGTGTGTGATACCTAGCTTGTTTACTACTCCTCCAGTGACACTAGCTACTACAGCTACATGCATTCCTCTGTCAACACAGAGAGTCCTGGAGCCAGATGACTTCCTGGATGACTTGGAGGATGAGGACTATGAGGAGGACACCCCAAAAAGAAGAGGCAAAGGAAAGGGAAAGGTGAGCGAAGCTATTCTAAACCAATAATTGTTAGTGATGTTAAGGGCATGTCATCTGAAATGGTGTCCAGTGCGGCAACATGACTGTACCTATGATATTGGGGATGGTGTGTTATGACGGTGTGTTTGTCCACAGGGTCGTGGAGTAAGCAGTGCCAAGAAGAAGCTGGACGCTGCGGCGGCTGCGCTGGAGGACAAGGACAAGCCCTACTCCTGTGACAGTGAGTCCCAGGGGGGTGCAGCAGAGCCTGGGTGGGGAACAGTGGGAGTACAGATGGGCCTTTGCAGAGGGGGCTACTCTCTAGGAACTCTCATCCTGGGAAGCAGTCAGTCTGTTGTTTTTAGCTCCTGAAATTGTCATCTCTTGCAGCTGAAACTCAGACACTCGGGCGCATTGTTGATGCCTTTCTGATTCTCTCTGTCTGTGACTGTACTTCTGAGTCTTTCTGTCTATGCTCTCTCTCTCTCCTCTCTTTCAGACACTTTCAAACAAAAGCATATTTCAAAACCTTCTGAAAGAGGTATATTTCTCTCGCATTTCTTTTTCCTCTGCCTCCAGTCCAGTCTGCTTAATGCATGTTTGTTTTTCTCTCTCTGTGTGTGTTGGCTAAATGTAGAACACTGAGATTAGTTGAACCCATAGACTAGGCTAAATGTAGAACACTTTGAGATTAGTTGAACCCATAGACCATGCTAAATGTAGAACACTTTGAGATTAGTTGAACCCATAGACCATGCTAAATGTAGAACACTTTGAGATTAGTTGAACCCATAGACCATGCTAAATGTCGCTGCCTCCCCTCATCCACTAAATGGCTCTCATTTAAGGTAAAATTCAATTGACTTGAAGTCAAAGTTAACTTGATATGCTTGAGAGTGGATTGTAAATGTGTAGTGTGGAGATGCCTTCTCTGTGCTTGGTTTCCACCACAGTTTAAGTAGCAGTGTAAATTTGTATTATTTTATCCTAATTTACATTTAGGCTACTCCAACAGTAGTTTGTCTTCAGGACTGTCTTGGCTCTGTATTGCACACTTATTACACACACTACAGCCAATCAACTGTTGGCTATATGTTTGTCATAATCTGGCTTTGTGTCTCTTAATTTAGTATGTCTCATTTGCATTTCTTTAAAAAATAAAGGAGAGCCGCACACTCATTTTGCATTTCTTAACTCAATTACTTTTTTCTTAACTCATCTACGTCCTGTCCTGTCTCGTCCTCCTCACCTGTTTCTTAGAGTGAAGTAGTGCCTCTGCGTTTGTTTTGAACCACCAGCTTGGGGCTGTGTGGGTCCTGGTGTGAGAGTGCCTATGCAATGCCTGTGGGTGGGAGGAATGTTGTTAAGAGCCTTGTCCATTCAGAAGAATACTAACCTGGGTTCTGCACCATGGCCTTTGACTGGCAGGCTGGGAAAGGGACAGGGGGCTGGGAGCTGACCTAGTCAGTAATCTTGCCCCTCTAGAAATCAGATGAAGAAATGAGAGGGTGATTGAGTGAGTGGAGGGATTAAGAGAGCGTGGGAGGGCGAGCGAGAGGAAGGGAGGGAGGAAGTGTTTGGTCTGCTGGTACATCTTATGCTAGACCTGAGGCTGGGGCAAAACACTGACATCTTTGTTTCCACGACTCAGACAGTCCCACCACAAATCCATCTATTTATAACCCTGAGTATTAGTCTAGTCTAGACTCCTCATGCCATTACCAAAGCACCAGAGTTCTAGTCTGGCACAGGAAGAGTAATCTTCATTCAAGTTATTAGTACTAATCTAAGCTGTTTGGTCCATTCATTAAAACAGACTCCATCAGGCTAAATTCTAGAAGCTAGATTGAGATCTCTCCAATGGTTTTGTCTGCTGAAAAGATTCATTCCCACGAACGGATCTCGCCTTCTCCGCTCCTGTTGAAATTGAATTGCGCAATTGTCATTCAGGGCCACAGATGGTCCCTCGCCTCCAGCTATTGAGTGCAAATTGAAACGTCTGGAAATGTAATATCACTCTTCCAAGATGAGCCAGTGCAGACTGGAGGGTAGCAGAGTTATGGACGTGCTGAAACTGTTTGACTAAGTGGGAGGATAGGCAAAACAGCAGGCCATTGCAGAGGACAGGAGTGCATGGATATGATTTTTAGCATCAGTAAATGCCACGGCAAGGTCAGATCCGAGCGATTAGGAAACAATGTACTCTGACCTCGTATGAAGGCTACTTAATTGTTTACGTATGTTTTTGTTTTCACACGTGTTGTGTTTGGGGGTTTCTCTGGCAGTCTGTGGGAAGCGTTACAAGAATCGTCCGGGCCTGAGTTACCACTACACCCACTCCCACCTGGCTGAGGAGGAGGGAGAGGACAAGGAGGAGCCTGAGGTCCACACCCCCACTCCGCCCCAGCCTGAGGAGCCTAAGAGTAAGTGACCAGTCATTGGTGGGGTCATTTATAGATCATTGATTGGCCATGTCCAAAATCGGTCTTGCCTACTACTTACTAAAAATAAATACTGTGTATAATCGTACTACATACTATTTAGAACGTACTGTTTAGTACAACATAATGCAGTTAGCAACAAATATCAACATCCTAGGCTTTCCAATCCTGAGAATACATAATCTAATACGCAATTGTGTTGATTCCCGCCATTCGTTCATTTGGGTACAGTGCGTCCCGTTATCTCATTATCAGCTGTAGTCAAACACACGCGAGTCTGGAAAGACGATTCTCTTCCTCAAAAGTGTGGAGCAAATTTTACTAGATGAAAAGCCGAAATTAGTATGAATGACATCCTGGCATTTAAAGCATACAATATTTTCCAAATTTCACATACTATAAAATGTTCGTTTTTCATATAGCGAAAATGCGTTCTATTTAGAACACAAGTATAGATATTCGGACACGGTCAATGACACTGGATCCTTGTTAATCAATAACCTTTAAATGCATACATTGTTTTATTCTGTGTCTCTCCCTCACAGCACCCAAGAAAGGTCCCGATGGTTTGGCGATACCCAATAACTACTGTGACTTCTGCCTGGGAGACTCTGCCCTCAACCAGAAGACGGGCCAGTCAGAGGAGCTGCAGTCCTGCTCAGACTGTGGGCGTTCGGGTAACCACACCACCCCTGGCCTTTACACTGAGAAACAGGGATAACCTCGGCATTTGAGACCATTTTGTATGGGCGTGTGTGAGTGGTAGTCTTTACTTTAGGATCCGTATTGAGTGTGTTCAGAGTCAGACGCGCGATGGCATAATTACAAAGACCAGCAGTAATGACAGTGGCAGACAGGGTTTGTCCTGTGAGACCCATTCTCTGTGTCCAACCCAGGCCACCCATCCTGCCTGCAGTTCACCCCCGTGATGATGGCTGCAGTGAAGACCTACCGCTGGCAGTGCATTGAGTGCAAGTGCTGCAACATCTGTGGCACCTCAGAGAACGACGTGAGTTCACCTGCAGGCGTCATGCTTATTACCGTTGGATAAATGAAGTGCACTGTATATTTAAAATGAAGTGGTGCGCTGTGAACTGCGTTGTATAATGAGCCTGTGGTCTTTCGTCCAGGACCAGCTTCTGTTCTGTGATGACTGTGATAGAGGCTATCACATGTACTGTCTCAGCCCCCCTATGGCTGAACCTCCAGAAGGTAAGAGCAGGATGTGAACAACATGTCTGTTCCACAATGTTGGCTGAAATGGGCTTTTTCACAGCCACTGCCCCATTTGCCTGTCTAATAAGGGAGATTTGAGTCAACAGCTCTTTTGGTAACGAGTGTTGTGGGTTTCCTCTCCGTAGGGAGACAGATTTATCTCAGTAAATTTGGCAGAGCCGAGTGTCCAAGTAGAGCCCTCAGGCAGCGTAGCCAGACAACCATAGCATGGCCAGGTTATTTACTGATGAATCACCTCTTTCAGCTCTTAGCTAGCGTTGAAATGCTTCATCAGTGCAAAGTATTAGATCACAAAATAGCCTCTACCTTGAGACCCACTGACTTCAACTGGGCTAATGACATGAGGTAGGTCCATGGAAGAAAGAGGATATTTATAGGACTAAACGTCTGAGTCATTCACTTCTGTTTCCTTGTGTCCTCTTTAACAGGGAGCTGGAGCTGCCATCTGTGTCTGGACCTATTGAAAGACAAGGCATCAATATACCAGACCCGTAATGTCCCTCCGTCGTGATGGACCCCCATCCTCACATATAACCCTCCCTCCACAGTGAGGTTCTCTCTCCGTGGTCAGTAGAGCAGAGGGGGTGGGACAGATGACTTGTGAAAAGGGAAGTGTACCTTACCAGCCCCCCCCCCGCTGAAACACGCTTAGGTTTGGTTGTTCTATGACTGTTACACAGTTCCAAGCTCAAGTGACCCATGTAGGCTTTTGTTTTCAACTATTTGTCAATCTATCAAACTCAACGTGTAATATCCTGAACTTGACAATACATCAACTATGTTTCCTTAAAAGTGGCTTAAACCACAAACACAGCTTTTACCAGCCAAAGTACCTGAACACAAAGTACACACAATCTCACATACAGACACACATACAGTGCATTCGGAAAGTATTCAGACCCCTTCACCTTTTCCACATTTTGTTACGTTACAGCCTTATTCTAAAATTGATTAAAAAAATACATTTTCCTCATCAATCTACACTCAATACCCCATAATGACAATGCAAAAGGTTTTTAGACATGTTTGCAAATTTTGTAAAAAAAAAACTACTGAAATACCTTATTTACATAAGTATTCAGACCCTTTGCTATGAGACTCGAAATTGAGCTCAGGTGAATCCTGTTTCCATTGATCATCCTTGAGATGTTTTTACAACTTCATTGGAGTCCACCTGTGGTAAATTCAATTGATTGGACATGATTTGGAAAGGCACACAGTTGACAGTGCATGTCAGAGCAAAAACCAAGCCATGAGGTCAAAGGAATTGTCCATAGAGCTTTGTGACAGGATTGTGTCGAGGCACAGATCTGGGGAAGGGTACCACAAAATGTCTGCAGCATTGAAGGTCCCCAAGAACACAGTGGTCTTCATCATTCTTAAATGGAAGAAGTTTGGAACCACCAAGACTCTTATTTTTGCCCGGCAATACTGAGAAATTGGGGGAGAAGGGTCTTGGTCAGGGAGGTGACCAGGAACCCGATGGTCACTCTGACAGAGCGCCTCTGTGGAGATGGGAGAAGCTTCCAGAAGGACAACCATCTCTGCAGCACTCCACCAACAAGGCCTTTATGGTAGAGTGGCCAGACGGAAGCCACTCCTCAGTAAAAGGCACATGACAGCCTGCTTGGAGTTTGCCAAAAGGCACCTAAAGGACTCGGACCATGAGAAACAAAATTCTCTGGTCTGATGAAACCAAGATTGAACTCTTTGGTCTGAATGCCAAGCATCACGTTTGGAAGAAACCAGGCAACTCTCATCACCTGGCCAATACCATCCCAACGGTGAAGCATGGTGGTAGGAGCATCATGCTGTGGGGAAGTTTTTCAGCGACAGGGACTCTGAGACTAGTTAGGATCGAGGGAAAGATGAACGGAGCAAAGATCCTTGATGACAAACTGTTCCAGAGCACTCAGGACCTCAGATTGGGGGCGACGGTTCACCTTGCAACAGAACAAGTCTCTGAATGTCCTTGAATGGCTCAGCCAGAGCCTGGACTTGAACCCGATCTAACATATCTGGAAAGACCTGTAAATAGCTGTGACTCGAGGCTGTAATCGCTGCCAACAAAGTACTGAGTAAAGGGTCTGAATACTTATGTAAATGTGATATTTCAGTTTTTTATTTTTAATACATTTGCAAACATTTCTAATAACCTGTTTTTGCTTTGTCATTATGGTGTATTTGGTTGTAGATTGGTGGGGGGGGACAATACATTTTAGAATAAGGCTGTAACGTAACAAAATGTGGAATGGTCTGAATAATCCAAAGGCACTGCCCATGCACACAACTGCTCCGAATGATCCTACTTTTATTCTGCAAAATATCTGTTTTGCGTGTAGAGAGAAATAGTTGAAATCAATTAGCATGCCAATGCTTGTTCATAATAAGAAAATGTTTAAGGTTTTGTATATTTATATATTTGTATAGCATATTAAAGGTGTGAAATGATTTAAAAGCTGCAATAATAGGTTGGTTCTGTAATCTTTCTGTAGTGCCCATCTTCAATATTAATGAATAATCCTCCAGTTCCTGATGTGGAGGCAACACAGAGTTGGGAAAGCGTAGAGAGGGCCTTACCATTACTTAGTACCCATCCATCTCTATACCACAGAGAGGGGAACAGGACCTTGGCGTAACACTTTTAAGGAATTGATATTGAGTGTTTGCTGCATTGAAGGAAAGTGAGTCCGTGGTTGCTGGTTGGCGTGATTAAGTGAATTTTTGCGTATTTTACAGTCGTGGCCAAAAGTTTTGAGAATGACACAAATATTAATTTCCACAAAGTTTGCTGCTTCAGTGTCATTAGATATTTTTGTCAAATGTTACTATGGAATACTGAAGTATAATTACAAGCAATTCATAAGTGTCAAAGGCTTTTATTGACATTTACATGAAGTTGATGCAAAGAGTCAATATTTGCAGTGTTGACCCTTCTTTTTCAAGACCTCTGCAATCCGCCCTGGCATGCTGTCAATTAACTTCTGGGCCATATCCTGACTGATGGCAGCCCATTCTTGCATTATCAATGCTTGGAGTATGTCAGAATTTGGTTTTTTTTGTTTGTCCACCCGCCTCTTGAGGCTTGACCACAAGTTCTCAATGGGATTAAGGTCTGGGGAGTTTCCTGGCCATGGACCCAAAATATTGATGTTTTGTTCCCCGAGCTACTTAGTTATCACTTTTGCCTTATGGCAAGGTGCTCTATCATGCAGGAAAAGGCATTGTTCGTCACCCAACTGTTCCTGGGTGGTTGGGAGAAGTTGCTCTCGGAGGATGTGTTGGTACCATTCTTTATTCATGGCTGTGTTCTTAGGCAAAATTGTGAGTGAGCCCACTCCCTTGGCTGAGAAGCAACCCCACACATGAATGGTCTCAGGATGATTTACTGTTGGCATGACACAGGACTGATGGTAGCGCTCACCTTGTCTTCTCCGGACAAGCTTTTTTTCCGGATTCCCCAAACAATCGGAAAGGGGATTCATCAGAGAAAATGACTTTACCCCAGTCCTAACCCTGTACCTTTTGCAGAATATCAGTCTGTCCCTGATGTTTTTCCTGGAGAGAAGTGGCTTCTTTGCTGCCCTTCTTGACACTAGGCCATCCTCCAAAAGTCTTCGCCTCACTGTGCGTGCAGATGCACTCACACCTGCCTACTGCCATTCTTGAGCAAGCTCTGTACTGGTGGTGCCTCGATCCCGCAGCTGAATCAACTTTAGGAGACGGTCCTGGTGCTTGCTGGACTTCCTTGGGCACCCTGAAGCCTTCTTCACAACAATTGAACCGCTCTCCTTGAAGTTCTTGATCATCCGATAAATGGTTGATTTAGGTGCAATCTTACTGGCAGCAATAGCCTTGCCTGTGAAGCCCTTTTTGTGCAAAGTAATAATGACGGCACATGTTTCCTTGCAGGTAACCATGGTTGACAGAGGAAGAACAATGATTCCAAGCACCACCCTCCTTTTGAAGCTTCCAGTCTGTTATTCGAACTCAATCAGTATGACAGAGTGATCTCCAGCCTTGTCCTCGTCAACACTCACACCTGTGTTAATGAGAGAATCACTGACATGATGTCAGCTGGTCCTTTTGTGGCAGGGCTGAAATGCAATGGAAATGTTTTTTGGGGATTCAGTTCATTTGCATGGCAAAGAGGGACTTTGCAATTAATTACAATTCATCTGATCACTCTTCATAACATTCTGGAGTATATGCAAATTGCCATCATACAAACTGAGGCAGCAGACTTTGAAAATTTATATTTGTGTCATTCTGAAAACTTTTGGCCACGACTGTATACCTACAGCCAGCATTTTACCAACAATAGTTACATATTCCATTGGTAGGCAACACTGGTCCTAGAGAGCTGCAGTAGTCCTGAACTCGATCCCATGTTATGTGTTGGGAAATAGCTACCGAGCACAGGACTTTGTTTCCCTTCACATACCGGCTCGGAAGTCTCATCCCACCCTGCTCTAACCTGCTCCACTGTGGCCTCACGTGACTGTCATGATCTACACCCCTTCAGTTATAGCCACAGGAGGGCAGTAATGAGCAATACAAGTGCTACTGGGACTGTCAGGGGGATAATGTTATTGGAATGATGGGGAGCCATCAGAGGATCTAGTCAGACAGTGGTGTGTTAACACAAACTGCAGACTGGTGTGTCCACCTGCATTTGCTATACTGTAGCATTTTCCTTAGAGGAAAAATGTATTGACATTGTCATATATAGGTCTACATTTATATAATTCGCAAGATGGGCACAAAGGGATTCTAAGGTGAACCTTAAAGGCACATTTCTGAATCAATTGCATGTCTGAGTTCTTTGTCTCATAGAAAGGGAACACCTGTTTTTTTCCCCCTTGTATTTTCTCTATGCGCTTCTCCATCAAAGCTGGGCACAATGCTCTCCACAGGTCTGGCACACAAATTACACAACTTACAATTAGCTCAAATGTCTTTACCTTAACTAGTGACAGTAAAAAACACAGGATACATTGACAGACATGGTAAAAAGGCAAAACAGTCAAGCAAGTGCATGATAATGTGTGCTAATGGTATGCTCAGATTTGAATTGATCAAAGTGTAAGGAAGTTGTGTAATATAATTTAGCTATACTATCATGTTATATCAATAGCCAACTAACAAATACTAAAGCATTAAACAAGTATTTCTCATGACATTTTTGGGGTGTTTGTTTAGAGGCAGTTTCCAGTTGGAACATTACGGTTTTTGTTTTGCCTTCATATTCAGCAATGATATTGATTCAGTTGATGTAGAACAGTTTTGGGACTTTGAGTTGTGAATGAATAGTTCCTTTATGGTAGAAGGTTTTGTCTTTTTTTTTTCAGGAAAATAAAATATTTGGCACTGACTGTATTTGGTACCGTGTCCTCTTTTCTCTATTGCAGCAGTGTGATTTCAGGATCACTGAAACACTATTGTATCACTGATGGAATCTTTGTGTCTGTTATATTTGTACCTTTTGTGTTGCTGGTGATGATTTAACATTAAGGCATATGGACCAATTCATAACGCTGTTTCAATAAACATGTCATAAACAGAAGCCATTTCCTCATGGCTCTGGACCGAAGTCAAAACGGGCAGACCAACTGCTCCATGGAGAGGAACTAAAGGGGAGGGTGAGGAAGGAAAGTTTGAAGACAGTCATGGGCAAAAACAGACTGCATGATTATCATAGATGTATGCGATGTAATGTTCTTAAGAAAGACTACTTTGAGGCAATGCCCTGCGTAGGTTTTCTGCTATTGACTGTTATGGATGTCAATGCCCATCATACTTAGCATGTCTGTTTCTTTTTAGTTTTTATCTTAACAGTCAAAAAGCAATTCTTCAAAAATCATCCCCCTGTATGGATTGTCTTTTACTAGGGCAGGTCTGACTCTTCTTAAGCTAGAGGGTAGTGTCTAGCTTTGAAAAAATTCAGACAGTACTGCTGGTCTTGTGTGTCCTGAAGGAGGCATGGTTGGCGTTATAAGCCATTCCCCAGTTCCTCTGTCCCGGCCTGCAGAGCAGCAGCGTCTTAAAGGTGACTCTGAAGTGCTCGTTGCAGAGGGCGTAGCAGACTGGGTTGACGGTGCTGTTGATGTAGCAGAGCCAGTAGCCCAGCTGCCACAGCTTCTCGGGCACGCAGTAGGAGACGGACACCAGTACCATGATGTTGTACGGCGTCCAGGTCAGGATGAAAGCCAGCAGGATGGCACACAGGGTCCTGGCTGCCTTCTTCTCCCTGACAATCCTGTTCCTCCTCCTCTTGGCTTTGGGCTGCTTGTGGCGTCTGGAGTCTGATGTGGAGCCCCTTAGGGGGGGCTGCCTGCCCTGTGGACCTGCTGTACTGTCCTCTGCCCTGGATGTCAGGGTTTTGGTGGCCCCTACGGTGTCTCTGCTCTGGGCGTCTCTGAGTGGGATCATGGCTTTAGGGCTTGTCTTAGCGCTTGCCCCCTGCTGCGTCTGCTCTGGTTCTTCCTCTGAGGAGGAGCGGGAGACCGTAGGCTCTTCCTCATCTATGTTACAGGTGCTGTCTCTGCAGCCCTCCCTGTAGGCCCCCTTGGTGGGAGACAATGACAGTGTTGCTATTCTCCTCCCACTGCTCTGTTTAGGCTCCTCTCTCACAGGGAAGCACCCCTGGGACACCTCACTGCTCTGCTCCCTGCCCACAGGCACCTCTCTGGAGCTGCTCACACTGCTCTTGGTGCTGCTGGAGTAGACATCCCTTCGCCCAGACACCTGGGAGGCCCCTCCACTGCTCCCAGACCCCATTAGCCCCTCCAGACCCTGGGCTCGCTTCTCGATCTCCCAGTAGATCTTCCAGTACAGGATTCCCATGATGGTGACAGGAAGGTAGAAAGCAGCGATGGCCGTGCCGAATATGAGAGCAGGCTCGGTCAGGAACGGGATAGAGCATTGACCCGCGTCCCTGCCCACTACATGGGGCCAGAACAGGATGACTGGCCCCCACAGGATGAAGGACACGGCCCAGGCCAGGCTGATGGCTGCGGCTGCCCGACGTGTGGTGCGCTTGGCCCGGTAGGTGAGAGGTCTGGTGATGGAGTAGAAGCGGTCGAAGCTGATGACCAGCAGGTTCATGACGGAGGCGTTGCTGGCCACATAATCCACAGTCAGCCAGACGTCACAGGCCAGGTTGCCCAGGGTCCAGCGTCCCATGATAATATAAACAGCATAGAGGTTCATAGAGACTGCTCCCAGGATCAGGTCCGCCACCGCCAGGCTCAGCAGAAAGTAATTGCTGAAGGTGCGCAACTGCCTGTTGACCCGGAAGGAGATCACCACCAGCAGGTTACCTATGATAGTGACCAGCGAGAGAGGCCCTGTGATGAGTACGATCACCACCACCTCCCATATCTCATGGCCCCCCAGTGGATCTGCTGTCACATTGGTGGTGTCATTGGTCTGTGAGACACAGGAGTGGTTCATCGTCCACAGAGCGATGCAGAGTGAAGCGGTGGAGCAAAAGTCATTCTTCTTCACAACAGGGAATCGCTGATGTTGACATCTGGCATGGAGTTACCATCTCAGGGCCAACTGCAGAACAAGAGAACAGTCATGAGATGGAGCACGTTGCTAACAACCATGACCTTTATACACATATTTTGTCAATAATTTAGAGAATTTGTTTAACTGGTCCATTGATATAATTAGAAAAACGTCATCCCGGTAAATCACATTGTCATATCTCCGGTAAAGGCAGTTCTGAGAAACTCATTAAGTTTACCCACCTTGTTCAGTTTACCCACCATGTTTGATATCCTGCCTTTCTGTTGACTTACAGACTAGGTGACATGCTGTAACTATGATACATTTTTCATAACTTTTGGTGCTTAATGAGTTTACTGCTGAATGCAAACAAGAGGATATACTGAACAAAAATATAAATGCAACAATTTCAAAGATTTTACTAAGTTACAGTTCATATTAGGAAATCAGTCAATTTAAATAAATAAATTAGGCCCTAATCTATGACTGGGAATACAGATATGGGAATACAGATATGCATCTGTTGGTCATAGATTCCTTTAAAAACAAAAAGGTAGAGAAAACCAGTCAGTATCTACTGTGACCACCATTTCCCTCATGCAATGTGACACATCTCCTTCGCATAGAGTTGACCAGGCTGTTGATTGTGGCCTGTGGAATGTTGTCCCACTCCTCTTCAATGGCTGTGTGAAGTTGCTGGATATTGGTGGGAACTGGAATTCTCTGTCGTACACTTCGATCCAGTCTCCCAAACATGATCAATGGGTGACATGTCTGGTGAGTATGCAGATCATGGAAGAGCTGGGACATTTTCAGCTTACAGGAATTGTGTACAGATCCTTGTGACATGGGGCTGTGCATTATCATGCTGAAACATGAGGTGATGACGGCGGATGAATGACACGACAATGGGCCTCAGAATCTCGTTACAGTATCTCTGTGCATTCAAAATAGGCCATGGATAAAATACAATTGTGTTCGTTGTCCGTAGCTTATGCCTGCCCATACCATAACCCCACCGCCACCATGGGGCACTCTGGTCACAACGCTGACATCAGCAAACCGCTTGCCCACATGTGGTCAGCGGTTGTGAGGCGGGTTAGACATACTGCCAAATTCTCGAAAACAACGTTCAAGGTGGCTTATGGTCGAGAAATTAACCTTCAATTCTCTGGTACCAGCTCTGGTGGTCATTCCTGCAGTCAGCATGCCAATTGCATGCCCCCTCAACTTGAGACATCTGTGGCCATTGTGTTGTGTGACAAAACTGCACATTTTAGAGTGGCCTTTTATTGTCCCCAGCACAAGGTGCACCTGTGTAATGACCATGCTGTTTAATCAGCTTCTTGATAGGCCACACCTGTCAGGTGGATGGATTATCTTGGCAAAGAAGAAATGCTCACTAACAGGGATGTGAACTAATTTGTGCACAATATTTGAGAGAAATAAGCTTTTTGTTGATAGAACATTTCTGGGATGTTTTATTTCAGGTCATGAAACATGGGACCAACACTTTACATGTTGTGTTTATATTTTTGTTTATTGTAGATTCAAAGGGAGAGAAATGTGTTGAAATTGAAAATCAGTTTACATCATTTTTGTAAATAGTGCAGGTATGGTGGCAGTTGTCATAGTTTTAACTACTTTGAGTTGCATTGATTGTAGGTAGGGCTACTTCAACTCTCGTAGTAAAATCGATAGTGTGAAATCTCCCAGTAAGCAAAATGACGTTGAAAAGACTTTAGACGTCTTTTCCAGACAACATCATGTGCATTTCAGGTGCTGAATGAAAAGTTAGAAGACGTCTTTTCCGGATGTGAAAAATAGATCTTATACGAAAAATATGTATTTTCCAGACGTTGAACATACAGTACCAGTCGAAAGTTTGGACACACCTACTCATTCAAGGGTTTCTCATTATTTTTTACTATTTTCTGCATTGTAGAATAATAGTGAAGACATCAAAACTATGAAATAACATACATTTACATTTTACATTTACGTCATTTAGCAGACGCTCTTATCTAGAGCGACTTACAAATTGGTGCATTCACCTTACAACCACTTTACAATAGTACATCTATATTTTGGGGGGGGGGGGGGGGGTTAGAAGGATTACTTTATCCTATCCCAGGTATTCCTTAAAGAGGTGGGGTTTCAGGTTTCTCCAGAAGGTGGTGATTGACTCCGCTGTCCTGGCGTCGTGAGGGAGCTTGTTCCACCATTGGGGTACCAGAGCAGCGAACAGTTTTGACTGGGCTGAGCGGGAACTGTGCTTCCGCAGAGGTAGGGGGGCCAGCAGGCCAGAGGTGGATGAACGCAGTGCCCTTGTTTGGGTGTAGGGACTGATCAGAGCCTGAAGGTATGGAGGTGCCGTTCCCCTCACAGCTCCGTAGGTAAGCACCATGGTCTTGTAGCAGATGCGAGCTTCAACTGGAAGCCAGTGGAGTGTGCGGAGGAGCGGGGTGACGTGAGAGAACTTGGGAAGGTTGAACACCAGACGGGCTGCGGTTCTGGATGAGTTGTAGGGGTTTAATGGCACAGGCAGGGAGCCCAGCCAACAGCGAGTTGCAGTAATCCAGATGGGAGATGACAAGTGCCTGGATTAGGACCTGCCCTGCTTCCTGTGTAAGGCAGGGTTGTACTCACTTTTTTTGTAGTAACCAAAAAAGTGTTAAACCTATCAAAATATATTTTATATTTGAGATTCTTCAAAGTAGCGACCCTTTGCCTTGATGATAGCTTTGTACACTCATGGCATTCTCTCAACCAGCTTCACCTGGAATGCTTTTCCAACAGTCTTGAAGGAGTTCCCACATATGCTGAGCACTCGTTGGCTGCTTTTCCTTCACTCTGTGGTCCAACTCATCCCAAACCATCTCGATTCGCTTTAGGTCGGGTGATTGTGGAGGCCAGGTTATCTGATGCAGCACTGCATCACTCTCGTTCTTGGTCAAACAGCCCTTACACAGCCTGGAGGTCTGTTGGGTCATTGTCCTGTTGATAAACAAATGATAGTCCCACTAAGCGCAAACCAGAATGCTGTGGTAGCCATGCTGGTTAAGTGTGCCTTGAATTGTAAATAAATCACAGTCGGTGTCCCCAGCAAAGCACCCCCACACCATCCCACCTCCTCCTCCATGCATCATGGTGGGAACCACATGCAGAGATCATCCGTTCACCTACACTGCGTCTCACAAAGACATGCCGGTTGGACCCAAAAATCGCACATTTGGACTCATCAGACCAATGGACAGATTTCCACTGGTCTAATGTCCATTGCTCGAGGTTCTTGCCCACAGCAAGTCTCTTCTTATTGGTGTCCTTTTGTAGGGGTTTCTTTGCAGCAATTCGACCATGAAAGCCTGATTCATGCAGTCTCCTCTGTACCGTTGAGGAGTCTGTTACTTGAACTCTGTGAAGCATTTATTTGGGCTGCAATTTCTGAGGCTGGTAACTCTAATGAAGTTATCCTCTGCAGCAGAGGTAACTCTGGGTCTTCCTTTCCTGTGGCGGTCCTCATGAGAGCCAGTTTCGTTTTTGATGGTTTTTGGTTTTTGCGACTGCATTTGAAAAACTTTAAACGTTTTTGAAATTTTCCGTATTGACTGACCTTCATGTCTTAAAGTAATGATGGACTGTCATTTCTCTTTGCTTATTTGAGCTGTTCTTGCAATAATATGGACTTGGTCTTTTACCAAATAGGGCTATCTTCTGTATACCATCCCTACCTTGTCACGATACAACTGATTGGCTCAAACGTATTTAGAAGGAAAGAAATTGCTCACATTAACTTTTAACAAGGCACACCTGTTTTAATTGAAATGCATTCCAGGTGACTACCTCATGAAGATGGTTGAGAGAATGGAATGTGTGTGCAAAGCTGTCAAGGCAAAGGGTGGCTACTTTGAAGAATCTAAAATCTAAAATATATTTTGATTTGTTGGCGAAATTTCAACTGCTTCTCAATTAAGAAAGCATTATATCACAATAATAATTTGTCACGCCTCTTAATAGGAAAGAGGAGCCAACAGACATGGTCGCCCTGTTCCTAGTAGACTGCAGAATTTGTTTTTATTTGTAATTTCTTACATTATTTGCTCTTAATTCCTTTTTATTTTGGGGATTTGTGTGTATTGTTAGGTATTACTGCACTGTTGGAGCTAGAAACAAGCATTTCACTGCACCTGCAATAACATCTGTAAAATATATGTACGCGACCAATACCATTTTGATTTTAGATTACAACAAAATATGTATTATTGCTCCCGTCTATCACATTGACTTATGTTAGCTTTTTCAAAAGCTTTAACACTGGCAGTGATGATTTTTTAAGTAGTCCAACATACAGAATAAACCAATAGTCCACAACTACAATAACATTCTGAGTAACTGTTACAGATGTTTTTTTCTTGCTATGACTGTGATATGCTGTTGTTTATCTACCTACATTGAATGCAGTGGCTGTAAGTCACTCTGGATAACAGTAGAACACAGAAGAGTGCAGTACAATACGGTAAGGTGTGGTACAGTACAGTAGAGTTTTATTCAGTAGAGTACAGTACATGACAGTACAATAGTTTAATTCAGTGGAGTACAGTCAGTAGAGTACACTACGGCACAGTAGTTTAATTCAGTAGAGTACACTACAGTACAGTAGAGTTTAATTCAGTAGAGTACAGTGCAGTAGAGTACAGTACAGTACAGTAGAGTTTAATTCAATAGAGTACAGTGCAGTAGAGTACACTACGGCACAGTAGAGTTTAATTCAGTAGAGTACAGTCAGTAGAGTACACTACAGTACAGTAGAGTTTAATTCAGTAGAGTACAGTGCAGTAGAGTACACTGCAGCACAGTAGAGTTTAATTCAGTAGAGTACAGTGCAGTAGAGTACACTGCAGCACAGTAGTTTAATTCAGTAGAGTACAGTAGTTTAATTCAGTAGAGTACAGTAGAGTTTAATTCAGTAGAGTACAGTCAGTAGAGTACAGTATGGTACAGTAGAGTTTAATTCAGTAGAGTACAGTGCAGTAGAGTACACTACGGCACAGTAGAGTTTAATTCAGTAGAGTACAGTCAGTAGAGTACACTACGGCACAGTAGAGTTTAATTCAGTAGAGTACAGTAGAGTTTAATTCAGTAGAGTAGTCAGTAGAGTACAGTATGGTACAGTAAAATGTAATTTATTAGAGTACAGTACATTAGACTACAGTAAAGTACAGTACAGTTTAGTTCCGTAGGGTATAGTACATTAGAGTAAAGTAGAGTACAGTACACTACTCTACTTTTATTTTCTTTACTGCACTGTGTACTGTATTGTACTGTACTCTACTGTCCTCTATTGTGCTGTACTGTGATATCCAAACTTGGGAAACATAGATGTCTATGATTGGTTCAGATTTGGGCTGGTCCGCACCAAAAATCAACGCCTGTGGAAGTTGAAATCAAGGCCGGTCCGCAAAAAAAAAGACAACAAAAAAAAGAAGTCCAAAAGATGTCGCCTGACGTCAAATACATCGTGGGCTGATGCTCAATTGCATACATTAATCTAACCCTTTATTCAACACACCTTGTAAAGAAACTATTTATGGTCACGATTGCTGCCACAATAATGAATAACATTTACGACACTGCTTGAAACAACTGTTTATAATACATGCTTCAGCACTTACCAACTTGTCTTGGATGCTGTCCATATGCCCACAATAAAACAACAGGTTTCCCCATCCTTAACGGTACATTCTTGTGGCAATGAAAAGTTCATGCGATGGTCCATCCATGTAGCTGAAGTCGTAAAGTTAACGGTAAGAAAAATTGTTACTCATCATTGGCCATCCAATGAGAGAAACTTCGCCGCTTGTGTCTCTTTTGTTCAAACTTATTATAGTGTCCGCTGTTCGTGCGTGTAGTTTAATTTATTATGCACATGAATTATTTATCCTCATATAGCTTGGTCATAAGGTGCGACATGGTGTGTTCTTCGAAGAGAAAAACGCAATAGGAGGACAGAAACAAATGAAACCAGGGCTCCTGCCATAACTGGTGTAAATAATGTGTCAGGCAGACTACTGTACAAACTCAAGCAGCTACCACCTCCCCAATCATTTCCTTCAACTTATTTCCTGTCCTATACTCCAGTAATTGAACACATTTAGATAAACATTTCTCAATGTTTACAGATGGCAATAAGGCGTTAATAAAGCTGAAGGGCAAGGTAATCACCCAGGACATCTTGATTGGGTTCGCACACTGACACACAACATGAGAACAAACAGAGCATTATATTTAGAATATTTAGTATATTTGGGTTAAACTGTAGGTCTACATAGTTATGTTCGCCCTCACACACAAGCACACACACTCTCTGCCTGTCCACCTGCCTGAGTATCAGTCATTCAGAATTTCATTCCAAACCACCTATTTCTCCTTGTCTTTTGCAGTGTGATTTGCAACACCATATTCTTACAGTTGTTATACCGTATTTTGTTGAGAGCTGTGAGTGCTGGCACAGTGGGCACTGATTGACTGTTATATAACTGAGCCACAGCAGGGACTGGCCCTTATGACAGAGATGGAATGACTTTTACAACACTTTCAGCTACTGTTTCGTGCCTGCATGAGATTGTTTGGTCTTGTACTTTGATAACATTGAACAATGAGTTGTATTGTTGTACAGTAGGCCTGTCCTACAATAGATTTACACAATTTATTCTCACCTTTCTCTTCAGACTTAGGAAATCTATGCTTTTCCTATTCAGGCTAACACAATATATACAAAAGTATGTGGACACCCCTTCAAATTAGTGGATTCGGCTATTTCAGCCACGCTCATTGCTGACAGGTGTATAAAATCGAGCACACAGCCATGCACTCTCCATAAATCAAATCAAATCAAATTTATTTTTATATAGCCCTTCGTACATCAGCTGATATCTCAAAGTGCTGTACAGAAACCCAGCCTAAAACCCCAAACAGCAAGCAAAGCATGTGAAAGAAGCACGGTGGCTAGGAAAAACTCCCTAGAAAGGCCAAAAACCTAGGAAGAAACCTAGAGAGGAACCAGGCTATGAGGGGTGGCCAGTCCTCTTCTGGCTGTGCAGGGTGGATATTATAACAGAACATGGTCAAGATGTTAAAATGTTCATAAATGACCAGCATGGTCAAATAATAATAATCATAGTAGTTGTCGAGGGTGCAACAAGCACGTCCGGTGAACAGGTCAGGGTTCCATAGCCGCAGTGGTAGGCCACACAAGTTCACAGAATGGGACAGCTTCTGTCCTTGATTGCAACACTCCCTATCGAGTTTCAAACTGCCTCTGGAAGCAACATCAGCACAATAACTGTTTGTCGGAAGCTTCATGAAATTAGTTTCCATGGCCGAGCAGCCGCACAAAATCCTAAGATCACCATGCCAGTCGTCGGCTGGGGTGGTGTAAATCTCGCTGCCATTGGACTCTGGAGCAGTTGAAATGCGTTGTCTGGAGTGATTAATCACCCTTCACCGTCTGGCAGTCCGATGGACAAATCTGGGTTTGGCAGATGCCCCAATGCATAGTGCCAACTGTAAAGTTTGGTGGAGGAGGAATAATGGTCTGGGGCTGTTTTTCATGGTTTGGGCTAGGCTAAATGGAAGCAAGTCCCTGCAGCAATGTTCCAGTATCTAGAGGAAAGCCTTCCCAGAAGAGTGGAGGCTGTTATAGCAGCAAAGGCAGGACCAACTCCACATTAATGCCCATGAGCAGGTGTCAACATACTTTTGGTCATGTAGTGTACCTTATGCTAGTGCATTACGGGCTTTGCAGACGTGGTTCCCTTGCATGCTCTGAATAAATTGAATTCAACCACTGAAAACCCTCCCATTTGCTGGCCAACATAATTTCTCGTGGAGTTTTCATTCAATAGTGTTTTCAGTACATTTATCTAAAGCCATAATTTGGTGTACCTTTAATTAGTAATTTCTCGACAGACTAAAATATATAAAAATAATGTTCTTAATATTAGGGATCAGTGAAAGAAGCCATGTAAATACACATATATTTGTCTCCTTTTCAGCACCAACTGGTGGAATTAAAAATACTTTGATCTTGTATATTATTTAGGGTTAGGAAAGTACAGTGCCTTTAGAAGGTATTCATCCCCTTGATTTTTTCTACATTTTGTTGTGCTACAGCCTGAATTCAAGATAGATCACCCATCTACAGACAATACCCTATAATGACAAAGTGAAAACATGTTTTTAGAAATGTTTGCAAATGTATTGAAAATTAAATACAGAAATAGAAACATTTACATAAGTATTCACACCCCTGAGTAAATGCTTTGTAGAATCACCTTTGGCAGCGATTAAATCTGTGAGTCTTTCTGGGTAAGTCTCTAAGTGCTTTCCACACCTGGATTGTGCAACATTTGTCCTTTATTCTTTTCAAAATTCTTCAAGCTCTGTCAAATTGGTTGATGATCATTGCTAGACATCTATTTTCAGGTCATGCCATAGACTTTCAAGTAGATTTATTAAGTAAAAACTGTAACTCGACCACTGAGGAACGTTCACTGTCTTCTTGGTAAGCAACTCCAGCGTAGATTTGGCCTTGTGTTTTAGGTTATTGTCCTGCTGAAAGGTGAATTCCTCTCCCGGTGTCTGGTGAATAGAATCTGGTTTTTCTCTAGGATTTTGCCTGTGCTTAGTTCCATTGCGTTTATTTTTTATCCTTAAAAACTCCCCAGTCCTTAACGATTACAAGCATACCCATAACATGATGCAGCCACCACTATGCTTGGAAATACTGTATGTAGGACAAAAAATTAATTCCTTTGCCACATTTTTTGTAAATACATTTAAACTCAGTTTTTCACAATTCCTGACATTTACTCCTAGTAACAATTCCCTGTCTTAGGTCAGTTAGGATCACCACTTTATTTTAAGAATGTGAAATGTCAGAATAATAGTAGAGAGAATGATTTATTTCAGCTTTTATTTCTTTCATCACATTCCCAGTGGGTCAGAAGTTTACATACACTCAATTAGTATTTGGTAGCATTCCCTTTAAATTGTTTAAATTGGGTCAATCATTTCGGGTAGCCTTCCACAAGATTCCCACAATAAGTTGGGTGAATTTTGGCCCATTCCTCCTGACAGAGCTGGTGTAACTGAGTCAGGTTTGTAGGCCTCCTTGCTCACACACGCTTTTTCAGTTCTGCCCACACATTTTCTATAGGATTGAGGTCAAGATTTGTGATGGCTACTTCAATACCTTGACTTTGTTGTCCTTAAGCCATTTTGCCACAACTTTGGAAGTATGCTTGCGGTCATTGTCCATTTGGAAGCCCCATTTGTGACCAAGCTTTAACTTCCTGACTGATGTCTTGAGATGTTGCTTCAATAGATTCACATAATTTTCCTTCCTCATAATGCCATCTATTTTGTGAAGTGCACCAGGCCCTCCTGCAGCAAAGCACCCCCACAACATGATGCTGCCACCCCCGTGCTTCACGTTTGGGATGGTGTTCTTCGGCTTGCAAGCGTCCCCCTTTTTCCTCCAAACATAATGATGGTCATTATGGCCAAACAGTTCTATTTTTGTTTCATCAGACCAGAGGACATTTCTCCAAAAAGTACGATCTTTGTCCCCATGTGCAGCTGCAAACCGTAGTCTGGCTTTTTATGGCGGTTTTTGGAGAAGTGGCTTCTTCCTTGCTGAGCGGCCTTTCAGGTTATGTCGATATATGACTCGTTTTACTATGGATATAGATACTTTTGTACCTGTTTCCTCCAGCATCTTCACAAGGTTCTTTGCTGTTGTTCTGGGATTGATTTGCACTTTCGCACCAAAGTACGTTCATCTCTAGGAGACAGAACGCGTCTCCTTCCTGAGCGGTGTGACGGCTGTGTGGTCCAATGGTGTTTATACTTGCGTATTATTGTTTGTACAGATGAACGTGGAACCTTCAGGCATTTGGAAATTCATCCCAAGGATGAACCAAACTTGTGGAGTGTAAGGGAGTGCGTAACTGGCGGCAGGGAAGTGAGGCGCAGGAGAGCAAAACTGGGTAATCAACGGAGCAGTTTTATTCATAAAACCACCGGTAACCAGAACCACAAACAAATGGGTAGAAAACCCGTCGCACACCAAAGAAAACGTGCACATGCACTTACAATAAACAATTCCGCACAAAGACATGGGGGGGAACATAGGGTTAAATACACAACATGTAATGAGAGAAATTTAGACCAGGTGTGTGAGAAGACAAGACAAAAGAAATGGAAAATGAAAAGTGGATCGATGATGGCTAGAAAACCGGCGACGCCGAGCGCCGCCCGAACAAGGAGAGGAACCGACTTCGGTGGAAGTCGTGACATGGAGGTCTACAATTTTTTTTCTGAGGTCTTGTTTGATTTCCCCATGATGTCAAGCAAAGAGGCACTGAGTTTGAAGGTAGGCCTTGAAATACATCCACAGGTACACCTACAATTGACTCAAATTATGTCAATTAGCCTATCAGAAGCTTCTAAAGCCATGACATAATTTTCTGGAATTTTCCAAGCTGTTTAAAGGCACTGTCAACTTAGTGTATGTAAACTTCTGACCCACTGGAATTGTGATACAGTGAATTATAAGTGAAATAATCTGTCTGTAAACAATTGTTGGAAAATGACTTGTGTCATGCACAAAGTAGATGTCCTAACCGACTTGCCAAAACTATAGTTTGTTAACAAGACATTTGTGGAGTGGTTGAAAAACGAGTTTTAATGACTCCAACCTAAGTGTATGTAAACTTCCGACTTCAACTGTAGCAACTTAACTAAACAATGGAAGGTGCACTATCCATAGCTGGCTAGTTAGCTATAGCTTCTTAACTAAACAATGGAAGGTGCACTATCCATAGCTGGCTAGTTAGCTATAGCTACTTAACTAAACAATGGAAGGTGCACTATCCATAGCTGGCTCGTTAGCTATAGCTACTTAACTAAACAATGGAAGGTGCACTATCCATAGCTGGCTAGTTAGCTATAGCTACTTAACTTAACAATGGAAGGTGCACTATCCATAGCTGGCTAGTTAGCTATAGCTACTTAACTAAACAATGGAAGGTGCACTATCCATAGCTGGCTAGTTAGCTATAGCTACTTAACTAAACAATGGAAGGTGCACTATCCATAGCTGGCTCGTTAGCTATAGCTACACTGTAAACTAGCTTGACGTAATAGAAAGTAATATAAACAAGTTGAGAAAAAGTGACAATGCCCTTAAAACAATTCCTTTAGCTATGGGAAAATGATTCCTTAAGGGAAAGACTTAAGATGCTTTATGCGATCGGGTCCGGGTTTAAACTGCTGCAAATAGTCTGCGTTCCATAATGATTCAAATAGGTTACATGTTAAAAATTATTGCACATTTTGCAAAATGTTAGTCAAATATGATACACTAAAGTGACAGTTATTAATGTATGTTAATAGGGTACTAGATGGTAACTGTCCCCCCTTTTTGGGGTATTTTACCCCCTTTAACATGATATCCAATTTCGATCTTGTCTCATCACTGCAACTCCCCAGTGGGCTCGGGAGGGGCGAAGGTCAAGCCATGCATCCTCCGAAACATGACCCACCAAACCTTAACACCCGCCTGCTTAACCCGGAAGCCAGCTGCATCAACTTGTTGGAGGAAACACCGTTCAACTCACGACCGAAGTCAGCCTGCAGGTGCCCGGCCGCCACAAGGATTTGCTAGAGCGCAATGAGCCAAGTAAAGCCCCCTATAGCTTTGGTCTGCACATTTCATATCTGCAAGGCCAGCATTTCATAAACTTCACTGGGGAAAAGGTGATATGTTGATATGCTTCAGTTTGTTGCCATGTGACTGGTTTCACATTTGTCTCCAGGGATTATAAGGTAATATATATATATATATATATATATATATATAAAAACACAATCCCCTTATCCAAATGACTTACTCATTTACCTAGCTCTTACATAGCCTCGGGAAGTTGTGGAGCTGAGGGTGATAAATCGAAATTAAAAATAATAAAATATATATATATATACGGTATATAACTAGGCCGTTATTGTTCCGGTATCAGCGGCCAAAAATATTCCTCAGCAGTTCAAGATCAGAATATGCGTAGAGAGAAATGGCGCATAGAGAATTACGTTCCATTTACACATGCTTAACTCGGGTCGGAATTCCCCCTTATTGAAAATGTTTTCCCCTGCATGATTCTATTAAATGCATCTCTGTCGACTGTTGAGTATTTGTAATGTACACAGTCATTTAGGAAATGGCCACAAAAAACTGACAGCAGCAGGCAGGAACACTGTAACATATTGGATGATGCCATATCACACTGGACATGCTGTTAAACTATTGTTATACAAGGGATAACTTCATTAACTCCTTATTTTCAATTTCCTTTGTCTACCCATGGCCTCTCATCTGTAGATCCGAATTAAGATAAAGAAATGGGGGTTTTAGTCCCCGCTATGCTCATCATTAGGACTGTGACGGGAAATTGCAGTGTGTAGGATATGGTAAGCAGAGATGGGTTGTTGTCTGCATGGCTCCCTCTGGACTCTAATCAGAAGGACGTGCTTGCTTTGAGAGGCTCAGATCCCAAGCCCCCTAGTGGATATACACTACAGAAGGCGGACTTCCTCTCTGGGTGGAACGCAACGAAAAGTCCACTGGCCCCCCAAAAAAACGACTCCACCGATGTACACGCACGCATGTAGATCAACGGAGTGGAGCGGCCTTAAAAGCTTCCTGCAGCTCTTCACGGGTTAATGAGTAAACGACAGGTCTGGAGTCAGCAAAGGAGACAGAGACCCATTGGCAGACAGAGAGAGAATGGGAGAGGTATAACCGATCGGTGGTTCAACTATGCAATTCTGGACAAGATCAGTGAGTGTCTGTGTAGCTTCTCCTAGAGCCATTTTTTTGTTGCCTCATAGACAGACTTGGCTCTCATTTCCCTTTCGAGTGTTTTTACATTTCCACTGTGAGACTACAATCCCTTTGATGAGGAAAAAAAACACTGGGACTGTTTCCCCTGTCCTCATCCACCCATCATTTCTCAGAACTTTACAGCTGTACTTACTTTAAGGACTTAAGGAGAGCGACATGGATTGTTATTGCACAAATTGTATTTATTGCATTCAACAACATACAAAAGTTCTCAATGATCAGAGGTCATCTGTAAAGAAACTAATCTCAGTGCTAGAATATCTGGTGGCTCCAACCTAACAGAACAAAACATTGAGGAAGAACACACTTCAAACACAGCTGCTTCATGACAGAACTAAATCAGGTTTCTATTTGGTGCTCTGACCTGCTCTGTTAACAGAGTCAGGATTTATGAGTGGTTGGTTGGTAGTGGGGACTCCTTGGTGGTCTTCCTATCTAAGTAGGTACTTAAAGGCCTACACTGAAAATACGACAGGTAACTACACCTGGGATACTTAGCAGCTCCAGCAACCAGTGTGTACAACACTCAACAGTCTGCCCACTCCTCTTAAACATACAGTACCAGTCAAAAGTTTGGACACACCTACTCATTCAAGGGTTTTTCTTTAGTTTGACTATTTTCTACATTGTATAATTATAGTGAAGACATCAAAACTATGAAATAACACTTATGGAATCATGTAGTAGCCAAAAAAGTGTTAAACAAATCAAAATATATTTTATATTTGAGATTCTCCAAAGTAGCCACTCTGCTTTGATGACAGCTTTGCACACTCTTGGCATTCTCTCAACCAGCTTCACCTGGAATGGCTGCTTTTGGCTGCTTTTCCTTCACTCTGCGGTCCAACTCATCCCAAACCATCTTAATTGGGTTGAGGTCAGGTGATTGTGGAGGCCAGGTCATCTGATGCAGCACTCCATCACTCTCCTTCTTGGTCAAATAGCCCTTACACAGCCTGGAGGTGTGTTGGATCATTGTCATGTTGAAAAACGAATTATAGTCCCTCTAAGCGCAAACCAGATCGGATGGCGTATCGCTGCAGAATGCTGTGGTAGCCATGCTTGTTAAGTGTGCCTTGAATCCAAATTAAATCACATGACAGTGTCATCAGCAAAGCACCCCCACACCATCACACCTCCTCTCCATGCGTCACGGTGGGAACCACACATGCGGAGATCATCCGTTCACCTACTGAGTCTCACAAAGACACGGCAGGTGGAACCAAAAATCTCAAGTTTGGACTCATCAGACCAAAGGACAAATTTTCACTGGTCTAATGTCCATTGCTCGTGTTTCTTGGCCCAAGCAAGTCTCTTCTTCTTATTGGTGTCCTTTGGTAGTGGATTCTTTGCAGCAATTCGACCATGAAGCCCCGATTCACAGGTGGCAGCGTAGCCTAGTGGTTAGAGTGTTAGAGTTGTAACCGAAAGGTTGCAAGTTCAAATCCCCGAGCTGACAAGGTACAAATCTGTTGTTCTGCCCCTGAACAAGGCAGTTAACCCACTGTTCCTAGGCTGTCGTTGAAAATAAGAATTTGTTTTTAACTGACATGCCTGGTTAAAAAAATATTCATGCAGTTGCCTCTGAACAGTTGATGTTAAGATGTCTTGAAATTGATTCACCTTCATGTCTTAAAGAAATTATAGACTGTTGTTTCTCTTTGCTTATTTGAGCTGTTCTTAATATGGACTTGGCCTTTTACCAAATAGGGTTATCTTCTGTATACCACCCCTACCTTGTCACATCACAACTGATTGGCTGAAACACATTAAGAAGGAAAGAAATTCCACAAATTAAATTTGAACTTTTAATTGAAATGCATTCCAAGTGATTACCTCATGATGCTGGTTGAGAGAATGCCAAGAGTGCGCAAAGCTGTCATCAAGGCAAAGGGTGGCGACTTTGAAGAATCTCAAATATAAATATATTTTGATTTGTTTACCACTTTTTTGGTTACTACACGATTCCATATGTGTTATTTCATAGTTTCGATGTCTTCGCTGCTATTCTACAATGTAGACAATAGCAAAAATAAAGATGAGTAGGTGTGTCCAAACTTGACTGGTTCTGTGTGAGCCTCTTTTAAAATGCTAAAATGCTTATGAGTGGCTGAGAGCAAACAGCAGAACTAATAGATCTATGACACACAGAGTACTTTCTTCAGTCCTTTCATTTGGCAAAAAGTTTGAGTCATTTGATCTGATCTGAAATCTAAATTATATTTAATAGAAGTTACCATTGTGGTACTGAAAGAAACCATTTTCAAAATAAATAACACGTTTTGAGAATATACTATTTTGAGGAGCAAACCATTGCTTATTGTAATCACAAGCACTTGACAAAGGAAATATGCAAAATCTCAGAAATAATAAATAACGATAGTAAATCAAGGGGTTCAGGTGCTGAAAAAGGATCTAATCTGGGTTAAATAACCTAATAGTGGAATAGAAAGTGACATTCAATATAACCTTATTCTCCTTTCATCAAATCTAGGTGGAGTGTGCTGATCTGACGCATCAGTCTTCTTTAGCATCACTTTACTAAGTGACCAAAAATATACATAGTCTTTCAGTTACAATATATGGTATTCTCACAAATATCATAGGAAGAATGTTATCTAGTTCTTACAAATATCAAAAACATCACAAATCTAGTCTCTGTCTGGCATTCATTTTTTGTAAAACTATGTAAAATATTTAGTAAACATTTAGAAACAGTAAAAAGTATGGTCTTGTTGACTTAATAATTGTTATACAGTAATACTGAAAAACAAAAATGTACAGAAAGATTTTTTACAAATATTGATCATACTTTAACATAGTGAACTATTACAACAGACCCGTACGTATTTAATCAAAGGTTGTGACACTCATAGAAACATGTCGTCAATAGTAATAACACTTCTAAAAAAAACGCTACAAATCATAGATTTCACGTTAGCCTATTATTTACTTAGTTTGTAACAATACTTGTTTAAAAGCAGTGAGGCAACAACAACAAAAAATTATTCATAAATCCTCTTCGGGAGGAACTCGGTCAGTTATAGTCACAATAATCTGCATCTCTTATTAACATTTTCCCCATTACAAGTCTATGCTGTCCATTTGTGCTATTGCTACGTTCTTAGTACCTTACTGACTGGTCTATGCTCCACTGTACCCCAGCACAAAATGTACATACTGAATCCCCACTCAACAAGGTAACATCAGCTAGGGCGTACATTCAAAACAAACACGGGTGTTCCAAACTTAAGGTTAAGAAACAAGAGTACTAGTCTATTGTATTATTTCTCCATGGTGACAGCTGGACATTATGTGTTGCTGTGTATTAAAACACTACACTCCGGATTAAAAAGGGTTGTACCACTGAAAAAGACTAGTGTGTGTGTGTGTGGGCGTGTGTGTGTGTGTGTGTGTGTGTGTGTGTGTGTGTGTGTGTGTGTGTGTGTGTGTGTGTGTGTGTGTGTGTGTGTGTGTGTGTGTGTGTGTGTGTGTGTGTGTGTGTGTGTGTGTGTCTGTGCTACATCACGTTAACTTTTAGCACAATGTAGCTGAGACTGTTGTTTGGTTTTAGGAGAGAGGATCTCTGGGAGACAGAGGACTCCTGGACGCGGCAGCTTAAAGGAAAGCGAGTCAGGGTTGACCTTTGACCCCCAGTGTCAGCCTCACATCTGCCCAAAGAAGATGGAGCAGAGCAGGAAGATGGCATAGAGGAATATCAGCCCCAGGCCCAGCCGGCGGTCCAGCTTCCAGTGGTTCAGATGGACACTCATCACCTGGAGGGAGAGGAGGTGAGAAGGGGCAGAAATGGAGGCGGAGAGAGAACGGGATGGGCAGATGGAGAAGGGGTTCAGTGGAAAGGGAACGAGGGGGTGCAAGAGGTAAAAAGCAATAGCTTTGCTATGACTGGATGGTTGGTGGAACCGCACAATTAAACGTGTCTCGAACCGAAACCGTAGATGGACCCACACCCTTCTCCAGAAAGACTGTACTATACTTGCCCTGCCTTCTGCCACCCTGCTTATGGTCCATAACAAATGTATTGTAAAAAGTTCAATACCAATAAAACTATAATCGCCCTGTGTGTTTGTGGTCCGTAACAAAAGACTTGTAAAAAGTGAAACGACAATAAAATTGTAATATGTATACAGCAAGGCCTGTTATGTGCTTGAATGATGCTCGGAACCAGATGTGTAGCACAACAGTCACTCATGGTGAACTCCATTGTGGCACGACACATGCATGCAGGCACGCACACACACACTTACTGTGAGGAAGACGGAGGCCAGCAGCAGGACAACAGAATACACCAGGCCCTTGTTGTTAATGTAGACCTGTGAGGAAGAAGAGGTTGGGGTGGTCAGATGCTGGGCTTATATTTTATTTCACGTGGCTATTATGTATTAACAGGCATGTGTGAATTGGAAATTGTTTTTTTGTTGTTGTTTTTTTTGCATATCCCAACTCTCCTTGAGATGCCCTCTGAGAGTGGGGTCACGGCCAGGGTCTGCCATTATCCACGGCGACCCTGAGAGCAATTTAGGGTTAAGTGCCTTGCTCAAGGACAAATCGACAGATTTTCAGTTACTGGCCCAACGCTCTAACCTGCTAGGCTGCCTTAATAATATGCTGATGGTTGTTAAAATGTCCATAGGGATAGTTGTAATAAATAAGTGCCCACCGACGATCCGTTGTCCACCACCAGAGTGCGCAGAGCCCAGGGGAAACCCAGCCCCAACAGGATGTCAAAGATATTACTGCCAATGGAGTTAGACACAGCCATGTCCCCCATACCTGAGGAGAGAGGGAGAGTAAAGTCAAACTAAAACAGTCTACACTACACCACCAGGACGTTGAAAGGCTGGTCAGGAGTCAGCAGTCTGAGGAGAGAGGGTGACGGGTACCTTGCCGAGCTACAATGAGGCTGGCCATGCAGTCTGGCACGCTGGTGCCCGCTGCCAGGAAGGTGATACCCATGATGTAGTCTGGGATGTCTAGTGTGTAGCTGACGATGGTGACCTGGTGGGGACACACAGCTAGTTCAGAGACAGAGACACCACACCACACACACACACACACACACACACACACACACACACACACACACACACACACACACACACACACACACACACACACACACACACACACACACACACACACACACACACACACACACACACACACACACACCTTCTTAAAGCTGCAACATGTCACTTTTTTGGGCGACCCGACCAAATGCACATAGAAATGTGGGTTATAGATCTGCCAGTTACATTGAACGCAAGTCTAAGAAGCAGTAGATCTGTTCTATGTGCGCTATTTCTAGGCTTCCCGTTCTTAAGATTCATTTTTGTGTCTTTTACTTTCGGTTTTGTACACCAGCTTCAAACATCTGAAAATACAATATTTTTGGTTATGGAAAATACATTTCACAGCGGTTTAGATGGTACAATGATTCTCTACACTATACTTGCTTATTTTGTCACATAAAAGGAAATTAGGCGAACTATTAGAATTTTAGCAACCAGGAAATGGAGGAGCGATTTCTGCATAGTGCATCTTTAAATGCCATCCTATCACCCCTGGAAGGCAACAGACATTACAGCGTTGTAGAAAGCCTGGCTTTGCAGTTCCGATATGGCTTTATGGCTCTGCTGTTAGTCCTTACCATCCACACCATGAGGTAGGAGAAGATGGCTATCCACAGGGTGGAGGCCAAGAAGGTGACCATGAACCAGCGGTGCCAGCGGGGGAACACACAGTTAGGCACAGTGCAGTACAGCAGCAGGCCCAGGGGCCACGAGATCAGCCACTTGACCCGCGCACAGCAACCATCTGCCACACACACAATAACAAGAATATACCAGAGTTGACATGCAGTGTTTCCCTCGAATGCAATTTCAGCGAAAATTGCCTTTAAAGGTCAAGTGCAGTGCGATGTTTGTACAATGTGTTTTTTTAAATCCCGACCTCAGTCAGGCACATAGCAACAAAAAAAACATCCTCACCTGGCCAGTGCAGAGGCCTGAACGGCCCATCATCATCCTCCTCCTCTTCCTCAGCCTGACAACCCTCCGCCCCTGGCTTCTCCCCTGCGTCCCCTAGCCCTGCCCCCTCAGGGGTCTGTCTCTCCACACTGCCCCCATTCTCCAGACCTCCAGAACCCTTCAGAGGGGTGCCCCCTGCCCCTGCGCTGGTCTCTCCATCCAGCTGGGTGTTGGGACTCCTGATCAACCTCTGTCTCTGTGTGGGAGAAAAGAAATGAGTGCCTCATAGTGGCTAACGTTGCTGATGTTCCTCCAGCCTGAGTCGACTACCTCACTGATGAGCATGCGGCCCGCCATTCTGAGCCTGGTGCGAGGGGAGAAGTGGGGGGTAATCATGATGCGCAGCCCAGCCTCGGAGAAGGACAACTGGTGGGGGTTGAGGATGAGGAGCTCGTCCACCATCATCACCGGAGGAGACTCCTGACCCTGGGGTTGGCCTGCAGGGTGAGCGAGTGATAGAAATAGGGGTAACACTTTACCTAAAGCCGGCATGCAGGTATAATGCATTATGATGCGGTTATAATTAACTGTGAGACTTTTGATGAGCTAAAAAAAATCTAGAACGGTCACAGCTTCTAACACTCAGACCGCCACAGGACACAGACAGACAGACAGACAGACAGACAGACAGACAGACAGACAGACAGACAGACAGACAGACAGACAGACAGACAGACAGACAGACAGACAGACAGACAGACAGACAGACAGACAGACAGACAGACAGACAGACAGACAGACAGACAGACAGACAGACAGACAGACAGACAGACAGACAGTGAGAGCTGTAATGAGCTCCAGACAGACCTTTCCTGAGCAGAACCATGTTGGTGTTGCAGGTGGGTCCGTCCTCTGCCATCTCCTCATCGCGGTGTCCCTCACTACCCAGGCAACACTGACCCGGGCCACCAAAACGACGAGTCACACACCCCAAGAGCTGGGAGTTGAACCTGAAACCACAAAACAGCTTTCACATGAGGAACACAAGCACAATCAGACACTGCTGTACATGCTCTGTGGATTGAGGACTCCTGTGAGAGGGGACTAAGCAGAATACTCACTTCATGATAACAATGTAAACTCCATACATAGTCATTAGAAGCACGGCCTCCCACCTACAGTCAGAGAAATACACTGGTCAACTACCATCTAAAACCACTAAACTGCTATTTGACTCTACTTTTACAATTCTGACAGAAGTAACATTGAGATTGTTGTCACAAAAAGTAAATGATGTGTAGGTGCATTCAAATAACTGTGATAAAACTCACCAGACAACTTTCGCATCAAAGATAACCTACGAAGAGAAAGTTAACGCGTTAAACTAGTCATAGCGGCTTGCAGTTTATTCAGCACTGTAACCGTAGAGCACAAGTAAGCGACTGGATTTAAAAGCATTTGATTGTATGGTCTTCATTTCCCCTCCTCTTGTCTGCCTCACCAGGATGAGAGCCAGCACAGAGAAGATGTAGTAGGTGGAGTCCCTGAACAGAGACCACCACGTCAGAACCACCGTCTGCAGAGGGGAGAGAAGAGAGAGACTACTAATAGACAACCAACACATAGCTACCTCCTCATATGCACTCAGCCAGTGCGTGTGTAGGAAAATATGTTTCCATGTGTTCATGAGGTCTTCAGCCACACTGTTGAGGCCATAAAGGTGTGTAGTGTCAGAGGTCTGTACCTGGCCCGCAAAGATGCCACACACACCAATGATGACCAGGATGTTGAAGACCGCTGATCCCACGATGGTGCCGACCCCCACGTCTCCTTTAGTGATGAACACACCTGCGCGAGGCAGAGAGGCGGGGGAGGAGTTGTAGTGATGAAGAGGATGAAACCTATGGCTATGCCAATTGCGTTCCTATACATTTGATGTAGACTTAAAGACCATTCATATTGACTCTGCTGACATCTGATGGATATTTGTGGCATTACATGATACGCAAACATGGTCATTGGGATGGATTGCAAGATCCATCGCAAGATGGTGAAAGACATGCGTCACATGTATAGCGTTCACTGACCCAATTTATTGGCCACTGCTAACACTACTGTTAAGAGAAGGGAAATACAGAGGGATTAAGAACTGACCAATGAGAGAGGTGAAGAGCTCTGGGGCTGAGCTTCCTGCAGCCATGAAGGTTGCCCCAGCCACATCCTCACTGAGCTGCAGGTTCTGAGAGGGCCAGAGCAAAGAGGGAACCTTCTCACACAATCACAATGCATGATCAAGAAGCACTAGATCTTTGTAGAAATACGTGATACAGGAACAGGAAACAGCGTTTATATTTGAAACGACTCAACTAAAAATAGTAATAGAGTGTTAAAAAGCAGCATACGGCGCCTCCGTCTTCCTGTATTTAAAGTGAATTGGTGCTGCTGGTTCTCTCACCTCTGATATTTTCTCCAGGGAAGGAACAAAGTAGTCATCACAGACAATAGCAAGAGCGTAGAACATGTAGATCGCCTAAGAGGTACAGTGAGAGACGACAATAGAGACAGTCCGTAAAGGATTTGATAAGGAGGTGTTTAAGTAATTCAGATGTCATTCAGGCAGGCGTACATTAATGCGAGAGTGTGATTAGCAGATCAATTCTGTTATGAAGTCTAATCGCATCTGAACAGATGGTATTGCACGAAGAATGCGGCTGCAAAACTGCGGAATCGGGGTATCACGGCTGTTTTTGTGAGGTGTGTTAAACAGGTGTGTTTTCTGCGGGGTGTGTTGCAGGACACTCACACACAGCACATGTAACAGCACTGCTCCTCTTTTCAGCTCCTCCTTGGTGAAGATATCTTCTGGAAACTCATGGATGGCTGAGGGAGAGAGAACAGTAAAACATCACAGTTCGACACAGATCATACCTCTGTCTACAGAGAGAGAGAGAGTGAGAGATGGAGGTGGAAAAGGATATTCAACAACAGCAGAGAGGGAAGGAAGTCGGAGTCTTGCACTAATGCTGCCCAAGATCAGAACTAGAAAAGTAAAGCACAAACATCAAACTGCCACAATGGTTTGGACACAAGCAGTCTATCACTGGGCAACAAACAGACGCCATATTCCTCACACTGGGAGGAATACCATTTCTTTCCTGTCTCCATCTCATCATCCTCTGTATATTAAAGGACAGATGCAAAACACAGAAATGGCATAGTAGGCCTTCTGAAAGAATATATATATATATATATATATATATATATATATATATATATATATATATATATATATATATATATATATATATATATATAAAGGAGGCACCTTGAGAGTTTTTCAGATTTTTTCCCCCGATTTGACTCCCATAAATCTCACTTCTCCACCTGACACACCACAGCTTAATAACTATGATCTCCTATTGAACTGCTTCCTCCAAGCAGCCACACACCTGTACAGGCTAGCAGATTCTGGCCCCCTGGGCCGGGTAGAGAGAGAGGAGCAGAGGAGCACTGAGGAGGAGGTGTGTGGAACAGCTGCTTCCTGCTCCTCTGGTCCTCAGGTGTGAATGAGAGTGTTAATGAGAGCCCGGCTTCCCCTCGTTTCCCCCGGCGTGATGAGAAGAGGAGAGGAGGCTGCAGCCTGGAGAGCACAAGGCAGCGCTGCTAAATCAGTACTCAGACGCAGGGGAAAATGAACTTTAACGACTGGGGAGCTCAACCCTATTAATAGCGCTCTTGCTCTGAGGCAGCGCTGGGTAGCCTGCACAGTCAGTCCCACAATGCAGACTGTCTGACGCCGCACAACACATGCTGCACGACTTATTCCACACCACACACGCTTTCTATAATGCACATGTTACACGTCACGTGGTGGATGACACACGCTCCCAAACACAGGCTTCATGACACATTCTACACAACACAGTACGCACACTACATGCCATGTACTGCGCTGTAAGTCTACGGCAGCATTCTGAACCGTCTCCCTGTGGATGAAGAGAGCACGGCTCCCATGTGATCAAGGATATTCGATTTTGACCCTTGAATCTGTAGTGTGGACCGGAGAGGACAGGGGGCCATATGGTCTACTCTAGATGGCTGGAAGTTGACAGTATGCTTGGCCATGCCCTTCTATACTGTGTAATCAACATCCTGAATCTGAGACTTAGAGGGTGAGGGTCTCTGGTCGTCTAATATTCCCGCCTCCCAGAGAACTGTGGAGAAAGGAGCTTATTTTCTTTTCTGGCCAGCTGTTGCAGGACCTGTTCACTAAACCATCTCGGTTTAGCACGTAAACTTTCTGTCAGATTATCATAAGGAAGAGTGAGGCAGAATCTCACTAAAGAAGGTGGGTAGACATCTGCATCCTATCAGTGTCAGGACATCTGTGCTCTAGATGTGGTAGTTCTATTATTTCCTGTTTTCGTTATCCTATAGCTGTGCTTTGGAAAGCAGGCCAGATCCGGAACCTGCCCCAGGTCCCCGAGACATTTAGCCCCAATACAAAATGCCCCAGTTTCTATGTACAGTGCCTTCAGAAAGAATTCACATCCCTTGACTTTTCCACATTTTGTTGTGTTACAGCCTGAATTTAAAATGGATTAAATTTAGATTTTGTGTCACTGGCCTACACACACTCCCCCATAATGTCAAAGTGGAATTATGTTTTTAGAAATGTTTATAAATTAATAAAAACTGAAAATCTGAAATGTCTTGAGTCAATAAGTATTCAACCCCGTTGTTATGGCAAGCCTAAATAAGTTCAGGAGTAAAATGTTGCTTACAAGTCACATAATAAGTTGCATGGACTCACTCTGTGTGCAATAATAGTGTTAAACATGATTTTTAAATGACTACTTCATCTCTGTACCACACACATACATATAATTGTAAGGTCCCGCAGTCGAGCAGTGACTTTCAAGCACATATTCAACCACAAAGACCAGGGAGGTTTTCCAATGCCTTGCAAAGAAGGGCACCTATTGGTAGATGGGTACAAAAACAAAACAGACATTGAATATCCCTTTGAGCATGGTGAAGTTATTAATTACACTTTGGATGGTGTATCAATACACCCAGTCACTACAAAGATACAGGCGTCCTTCCTAACTTAGCTGCCGGAGAGGAAGGAAAACACCCAGGGATTTCACCAAGAGGCCAATGGTGACTTTAAAACAGTTACAGAGTTTAATGGCTGTGATAGGAGAAAAACATTGTCGTTTTTCCAAAACATGCATCCTGTTTGGAACAAAGCACTAAAGTAAAACTGCAAAAAAATGTGGCAAAGAAATTCACTTTATGTCCTGAATACAAAGCGTTGTTTGGGACAAATCCAACAAAACACATCACTGAGTACCACTCTTCATATTTTCAAGCATGGTTGTGGCTGCATCATGTTACTGGTATGCTTGTCATCGGCAAGGACTAGGGAGGCTTTTTTTCTTTTTTAGAAAGAAGCACAGGCAAAAACCTGGTTCAGGGCTGCTTTCCACCAGACAATGGGAGACAAAAATCTACGGAAAAGAATTTAAAAAAGAATAGTGTGCAAATATTCTACAATCCAGGTGTGCGAAGCTCTTAGAGACTTACCCAGAAAGACTAGCAGTTGTAACCACTACCATAGGTGATTGTAACATGTATTGACTCAGGGGTGTGAATACTTTGAAAAGAGATATTTTTGTGTTTCATTTTCAATAAACTTGCAAACATTTCTAAAAACATGTTTTCACTTTGTCACTATGGGGTATTGAGTGTAGGTGTAGGTGTGTGAGAAAAAATATATACTTAATCCATGTTGAATTCAGGCCTTAACACAACCAAATGTGGAATAAGTCAAGGGGTATGAATACTTTCTGAAGGCACTGTAAATGCAGTCCTGAACACATGGCTCAGATGAACCTATTGACAAGTTGCTTCGGTGAAAGCAGTTGCCACGGAAACCCTCTCCCTGGGGGCAGCGGTTTGTTGACAGGCGGCAGTGGGAAGCCAATGACGGCTGCGTGAATGGTGAGAAAGGGGGAGGGGAATGTGTGTTTCCCATGGTCTTGGCTTATGAAATATGAAAAAAGAGAAATGACAAGCAGCTCTGGAGCGAAAGTTCTAAAAATATTTATCTTTCCTTGCCAAAGCTCAGGAGAGGTTCTTTGAGAGAAAGCCCGAGAGAGAGCATACAAGAGGGTGTTGGCCGGGAATTTTCTTTGTGAGGATGCCCTTCCTCTGTTCCCATATAACAGGCTTTTGTCACTGCATGCAGCATGGGTCTGCTGATAGACTAGACCAGCTGTAAGCTGATTTACATATCGGAGGATGGCTTCCAATTCTGGACAGGACACGGGACAGCTCTCATGAAGTTGACAGCATTCTGATCCCAGATTCAGTGTGTGCCCTTAGCAGTGACAGTGAGTGTTCACGTCAGCCTCAGCCTGCCTGGGGACTGAGTGACTCCATCCACTCTAGCCTTGGGGGAGGCTACAGCAGCATTCATGTGTTGCTCCTCTGGCATCACAGGCTGCCCCAGCCAGCCAGGCACATCTCCCTGCTCTAATTCCATCTATTGCCTGGTCTCCTATAGATCTCTCTCAGATACAGTAGATCTCCTTTTATATTCACACTGTCTGAGGCTTGATCTAATTTCATTTCACCGCTGATCCCATCAAGAATCTGGAGAAGGGGTCAAAATGGACATGTGATGTAATCACTCTGTGTGTGTGTGTGTGCGTGTACACCAATGAGTGTAACCGATGTGAAATGGCTAGTTAGTTAGCGGTGGTGCGCGCTAATAGCGATTCAAATCGGGTGACGTCACTCGCACTGCGACCTTAAGTAGTTGTTCCCGTTGCGCTGCAAGGGCCGCGGCTTTCGTGGCGCGATGGGTAATGATGCTTCGTGGGGTGTCAGTTGTTGATGTGCGCAAAGGGTCCCTGGTTCGAGCCCAGGTTGGGGCGAGGAGAGGGACGGAAGCTATACTGTTGCATGAGCATGCTTGAGTGTGTGTTGAATGCCATATCAGTCCTGATTAAAAGTGAAACCCCTACTAAATGAAACCACTAAAGCTGTGAACAGCTGAGATATCCATTTGAGTCACTCTGCTGCAGGGGACTCAAATGGACTGCAATTGTGACCAAATGGCTGGCAGAGTGAAGGGGAGAAAGATATGTTATTGATTCTGCAGGGTATCTTGGAGTCAAGCTAAGGTATTGAGAGAAACACAGAAAACGACAGCACACGTCAACAGAAACAGCACCACTACATAGAATAAACCACTGAAACAACCTTGCATTTTTTTTATGAAGAATCCAAACATTTTGTTTCATCCATCCTCCATATTTTTCATTCTTTGATTTTATGAGATAGTCAGTCATCTCTTAGAAAGGCAGATAAGAGCAACCCAAAGGTGGCAATACAGGTTCGAAACGGGTGTGGCAAAATGTGTACGTGCCTTTTCTGGGGCCTGTAGTTTTACCTGATCTCATTACCTGGTCAGGTAAAACTCTGAGTCCAACATCAACTTTTTTTCTCACTTGCCTGACCAGACTCAGCTGGCCAAAAATCGACTGGCCTGAACGAAAATTCTACTGGTCCGGACATGGTGTAGTTTTTAAATGCATTGGGGTTATGCAGGGACTATAGGTTGGCAGGCTTTCTCTCTATATGCAGTTATTAATAAGTTATATTTGGTTATTATGATATTTATTACAAAGCTTTTTAATATAAATTAGCAAAGTAAGTCATTACTCTATTCTTTAGAAATTGCATTGTATTAATAGCTTTAATGTTTGTTTCTAAATAGGAAGCTGCCCATAATGGCTACATAACGGCTTCAAAAGAGATATCAACATGGCTACTGCAGGCTAGCCAAGGAATGCTAAAGCAGGGCTTGACATTACTGCTTGTTCTCTTGTCCTGGACAAGTAAAAAAAACAGAAATCACAAAACAGAAAATCACACAAAAATCACAATTACTCTGATCAGAATTGGATCAGAGAGGCCAACATTGGAATAATATTCAAATCTATATTAATGTACATACAAAGCCTACAGGACAAAGAATCAAGCCTTTAGAGCTTCATGTTGATTATCATACATTATATTTGTCAAACATGACTGGCGTTTAGCCCATATTTATGAAATTAAAAGTCTCATTAAAGTTTGGCAGCATTTTATGGCGCGTCTATCATGTCAGCATCGGTCTGGACATGAGGCTGTAGCCAATATGCATGTCATCTATAATGTAGGATAATCAACATTAACCTCTAAAGGATTGATTCTGTCAACATACTCAAAGCACAAATGGCCACAAGACCGGAGAGCAAAGGAGTGTCTGTTGCGCACCGCATTTTGAAACGAATTGTTTAACCCAATGAGTCCCACCGTATCACCGGCGTGTTTTGGAATTCTAACCCCTTTCAAACATTATGTGTTTGAGTTACAGACTTCTTGTCCCATTGGATTTGTCTATTAGTCTGTGTGATCAGTGAGGGCTGAGCTAGAGTGGTCCCGGTCGTTTATACAAAAACATCAGAATAGTTTCAGCTACAAACTATTAAATGCTATCTATGAAAAGCTGAGACTCTCACGAACACACATGACACTCACAAGCGACACAAGAGTTGTTAGCAGTCTGATGTGGATTCTTCTACATAGAATACCATTTGAAATCCCAGGACATAGAGTCAACAATACTGTAATAAGCTCACATAGTTGCTGTCACGAACTCCACACAGTTGTCACTGACTAGTTGGATATTCATTTCCCAGTGAGCAAACAATTAATGTACAGGATTCATATAAATTCATTTTTATCAGGTTTTTGCGTTGGCGGAATGTAACTGTTTATGTCAAATTGTTTTGTGTTCTACTTTTAGCCCTGGTTGTCCTGGAAATAAAATGGTAAAAATGTTTTGTTGGGGCTAAATATAAAGGGACATGCAGATCAAGTCAGATAAATGAAAAGTAGATTTTTTGCTGGGATCTCGGGACTGATAGTTAAAACCTGGACGTTTTATGTCATTTTATGAAAGGGAAAGAAAAGGGAAAGAGGATACCTAGTCAGTTGTACAACTGAATGCCTTCAACTGAAATGTGACTTCGGCATTTAACCCAACCCCTCTGGGGGGGGGGGGGGGGGGGGGGGGCGCTGCCATAACCGACATCCACGTCTTCGGCGCCCGGGGAACAGTGGGTTAACTTGCCTTGTTTCAAAGTAGCCTAGCCAAAATATGACCATATAAATGTTGAGGGAATGGGACATCCTTCATTTCGAGCCCTGGAGGGAATTATTTTATAAAGATATACAAAGTAGTTTGTTGTCATTTATTGTAATGTTGTAATATTTTATAGGCTACCAAGGGTGGTCAACCATCCTCCAGGAGAGTGTTGTATTTTGAAACAGACTTGAATATGCAAAGAGTGTAGCCTTCATTTTTGTCTGATTCTCTATGGTAAAAGAGATAATAATATATCTTATGTTGTAAAGTGGTTCCTTACAATGATGTCAAAATTATTACAGACCATTTTTTCGTGGGCGACAAGTAGAAATAAAAGTGAATGTCAAGCCCTGTAAAGTGTATTTTTGTAGCTTTCTTTTTGCAGACTATTAACATTAGCCAGCATATTGCTAGTATGTTCACTATTGAACGTTTACTTTTGTTAATTACTATCCCTAAAATAAATAAGCTCTGCGCTTCTTTTTGCTCCGGACAGCTCGCGTGTGCCGTGTGAACGTAGCTTGGTGGCGCTTGAATAAACGGCCAATCATATTGCTCAAAAACAAACAGCGCATCTTTTCTGCGTCTAGTCTTCAATGGTTTTCAATGGTAGACTGCAACAGAGCAGATACATGTCTAACTGGAACGCAAAAATACTGTCCCGGTTCTGAATAGACAAAGCCAATCCAGCCATACAAATCCCACCAACACTCAATAACCATCCTTCATCCAACAAAACAGTGGCTGTAATAATTTGAGAAATCCTCAGAAGACCTACAGTGGGAGTGCAATCGATAAACTTCACTCTCTCCCAGGAGATTACTCCACCTCTTCAGACAGTCATATGGTACCATCCATCATCTTAAAGAGTCAGTCTCAATGTCATGTTGGTGGGCTGGGAAACACAGGACGCTACTGAAGTAAAACAATTAGGCACCACTAATATCCTATCTGAAATCAAATCAATCAAATATAATGTTATTCCTCACATGCTTTGTAAACAACATGTGTAAAATAACTTTGACATGCTTACTTACGGGGCTTTCCCAAAAATGCAGAAAGAAAAGAGAGAAATAATTGAAAAGTAATAACACGTTATAATAAAAGTAAGCAAGGGAGGAATCTGAGGGTCCGTGCCATATATTTTCAGCCTCCTGAGGGGGAAGAGGCGTTGTTGTGCCCTCTTGACCTGTTGGTGTGTATGGACCATGATAGATCCTTAGTCATGTGGACACCGAGGAACTTTAAGCTCTCGACCCGCTCCACTACAGCCCCGTCGATGTGAATGGGGGCGTGCTTGGCCCTTCGTTTCCTGTAGATAGCGATCAGCTCCATTATCTTGCTGACGTTGAGGGAGAGGTTGTTGTCCTGGCACCACACTGCCAGGTCTCTGACCTCCTCCCTATAGGCTGTGTCATCGTCATCAGTGATCAGGCCTACCACCGCAGTGTCATCAGCAAACTTAATGATGGAGTTGTGCACGGCTAAGCAATTATGGGTGAACAGGGAGTACAGGAGGGGACAAAGCACACACCCCTGAGGGGGCCCCCGTGTTGAGGGTCAGTGTTGCAAATGTGTTGTTGCCTAACCTCACCACCAGGGGGTGGCCCATCAGGAAGTCCAGGATCCAGTTGCAAAGGGAAGGGAAGTGTTCAGTCCCAGGGTCCTTATCTTAGTGATGGGCTTGGAGGGCACTATGGTGTTGAACACTGAGATGTAGTCAATGAACAGCATTCTCACATAGGTTTTCCTCTTGTCCAGGTGGGAGAGGGCAGTGTGGAGTGCAATAGAGATTGCGTTATCTGTGGACTGCATCATCTGTTAGGGCGTTAAGGCAAATCCGAGTGGGTCCAGGGTGTCTAGGATGATGGTGTTGATGTGTGCCATGACCATGGCTTCTGGTTAGGATATGTACGTATGGTCACTGTGGAGACATCATTGTTAATGAAGCTGGTGACTGATGTGGTAAACTCCTCAACGTCATCAGATGAAAACCGGAACATATTCCAGTCTGTGTTAATGAAACAGTCCAGTAGCTTAGCATCCGCTTCATCGGACCACTTCCGTATTAAGCGTGTCACTGGTACTTCCTGTTTGAGTTTTTGCTTGTAAGCAGGAATCGGGAGGATAGTTTTGGTGAGATCTGCCAAATGGAGGGTGAGGGAGAGCTTTCTATGCATTTCTGTGGGTAAAGGTGATCTAGAGTTTTGTCTCCTCTAGCTGCACATGTGACATGCTGGTAGAAAGTAGGTAAGACGCATTTCAGTTTTTCTGCATTTAAATCACTGGCCACTAGGAGCGTCGCCTCTGGATCAGCATTTCCTATTTGCTTATGGCCTTATACAGGTCGTTTTGTACGGTCTTAGTGCCAACATTGGTTTGTGGTGGTAAATAGACAGCCACAAAAAATGTGATGACAATTATCTTGGTAAATAGTATAGTCAACAGCTTATCATGAGATAATTTAACTCAGGCGAGCAGAACCTCGAGACTTCCTTCATAGTAGAGATCGCTCACCAGCTGTTCTTAACATTGAGACACACATCTCCCTCCTTGAGTTTTCTGATGCTGCCGTTCATCCTGCCGATGCATAGAAAAAACAGCTAGACGTATATTATCCATGTCCTTGTTCAGCCATGACATAGGATATTACAGTTCTTCAGGTTCCGTTGATAGGATAGTCTCGAACGGAGCTCGTCCAGTTTGTTCTCCAGTGATTTTCACGTTCGACCAACAGAACGGAGGGCAGAGGTGGATTATTTATTTGCGAACATAGTTTTGTCAGGGTGCTCGCCGTCGGCGTCTTTTCCTTTTCCGTGGCTCTGGGATCAGGGCCTGGCCCGGGGTGAGCAGTATGTCCTGCACCGCCGACTCGCTGAAGTAGAAATCTTCATCTAAAGGGAGGTTAGTGATCGCTGTTCTGATGTACAGAAGCTTTTTTTGGTCAAAGGAAGAGATGGCTGAAACATTATGAACAAAACAAATTATGATCAGCTCAGAAAAAGCTATCAAAATAACAGAATTGGTCAGGAACACACAAAACAGCAGATATCCATTGCAGCGCCATTCTATATAAATTTAGACGGTATACGTGAGCCATATACTGAAAACTTGTTTTATGTTCAAACACACAAAGAGCTGTCTGTGAGTGTGAGTCTGACCTCCATACTTAACCTCTGATCTTTAAATTACCATCAGGAACCAATGTGAACTCAGAGAGGACAAGGGTTCTAGAGAGACGGGAGGGAGTGATGGAAAGTTAAGAATATTTCCCCCAATTCCCAAAGACTTCAGACAAAAAGAAAACTACTCCCATGTTTAATGGTTACATTAATAGCCATTTGCTTTATTTGACAGCCATAATAAATGACTCCCCTGACAATACTCAGATTCTCTTTCTGCCAGATTCTCTTTTTCAGTCAACCACTAAAATATATCTGTGGAAAAATCATCCTCAAACGTCTGCCTCTGTTGTTTGCCAAAACCAACAAACGTATGCATAAAAGAAACACATGAGCGATCGTTATTGACACTTATAAAAATGCATTCGCTTATCTTCTCCTACTGGTTTATTTTTAGCTCGTTGTGGTTGTTAATTCTGTCTCGGCACTTTGAATGCTTGAAAGACAGAATTTTCTGGGTTTCAACATTTAGCATTCAGTTGCTTAGCAACGCTGGCCTCAAAGGGTTGACGACTGAAGGCAGACGTTGCCGTCTCCGTCTTGTTAAGCAGGGGGGATGGAGAGCTAGACCTCCCTTACGCTATCCCAAAGATAATATTCATTGAGTTAAGAGCTGGCCGTTTGATCCCACTATGGATTATGTAATTATTACCAGTTACAGTAAGCAGGGGCTGACATGCAGATAACGAGGGGTAGCCTGCCCTGAGCCTGTATTATAAAGGAGTAGCCTAGTGCAGCCCATCTGATCAGTTTCTCATACTTGCCCACACCCTTACAAAAAAAATTGTAGTTTTGAAACTGTAGTAAAAGTGCAGTAACTGCAGTTGACTGTGGTATACTGCACAGTAACTGCAATTACAATGAAATTACTGTAGTGAAAAACACTGTTATTTTGGACACAGTATTTGCAGCATAATGCGGTTATACTGCACTCTAAATGCAGTTATACTGCAGCGTACTGGGGTTATACTGCAGTGTACTGCAGTTATATTGCACTCTGACTGCAATCTTTTTTCTTAAGGGCAGATCCATCAGCCTCTTGTTTTACAACCTGTATTTACTTTATACAGGGGTGCAACTTTCATGTCCCCCCCCACATTCTGAAATTGCATTTTTTGTCCCCCACAGTTTTATCATTGGAATGTGATACAAACAAGGCAACGGTGTGCTTTAGGACCAGGCGGAAGACTCCGGGCGGTCGGGTAGGAGTGTTTATCCGACAAAAAAAAGTATAATAATAATAATTATGTCCCGCCCACTTCTAAAACCAAAGCTGCGTCCCTGACTTTATCACCCCATCTATATGGGAGATGTGTCGTTGTCAAAGATACCGAGGTCTGTTTGTAACAGAAAGACAACACATCTGGTGCTTGATATACTGGTGTAGTTAATGGCTCTCCTCTGCCAAGCGTAAAAATATAATGATTGTGGCAGCCTGGCAGGCGTCCTCAGGGAGATAGTGGTATCCAATGCAGTTCATTATTTTTCATGCTGCAGATTGAAGTCAAAGCACTGTGTGTTGCTCAGTCCTGTTGTCTTGCTGCAGAGCTCTCCTCCCTAGCTGTCTTCTCCCCCCCATGTCCTCCACTGTGTTTACTAACTGTTTATCTATTGCCTTGATTCTTCCATTGCACAAGTCTGGCATGGTGCTCTAACCCCTCCAGACAGAACCTTTCCTCTGGCCCGGCAGCCAAGTTTGAGACACAGTTTACAGAGCAGAGATTCCTGACAACCACTGCACTGCAGTCTCGGCCCACATGACCTTTTCAGTTAACCCGCAGGGGAGAAGGAGAGCCAGGGTTCACCAGCACACGCACAGACTCAACTGTCTACCCCAAACACACATAAACATAAACACACACTCAGTCACATCTACACAGCTAAGACACACTTGGAGCCCCCTCAAGTGTCCCACAAAGTTTGGAAAATAAATCTTCAGTCAAGAGACAGTTTGTGCATCACGTGTGTCTTCAGGACATATAGGGCTCCTATGGAATCTTATTTAGAATTTAACGCATAGTGGAACACTATTAAGTTGCTCTGTATAAGAGCATCTGCTAAATGACTCAAATGTAATGTAAAATGAGTACAGAGAGACTATCGAGTTTGAAGGTGGTCCGCATCAGTTGTAATTCTCTGAGGAGATCTAAAGCTGTGTGCCAGAGGACATGGTTGGGGACATAAACAGGGAGAGCAGTTAGCGTCAGTGGCAAGGTGGAAGTGAGAAAGATTTGGGGCTGGGAGGCTGACTCACCTGGTCTAGAAAGGTCCAGGGTCTGGTTGTCTTCTGTCCACTCTTCCTGCATCAGCCTGCGTCTGGAACGGACTGGAACCTCATCCTCTCCAGAATGAGACCCGGATGACTCCGGCTCTGTTGAAATATAAGACATTTGGCTTGTCATTTGAGTATTGCATTGCACCGAGGCTCCTCAAAACACTGGTCCAAAGACACTATTGGACACAACATTCAAAGGCTTGTGTTCTAACGCAGATCTGACAGAAGATGAAGAGAAATTTGGACACCTCATTATGGAGGCTGGAGAAAGAAACCGGAGCGGGTCAGCAGAGGAGATCATGTAATCTTTTATGAGCGAACTCTCATAAACCATTCATCTCTGTAATCTCTTCACGGTGTAAATCCCTGTTCTATATCCCTCTGCTGATAGCCAATCTCTTTATTTGGGCTTCAGCTTTGCACCACTATATAAGGAAGGACAGCATCAACAAGGAGGACCTCCACTGCTACACTGCTTGATCTATTTAATTTAACCTTTATGTGGACACCTGCTCGTCAAACATCTCATTCCAAAATCATGGGCATTAAAATGGAGTTGGTCCCCCCTTTGCTGCTATAACAGCCTCCAATCTTCTGGGAAGGCTTTTCACTAGATGTTGGAACATTGCTGTGGGGACTTGCTTCCATTCAGCCACAAGAGCTAGAGAGGTTGGCCATTGATGTTGGGCGATTAGGCCTGGCTCGCAGTTGGTATTCCAATTCATCCAAAAGGTGTTCGATGGGGTTGAGGTCAGGGTTCTGTGCAGGCAAGTCAAGTTCTGTATGGACCTCGCTTTGTGCACGGTAGCATTGTCATGCTGAAACAAGGAAGGGCCTTCCCTAACCTTTTGCTACAAAATTGGAATCATCTAGAATGTCATTGTATGCTGTAGCCTTAAGATTTCCCTTCACTGGAACTAAGGGACCTAGCCCAAACCATGAAAATCAGCCCCAGACCATTATTCCTCCTCCACCAAACTTTACAGTTGGCACTATTTATTCGGGCAGGTAGCGTTCTCCTGGCATCCGCCGAACACAGATTCATCCGTCGGACTGCCAGATGGCGAAGTGTGATTCATCACTCCAGAGAAGGCGTTTCCACTGCTCCAGGGTCCAATTGCAGCGAGCTTTACACCACTCCAGCCGACGCTTGGCATTGTGCATGGTGATCTTAGGATTCTGTGCGGCTGCTCGGCCATGGAAACCCATGTCATGAAGCTCCCAACAAACAGTTCTTGTGCCGACGTTGCTTCCAGAGGCAGTTTGGAACAAAGTAGTGAGTGTCGCGCGCTATGTGCTTCAGCATTCGGAGTTCCCGTTCTGTGAGCTGGTGTTACCTACCACTTCACGGCTGAGCTGTTGTTGCTCCTAGAAGTTTCCACTTCACAATAACAGCACTACAGTTGACCGGGGAAGCTCTAGCAGGGCAGATATATGACAAACTGACTTGTTGGAAAGGTGGCATCCTAAACTCAGCAAAAAAAGAAACGTCCTCTCAATGTCACCTGTGTTTATTTTCAGCAAACTTAACATGTGTAAATATTTGTATGAACATAACAAGATTCAACAACTGAGACACAAACTGGACAAGTTCCACAGACATGTGACTAACAGAAATTTAATAATGTGTCCCTGAACAAGGGGGGGGGGGTCAAAATCAAAAGTAACAGTCAGTATCTGGTTTGGCCACCAGCTGCATTAAGTACTGCAGTGCATCTCCTCCTCATGGACTGCACCAGATTTGCCAGTTCTTGCTGTGAGATGTTACCCCACTCTTCCACCATGGCACCTGCAAGTTCCCGGACATTTCTGGGGGGAATGGCCCTAGCCCTCACCCTCCGATCCAACAGATCCCAGACGTGCTCAATGGGATTGAGATCCGGGCTCTTCGCTGCCCATGGCAGAACACTGACATTCCTGTCTTGCAGGAAATCACGCACAGAACGAGCAGTATGGCTGGTGGCATTGTCATGCTGGAGGGTCATGTCAGGATGAGCCTGCAGGAAGGGTACCACATGAGGGAGGAGAATGTCTTCCCAGTAAAGCACAGCGTTGAGATTGCCTGCAATGACAACAAGCTCAGTCCGATGATGCTGTGACACACAGCCCCAGACCATGACGGACCCTCCACCTCCAAATCGATCCCGCTCCAGAGTACAGGCCTCAGTGTAATGCACATTCCTTCGACGATAAACGCGAATCCGACCATCACCCCTGGTGAGACAAAACCACGACTCGTGACCTTAATTGCCTACCGTCTGTAAGCTGTTAGTGTCTTAACGACCGTTCCACAGGTGCATGTTCATTAATTGTTTATGGTTCATTGAACAAGCATGGGAAACAGTGTTTAAACTCTTTACAATGAAGATCTGTGAAGTTATCTGGATTTCTACGAATTATCTTTGAAAGACAGGGTCCTGAAAAAGGGGCGTTTCTTTTTTTGCTGAGTTTTGAAAGTCACTGAGCTGTTCAGGAACAGGCCATTCTACTGCCAATGTTTGTCTATGGAGCTGTGTGCTAGATTTTATACACCTGTCAGCAATGGCTATGGCTGAAATAGCCGAATCCACTCATTTGAAGGGGTGTCCACATACTTTAAAAAAAAGATATAGTGTATATCTTAATGATTGTCTCCTATGGAAACACATAAGAGGTAGCCACTACCAACCACTGAGATCTATCTGTCCAGAGCAGAGCAGAGCCAGCCAATGGGCGCCATTACCCTCGGTTGTTATGAGACTGCTTGTTCTCTCTCTGTGTCCAGTCTGTTTCATGATCACTGTCCGCTTTGTTTTACATTACAGTCCAATCAGCGTGTTTCACAAGTGTTTTGCTCTAGGCCTGAGCATGGGGGTGTGGCAGCTTTCATGTGGAGGCGTCAAGAGGAGCCTGGGTAATGTGAAATTCTAAAATGGGCCCGTCACAGATGGCGCCGCTGCCGCCATCATTATTACACTCTCACAGCACAACCACACATCACAGAACACAGGGCTTTAACCCAGACCCAGACTGAGACCACAAAACACAGGGTTTTAACCCAGACTGAGATCACACATCACAGAACACAGGGCTTTAACCCAGACTGAGACCACAGAACACAGGGTTTTAACCCAGACTGAGACCACACATCACAGAACACAGGGCTTTAACCCAGACTGAGACCACAGAACACAGGGCTTTAACCCAGACTGAGACCACACATCACAGAACACAGGGCTTTAACCCAGACTGAGACCACAGAACACAGGGCTTTAACCCAGACTGAGATCACACATCACAGAACACAGGGCTTTAACCCAGACTGAGACCACAGAACACAGGATTTTAACCCAGACTGAGACCACACATCACAGAACACAGGGCTTTAACCCAGACTGAGACCACAGAACACAGGGCTTTAACCCAGACTGAGACCACACATCACAGAACACAGGGCTTTAACCCAGACTGAGACCACACATCACAGAACACAGGGCTTTAACCCAGACTGAGACCACACATCACAGAACACAGGGCTTTAACCCAGACTGAGACCACACATCACAGAACACAGGGCTTTAACCCAGACTGAGACCACACATCACAGAACACAGGGCTTTAACCCAGACTGAGACCACACATCACAGAACACAGGGCTTTAACCCAGACTGAGACCACACATCACAGAACACAGGGCTTTAACCCAGACTGAGACCACACATCACAGAACACAGGGCTTTAACCCAGACTGAGACCACACATCACAGAACACAGGGCTTTAACCCAGACTGAGACCACACATCACAGAACACAGGGCTTTAACCCAGACTGAGACCACACATCACAGAACACAGGGCTTTAACCCAGACTGAGACCACACATCACAGAACACAGGGCTTTAACCCAGACTGAGACCACACATCACAGAACACAGGGCTTTAACCCAGACTGAGACCACACTCTGATCTAAGTCGAGTCTCTTTGAGACACTATTTCACGTCAGGTCATGTCCTTTTGAGGGGGGAAGAATCAAAGATGTGGGGTTCAGATATGGGTACATCCTTCCCTCACTCCTTGGGATGAGCTGTCTGCTGCATTGTAGGCATTGGTGCTATGGTCCGCCTCGAACTAGACTGGAATCAGCAATACATTAAACAGCCTTCAAAAACAACTGGGAAGGGAATACCTAGTCTGTTCCACAACTGAATGCATTCAACCAAAATGTGTCTTCTGCATTTAACCCAACCCCTCTAAATCAGAGAGGTGCAGGGGGCTGCCTTAACATCCACAGCACCCAGTTGTTGATGGGGCAGATTGTTCCACCTTGACGGCTCAGGGATTTGAACAAGCAACCTTTCAGTTACTGGCCCAAAGCTCTTAATTGCTAGGCTACCTGCCACCCTATAGTGACTAGGATTTGTTTTATTTTACCAGGTAAGTTGAATGAAAACACATTGTTATTTACAGCAACGAGCTGGGGAATAGTTACAGGGGAGAGGAGGGGGAATGAATGAGCCAATTGGAAGCTTGGGATGATTATGTGGCCATGGTGGTACGAGGGCCAGATTGGTATGAGGGCCAGATTGGTATGAGGGCCAGATTGGTATGAGGGCCAGATTGGTATGAGGGCCAGATTGGTATGTGGGCCAGATTGGTATGAGGGCCAGATTGGTATGAGGGCCATGGTGGTATGAGGGCCAGATTGGTATGAGGGCCATGGTGGTATGAGGGCCAGATTGGTATGAGGGCCAGATTGGTATGTGGGCCATGGTGGTATGTGGGCCAGATTGGTATGAGGGCCAGATTGGTATGAGGGCCATGGTGGTATGTGGGCCAGATTGGTATGAGGGCCAGATTGGTATGAGGGCCATGGTGGTATGAGGGCCAGATTGGTATGAAGGCCATGGTGGTATGAGGGCCATGGTGGTATGAGGGCCAGATTTGTATGAGGGCCATGGTGGTATGAGGGCCAGATTGGTATGAGGGCCAGGACACGGGGTTAACACCCCTACTCTTACTGTAATGGGATCTTCAGTGACCACAGAGAATCAGGACACCCATTTGTTATCCTATCTGAAAGACAGCACCCTTCACAAGGCAATATCCCCAATCACTGCCCTGGAGCATTTGAATCTTTTCCAATGCCCTACCACTAGAATGATACTGTATGATGAATATGCAAAATTAATGCATTTATTGAGTAATACAAATATGTTGCCTTTAGAAAGATACATTAAGTAATTACTCATTTTATTTCCCAAGATTAGACCTATTAATGAAGCTATGGGGTAAATAACATGATCTCAGTTATAAGATAGTGAAGGTATAAATAGTGGGGAAAACTGAAGAATACTTAAACAGATATGACAGCTATTAAAGCAGAATACTAACAGTATCAGAACGTTGGTGTCATTTTTTATTTAACTAGGCAAGCCAGTTAAGAACAAATTCTTATTTACAATGACGGCCTACCAAAAGGCAAAAGGCCTCCTGCGGGGACGGGGGCTGGGAGTAAAAAAAAAAAAAAAAATATAGGACAAAACACACATCACGACAAGAGAGACACCACAACACTACATAAAGAGAGACCTAAGATGACAACATAGCATGGCAGCAACACATGACAACACAGCATGGTAGCAACACAACATGGTAGCAGCACAAAACATGGTACAAACATTATTGGGTACAAACAACAGCACAAAAGGCAAGAAGGTAGAGACAACAATACATCAAACAAAGAAGCCACAACTGCCAGTAAGAGTGTCCATGATTGAGTCTTTGAATGAAGAGATTGAGATGAAACTGTCCAGTTTGAGTGTTTGTTGCAGCTCGTTCCAGTCGCTAGCTGCAGCGAACTGAAAACAGGAGTGACCCAGGGATGTGTGTGCTTTGGGGACCTTCAACAGAATGTGACTGTCAGAACGGGTGTTGTATGTGGAGGATGAGGGCTGCAGTAGATATCTCAGATAGGGGGGAGTGAGGCCTAAGAGGGTTTTATAAATAAGCATCAACCAGTGAGTCTTGCGACGGGTATACAGAGATGACCAGTTTACAGAAAAGTATAGAGTGCAGTCATGTGTCCTATAAGGAGCATTGGTGGCAAGTCTGATGGCCGAATGGTAAAGAACATCTAGCCGCTCGAGAGCACCCTTACCTGCCGATCTATAAATGATGTCTCCGTAATCTATCATGGGTAGGATGGTCATCTGAATCATGGTTAGTTTGGCAGCTGGGGTGAAAGAGGAGTTGTTACAATAGAGGAAACCAAGTCTAGATTTAACTTCAGCCTGCAGCTTTGATATGTGCTGAGAGTAGGACAGTGCACTGTCTAGCCATACTCCCAAGTACTTGTATGAGGTGACTACCTCAAGCTCTAAACCTTCAGAGGTAGTAATCACACCTGTGGGGAGAGGGGCATTCTTCTTACCAAACCACATGACCTTTGTTTTGGAGGTGTTCAGAACAAGTTTAAGGGCAGAGCAAGCTTGTTGGAGACTAAGAATGCTTTGTTGTAGAGCGTTTAACACAAAATCCAGGGAGGGGACAGCTGAGGATAAGACTGTATCATCTGCATATAATTGGATGGGAGAGCTTCGTACTGCTTGAGCTATGTTGTCGATGTAAATTGAGAAGAGCGTGGAGCGTGGGACATAGCTTGAAAAATCATTACTTTAACTCATACTCTCTCAACCTCAAAATCACGAGACTGGCCCACACAATCTCACGCACGTACACACGCATGCACACACACCTCATGATTGAACGCTTCAGCCTGATCATCTGTTGCTTCCTAGCTGAATATGTGAATCCATCCTCCAAGAGGAAACCGTAGACCCAGCTCTGTAGAGAATAAGACCCCTATTGGGTGAATGTTGACCTTATGATGTTCATACAAAGGATATGAATAACTGCATCCCAATGTCCTCTTTTGTTCATACACGCATTCTTTCCCACACAGTTTACATGCATATCCCTGTTCTCACTGCAGTGCAATTTCAATCATCTGTCTTCAGTGTTACTTAATGCAGTGCTTGGTGGAGACGTATTCTCTGAGTACACTCGGGTGATTATCTGGGGTTCTGTGCAGGTTATTGGCTGAGAGTATGCCAGGTTGGAGCAGGGAAAGGGAAAGGGGGATACCTAGTCAGTTGTACAACTGAATGCATTCAACTGAAATGCGTCTTCCGCAATTAACCCAACCCCTCTGGATCAGAGAGGTGATGCTGAAAGTATGCTCCCAATGTGAAGCAGGTGTCACACTCAAGGTGCATAATATTGGGGGAGGGGACAGGGGAGGGGATCCTCCAATCTGTTGGTTACAAATCTCTCTCTTTCATCCCATACAGCCTTTTATCAATATGGTTACATAATGATCTCCTCCAATAAATTAGGTAATCAGGCATATTTAGTGAGGGCAGTATTTAATTGAGTATTTAATGAATGAAGAATGTGACACAGAATGAGCTGACTGACAGATGCCTTTCCCCCCTTAGGAAAGCATATTATAATTAAATCTATGATATGAAAATGTGCTAAAATGTTCATAATTCTAAAACGATTAGTTTAAAATATGTGATACTAAAAACACCCCAAACACACAAGGAACATTAATAAATTGACATTCTGCAAAATTGCCCCCATCATTAATCCTTGTGAACAACTCACCTATCACGTGCGCGAACTGTGAGAGCCAAATGACCGCGAGAAGCCCAACTCCACAGCAGCAGAACCGCTGGAACGGCCGCGGTCTCCCAGTCTGTCCTGCCGTCTTCATTCCGAAGTCGGTCCCTCACCGGTCAAAACATATCTGTTTGCGATCAGCTCGGTTTCCACTTTCCCCTACAACAACTTGAATGTCAAGTTCGCTGATTGTGTAAACCCGTACTAAATCCTCGCAGACTGTGCTCAATTCGGATTACAATATTGTATTATGCCAAGGCGCACCGTGACATCCATGCCTTGAGATCACACAAGATTACAAATGAGGAGTGGGTGGGTGTAGAAGTAACGACAGCACTTACAGCATTCAGATCGGTAGATAGATTGAAAGGTCGGTGACAGCAGATGCAGGTTTAAACCAAAGAGTTGAGGCGGTGGCAAACGACTGGCTCTGAAGTCGTGTCCGTCGTCGTGTTGTGCGCTCCGTTAAAAGTGGGAACCACTAGGCGGCGACATGCAATACATAGAGCAACAAAACAACAGAAAACAGTGCTCAGACGATTTTCAAAGATAGTCTATTTCCTCAAGCAACCAGAGTGACAATTTCACATCTGAACATAGTGGAAGAAATTCTTCATCACCTCTGGATTTATAATAGACACTCGTAGGCCTACTAATGTACTACTGTAGTCAAACAACAAAAGTGATGTGGTTGGCGAAGTGTAAAATTGGACGGGTTAAACAATTTCACAGACATTATATCTGAACAGGAGAGAGGCCGTTTCTTCCCCCTCTCAACACCCACACAGAGACGGACACCAGTGCATGCTGTCTATGTTTACAGAACATCGATGAGTACAACCTGCATCAAGTCCTTGAGCTACGGTATGTCTGGCACACGTTTTGCTCTGGCCCCTAGTGAAGATTCTGCCCGCTGCTCCAACCCCAAATAAAGACATAAGCCACGGTATTGTTGTCATCAGCCCTTCTCCAGGTGTCAGGCCAGGGAAGATAAAGAGCTTCACCGCGACTTGTGTTTAGGAAAGCTTTCCAGAGGACACAGTTCAGGGAAGTGTTTGTGTTATGTTGTCTTGACTTGTTATGGACCATGTGGAACGAGACTTGAAACATGTATTTGCCTTTTTGTATACTGTATGCACTCAGGAAGACATTTAACATAGTCCAACACAGGGCTCAGTGTTCTGTAGTGTTTACTGTGTGTGTATGTGCATGCATATGCAGGAGGAGAGTGTGCATGCGCTATATAGTAAATTCCAGAGGACTTCCATTAAATAAACACTTCCCTTTCTTTATTTAGTCATGTTGTCATTACACACTTTGTGACTTGTGTTTCACATGCAGTAAAACTGCTCAGACCGATGGTAATGCTCTCCATGCCTAGTCTGTACAGTCACCTATAGAACATCCTATATCTACTTCTGAATGGATCAGTTACATGAATGATGGTGATCACATGCAAATGTAATGTAGGCTATTCAACGGTGAACGGTCCAGTTACCGGGTGACTGCAGTCGGGGTTGTGTTTTATTTGAATAACCCGACGGAGTGAAACGAATAATGCAGAGGTTGTAACAGACACTGCAGCGGGTGTCAGGACTGATCTGGAGTCATCATGTTGTTGTCACATTATTATCAACAGGTGGTTGATACAACAGAGGTTGTAACAGACACTGCAGCGGGTGTCAGGACTGATCTGGAGTCATCATGTTGTTGTCACATTATTATCAACAGGTGGCTTTTTATTCGTCTGAATCGCATCAAAAGAACAATCCTCAGTTGGAGATTCAATAAAGGGATATGAGCTTCCCAACACTGCCATTTCTCAGGCCCCACAAAGAAAGAGACATTGACAAGCATAGCATTGACACACCGACCACTTCTAAAGGTACAGAGGATTCTTTATTGCCATGAGCCCTCCAGTTCACAGTACATGAACAACATTTAGTCAATTTACTTTTCTCATGAATGAAATAACAGGTTTGAAGGTGGCATCATACTGAAAGCATGTTTTGTTACAGTACATTCCCTCGGTGTTCCCCTGCCTGGTTATGGTAACGTCAGCTCTTTAACTGGCTGAGCAGAGTGCATAATGCATGTTACCGTTGTGACATGAGCAATGTGTGGCCAGGCCTCCCATAAACCTACACTGGGGATGTGATGTTATGAGGTTCCACTGGTAATAATGTACTGTATTCTATCATCCTTACTGTATGGCCACATGAATACATCCCCTTCCACAACAGCAGCAAAGAGATGACAAGGTGGAAGTAGGGCACACACTGTACTGACAGCATTGGTTTCCTGTAAGGATGATGCAATGACATATAAGGCAAACAAATAAGAGGATAAAATAAAAACATCTGGTCATTGGTTTCCTCTCCTACAGCATGGATGGGAGGAGGCAACAACCACAATGTCTCTACCAGGGATCATTCTCACAGGTTTACTATTGGCTGGGTGGAGATCGTTTGCCAGCTGATGTAGCCTAGACCTGGTGAGTGAAAGGACTACTGCATTGATACCATCTGCAAGGTGTTGTTAGGGGTCACTCAGGCATACAAGGTGTTGTTAGGGGTCACTCAGGCATACAAGGTGTTGTTAGGGGTCACTCAGGCATACAAGGTGTTGTTAGGGGTCACTCAGGCATACAAGGTGTTGTTAGGGGTCACTCAGGCATACAAGGTGTTGTTAGGGGTCACTCAGGCATACAAGGTGTTGTTAGGGGTCACTCAGGCATACAAGGTGTTGTTAGGGGTCACTCAGGCATACAAGGTGTTGTTAGGGGTCACTCAGGCATACAAGGTGTTGTTAGGGGTCACTCAGGCATACAAGGTGTTGTTAGGGGTCACTCAGGCATACAAGGTGTTGTTAGGGGCTACTCAGTCATATACAAGGTGTTGTTAGGGGTCACTCAGGCATACAAGGTGTTGTTAGGGGTCACTCAGGCATACAAGGTGTTGTTAGGGGTCACTCAGGCATACAAGGTGTTGTTAGGGGTCACTCAGGCATACAAGGTGTTGTTAGGGGTCACTCAGGCATACAAGGTGTTGTTAGGGGTCACTTAGGGATACAAGGTGTTGTTAGGAGTCACTCAGGCATACAAGGTGTTGTTGGGTCACTCAGGCATACAAGGTGTTGTTAGGGGTCACTCAGGGATACTTTTTGTGATACATAAATGGGGGTTCAAAGTGCACTGGATGGTTCAAGTCCAAATGATTGTGGAAAGTTATGTTTTTATGCATTGAATGATAGTGATTCACTAAAGTTGGAGATACTGGTCTTAAACCAGCGCTATACGGATCATTTCCTTTAACCTAACAAAAGCAAACACAAACTTCATATCGTCTTCATATAACCCATAACCTTGGGTCCCTAAACCCATCATTTTTGATTTAATGGCCACAGATCCTCAGTGGGAGGATTGACGAGCGGACCCTGGAGAGACCCCATACCAACCAACGCTACATCTACCACTGTCATGTGGCAGACACACCTGTCTATCCTGCAGGATACAGGACAACCTGACACTGTCTGCAAACAATGACCATGAAGAACTGAAATGAAGACACCAAGCTGAGTTACCGTACATTACAATTTCAGGTAGGCACAATGTCTGAGAGAGAAGCCTTCACATGAACCAGTCTGACCATGTTGTCTGTCCTGTCCTCTCTGGAGAGTCCCAGAGTCACTCTTTAAGGCGTACCTAGTGGCATTAGAGACCTTATTGAACGTGAACGTAGGAGCTCTGAATGAATAGCTCAATACTAGAATGATAACGATAACCGTTACCATTTCCCCAAGAAATACTACAACATTGCAGAAATATTTAACCTCTTGTCTTCTTGTATTTGAATGTATATATAAAAACAGATTCTTCCTTAAAACCAACCCCTATCATACCATTTTAACTTTATAGCACATCTAACTGCTGCCTCCCTCCCCTTGTATTGACACATCTAACAGGGAATTCCACATTTGCAAGATTAATAAGTTATTCCATTTTTTTTTGTTTACATACATACACACACAGAGAGGGGAGCTGGGAAGTTACCTGGTGCATTATCATGCTTCATCAACCTCCTACAATCTACAGAACTATACAGAAGAACACAGTAAAACATCAGATATTCTTACACTTCTCCACTCTGCTAATCATTTCCAACAACAAGGCATCACCATTTTAAACAGCATAGCTCCAAACAGCCTGTTTGGGCACATTTACACTAGTCTCCATATTAAACCATCCTGCAATTGAGGGCATACACAACCAAATGTACTAAGTAGCACTGAGCAGTTCAGCTGTACATGTTGTCTTCACATATAGATAAAGTTTAGATTTATAATTTAATTTGAATATATCATTATCTGCTGGTACCGGGTAATCACAGTGACTCTAAAATAAAATTACAAGAGGAAGTAAAATAGTATATACAACAAACAAGAGCTTTGAGTGACAATTGTTGGGCATCCCTTACAGAGCTGTACAACACAGCTGGGTCCAGTGGTTTGAGTTGGGTGTAGAAGAGCTGCCTTGGCATCTTTTGGCAGAACAGTCTTGGAGGAGGAATAATCCCGTTCTCCTCTGATCTCACATTGTTATTGGCGTCATCAGCAGTGGACCTGAAGGTGAGGTGGGGTGAGGTGAAGTGGTGAGATCAAATCCACTTAAATGTTTCAAGCAAGGCATGAACCTGGGCAGGAGGTTAAATATGTGCCCTGTCCCATGCCGATATAGGTGATGCTAAAAGTGCAAGAACAACGCAGAAACACACATACAGTAGGTACACAGACAAAAACATTAGGGTGAAATGGGGGAATCCCTCACCCACAGGCAACCACTCCATTCTGAATTCATTTCATATACACTGAATTGTCATTGTGGCCATCAAACACAAAAGATATTGGAACACAGAAGGCTGTGTTCACTAAAGGAATCCTGTCCAGTTCACATTAAATCCCGACAATATTTTTGTCTAAAAGGAGAGCTGCCTTATGGCAATGCATGGTTCAGTCCAGCAGGGGGTGCACTTTCTACAGCATAGCTTCTACAGCCAGTCTTTCAGGGATAATGAGGATCTCTCCCATTGTTTCATCCTCAGCAGAGGTATTATCCACTTGAATATCTGTTTCAACTCAATCAGAATTCATTCGGTGAGTCAATTCCCTTATAAATTAAATTGTGTCTCATTCACTGGAAGCAGATGTGGAATACTCAAGTCCACAACCCTTGAAATTAAGCTGAGGAGGTATGGAGAGGAGAGAATGGTGTCTCTACACAATGAATTAACCATTCCGTGAGAATGTTGGCAGAGCGAGGCAGGGTCAGTATGCATCATTCCATCTTTTCCAGCAGGCTACCTGCAGGCATGCAATTGTCATTTTCCCTTTTTCCTGTGTAATATGTAGCTCCAAGGCCCTCCACTCTAAGGGTGCCCAGCTGAACTGTTCTCGGTCCGAGACGCTGCATATCATTGCGTGGGTTGAGCAGAGAGGGGAGGGAGGCTACTGTTTACATACGTACATCATGAGACATACACACGCTTTGGGTCAATTGAAATAAAGAGCCACCAAACATGCTGCACACGTGCCACTTCATCTAAATCAACTGGGTTGTTTTAAGCAATTGCTATTCTGCCCAACTTGTCAAGTATGTGAAGCAAGATAAAAGAACCATAGTGACGGCCCCCCCACACACACACACACACACACACACACACACACACACACACACACACACACACCACACACACACGGTACAAAACACACTCTTGGGTAAAGCACAACCATTAGTCAATCTATTGAGAGGACTATCAGATGGTGAGAAATGTCTCAGAGTTGTTTTTTGAGTTGGTTCTGCCCTCATGGGCTTGCCCAGAGGTAAAATGTCATCCTACAGAATGCGGAGTATTATGCATGTGTCTATATACGTGGTGTAGAGCAGGTTGATGTACTGTGCTGGTGTGTTTTATACAATATTGAATGCGCCGTGTGTTTGTGATCTGTGTGCGATCGTCTGTGTGTGTGGGTGTGTGTGTTTGTTTGTGTGCGATTATCTGTGTGTGTGTGTTTGTGTGTGATCTGTTTGTGTGTGTGTACACAGTGTGTACTGTGGTGGAGCTAACAGGGCTTGTTGACATTGCACAGCAGTTCGGTGACTTTGATGAGGCGGGACACGGTGCTCTGGGATTCCTCCTGCAGCCGCTGGTTATTCTGCCTGAGGCTCTGCACCTCGGCCTGCAGCACCGCCTTGTCCTCCTTCTCCTGCCAGGGAGCGGCACACAACAACACCCGTCTGTCAGACCACCATGGCTGGGATGGATGGAGGGGTGAGAGGGGGCTGGGTATGGGTGGAGGTGGAGGTGGGTGAGGGGTGGCTGCATTGAGTGGACAAGACTGCAGGCACACACAGACAGAGGGGTTCACAAACATACAAGCCTTATAGTGGTGGAGGCAGTGCAAGACTGGGTACTGGAGAAGCACACACACATAACAGATGCTTGCACACACACACACGCAAATACAAACCAATTACCTTCCATAAAAGCACTCCATGGGGAGAGGTGGAGTATGGAGGAAATGTTCAGACGGATTTACTATGGCAACCAGTTGTTCGAGACCATACAACCAATTAATAAATCAATCTCTTATTAAAGACCCAGTGCAGCCAACAACTAGACTTTCCTGTGTTTTATATATATTTCCACACTATGAGGTTAGAATAATAATGTGAAATTGTGAACGTTATGATAATGCCATTTTAGTGTAAGAGCTGTTTGAAAAGACTGTCTGAAATGTCAGCCTGTTTTGGTGGTATGGAGTTTTGTCCTGCCTGGTGACATCACAGTTAATAGACCAATAAGAAAGAGAGTTCCAAATCTCTCTGCCAATAACAGCTAGTTTTTAGTTCTCCCCACTCCCAGACCACGCCCAGACAGTCATAGCAAAATTCTTGCTTGAGGAATTGCTCTTTGCCAAGAAGCTATTTTTATTTCTATTTGACCATTATTTTTTATTTTATTATTTTACCCCTTTTTCTCCCCAATTTCATGGTATCCAATTGGTAGTTACAGTCCTGTCCCATCGCTGCAGCTCCCGTACGGTCTCGAGAGAGGCGAAGGTCGAGAGCCGTGGGTCCTCCAAAACACAACCCAGCCAAGCTGCACTGCTTCTTGACACAATGCCCGCTTAGCCCAGAAGCCAGCCACACCAATGTGTCGGAGGAAGCACCGTACACCTGGCGACCGTGTCAGTGTGCATTGCGTCCGGCCCACCACAGGAGTCGCTAGTGCGCGATGGGACAGGAACATCCCTGCTGGCCAAACCCTACTCTAATCCAGACAACGCTGGGCCAATTGTGCACCGCCCCATGGGTCTCCCAGTTGTGGCTGGCTGCGACAGAGCCTGGACTCAAACCAGGTTCTCTAGTGGCACAACTAGCACTGCGATGCAGTACCTTAGACCACTGCGCCACTCGGGAGGCCCCTTTTTGACCCTTTTAATTGAAAACAATCGCAGTAAGGTACATAATTGTTGCCCAGAAAGGATTTGATATTGAGACAAAAACAGCTACATTGGACCTTTAAACAAGAGCAGAGGAATTGCCATAACATTTTTAATGTAGCTGATTATTATACAAGTGAGATTTCTCTAAAGTATTCCAAACTTTAAAATGACTTGCATTCCTAATCAGCAGGGGTCACCCTAATCCATTACTACTTGGAACTGAGTTTGAAATCAGCTATTGCAACCTTCAGAGCGGTGATTTGCCATAGTAAATGCTTCCTGTTTGCTATGTCACACACGGTAGCAACAGAGACAGGAAACAGAGACTCAGGGTAGACAAACAGACAGGGGCTACTACCACTACAACCAGTTTTGCCAACTGTATTCCATTCACACTACCTTTAACTGACTTTTTGTAACCCTCCAAAAGTGATGTGCATTGCCACATCTTCTGTTCACTTGCAGAACAAAGTCATTGATCAATAAAGAAAGGTTGCTTCATTGCAGAAAGTTGGCAACACTGAATGCAGAGTAATGCCAGGTCCCTTTACGGAAAAAACACATGAATTTCACGTGAAGTGTTACAAAATCTCATGTTCTCATGTGACCACGCGCTCTTATGTGAAGTTAATGTGAAAACGCGACAACATGTAAAGCGACATGTGATAACATGAAACTACACATGTGAAAATGTGATCACATGTGAAATGTGCCAATCATGTGATTTTGTGAAATCATGTGGTTTTTCTGTAAGGGATACGCTGCAGTGGATAAGGGGTTTGAGCAATGGTATGAAATGTAAGCTCATTGTAACTTAATCTTCGATAAGTACAGCGTGCCATGAGTGAGCGAGCTATACTTAGCTTGGCCAATTAGCTTGGTGATTGGATTTATTCAAACTCAATCTCAAAAAAGAAATAAAAAATGGAATGAATGCAATGTAATATTGCCTCCACACACCATTGCCTTGTGTAATGGTGTTGATGTATTTGATTGTCTATACAGAGAGTGGGTTCGATCCTGACTGACTCCAGTGCTGCCTGTCTGTCTGCTGTGTTGTGAGTCGTGGGACTCACAGCACATTGACAATAACAATGAATGATAGTTGAAACCAGTTAGGTATTATCATCAATCTGGGTCAATAGGAATTCTCTTTCGTAGCAGCAGTACTGTATGGCCTTGCTGGTTCAACTCCCTAGTGGGCCATAGTGCAACTGTGCCCGAAAGCAAATCAATTAACCTGAAATAACCAGGACTCAGCTTTATAATTGGAAAATAAACTGATGAGATGTAACTCACACAGAAAGTAAAGGAACACATTCTCATCGCCACATCAGATGATTGCTCAAACTGTACTAGCTCAGCTGTAAACCCTCCCCTTCTTGGCAGTCACGGACAGAAACCAAAGACTAACCAAAAGTAGTCTATGTGACACAGCACACTTCTGAATGGAACCCGACCAGCTCCTCCCACAGTCTTCGGTGAGTCCTATTTCTACTGGCCATACTATGGGACTGGGACAGCCCAGAACCAACCATGCTCACTCACTCTCCCAGGGCAGAGGGTGAACAACAGAGCGAAGTGGAAAGGGGTCATCTGATGTGGCAGTTCCCTGTTAGGTCGTCCTCCTTGGTTCATTGTCCCTGACTGTCAATGTCTCTGTGTTGTTTAAATTGATGATAATACTGTGTTAATGGTGAGTTTTCCGAGGAAGCGTAGGGCGTTACAGACAAAAACAGAGGGTAAGACTTTGGCTATGTTGGTGTTATAGCCACAGGGTTTGTGACCAGAAAGTGTGCAGAGTTTGATTCTTTTGAGTTTGATTCTTTTGTGTGCTTTATGTCTCACATGTTTCAAGAACCAAGTTGAGCGAATAGCATTTGCACTAAAAATCCTTGGAATGTGATTCACTTAGTCGGATGCCAGCTTTAAAGTCTGGCAGTGTGGCGTCTCTTGGATATATGAGTGGTGAAAAGGACTTGGTTGGAGGGGATATAGCACATTGCATACCATAGGGTTTCATTTGACCTTCGAGATTAAACACTCTCGTCACTGTAACACAGGAATCATGTTTCACCCAATTGAGAATGTGTTTAAGGACGCTCGGGAGGCTTCCAAACTCTCTCTCTCTCCCCCCTTCTTTCGCTCTTTCTCTCTCCCTTTCTCCAATGTGCTTCTTCCTTTTCCCCTCCACATGCTCTACGTTGTGTAATCAAGTTAACATTACAAGAGTAACTAGTCATTCAGCAGTTGCGAGGACTTCACAAGACATCCCCAAGTCCCCATGTTTCCCAGAGAAGAGCCGGTAAATGGGGTGAGGGAAATGGTGCTAAGAGATCCAGAGGCTGCACACAGGGATGACTGACAGCCTGTCAGACTTTCAGGGTTGTGAGGAGGAACTTCACTTCCAATTTTTCACATCCATGAAGGACCCCAGAGGTGGATTTAGGTTATTGGGTTAATGAACTCGGGGCCTGTTTTTTAGTAGTTCTATTTCCAATTGTTATTGTTCTGTTGTCTTAACACAACAACAGAGGAAAGATCTCATGCTTTACTTGCCTCTACTGCCATTTGGTCGCTTAGTGTTGAGAGAGTGAGCATGGTTGCCCAAAGTCACTCCAGCCAATCTTCTCATCTCCTCTGTTCACCCTGCCCAATGACAAGACAGGTTTCTTTTGCTTGTCCCGCCTGCTGCCCGCCCTACCTCTACATTCCCTCTGTGTGTTTGTGTGTTTGCAGTAGGAGTCAGGGGGTTGGGGGAGGCGGGGGCGGAGGGAGGGGGAGTGTGTGTGTCTGGGGGAGGGGGTCACTGTGTGGGCAGGATGCTGTGAGGGGAGTCTGGGGAGGGGCTGTGGTTGGCCATCTGAATGGGGAGTACCTTTTGCAGGTCGTCCTGCAGCCTCTTCAGCATGTCCTCCAGCTGGGAAACCTTCTCCTCCAGGTGGCCCGGGGAGTCACTATAGGAACATGGGAGAGAGCACACACTCAGCATAATGCACAGACAGGTAACTGCCAAAATACAGGAAACACCAACAGAAAGTGTCTTAATAGGGCATTGGGCTACCCTGAACTGCCAGAACAGCTTCAATGTGCCTTGGAATAGATTCTAAAGTGTCTGGAAATCTATTGGAGGGATGTGACACCATTCTTCCACAAGAAATTCCCCTAATTTGGTGTTTTGTTGATGGCGGTGGATAACGCTGTCTCAAGATCCACTACAGAATCTCCCATTAGTGTTCAATTGGGTTGAGATCTGGTGACTGAGACACACACACTTTAAACCCCACATGCTCCTGTGAGACCCCTCTTTTAAAGTCACTGAGATCTCTTCTTCTAGCCATGGTAGACAAAATAATGGGCAACTGTTCATTTGTATACATGACCCTAAGCATGATGGGATGTTCATTGCTTAATTAACTCAATAACAACCCCTGTGTGGAAGAACCTGCTTTCAAAATACTTTGTATCCCTCATTTACTCAAGTGTTTCCATTATTTTGATTTTGGCAGTTACCTGTAGTTAGGTAGTGTCTGTATGTGTTACCAGTAGGGACCCTTTCTTTTGGTTTGGTGTGTGTATGAGAAGACAGTGAGTAAATATATGTATGTATGTGAGCAAGAGAGACATGGGGTCAGAATGGGAGAGACAATAAGGAGGGAATGGGCTGCCAGAGAAACACCACCACACTGAATCAAGGAGGGAGGCTGATGCACTGACTAAATCAGAAGAAAATGCATGACAGAACAGAGAACGAGTGTTAGTCAGTTCTTCAAGAAAGAGAAAAAAGCGTGAGAGTCGATGAGGAGAGAGATAAGGACAGGCAACATGCCAATGAGCCAGTATCATGATGAGCAACAGAGGCTGAACTATGAGAACTGTTCAACAGTCCATCTCTGAATCAGAAACTCCCACAGCCATAGATCCACACAATGAGTCAGACACCATTTGGAGTTCACATACAGAGAGAAATATGCAGCGGTCTACAGTGACCCACTCTTAGTAGTGTGTGTGTGTGTGTGTGTTTGTGTGGTGTGTGTGTGTGTGTGTGTGTGTGTGTGTGTGTGTGTGTGTGTGTGTGTGTGTGTGTGTGTGTGTGCGCGTTTGTGTGTTTGTGTGTGTGTGTTTGTGTGTGTGTGTGTGTGTGTGTGTGTGTGTGTGTGTGTGTGTGTGTGTGTTTGTGTGTTTGTGTGTGTGTGTGTGTGTGTGTGTGTGTGCGTGCGCGTTTGTGTGTGCGTGTGCGCGTTTGTGTGTTTGTGTGTGTGTGTGTGTGTGTGTGTGTGTGTGTGTGTGTGTGTGTGTGTGTGTGTGTGTGTGTGTGTGTGTGTGTAGCTGGAGCATCAAACCCACCTGTCCTTCATGTCCTTTAGCTTGCCATCTGTCAGGGAGTCTGCTCCTTGGGTCCCATCTCCTGCTTTACGATCTGAAACATGACACATCACTCAACCGTGTTAGTCACTGAGCTCAACCACACAGTCATATAGACCGAATAGAATATGTGCAGTGTTTTATTTTCAACACTGCCACGATTGCCATTTCCCGTGATAATGTGTAAAATATAACAGATGTAGATGTATTTAGTAAAAAAAAGAAGAAATAATCTGTTGTAATCCCATGCAGATGTTTTCTTACCTTCCTGCGACAAGGCCTCTAGGATGCTGCGACAGGCGGTGGCTAGATCAGCTATAGACTGCCACTCCTCCTCGGAGGAATCCGTGTTCTCAGACAGGACTGAGAGAGAAAACAGGGTTTCAATGTGCTTTCATCACAAAAGCATATCTCTGAGGGGAGCAGCAGACCATGAGTGTATGTAGGACAATACAGTATGACAACACAATAGAATTGTGGGATTTATGAGCAGGCAAATTCTCTGGTTTAACAATGACAAAGAGCCACCACCAGGGGGTGGTATCATGATGCTTTGCCGCCTCGGTGGCGCTGGCCGACTAGCTGCAGCGCGAGAGGGAGAAGTGGGTTCTTTCCATCTCTGTGTGTGACTGGCTTCTGGAGTGTGGGGAGGGAAACGGAGACAATCTCCTCCGGAAAAAAACAAAGTATTTGCTGAGAGGATGAGTGTGTGTGCTCTTATAGAAATATGAGTTGCATAGCCTCACGGCAGAGAGAGAGAGAGAGAGAGAGCAGATGGTCCAAAACGGATCCCTGATTTGAGGCAGCCTAAAGCCCACCCCTCCCACCCTCCATCTGTCCCTCCTTTAGACTGGAGCTGGTAGGGGGTGGTAAAGGGGCGGGGGGCATATTGAGTTAGGGGGATAGGGGGCAGCCAAGATGAAAGAAGAGGGACAAAGGGGATGGAAGGCAGGGCTAAAGGAGGATAATGAGGAGAGGGGTTTAGGGGAGAAAGGGTCTGGAGGCTAAAAAACGGATTTGAGGCTCAATTAAAGCGGAGAGCATTTTTGAACAGTTGTAATTGTTCAATTTCAGCACCATTCCGCCTGGCCTTATCAGCTGGTACAGGGTCTGCACAGAGGACTTTTGTTTCAGACAGCTGCCTGTCCGTCCGATCAGCCTCCTAGCCGTGCCTTCACACTCCTCCTCTTATCATAGCTACTCATCTCTCACTCTTTACAGCTTCTTTCTTTTGTTTGACTGCTCTCCCTCTCAAGCTGTCGGTCGCTGTGGCAGAGGAACAACGGTCTGTTTGTCATCGATTATGAGTGTATCAAGATCATTGAGGAGATCCCTCTTCGCTATCGTCCATGCATGCCGTTTTATACAGGAGAAATACATAGGAAGTGGGATTCATAACACATCCCCAACCTCATCGAGAAAGAGGAAGTCTATCTAGGAGAAGTTGATATTTGAGGATGTGCTGATGGAATAGAGGTGTGCGAGGACATTTGAGAGAAATGGGATTGTTATGGAGGATAGAGTGAGCGGTGTGGTGGAATACCCACTCTTGGTGATGGAGTTGTGTAGGCTCAGAGCTCGGGAGTTTCTCTCTGTTCTGTCCAGACACGACAACCGGGTGGAGGACAGGGAGGGGTCACTCGCTAACGTCCTCTCCTCACCCAACTCAGCCCCTACAAACTAGAGAGAGAGAGAGAGAGATGGAGATGGAGAGAGAGTGAAAGAAAGAGACAGAGAGAAGAGGGTTAGAGGTTTATCGAATAGGGAACCTTCATCAGATCACTCACCAGATTGTTTGTCCATGTGTGTGTCTCTGTACCTGTTGCTCATCCAGGGGCACCTTGGATTTAACAGCCAGGATGAGGTCCGGCGTGGCATCTCTCAGCTCCCCTGGGTTCTCATAGATGTGACGTTCCATCTTCACACCCACGTTGTCATACACATGCCTGTCACAGAGAGACACGGGGAGATTGAGACATAAATTATAAATCCGCTGTTTATACTAATGACTTTCCAATCCAATCTGGAGGGCAAACTAGTTCATCTAGTCATCTTCAGGATAGCTCAGATTTGGGCTAAGATTTGAGTTTAGCAGTCTGCTTCTGCTTACTGTGAAACCATAAATACACACACACAAAATACTACCTCGTAAAACCATTACGTCTTAACGCAGGATGACTAGGACGCAGGGCTTAACATTAACTTTTTTTGCAACTTATCCTTGTGACAAGTAGAACAGATTTTTTACTTGTCCAAAAGCTGAAGTCACTTGTCCCCCCCCTCAAAAAAAAGGTCTGTAACACCATTTTTACATAATTGTATGATGCAAGGAACCCCTTTACAAAATAAAATGCATTCCTATCTTTTTTACGATAGAGAATCAGACAAAAATGAAGGCTACACTCTTTGCATATTCAAGTCTGTCTCAAATTACAACACTCTCCTGGAGGATGGTTGACCACCCTTGGTAGCCTATAAAATATTACAACATTACAATTACAAGCAAATACTTTTTTATGTGTTTATCAAATAAATTCCCTCCACGGCTCTAAATTGATGTCGTCCCATTGTCCCTGAGACGATAAGCAATATGTTGAAAGTTCAAAACTCTGGGACAGTTCTGGGGCGAGAGACCCCAAATTTATACAGCCAAAACAAATGTGTATAAATATTTCTAAAACATTTTAAAAAGCAATGAGGCTGATGCAACAGACCAGACCATTAAGCTCAACATTTCGATAAAGTTTCAATTTTATTTCTTCCTATTATAAGCTCAATGGCTCAATGGCTGTAGGCTACGTGCGAATGTTCCAAAATTTAAAACACCTTTCTCAAAAGCGCACCACAAAGCACACCACATGCACACGTGGTTCTATGTGACAGAGATGAAAATATCTGTTCGAAAGTAAGAGGGGAGATCTAAAGATGCATCAACTAGCATGAGTTACTAATATGACTAGGATAATGCCTTTGGCTGCCTGACAATAAAATAATGTGGATTTGAAAACCAATAGAACATGACAAAAATGCTGGTTTCAATGTCATATTAAGTGTTTATAAAATAATTCCCTCAAAATTTCTATGTTCCTATTTTGGCTAGGCTACTTTGAAACAAGGTAAGACATGCTTCATAAAATGACATAAAACTTCCAGGTTTAAAACAATTACGTTTATGGTTAAAAAGTTTCAAAATGCTGACCTCTCCGCTCAGATTCAAGGTGGGTGATGTGCTGTGCGCAACAGGCACTGTCCTTTACTCTCCGGACCGTTTGATCTGAACAAACCGTGCCTCAAGTACAGAATCAAGCCCTTAAAGGTTAATGTTAATTATCCTTCATTATATTTGTCAAACATGACTGGTGTTTAGCCTATATTTATGGAATTAAAAGGCTCATTAAAGTTTGGGTACATTTTCTAAGGCCTCCCTCATGTCATTATCGGTTTGGACATGAGGCTGTAGCCAATATGCATATAACCTACACTTTGACCTGTAGGCTTTGTTATTTATGTACATTAAAAATTTGGTCTCTCTGATCGAAGTAATTGTTTGATATTGTGATTTTTATGTATTTTTTTTACTAGTCCATTCGGACAACTTATATCTACACTGAGTGTATAAAACATTAGGAACACCTTCCTAATATTGAGTTGCACGCCCTTTTGCTCTCAGAACAGCCTCAAATCGTCGGGGAATGGACTACAAGGTGTAGAAAGCGTTCCACAGGGATGCTGCCGGCCCATGTTGACTCCAATGCTTCCCACAGTTGTCAAGTTGGCTGTGTTGCAGTGTTGCAGTTCTTGACACACTCAAACCGGTGTGCCTGGCACCTACTACCATACCCCGTTCAAAGGAACTTAAATCTTTTGTCTTGCCCACTCACCCTCTGAATGGCACACATACACAATCCATGTCTCAATTGTCTCAAGGCTTAAAAATCCTTCTTTAACCTGTCTCCCCTTCATCTACACTGATTGAAGTGGATTTAACAGTTGACATCAATAAGGGATCATTGCTTTCACCTGGTCAGTCTATGTCATGGGAAGATTGGTGTTCCTAATGTTTTGTACACTCAGTCCAACATTTCTTTTTATGAGAGGACACGCGTTAATGTCGAGCCCCTGGATGTCAGAAAATCCTCTGAGTAAAGCAGAGATAACCTGAGGCTTATGATGAGACTGAGGGTGGAGGTCACGTACCCGCCACATATGTCCCGGGAGTACTCTAAGGAGTAGCTGCGTGTTAGCTGGGAGTGGCTGATCGCCTCCATGGTCTGGTTGGGTGGGTGGTCATGCAGGGAGGTGGCCCGTAAAATAGGCAGGCTGGGTGTGGAGAAAAGGGAGCCCTGGTCCCCCTTGTCCTCCTCACCCTGTCCCATCTCTGACGGTCTGTCCTCAGCCTCTCCTCCCTCAGCTGGTCCCTCCATAGTCTCCGCCTCCTTTCCCTCTCCCTGTTCACGCTCCTCTTCCTCCATCTCCTCCTCCTCCCTCTCGTCCAGTACCCAGGCCTCTCCAGACTGGCCCTCCCCAGGCTTACGCTCTGCATCCTGGATGGCTTTCTGGTACAACTCTGAGAAACTCCTGGAGCCATCAGAGACAGAATATACACCGACAGCATGTTATTACTGAGGAAATATTCATACTTCCCTTTTTAAGCATTCCGTTTGTTCAGGAATGATACAATCCAGTAAGCAAAATTACATTGAAAAGACGTCTTTGCCAGACGTTGAAGTTAGGTTCATTTTAGGTGCTGAATGAAAGGTGAAAATACATATTTTCCGGACATTGAAAATACGTATTTTCTGGACGTTGAAAATACAACTTTTCGCAGACGTTGAAATCAGGTTCATTTTCAGTTCTGAATGAACGTAGAAAACGCGTAATTTACAGACGTTGAAAATATGTATGGCCAAATTTCAACTGCACATACATTCTAAAGGAAGTAAGCGTTATATCACAAGAATATACTTTTTTCCTCTTTCTGTCACATGCACTCAGGTTAGCTTTTTCAAAAACTTTACAACTGGCAAAGATGATGTTTAATGTAGTCCAACCTACTGTATATAATAAACCAACAGACCACTTCAACTACAATATCATTCTCAGTAACGGTTACAGAAATGTTTTTTTCTTGTTATGACTGTGATATGTTGTTGGTTATATACCTTAGTAGAAAGCACTAACTGTAAGTCATTCTGGATAAGAGCGTCTGCACTGCTGTAGAGCAAAGTAGAGTAGAGTAGAGTAGAGTAGAGTAGAGTAGAGTAGTGTAGAGTAGTGTAGAGTAGTGTAGAGTAGAGTAGAGTAGAGTAGTGTAGAGTAGAGTAGAGTAGAGTAGAGTAGAGTAGAGTAGAGTAGAGTAGAGTACGGCATGATATGGTACAGGACAGTAGAGTTTAAGTCAGTAGAGTATAGCACAGTAAAGTTTAATTCAGTAGAGTACAGTTAAGTAAAGTCCCGTTTAGCTCAGTAGAGTACATAAGAGTAAAGTAGGGTACAATAACAGTACATTATACTGTACTATACTCTACTGTGCTATACTGTAGTCTGTGGATGTTGAAATCCACACCAAAAAAAGTCAAACATTTTAAAAAACACGTCTGCGTCGGTTCGTGCTTAGTGGGAGTGTTCTAGAGCAGTACCTCCGAGCCAGCCGGATGAGGAGGATAAAAAAAGAAATACTTATGAAGAAACATGGAATCTCTTTGAAATCCAAGAAGTGTCATTCCCTATCACAAGATGTGACAACATTGTAACAGCCGCCACACTTTTTGGGGCTGATGTTGAACATGACTGTCAAAGCAGCATCCACTATCTCTCTAGATATTTCCACTAGCCGGTTTGACAGGTATGTGGTAAGCAAAGTTGTGAGGCTAATATCCTGTTAAGTGTTCCCTTTCCTCTATCTGAGCAGTTCCTCCTTCACCAGGCTGCAGTAACACTGGAACACTGGCGATCTGGCTGACATTAAAAAGATGTTGAGGGTTCAGCTAACGGCCACTACCTGGGCCACTATCATTAGAGGCCATTAGAGCCATTGATTGGTGGTTAGCCAGTTGGTGGGATACTGAGTACAGCACGCCATAAACAACAGAGTGAGCTGTAACCCTGGCATGGTGCCTCCCTGGCCTACTAAATGAATATGTTCCCCTCAGCCCTCCCTCCTCCTCCTCCTTTAACCCCTCATCCCCTCATCAACATTACTCTTCACCTACCACACTACTAAAACTCTTTACAACCCTGACCCCCATCCCTCTCTCCATATCTGCCTCTCCCCTAATCCTTGCCATGTTACCCTCCCCTCCCCACTGTCCTCTATCCCCATCCATCTCTCACTCCCCCTCACCCCCCTCTCTGACCTGCGGGGCTTGCCGTTCTCGTCTGGAGGGATGACGGTGATGTGGATCTTGTGGGCAGTGCGGAGCAGTCTGGCCCTCTCCTCCGGCCCCAGGTGCACCAGGGCGTGACCACACAGCCGCACCACCCGCGCCCCCAGCTGCAGACCCCCACTCTCCGCATAGCCGAACCGCTGCAGGTCCGTCACAAAGCCCTCCTCGCTCATCAGGAAGCCTGGCTGGCCCACCCCGTCACGCAGCGGGGTCACCTCCCGCGCCTCACAGCCCCGCGTCACCAGCTGAAGACAACAACAGGACACAGTGAGTTGAATACAGTTATTGGAAGAGAAACCATGATGCGATAACACAATATGAGCAGTGGTGTTTGAAAGCCTTCCCACTCACCTCTAGTCTCTGCACCATCTCCCGTATCTCCTCTGCCTGGCTGTCCATCACACTGATTGACACTGCCTCCCCCCTCTCATAGAAGATATCCAGGCAAGGCCCGCCTATGGCCCTGCTGTCTGTCACCGCCTTCCAGCCAATCACGTCGCGGCAGCAGCAGTTGAACACCACCCTCCGTGTGTATCTCTCGATCAGCACCACTGATTCAGCTGAAACCCCCAGTAGACAGGGCAGCTTTTGTCCTCCTGTCTCCTCCTCATTCCCACTGGTGGCCCTCACAGCCCAGACTAGCGCTCCAGCACTGTGCAGCTCTGCCCCCTTGGCCCCCTTCAGTTTGTCTTTGCGTTTGCCCCCCAGGGACAGCAGGGGGAACTTGGTGGAGGAGTCGATTGGTGTGGTGGTCACGTAGTTCTCTGCCAGGTCCTTCAGGTACTCCTGTCGTGTCCGGGTGGCCATGGAGCGGAACTTCTCCGCCTTCTCTGCAGCGTTCTCAGCGTTCACCGCCTTGGCCAGCAGGAAGTCTCTGAAGGCAGCAGAACGGGGGAATCGAGCACCCTTAGGGAACAGAGGCCCGAATAACGGGATGTCTTTGGAGCGTGTTACCGCCACCCTGGGGGAGAGAGAGGGTAAAAAAATCATAAATCCAACCCCATAATCATAGTCTTGCAGCACAGTCCTAGTTTTGATACCCTTGTAAATACAATGTGACAACAGTAAACATGTTGTTACACCTGTCATTTCTGATTGATAATGCTGAAAGCAGATAAACATACAGAGAGAGTTGTGGAGCAGCCAGGGACAGCGGTACAGCAGGACACAAACAGAGACAGTTGTGGAGCAGCCAGGGACAGCGGTACAGCAGGACACAAACAGAGACAGTTGTGGAGCAGCCAGGGACAGCGGTACAGCAGGACACATACAGAGACAGTTGTGGAGCAGCCAGGGACAGCGGTACAGCAGGACACAAACAGAGACAGTTGTGGAGCAGCCAGGGACAGCGGTACAGCAGGACACAAACAGAGACAGTTGTGGAGCAGCCAGGGACAGCAGTACAGCAGGACACAAACAGAGACAGTTGTGGAGCAGCCAGGGACAGCGGTACAGCAGGACACAAACAGAGACAGTTGTGGAGCAGCCAGGGACAGCGGTACAGCAGGAGAGAAGGCTCTTATCTCACCTGTAGTAGGTGTGGTCAGAACAGGACTTTTCCACCTGGATGATGATGAAGACATGTTGGAAATGGGAGCGAATGGCCTTAGGAGTGAATGGCAAAGCCCCTGGCTCCTGGAACACTATGGTCACTATGTCATTCCCAATGTGCCTCTTCCTCAGCAACTACAGTACCAGAGAGAGAGGGGGGGGGGGGGGGGGGGTTAGAGGTAGTCAAGAGAGCTGTTAATACATTTTGGTTATTTGATCCACTAATGATCATGTGCAGTTCAGTGTTACTTATTTGTATGTTGTCGTGTTTCCAAATCACTCCACCAGAAGAGCTGACAGATGTGAGCGGCTCTCCAGCCTGACTGCCAGCCAAACAGACAGAGTGGCAGTAGCTCAGTATCTATAGTGTATGGGCAGACACAGCATGCTTTTAGAGTGGGAGTTGGACATAGAGACGCAGAGGAACAAGTCATTTGCCTGCCGTGCTTGTTGTGCGACATTCCTCGAGCGGGGAAGCCTTCATTTGAATATGGGGAAATGTGTAGGTTTTAAAACCAAAGAATAATGTTACCATAAACACAGAATCAAGGAGATTATTTTTCATACATTTTCGCGAGGAATGCTGCTTATTCTCTTCAATATTTGCCAAAAAAATACCTAACTATGCCTAAGAATCTCCGTTTCTGATCATTTTTGATGAAAAAGGACTTCCTAAACAACCATGTTATCACATTATCATTACAATGCCTTCAAGTTGTCTGACTGGGTTTCCTTAGCGTCCTGTAAAGCAGTGTGTAGTGTGTATGTGTTGTGTGTTGTTTGTTACCTGTTGTGTGTTGTTGGCCGTGTAGGGCAGCATGGTGGACACATGGAACATGACCTCATAGTCCTGGTAGCGCGTGTAGAGGGACAGGATCCCCGTAGAGTCCGCTGTATGCACACACAGGCACGCACGCGCACAGAAAGGTTTACACACGTCGCTATCAGCCTCGTAGCTAACAGAGCTAACAGAGAGACAGTCTCCAGATAGTGTAAACACAGACTAAAAAAACTGTCAGTCTGACTTTAGGTGCTGAGATTACACAGTGATAGACAGTATTAAGATAGAGGACACACACAGTGACTATACAGCTTCTCCCAATACTGCTACAATTACACAGTGTTAGATAGTGTTCATCTTATGTGTTTCCTAACCCCTGATGCCCTGTGACTCAATATATACAATGAACAAAAAATGTAATGCAACAATTTCAACGATTTTACTGAGTTACAGTTCACATAAGGAAATCAGTCAATTAAAATAAATAAATTAGGTCCTAATCTATGGAATTCACGACTGGGAATACAGATATGCCACTGTTGGTCACAGATACCTTAAAAAAAGTAGGGACATGAATCAGAAAACCAGTCAGTATCTGGTGTGTCCACCATTTGCGTGACACATCTCCTTCACATAGAGTTGATCAGGTTGTTGATTGTGGCCTGTGGAATGTTGTCCCACTCCTCTTCAATGGCTGAGCGAAATTTCTGGATATTGGTGGGAACTGGAACATGCTGTCGTACATGTCGATCCAGAGAATTCCAAACATGATCAATGGGTGACATGTCTGGTGAGTATGCAGGCCATGGAAGAACTGGGACATTTTCAGCTTCCAGGAATTGTGACAGATCCTTGTGACTTAGAGCTGTGCATTAGCATGCTGAAACATGAGGTGATGGCAGCTGATGAATGGAAAGATAATGGGCCTCAAGATCTCATCACGGTATCTCTGTGCATTCAAATTGCTATTGATGAAATGCAATTGTGTTCGTTGTCCGTAGCTTATGCCTGCCCATACCATAACCCCACCACCACCATGAAGCACTCTGTTCACAACGTTGACATCAGCAAACCGTTTGCCCACACAACACCATACACGCTACGCTGTCTGCCATCTGCCCGGAACAGTTGAAACCAGGATTCACCTGTAAATAGCACACTTCTCCAGCGTGCCAGTGGCCATCGAAGGTGAGCATTTACCCACTGAAGTCGGTTAAGAAGCCGAACTGCAGCCAGGTCAAGACCCTGGGGAGGACGACAAGCATGCAGATGAGCTTCCCTGAGACAGTTTCTGGTAGTTTGTGCAAAAATTCTTTGCTTGTGCAAACCCACAGTTTCATCGGGTGTCCAGGTGGCTGGTCTCAGACCATCCCGCAGGTGAAAAAGCCAGATGTGGAAGTCCTAGGCTGGCGTGGTTACACGTGGTCTGCGGTTGTGAGGCCGGTTGGACATACTGCCAAATTCTCTAAAACAACGTTGAAGGCGGCTTATGGTAGAGAAATTAACATTACATTCTCTGGCAACAACTCTGGTGGACATTTCTGCAGCCAGCATGCCAATTGCACGCTCCCTCAAAACTTGAGACATCTGTGGCATTGTGTTGTGTGACAAAACTGCACATTTTAGAGTTGCCTTATATTGTCCCCAGCACAAGGTGCACCTGGGTAATGATCATGCTGTTTAATCAGCTTCTTGATATGCCACACCGTCAGGTGGATGGATTATCTTGGCAAAGGAGAAATGCTCACTAACAGGGATGTAAACAAATTTGTACACAACATTTGAGAGAAATAAGCTTTTTGTGTGTATGAACAATTTGGGGGATATTGGGACCAACACTTTACATGTTGCATTTATATTTTTGTTCAGTAGATATCCTGCCCGTAGATAACGTGTAGATAGTATGTATGTGCAGTGCTCACTCTTGGTGTCCAGCTGAGCGCGGTACTTCTCCCAGCCTTTCAGCTTCACTCGCTCCCCCAGCAGGTCCAGGAACTCCTCGAAAGCCGGCCCGGAGCTCTCGTTGTTGTACATGTCCTCCTCAGAGCTCTGGCCGGCACGGCAGTACATCACCCCCACCTTCCTCTGGAAGTTCAGCTGGAGAGAGAGAGAGATTTTCATCAACTATTGTGTTTTTGCTAATAACCATGGCAGCCCAGAACTTTTAGAATAGATGCACTGTACCTCTCTGAATGCCTGTTCAAGTTCAAGTGATAGTATCTGAATGGACAGATCAGACACATTTCTCTGTAGAGGTTTACGTGAACCATCTAAAAGAGTATCCTGATGGATCTGACATCTTACTGGCCATGCGCAGGACACTGAGAGGGGTCAACCCAGGGTGGGTCCTACTCACCCCCTGTTCGTCCAGCTTGAGCAGGGTGTCTCGAACCTTGGGCGAGGTGGAGGCCAGACGCAAGCAGTGGAGGTTGAGCTCAGGGATGATGAACTCCAGGAGCCTCTTGGGAGACAGGCCACGCGGGGTGGTGTGGCGGGCCGCTGATGGCACGGACTCCTCCAGGATGGAGCCTCGCAGAGTCTTCAGCTGGGAGGCAGGGAGAGTCCCGAGGGGTGTGAGTAGATGGACAAATGTGTGCAATAATAGTAAGTATGGGTATATGTGAATGGGGGTATGTATTCAGAAAAGGATCTAGAAGTCTGTCAATACTGTGTACTCATATTGACCTTGAATTTGTAGTGTAGACTGACCTCAGTGGTTCTGAAGATGATTCTGTAGTTATACTGAGCTCCACTGGACCCCTCCTTCTCCTCTCTACGGAAGCTGATGGCCACTGGACCCAGGCGGTCATCTATACCAAAGAAGTTCTGATGATCTGAGGAGTGGAAAGAAATATCCCTGGAACACCGTTGTTGACGAACACAAACAGCCTCAATCATTTATTGAGGTAAAGCAAACATGATCTTTCACACACACCGATGCAGCACTCACCTTTCATGTAGAAGTATTTGCGGTAGTAGTGGGCTCCCAGGTCTGCGTGTTCTATGAAGTAGTTGCTCTTGCCCTGCTGTTGGACGTGGCTCTCTCTGGGTTCCTCCAGTACTGAGACAGCATCATTGGGGTTCCTCAGGCTCAGCCACAGACCCCCTCTGGCCTGCGTATTCCCCAGGCCCGCCCGCTCCTCACCCCCCATCTCGTTACGGAAGTGGGGGCAGCTGAGCAGCAGCTCGTTGTCGTTCCCATCTCCCTCGTCCAGCAGACACTGGTCAGGGTCCTCCACAGCCCCACCAACACTACCCCCACCCTGCGAGGGGGAGGAGGGTGTGGCCTGGGTGAGGGGGCGCATCGTTGAGGCGGCCGACGCCCCTGAGGTGATGTTCTTTTTGCGGCCGATGCTGTCTCGATTGCTGGCTGCTTCCAAGAGGTCAAACAGAATGCTCTGAACATCATAGTGGGCAAAGTTCCTGACCCAGGCTCCGCCTCCCAGGTTGTCATAAGGACCTGGTTGGGGGATCTGTGGGGGTGAAGGCTTGGCCTTCTTGCTCAGCCCCTCAGGCTTGGGGGGCTTGGCTGGTTTTGGGGTTTCTCCTGTGGGGGCGGAAAGAGCCCTGAAGAAGCCGTCTGGTTCTGGGGGTGTTGCATGCAGACCCAGCAGCAGGAAGGGGTCTTTGAAGCGGAGGGCGTTGGGGCTCAGAGCTCCCTGGTCGTCTGCACTGAGCTCCTGTGTTCCTGACAGACCTGTCTGTCTCTCCAGTGAGGAGAGGCTGCCATACTCCCTGTGCAGCACCACCCCTGAGTCCCCCTGAGCCCCGGCACCTGCCTTCTCCCCCACCGCCCGTGTGGCCTTCCCTCCCACCTTACCAGAAGAGTCCAGGTCACCCAGCGTCACGTCACTGTTGCTTCTCTGCATGATGTGTCCTCGGCCCACTGACCTCAGGTTCAGACTCACACGGTTCGGGGTAGTAAGGCTCTCCCCATCTGCCCCCTCCCCGTCCCTCCTCGGGGGCCACTCCCCTGCCAGCACCCGCGCCCGTACCCCACCGTCCCGCTTAGAGTCAAAGTTGACCGTTGCCAGAGGGGGTCGCGGCCTTTGCCGGCAGAACTTGCGGAGGAAGAGGTCGTCAGACTGCATGGTGCCTCAGACTCTGACTCCAATCCTCCAACTATCTCTCCTCACTTTCCCAAACCGGATGAGTAAAGGTACTACACGTGTTCCTCATCCACATTCAATAACAAAATGCAGAGGACTATTAGCTGACAGTTATGTCCCACAGTCAGATACAGTTATATGTTTTAAGTCTGGAAAGCGTACACCCATTCCAAGTTATTTTAGGACGTTCTCCAGCTCTGCAGATGACTACGATTCTGGTGTGCCCCAGTTTTGGTTTGGTCCCGTTTTGGTTTGGTCCAGTTTTGGTTTGGTCCTGCTGGTAGAATGTACAGAGGAGAGGAGAGTTAACCATGAGAAGAGCCCAGCGCTTTATCCCCTGTCATCCATTCTCTTTGGATGACAGAGAGGCACTGGTCACCTGTGCACAGAGACAAAGCGACGGTCATTGACCTCAGACACCCATCTCCCACCCATACTGCTATTATCCTTCCTGACACCTCAGATTTCATTCAATCACTGAGGTTTTGTTCAATGGTTGCAAATCAAACTATACACCAGTGTTTTTTAAGCCACTGTGTCAAAACATTATCCTGAAATTCGAATGCATTTCTTTTCAACAATGACGCATAGAAATCGAAATAGGCAAACAAGCAGCTCTGACGTGTGTTGTTTTGTTCTGTATTGTTTTACCTCTCAATACTTGCATTATGATTTTTTTCCTTTGCAAAAATAGCTGCCAAGCAGTCTTATGTGGCCCACCACATCCCCTCTACGGACAGTCACAATAGAACACTGCAGGAAGGGGGAGGTGGCCTTCCTGTCCTAAAACAAGTTAAGAATAAAGTAGTAATAAACATAACAATACTGGCCAGCCTGCCAACAGAATAAGACTCCCTCTATCTATCTCCTACAGTGTCTATTTTGAACACAGTAGCCTGCTGTGTGTCTAAGACAATATTCCCCTCTGAGACATTAAAGTTCATCCTCTCCTATCATATACAATCCCCAGAGAAAGCAGAAACATTAAACGCCACCGGACTTGTAAATCCACACAACCCCACACATTATCTGACATCCCAACTGTAACACAGCCTTGCTTGTTCATTTTATTTTATGGTCACATTTGCTCATAAATTGTCATATCCCAGCAACTCTCTCTCTCTCTCTCGCGCTCTCTCTCTCAATCAATGCAAGTCAATGGTACCTATATTAGCATTTTCAAAATCATGTCCAAATCATCTATAAGCAACTCCTTTGAGTTACACAATCAATGTTGAGATACTTTAGGATGATTTGGACCAGAAGGGCAAAAATAAAAAGAGTGTCTGTACATCAAAACCTCAATTTAGTGAGGATATTAATAGTGAGATGTCCAATGTAATTTTGTTCCAATATTTGATTTATTTAATTAAAATATGACACTTTAGCTAGACTTTAGCTTGTAAGAGTCAATTAAATAAAAATGCCAAAATTAAACGTATAAAGTGGATTTTAACATACTAATCTTCAGGGGCCATTTAGTCCCATAGAGGGAGGCTTTTTTTATTGAATAACATAACAAAATAATTGTTTGCCTAAGGATAGCCTGTACGTAAATATATGTAAAAAAAATCTGTCTCGAAATGAATCAAGGTACCCTACAGTAAATGATAGAGTAAGACTTCCGTCAATAAGTGACAGGCCAGTCATTATCTACACTTATTCTAAACATCCTAATTCTTTCTCATTACAGACAATTTGTTTCAGGTTAACTCACAGGCGAAAATAGTTTGTTATCAAATGAATTTCCTCGGTTCCTGGCATCCCCTTTCTTTGTTCCCTTCTCTCTGGTCAAATTGACGTCAATCATACGATATCGGAAACCAGTTGGTCTTTAATACAAATATTAGATTCTTCTACATTCTAAAGGCTGCTTCCTGTCTCGCTATTTCTCATGCATCTCCTGTCTCGAGATGATTTGCAGCCTCGAGAGCAGGTGCAGCGACGCAGCTCACACTCATGTCTCCCGGTGCGTGTTAGCACAGAATGCTGCAGAGATGTTGAGGTGACTGGTGAGTGAGGGAGTAATCTCTCTCTCTCTCTCTCTCTCGCTCTCTCTGCCTCTGCACAACTGAATGTAAATAGTTACTCCAGATATTGACTGAATATTGGAGAATTGCAATTCACCTTCTGTCCCCATCAAGGAACAATCCCCTTGTGCCTGGTTGCAAAGATACAATATTTTAGACCATGATGACATGTAAACATGATAACATGTTTGGACATGCTTTCTGACATTCCTCTAGCTATGTACTGCCCTTAACCACAACAACTCACTCTGATATATTTTCTGGATAATATCAATTTCTTCAGTTCTTTGAAAATTTTATTTTTTTACTGAAGCAAATCAGGTTAAGAGACGTGTTCGATGACAGAGCAGCAGCTTCCATCTCCCTGCTGGTACCAAGCCCAGCCACTTACTTTCCATCCAAGGTCTCAGAATCTCACAGCATAGTGTCCGGACTTGTGGGAGTCAAGATGAAACAATGTGTACTCTGAAGGTGATAGCTGGGTATGCAAAATAGTTTAGGATAGAATTCTTTGAAATATGCGCGTTACTGTATTTTTCTGAAGTTAGAAAAAGGACTACAGAATTTGTGTGTTCTTTGAGCACACACTGAGCATATATGGAGTGGCTGTACATCCACTGTATAGCCGTGCGTTCCCCCTGGGGCCACTCGATAGTTCCCTGGTGCTTTTAGTGAACCAATGACAGATTGTAAGCACACAATCAACAATATCAAAAGCTGCATGCATCCACAACAAGTGGCAATTCATTTAATTCATCTATTTTAACAACACAATAACACATGCTAAATATTTGATCAATCCAGTCTCTGTTTTCAGTCTCATGCATTATAAATTGATTGCTTGAAATCCAGTGGTTTAGTTCATCAAAACCATATAAATTCCTGCAGAGGAACCTGCCCTGCTGTCAAATCATTCTACTCCCATGTTCTGTGGGTTGACAAAGAGCAGGGCCTAACCTAGCCTTTTGGGGGCCCTAGGCGGGACATACGGTATACTAAAGTAAGGAGTCAGACTGATAAAGGGAAGCTTTAACTAGTACAGTACTGTACGTGATGTTCTCTAACTGCCCAGTGAGACTTCGGGTTCAACTACGCAATAGGGGTCTACGGTGACCACAGCTTCCTCCTCATGTCACTTCTGTGCATAGCTGCAGAGGTTCACTTCTCCATCCTCCACAGACTACTATCCAACATGTCTGGTGGTTTCTGTGTCTAACAGGGTAACGTATGACTCTGTTGACTGTATCAAAATTATAGCGAGAATGGTCCCCCCCACCCTAAAGGCCATGTGAACTAACCTAGTTCTTCGGTCACATCTGTCACTTCCTATATTTTTTGTTAGATCTGCATTTGGGCTTTCGTTCAAACAAAAGGTAGAGCACAGGATGTAAGTTTTGCAACTTTATAGAAAATTGGTTAATGTTTTTCATTTCAAACACCTAAAGGGACATAAAAAAAAAAAAAATCAACTTCATATTCATCATTTCCAGCACCACCCCAACAACACTTATCTTCCTCTATATCTTTTATTACAAAACCTAGAAACGTGCACATTTCACAAATGTTGATGTCGGGGTAGTGCTGGAGATGATGAATTTGAAGTTGAAAAATGGTCAAATGTCCCTTTAAGAGATCAATACCCATACTTCACTATATTGTACGCATACAGTTTATATTACAGTAAATCACAATAACCAACAAATTACAGTAGTTTTCCTCTTCTATCAAAAGATTAACCAAAGAGGGATTACCCAAAACATGCAGCCAATGGATTAAATGGCTCTCCAGGACTTTCTGAAGATTGGGAGCGTTCATCATGACAGTTCAGCGGGCCCACTTCACAGTCCACACATCCTCTCATGAAACCAGAGAGCAGAGCAGTCTCAGTGCCTCAGAAGCCAAACCAGGCATGCACTGCCTCACTACATCATTAAGCTAGGACACTGGTGTTTGATGCAGTGTCTAACCATGCTGATAAAACACTGCTAGCAGTGAGTGGCTGCTAATGATCTCCGATCTCTGCCTCTATCCCGAGTATCTTGGCTCTCTGTGTGACCTGTGTTGAACCAGTCTTTCTAACAGGACTGTGCTGTCAGCCCCTTGGTACTTTAGCAGACTTCCTTTACAGGTACTACGGTATGCCAGTGTCAAACATGGGTTTCAATACTATTTCAGGTATTTCAATTACTTTCAAAGACATTTGGAAGTAAGAAATTAAGATATCTTTCAAGTAGTTACTTGAAACACCCAAATATACTGACTCAAATACACTCCCATTAATTTAACCCAGGTATTTAAAATGGTATTTGAAATAATTTATTTGAACACAGGTCTGTGTTGGGCTCATGTTTTCTAATGTCTTTCACAAGCTCTGCTCTGACCTCAGTGCTTGGGAGGCATGAGTGTTCAGCGCAGTGGGGTCTCCATCCTGTTTGGTGTACATGCTAGACCCAGGACAAGGCTCCAGGGTGTGTGCTGTCCGGATGTTACTATGAAAAGGGAGTCATAGGGCTGCCATGGTGACCATACGCCCACTTTAGGGAAGCCATGTTTCCTGGACACTTTTCTTTTTGCACCATCTCTGACCCCTCCTCCCTTTCGAGACTGCGTCCTGTACAGCAGGAAGTGATGTAATATGCATCCTGACCTTATTAACCCTCAGAGGAAGGGTGTCATCATCATATCTCTCCCTCCAATCATGGCTAACTGGACTGTTGTATCAGAGAGAGAGACCAGGCAGCCTTCAGCCTACCAACCATAAGTCTCTGTTCAACTCCTGACCTACATCTCACATGAAGATTACATCTGATGCGTTTTTAAGCTCCTTCTCATCAGCAAATTGTTTTGAGGGTGAAAAACAGCAACAACAAAAGCATTTGTGAATAAATGATATATTATATTTGGTGTAGCCTACAGTAGGGTACATGCTTGAAATGTATTTCCTTCAGGCCCAGCTCTGGGAAAAAAAGATCACCATAGGCAGCCATTCGATGTGATCAATGACCAGGATTGGTATCCGCCCCATGGCCATATCAGACCTATCAGGTGACAAACTGGTTCCTTATGGAAGGTTTCAGTAGGCGTCTAGGTTTACAGATCCTTGATGGGCTCACAGATTCTATTGTATGTTACTATCTCTGTTGAAGATAGAAACTGGTTCCTTATGGAAGGTTTCAGTAGGCGTCTAGGTTTACAGATCCTTGATGGGCTCACAGATTCTATTGTATGTTACTATCTCTGTTGAAGATAGAAACTGGTTCCTTATGGAAGGTTTCAGTAGGCGTCTAGGTTTACAGATCCTTGATGGGCTCACAGATTCTATTGTATGTTACTATCTCTGTTGAAGATAGAAACTGGTTCCTTATGGAAGGTTTCAGTAGGCGTCTAGGTTTACAGATCCTTGATGGGCTCACAGATTCTATTGTATGTTACTATCTCTGTTGAAGATAGAAACTGGTTCCTTTGTTATTAAACAGCTATATGCCGTTACTGACGCTGCAATCTGCCGTTGAAAATATCTGACTCCCCTGATCTGTTTCTGTTTTTGGCTCATGGTTCTCCACGCACATGTGGGATTAAAATGATCTCTTGAAATTGGGAGCAGGACAGATTACTATGATAACTCAAACCAAAGGCCATCAAGAGTATGTATTTCTGTACTTCTGGAATGATTTCAAAAACCCTCATTAGAACTGCAGAGAAGTGCGATACGATAACAAGGATTCCAAACATACGTGTCACTAGACCTCAAAGCAACATCGTGTGTTATACAATTTTCCTCATTGCATACTAGTATTCTATGCTGAATCACAGTACTGCCACCAACTCTGCAACCTCTGTCCTCCAAATCACAGTACTGCCACCAGCTCTGCAACCTCTATCCTCCATATCACAGTACTGCCACCAGCTCTGCAACATCTGTCCTCCATATCACAGTACTGCCACCAGCTCTGCAACATCTGTCCTCCAAATCACAGTACTGCCACCAGCTCTGCAACCTCTGTCCTCCATATCACAGTACTGCCACCAGCTCTGCAACCTCTGTCCTCCAAATCACAGTACTGCCACCAGCTCTGTAACCTCTGTCCTCCAAATCACAGTACTGCCACCAGCTCTGCAACCTCTGTCCTCCATATCACAGTACTGCCACCAGCTACGCAACCTCTGTCCTCCAAATCACAGTACTGCCACCAGCTACGCAACCTCTGACCACCAAATCACAGTACTGCCACCAACTCTGCAACCTCTGTCCTCCATATCACAGTACTGCCACCAGCTCTGCAACCTCTGTCCTCCAAATCACAGTACTGCCACCAGCTACGCAACCTCTGACCACCAAATCACAGTACTGCCACCAACTCTGCAACCTCTATCCTCCATATCACAGTACTGCCACCAGCTCTGCAACCTCTGTCCTCCATATCACAGTACTGCCACCAGCTCTGCAACCTCTGTCCTCCAAATCACAGTACTGCCACCAGCTCTGTAACCTCTGTCCTCCAAATCACAGTACTGCCACCAGCTCTGCAACCTCTGTCCTCCAAATCACAGTACTGCCACCAGCTACGCAACCTCTGTCCTCCAAATCACAGTACTGCCACCAGCTCTGCAACCTCTGTCCTCCAAATCACAGTACTGCCACCAGCTCTGCAACCTCTGTCCTCCAAATCACAGTACTGCCACCAGCTACGCAACCTCTGTCCTCCAAATCACAGTACTGCCACCAGCTCTGCAACCTCTGTCCTCCATATCACAGTACTGCCACCAGCTCTGCAACATCTGTCCTCCAAATCACAGTACTGCCACCAGCTCTGCAACATCTGTCCTCCAAATCACAGTACTGCCACCAGCTCTGCAACCTCTGTCCTCCATATCACAGTACTGCCACCAGCTCTGCAACATCTGTCCTCCAAATCACAGTACTGCCACCAGCTCTGCAACCTCTGTCCTCCATATCACAGTACTGCCACCAGCTCTGCAACATCTGTCCTCCATATCACAGTACTGCCACCAGCTCTGCAACATCTGTCCTCCATATCACAGTACTGCCACCAGCTCTGCAACATCTGTCCTCCATATCACAGTACTGCCACCAACTCTGCAACCTCTGTCCTCCATATCACAGTACTGCCACCAACTCTGCAACCTCTGTCCTCCATATCACAGTACTGCCACCAGCTCTGCAACCTCTGTCCTCCAAATCACAGTACTGCCACCAGCTCTGCAACCTCTGTCCTCCAAATCACAGTACTGCCACCAGCTCTGTAACCTCTGTCCTCCAAATCACAGTACTGCCACCAGCTACGCAACCTCTGTCCTCCAAATCACAGTACTGCCACCAGCTCTGCAACCTCTGACCACCAAATCACAGTACTGCCACCAGCTACGCAACCTCTGACCACCAAATCACAGTACTGCCACCAGCTCTGCAACCTCTGTCCTCCAAATCACAGTACTGCCACCAGCTCTGCAACCTCTGTCCTCCAAATCACAGTACTGCCACCAGCTACGCAACCTCTGTCCTCCAAATCACAGTGATTGGTGCTTACGATACGTTAGGGCCTAAATCGACTATTGGGGATGATTGATTTAGGAAAATTGAGCTAATTAACTGTGTGTTCACACTGTGCCCAGCAGCCAATCCCAGGGCCTGTTATTGATCCCAGCTCTGCCTGATACATTTGGATTCACACTGCATAACTACCATTTCATTGGAAACACAAAACGGGTTTCAAAGACTAAAAACAGCCAGTGGGTGTGTTATTGCACACAAAATTGGTTTCAGGAAATAAAGTAATCCCAATGCTGCTACTCCCTCACACTTCCTCCAATCACCCTTCATCCTTCCCCTCTGCTTCTGCCCGCTGAGTAGGGTCTGGGCCAGGTCCAGAGACTGCTAAGTGATTGGTTCTGGCACACTCCTTTTGTCCCATATTTTATCTCGGTTTTTATTTATTTCATAGAGTTAGCAGATGTCTGTCTGAGTTGTTGGTCTCCAAAGACACATAGTTCCTCTACTCAATAGATTGACTTAGAGTAGAGGTTAGCTGTCAAGGTGGCAGTGGGGAAGGAGGGAAGTGGAAAGGTTCTTAGGAACCACCCTGTACAGGATCACATGATCGCGTCTCAGAGGTCAGATGTTGATCTGAGGAGTGGCAATTGACAGATGATAGCATGATGGTAATGAGGAGAACAGGTCTCCCTGACTGCTTCTGGCACGTCTCCAGGCTGAGTCACAGCAGTCAGTGGGAGTGCAAACACACGACCCTCACTGCCTTCCACACATGCTCCTTATCGCTTCCCAACCTTCTACCTTCCTACCCTCGTGAGTTTAAAGTATATGTCACTGGACACACAAAGGAAGTTTCAAAAAAATGATTGTCACCTCTCATTTCCAATGTCATTTTGCTAAGCCTTTAATGTCACCTTGCAGAGTGTGTTTGGCTGCTGTCTGCCTGTGTGTCCTCCAGTGGGGGACCTTGTGACATAGTGTACTGGGCATCTGTTTCTGCTGTTGGTCTGTGGAGGTCAAGCCCACCTTTAGGCTGTGCTGATGTTAGCATCTGCTGAAGACAACTAAAAACAGATTCCTATTTGAGAGGAGGCTGTCCTCCCGCAAATCTGTCCTTCAGAAATGGAACATATGTCTGTCGTGCTATCAATTATTAATGAGGGGGAAAAGAGGGGGCTAGAGTTAGACAGTGTTGAATAATTCATGAGGCAGCCCCCCCAAGCCCACTCTCTGACCATGGGACTTGGGCCATCCAAAACATCAGCCATACCCTTATTTTTGTTATCTCATAGAACTGTACATGGAATTGTGTACTGCCATATCGTGTGTGTGTGTGTGACTTCTATAAATATGTGTGTGAGAAAGCTCCAATTTAGTCATCTCACAGTTGAAGTCATCTGAAGTTTTGGATTCGATACTGTAAAACAGTCTCAGTTCTTATGAGTCCCTTCCTCTTTGGAAATCTCTGATATCATAGAAGTGTGTGTGTGTGTGTGTGTGTGTGTGTGTGTGTGTGTGTGTCTGGAAACAAAAGTATTTGCCAGTTTTACTGTTATTCTGATCATTGATAAAACATATTGCATCTGTGTTTTACCATGCTTATTGAAACATATAAATGTACAATATGTCATGAACTAAGCATGTTTAAATCTGATGTTACCTCCTATTTCAGTGAAAGAAAGGCAGAAAGAGGAAGTTGGTTCAGAAACCCTGACTTCCTCTTTTACTGAAACTACCAACTAAAAGAGTTATGATCAGCGGCGTAGGAGCGACTCTGACATGGGGACACATTTAGCTAAACATAAGTTTACACCTCACACACATGGTTATGGGCTTAAAAAGGGGCACGCTCCAGGATATAAATAAAAAATTTAATAAAAAGGTTTTAAATGCTAATTTTTGGTCACTTTTGTGAAAAGGATACAGACAAATCGTAGCCCTTTCCTGCAGTAAAATGACCTAGTGGCCTCATCATTTAAAAAAAAAATCTGGTGTATCTATGTCAAACAGTTTTGTTGTATATAACGTTTAATATTGGGATGCAAACACAAAATGTAATACATTTCAACTCTATATCTGACATGGTACAAGTGTCTTCTTTATAAGCCCATGACCATGTGTGTGAGGTGTATACTTTTGTTTCAAAGTAGATTTCAAAGTTACTTTACCCGGTGCAGTGAGTAATGATGGTGCTGCTGCACAGTGCCGTTTCTATCACTCACACACTGCCACACTGCTTGTAACAATCAAGAGTGAGAATGAAGCAGTCAGTGGGGGTGGGGAAAGTGACTCACGTTCCAGCAGCGGAGGCCATTTAAAAATAAAAATCCCTCAATGAATGTGGTGATTCTCTAGCGTGTTATACCTGCTTCTAACATTGGGGGGCGGGGGAGACATGTCCCCTCTGTCCCCCCCGGCTCCTACGCCCTTGGGGATGATACATCTTTGTCTCTCTCGCTCTATGCCATCTTACATTAGTACGTCCATCAATCATCACTGTGATAAAGCATTTGAACATTTTCACTATGGTATTGGTAATTCGCATGCTCAAAGGACTTGTTTGTGTGGGTATATGGGAGTGCATGGCATGCGTGCAAGAGTTGGTCGGAGTGAATGTGTCTGTGTCGTTCTTTGTGTGCCTTTGCTGACTCTATGAAAGAGTGTAAACGCCACAGTGGCAGGAAGAACAGCTGTCCCTCTGCAACTGCACTGTGTGATTCTGCCCGTGACTTTCTATCTCTGTGCGTGTGTGTGTGTGTGTGTGGGGGGGGGGGTGCACTTGTGTGTGCAGGCGTGTGTGGGGGTGTATGTGTGTGACAAAAATGAGAGGGGAACTGACCCTCACTTCATCACTGCTGCTATTATGTGAAGCTGAACTGCACACTGTTCTTCCTCTCCTATCTGTGCAGCTGGCTCTGAGGCCGAGAGACTGTCCACCAATAGCATTTCTAGCAGTCTGAACTGTCACCCCTACCCTGTCCTCTCAGAGAGGAAGAGACACTGGCCTCCCTCACTTCCTCACTATCCCCGCTATTGTGCTTCGAAATTAAGCCTAGTCCTCCTGAAACGGCTGCACCGCCTACACTTGTTCTCTCTCTCTCTCTCTCTCTCTCTCACACACACACACACACACACACACACACACACACACACACACACACACACACACACACACACACACCTACCCAGCTAAGCTCTGCATATGACCCCAAATTCTTTCATTATAAATCTCCACTCTAACCACCCCTATGAGACCTAATGTTGATTGGTTACATTTAACTTGTGTTTTGTCCCTAAAACAACACCAGCTGCACCACGGTCTGTCCTCTTGTAACCAATGTTCTATATGACGTTGTATTTGTGTGGAATAGAGTTCCATGTAGTCATGGCTCTATGTAGTACTGTGAGCCTCCCATACTCTGTTCTTGACTTGGGGACTGTGAAGAGACCTCTGGTGGTATGTCTTGTGGGGTATGCATGGGTGTCTGAGCTGTGTGCTAGTAGTTTAAACAGACAACTGGGTGCATTCAACATGTCAACACCTCTTACAAAAACAAGTAGTGATGAAGTCAATCTCTCTTCCACTTTGAGCCATGAGAGATTGACATGCATGTCATTATTGTTAGCTCTCCGTGTACTTTTAAAGGTTAGCCGTGCTGCCCTGTTCTTAGCCAACTGCAATTTTCTCAAGTCCCTCTTTGTGGCATCTGCCCACACTACTGAACAGGAGTCAAGGTGTGACAAAACTAGGGCCTGCACGACCTGCCTTGTTGATAGTGTAGGCAGAGCAGCGCTTTATTATGGACAGACTTCTCCCCATCTTAGCTACTGTAGTATCAACATGTTTGACCACGACAGTTTACAAACCAGGGATACTCCAAGCAGTTTAGTCACCTCAACTTGCTCAATTTCCAGATTATTTATTACGAAATGTAGTTGAGGTTTAGGGTTTAGTGAATGATTTGTTCCAAATACAATGCTTTTAGTTTTGGAAATATTTAGGACTAACTTATTCCCTGCCACCCATTCTGAAACTGACTGCAGCTCTTTGTTAAGTGTTGCAGTGGTTTCACTTGGTGTAGTAGCTGATGTGTATAGTGTTGAGTCATCCTCATACATAGACACACAGGCTTTACTCAAAGCCAGTGGCACGTCGTTAGTAAAGATTGAGAAAAGCAAGGGGCCTAAACAGCTACCCTGGTGACTGACTGAAAGGACAGTGGTTACGGTTGCCTGTCTTCCACCTCATAGGTAGATACCTGGCATCAGACAAGCCATCCTGCTGCTCTCTCTAGCGTCAATATCAACTTAGGGCTCTGTCTCCCCTATGTACTCTTTACATTGCCCTGGAACTACATGCCAATATGTTAACTGTGCCTGATGACACAAGCTAATTTTGCTCCTTTCCATGTGCAGGCTACATCTGTTTGTGTGTGTCATGCTTCATAGTTCAACCATCAGAGTGTCACCAAACCATTAATGCCTCTTTAAGGGAGTGGAGGGTGAGAAAGAGACCCAAGCACATTGATTTAGTTGAAATCAATGGCAAACGCTTTTGTAAGGTATGATAAAGTAAACAGACACAGAAGCTACTGTCTGGTTGTATTTGGAATAATATTGGGAGTGGAACTGGAGATGAGTATCAGTGTAGTAACTAAGTGATGATAAGTAATGATAATGACTAAAGGAGAGTATCAGTGTAGTAACTAAGTGATGATAAGTAATGATAATGACTAACTAAAGGAGAGTATCAGTGTAGTAACTAAGTGATGATAAGTAATGATAATGACTAACTAAAGGAGAGGATCAGTGGAGTAACTAAGTGATGATAAGTAATGATAATGACTAACTAAATGAGAGTATCAGTGTAGTAACTAAGTGATGATAAGTAATGATAATGACTAACTAAAGGATAGTGTCAGTGTAGTAACTTAGTGATGATAAGTCATGATAATGACTAACTAAAGGAGAGTATCAGTGTAGTAACTAAGTAATGATAATGACTAAAGGAGAGTATCAGTGTAGTAACTAAGTGATGATAAGTAATGATAATGACTAAAGGAGAGTATCAGTGTAGTAACTAAGTGATGATAAGTAATGATAATGACTAAAGGAGAGTATCAGTGTAGTAACTAAGTGATGATAAGTCATGATAATGACTAACTAAAGGAGAGTATCAGTGTAGTAACTAAGTAATGATAATGACTAAAGGAGAGTATCAGTGTAGTAACTAAGTGATGATAAGTAATGATAATGACTAAAGGAGAGTATCAGTGTAGTAACTAAGTGATGATAAGTAATGATAATGACTAAAGGAGAGTATCAGTGTAGTAACTAAGTGATGATAAGTAATGATAATGACTAAAGGACAGTATCAGTGTAGTAACTAAGTGATGATAAGTAATGATAATGACTAAAGGAGAGTATCAGTGTAGTAACTAAGTGATGATAAGTAATGTTAATGACTAACTAAAGGAGAGTATCAGTGTAGTAACTAAGTGATGATAAGTAATGATAATGACTAAAGGAGAGTATCAGTGTAGTAACTAAGTGATGATAAGTAATGATAATGACTAAAGGAGAGTATCAGTGTAGTAACTAAGTGATGATAAGTAATGATAATGACTAAAGGAGAGTATCAGTGTAGTAACTAAGTGATGATAAGTAATGATAATGACTAAAGGAGAGTATCAGTGTAGTAACTAAGTGATGATAAGTAATGATAATGACTAAAGGATAGTATCAGTGTAGTAACTAAGTGATGATAAGTCATGATAATGACTACATGATAGCATCAGTGTAGTAACTAAGTGATGATAAGTAATGATAATGACTAAAGGAGAGTATCAGTGTAGTAACTAAGTGATGATAAAGTGGGGGAAAAGGTATTTGATCCCCTGCTGATTTTGTACGTTTGCCCACTTACAAAGAAATGATCAGTCTATAATTTTAATAGTAGGTTTATTTGAACAGTGAGAGACAGAATAACAACAACAAAAATCCAGAGAAACGCATGTCAAAAATGTTATAAAATGATTTTCATTTTAATGAGGGAAATAAGTATTTGACCCCTCTGCAAAACAAGACTTAGTACTTGGTGGCAAAACCCTTGTTGGCAATCACAGAGGTCAGACGTTTCTTGTAGTTGGCCACCAGGTTTGCACACATCTCAGGAGGGATTTTGTCCCACTCCTCTTTGCAGATCTTCTCCAAGTCATTAAGGTTTCGAGGCTGACGTTTGGCAACTCGAACCTTCAGCTCCCTCCACAGATTTTCTATGGGATTAAGGTCTGGAGACTGGCTAGGCCACTCCAGGACCTTAATGTGCTTCTTCTTGAGCCACTCCTTTGTTGCCTTGGCCGTGTGTTTTGGGTCATTGTCATGCTGAAATACCCATCCACGACCCATTTTCAATGCTCTGGCTGAGGGAAGGAGGTTCTCACCCAAGATTTGACGGTACATGGCCCCGTCCATCGTGCCTTTGATGCGGTGAAGTTGTCCTGTCCCCTTAGCAGAAAAACACCCCCAAAGCATAATGTTTCCACCTCCATTTTTGATGGTGGAGATGGTGTTATTGGGGTCATAGGCAGCATTCCTCCTCCTCCAAACACGGCGAGTTGAGTTGATGTCAAAGACCTCCATTTTGGTCTCATCTGACCACAACACTTTCACCAGTTGTAAAAAAATGCAAAATGTAAAAAAAAAAACGTCTTCTGAGTCATTCAGATGTTCATTGGCAGACTTCGGACGGGCCTGTATATGTGCTTTCTTGAGCAGGGGGACCTTACGGGCGCTGCAGGATTTCAGTCCTTCACGGCATAGTGAGTTACCAATTGTTTTCTTAGTGACTATGGTCCCAGCTGCCTTGAGATCATTGACAAGATCCTCCCGTGTAGTTCTGGGCTGATTCCTCACTGTTCTCATGATCATTGCAACTCCACGAGGTGAGATCTTGCATGGAGCTCCAGGCCGAGGGATATTGACAGTTCTTTTGTGTTTCTTCCATTTGCGAATAATCGCACCAAATGTTGTCACCTTCTCACCAAGCTGCTTGACGATGGTCTTGTAGCCCATTCCAGCCTTGTGTAGGTCTACAATCTTGTCCCTGACATCCTTGGAGAGCTCTTTGGTCTTGGCCATGGTGGAGAGTTTGGAATCTGATTGATTGATGGCTTCTGTGGACAGGTGTCTTTTTTCCAGGTAACAAGCTGAGGTTAGGAGCACTCCCTTTAAGAGTGTGCTCCTAATCTCAGCTCGTTACCTGTATAAAAGACACCTGGGAGCCAGAAATCTTTCTGATTGAGAGGGGGTCAAATACTTATTTCCCTCATTAAAATGCAAAGCAATTTATAACATTTTTGACATGCGTTTTTCTGGATATTTTTGTTGTTATTCTGTCTTTCACTGTTCAAATAAACCTACCATTAAAATTATAGACTGATCCTTTCTTTATCAGTGGGCAAACGTACAAAATCAGCAGGGGATCAAATACTTTTTTCCCCCACTGTAAGTAATGATAATGACTAAAGGAGAGTATCGGAGCTTGCTAGGGCACTATGCTCAGTGTTTCTGACCTAGCTATGAGGCCCCCCACCTCAGTCTGTGAGGTCACATCCTGTCTGTGTGTTTCCTGTGCGGTGGCTGTCTGTGCCGAGCCTCAGGGGCACACACAAGGGCAGGACAGACAGGCGTGCAACAGATCTGCCAGTGCCACAGCTAACCCTTCTCATTGGTAACTCTTGTTTCTTTCTCTCTCTCTCTCTCTCTTTACTGCCAATGCCATTAACATGCAAACCCAGCCAGTTTCACAATGACTCTTTCCCTCTTCTTGACTGTAACATGACGTCCAGAAAAACTATGAAGTGCTTTTTCCACATGGCTAGAGCAGTAATGATTTTCACTATATTGTATGTATCTACCCATTGATGTGATATTGTGGTAATGTTCCTGAGGTGTTGTCCCCTGACAGATTCTCCGTGCAGGGTTGTTTTCTACCTTTTTGATCTGTCTTTGCTCAGGATGGGGAAGCAGTGATGTCGTGGGAGTGTATTGAGTTAGATCTCTTTTCAGCACCACTGAATGTCACTGAGGGCATTTCTCCTATAATGGGAATCGGAACAAAGAGGACAGTAGGCGTTTGTGTGTGCTTTTTAGTGTATGTATGATATAACTGGTTGATTAATAATACTGACGACAGTAAACTCCACACACACTGCCTACAGTATTTCTGACTAGTGGGTTATTTACAGTATGCACATCTGTATCAAGGGATCAACATGTGACATGACCGACTACCACTGGTGTGAATTCATTCAAATTTACAGAAGTTATGCTTTCATTCAACTTATGCCATCTCAAAGTAATCTTTATCATCATCCTAATTATAAATAAAACACAAACATTTGTGGGGCTGGAAAGAACACGTTTCGACTTGCATTAAGACTTAATTTAGAGAAGTTAAACAACAAACCAATATGGGTTGAAACATGTTAATTTAGAGAAGTTAAACAACAAGCCAATACAGGTTGAAACATGTTCCTTCCAGTTGCACAAACACAGTACTTGATTTACTTCTCACCATCTCTCTTTCTAATCCTCCTCTCTGCCTCGCTCTCCTTTCCTTCATTCCCTCCCTCCCATCACTTTCTCCTTTTTCTCTCCTCTCCTCTCCTGTCCTGCTCATTGTGCAGTCAGGTCCTGTGCAGCAGAGCAGAGCTATAGGCCGGCTAGAGCCCAGGGACATAAATCTGAGGGTGACTCCACTCCAGAGAGGGCTGAGCTCCCATTAAGAGCATGGCCACAGAGGACAGGTGACAAAAGAGAGCACAAGCCGATTAGAGGATCCACCCAGTGGCTTACACTGCCATCCACCATCCTACCATCCTATGCTCTGCTCATAGGGGGTGGCACTGCTGGGCCACCAGCCTACCTCAGTCACACAGACATACTGCTCACTAGGAGAGATAGAGACTGGGCCTAGTCACCCAAAATGGCTCCAAATGAGGGAGATGGTGTGGTGCTGACTCATGTTTTAGAGGAGAGGATAATCTGCCCGTTAACATTGATCCATGTTGATTGGACATATTGATTATTTCTCCTAAGACACCACTGAAATCTATTTACTATAGTCTTAGTCATTCTTGCTCAGATTTGTCATTTGTCCTTGCATAAAAGATGAGAGTAGAAATAGGTCAGTTTGTCACGGCACGGTGGGAGCACCATGGTGACTTTCCTCTCTCGTGGAGCACAGTAGGCCTCAACGTAGATTGAATAGCATTTTGACAAAACTCAGGTTGTTGTCAGACAGGCGCCTGTCTATGTTGTGCTATGTGAAGACGGTTGGTTGACTGTTGAGAGGCTATACGCTGCAGCGGTCCAATGGAGAGGAGTTGCTTTTGGCATTGAAATACAATTTGGTATGCAAAGAGTGCAGTGGTGTGATCTGGAGTTGAAATCCTGGGTGACACACAGCTTTAGTACCTCTGAGACAAGCAGGGTCTGTTAGCCCCGGGGCTCTGCTAGCATCCTGCGGCACAAACGTGTACTACCGCTGCTCTCGCTATTATTTCCATCATCATCATATAAGTCATTTTGGCCTTCAATGTTTTAAGGATCTCCACTTATTAAACTGGCAAAGGACAAACATGTAACAGTTCATTTACATTTCATCTAGACATTTAAGACGTCAAGTGGTTCTGTACGTACACCCTTGATTCATCAGATGCCTCTTACTATGGAACACAATGTTGTTTAATAGATCTGTCCTCTGTGGTCAGGGGCTGGTGTAGGAATGGACAGTGATGTAGCAGTTTGATTGTGCAGGAAATACAAGTGGGCCTGATCGATCACAGAGAGTAGCTGTTCAGCCTCTCCTTTCCTCCCACTCAGCTGAAGAATTTGTGCCACAGGTCCCTGCTGACTGACAGAAAGCCTCTCATATTTAAAAAGAGTCCCAGACACCCACAGGTTTTTATAGCTCCCTACTGTGACAATACGAGTCCTAGCTAGATGAACAAATATAGACACGTACATGCTCTGACGCCAACGGCTAGTTCCCATCATTTGGGTCAAAACAGCATATTTAAAGCGCCACATTTTTAACATGTTCTAAGAAAAAGTGTTATTTTTGAGAGCGCCCGGCTTCACTACTTTAACTAGAACAGGCATACTTCTGTCACAGATACACACAGACACACATCTGAATGTTCTATACCTACAATAATACAACTATCTCCCTACTGTCCACAAACGATAAAAGTCTGAGGGCAAAGCTTTTTCCTGTTATGTTGTCAAAATAATAGAGAATATACCTTTTTTTCTCGTAGTTTGAGTACATGGGAGTCTATTTAGGCCTAAAATACTGGCGGGTATATCCATGAACCTACATTTGACTGACAAGTAAATAACTGTTGGGTTCAGATTGCTGCATTAAATAGTTGAATGTCTGTTAAGAGTGGACATTTTATCTGGCCTAACCTTCTCAAAGAACACTCAAAATAACAATAAATTTGATCCCAAGTTGAATGCCCTTTTGTAATCCTATTTTGTAATTACTTTGTTATTATTCTGATATTATTACATGATCAATTATTTTGAATATTTTAAAAGCATTTAATGAGAATTTAAGCACTGTGGTAGGGTCCGTTTCCCTCGATAAAACTGGCATCTGTCCCCATCATTTGGCAGTGTGACCTCAAAGCGTCACCAGACTCTTGTACCCATGTGCTATGTGTGTAATGACAGTGGTTGTGTGTCATGGTGGCACCAACAAATCTGCTGTAATCATCTGGCTTCAGTTACCCCCTATCACATATACAGTACATTCATTCTCAGAGAGCTTGATTTCAGAAGATTGATCTTCATACATACATACATACACACATATCCATGGGCACATCTGGCCAACCATCTAGGTTAACAGTCTAGGACCGATAACGTCACACCCTCTGCCAATCTGGCCAGGAACGCACAAAGACCATGACCAAGACCCTGTCATCAAATTTAGACAAGCACACGGCCTACCACACTCTTCAGGAAAGAGAGCAAGGACTTCACCATGCCAAGTCCCGATGCATTCATCATCATAAGGAATACCATTGTCCATTAATGACGACCACAGTGAACACCACATAGGAGGATTCATGTGGCGCAAAATAAATGAAATGGACAGTCCTTTATGTGCACTAGCTTATGTAAGCTGTCCCTCATCCCTCTCCCCTTCATCTTTCTCTTCTACACCAGCCCTCTCAATCCCTTGCATCCCCAACCCCCAAAAAGCACAACCCCCCTCACTGCCAAAATGAGAAAAAAAGGATATCCCGCATCCCTCCTTTTCTTTGCCACCTTGAAAACAACACCCTGATCCCAGCTCTGGTTCTCCATTCCATCATTGTCTGTGCACATTACATGCAGTACCCTCTCAGTCCTCTTTATCATCCCCCACACAAAAACAGGCAGGGGCTGCAGACCTAAGTCTGTAATAAAAAGTACATATATATGTATATCCTATTTCTCTTACCTTTTTGTTTCTGTGTCACTATAGTTCCTGTCTATTCACCTCTTTCATTCTCCCTGTCTTTGGCGTGCTCTCTGTCTCCTCCTCCCTCCCTCCATTCCTCCACCTGGCCCACATCTCTGGGTCCTGCAGCCCCGAGCGCCCTACAGCAAGGTCTGCAGTGACTTCATGTCAATGTCATAACACCGTTTTTAAACGAGCCCAGAACACCAGAGGGGTGGGGGGGGGGGTGGTGGGGAGACGAGCGTGAAGATAGCAGAATTTCGCTCAGACATAATTTTCTACCCCTGACAAAGCGTCCGTTCATTGTGTTGACACATCCTTTGCTCTCTCACTTCTGTACGGCAGAATGATCTGAATCTCTGGTGAAATCGACAGGAAACAAGAGCATATGCATGCTCACATAGAGGGTGTCCTGACCAAATCAATCACACTCACTATCACCAGACATAGGATATAGGGAATTAGGAATGTGTGCATTCTGAAGGCTCTGAGTAAAGAAAGACAGGGCTTACCTCCACATCTCAGCTCCGCTCCACCCTGCCTGGTATCATCCTGTTCCTTTCTGTAGCCTCCCTCCCCCCTCTCCCCATGACAGCATTTTTCTGCTATCTATCCCCACGCTGAGGCTTTTTCTCCTCCTCCCTCTTCGATTTCCCTTGTCTGCTCCCTTCTTCCCCTCTCCAAAAATAAAACTCCTCTCTGGTCAGTGTGCTTAGGAGCTCAGCTCTTCCATTCCGTTGTTCAGTCAAAAGAGGCAGGTTGATTTGTTCTGTCTCCCTCCCTCACGCTGATTCTATTTCATTCACATCACACTGAAGCCAAACCCCTCCTTCTCCTCCCCTCACACACGGCACATCCCCAATCTCTCTCCTCCCCCTCCTCTCTCTCTCTCTTTCTCTCTCTGTCAAAGAGAGGCTGAGGCAGCAATAGACAGCAAACTAGGCAGGATGTGCTCTCTTTCTCTCCCTCTCTCTCTCTCTAATCCGTATTCAAGACTAATGGTTGGATGATCAGGGTGACTAGATTAAGCGACCAATGAGTGCATCTAGCCTGTCAGCCACAATGTGCCATTCGACGTGTTTGGTTGGAGGAAAGGTTGGGGGGCAAAGGAGCATGTGTAGTGTTCTCCCTAAACATGGACCAATGGGTGGGGGCCACACTAAACAATTAAATGGTTCCCCAACAAGGAGGGTACATTGTTTACTAGATTCTCACCATTCAGAGGGCTCGCGAGTGGCGCAGCGGTCTAAGGCACTGCATCTCAGTCCAAGAGGTGTCACTGGTTTGAATCCAGGCTGTATCAGATCCGGCCGTGATTGGGAGTCCCGTAGGGAGCGCACAATTGGCCCAACATTGTCCGGATTTGGCCGGCATTGTAAATAAGAATTTGTTTTTAACTGACTTGCCTAGTTAAATAAAGGTTACATTTTTAAAAATAGGGCCATCATCACTGTTCACCTCCCCATCCCATCCCTTCCCCGCCCAGTAGGTTCTCTGCCACCTGACCTTCCAAAATGGTTTCCAATGTGTTTGATGCCATTCAATTTGCTCCGTTCCAGGCATTATTATGAGCCGTTCTGCATTTCCATAGACATTACCTTGGCTCCCTAAGTGCAGCCATGGCGTGGTGTGATTATGACACCCTACAAAAGCACAGGTGTCAGTCACAGACTGAACACCGGAGATGTTTATGAGAAAGAGGGGAATTATGCTGCTCTTTGTGAGCCTTTTACTGTGGCAAATTAAAACATTATCATTAAGGATTATGATCCTTTCAATTTGTCTTTGTTGTGCCAGCACAGTAATATTTATCTATTTTTTCAGATGGTTTTCAGATGGATTTTGTCACTAGGGGGTACAGAGAGTCACAAACTACAGTATTTTGGACCTCAATCTAGAACAAGACTGGGCACCTAATCCCAGGTTCTCCACCTCTCATCACGCTCAAATGCATCCTTATGTTGAAAGCACAGTACAACACCATGGAAGTGTATGCTGCATAGCAAAACAAATAGTTGTATATTGTAGGCATTGGTACATGATTTCTATACTCAGTTATGTGCTTCTTTACACTCTGGCGCCTGAGACTGCCTGATTTGAATAGTAGCCTTACCAGTCCAGCTTTAAACAACCCTTTAGCTAATGTGGCACTGGAGCTGGGGCCGACTCCATCCACTAATTACTGTATGAAGTCGTCGTCGTCGTCGTCGTCCCCCCCCCCACCTGACCATATGGCCCTGATAGGTCACCAGCTCTGGTCAAGCCCACAGAAGAGCTGGGCGTGGGGGTGGGGCTAGGAGGACGTGTTGGGGGTAGTGAGTCTAAAACCGATTAAAACAAGGAAACAATGATAATAGTTTTGGATACACAAGACAGTAGATTTATGTGATAGCAGTTTAGGTCCTGGGGTATAGCCTAAGACTAGAATGACATTGCTGATACATCAAATGACACCCGATGTTAATATTTTTCATCATTCATTATTATTTTTCATTTGAAATATGTTCAAACTACCATTTTTACACATGGCAATGCAAACTTCATGAGTCAAAATGTAAATCAGATTTTTCCTCAGTAACTCCTATATTGTACATAATGTAGATTAAATATATATTTCAAATAACTGTTACCATACATACGTCCAATCAGTTAAACAGGAAATAGTTTGTAAATAGGGATTGTGGATCAGACAGATTTTTTTCTAGTTCCTATTATTCCTTGGTATGAGTGGTTTTCATTGTCAAAGACCAGCCTAGCACTTATTTATTCTAAGCACTACTTCTCCTTCCTATTTTGTAAGAGAATCATGAACTGCCTGAGAAGCTGAATGCTTCACTTTATATCTCTATTATAAAAAAATGATTGAATGGAATTCTAACTGCTGTCACATTATCCAACCTAAAAGCATGGCGCTAGATAGAACCTACTGCATCTATCAGCTTTACCAAGTCCAGCTGCCTGGCCAGTGGGGTGGGTATAATGTGTGGAACGTTCCAACATGAATCTGTTCCAAAAACGATGTAAAGTACAAGGTTGCCAACAAACAACGCATTCAAAGTAGCATGATCAATTCACCTAGCTAACTAGCTGCCGAATAGGCATCAACTCAACACGTAGCTTATTCTTAATGTTTTTCCATAGGCTACCAGAGACATTTTTCGGGCATAAACGTGGTGAGTGAAAACGTAATGAAATAGCCCACTCCCTACCCGGTATCTTATTCGGCCGCTATCCAACTTTGTATGCGTTGTTTGTTGGCAACCTTGTTATTTACGACGTTTTTGGAACAGGTTCCTGTTGGAACGTTCCACACATTATACCCACAATGGTCAGTGTGTTTTGTGAACAAGAAAAGGTAGATGGGTTGCTTTAGCATTGATAGAGGCCTAACATAATTACACTCCACCGAATGCTGAATACAAATGATCTTATAGGCCCACACAAAGTCAGCTCTGGAACTGAACTAAACGGCATAGGTTGTTGTTACCCATTTCATGTGAATACATGTTAACACAAGGTTCCCACGTCCTTTGCGCTGTCATATATCACGTTATGTGTACTGGTGAATTGTCAATACTAGCTCACAGCAATAGTCAGTAATACAGCGACATCTAGTGGTAAACTGCACCGTAGACAACCTTGTGTGCGATTGTGGCCAGGTCCCAGAGTTTGCATCTGTAGAGCCCTATAAAATCCGCGATATGGAGAACACGGACAGAATCCAGACATCGAAACGGAATTCAACAATATTGAAAATGTATTGAACTTAGTATGGAATCAACTAAATGTATTGAAAATTAATTAGTTTGTACACGTTTATCATAAAACATTAAAGGAATGAATTGGTGATTCGTATTTCCTGCAACTTGCTGAAGAGACAGTGTTTGTGCACTGCGAGCGTCTACCACTTTGTGCAGGCATTAGCGATGATGCTAATGAAAAGTGGAAAGTCTTTCCCCTAAACCTTGTCAATTCAACGTTAACTACAAAGTAGCCTTTGCTTACCTGGCAGAATGATCTCATGATTATTTGAATCAATCTAGTGAGTATTTGTTTTGCACACACACACTCACACTCACAAACTCTACTATCAAGCATGTGCGGAACAAAAACACCGCTAAACAGCCTCTTGCTAGGTGCCACTTGAATTAAGGTAACTACACACAAACATAAAACATTCCCAGACCTCAAAAGTGGCCTCCTGATGGGGTTTAATCATTGTTGTGGACTTACAACATCCAATTTAGCTGTTTTTTCTATTTTTTTAAAGGCTCAACCCTAACCCTCAACCATAACCTCAGTCCTTACCCTAGCTTCATGTCCACATCCTGGTTCCATCCTAACCCTAGCAATAACCCTAATCCTAACTCTAGCAATAACCATAAACCTAACTCTAGCAATAACCCTAATCCTAACCCTAGCAATAACCCTAAACCTAACTCTAGCAATAACCCTAATCCTAACTCAGCTTCATGTCCACATCCCGGTTCCACCCTAACCCTTAACCCTAAGACTAGCTTCATGTCCAAATCTCGGTGAGTAAAACCAATACTTGTTACAGTGCACTTATAAGAATAATTACACAGTAATAACAACACCGTGGGCTCTATTTTCAGATGGCAATTTCGCTATGTAAAAACTGGCGCACTGCTATTTTCCATCCCTTACACCAGGTTCAGCAATGGACCTGTCTAATATCAGCTCGCTTCCGCTGAGGGGGAAGGGGAGGGTGGCAATATTTGATGTGTGTCCATATAAACAAGCACAAAAGTGATCATTTCATGCAGCGCTAAAGGGAAGTTTTAGGAACCACCAAAAGCAGATCTTAACTGTAACGCAGTTGATAATGACATGGATTTCGAGAGCGGAAGCGCAGCCTATCCAGCTGTGTGCTCATGGAATGAGAGTTGTGCCTTTTGGAATGGTTTCCCCCCATTTCATTTGATTTAAAAAACCAAGCCTAGCCTTAATCAAGGCTAGTTTAGCAGCTTTGCACAGTGCGTATTTTCATCCTGGCCATGCATTAGCAAAGTAGCCTATGAATAAAGAGTTTTTTTTATGGTCTACTGAGAGTGGCTTGAAATATTTTGGAGGTTTTTGCCCTCGTGCTTTTTCATGATTCACAATTCACATACCTGCATATTTCATTTTGCTTGTTCAAGTAGCCTATACATCCCCGTTGTCAAAGAGCGCCCCTCGTCCGATTACCAAATACGTGCCTCACCCATAGGCAATAATACAATTGACAGAAGCCATGTATTTTGTATAGACGTGTGAATGTTATGCATAGAGAGATTTACTCCTAGGTGTGTGCACAGTGCCGTGGAACTAGAGATGGGATTTTTGATATCATGCTTTTTACCCCATCCGATTTATAAATATTGCAAGCCTCCCCTCTTCTGAATGAACCTCTAAAACTCTTAGCTATTTGATATTGAATTTTAGGACCCCTTTAGGTATAAAAAAATATGGGCATCGAATTACAACACATTTGTAAATGCTAAAAAAAAGACAGTCAAAAAATGTATCATTAGGAATAAGGTTTTGACTGTTTATCATATATCTATGAGATATAAGAAAGCTCAGGAAATATTTTTGTTTTTTGTACACATTTTTAACCCATTATTTCTGTTAGTCTGAAACTACCTCCATACTTCCATTTGTTTGTATGGGTTACCTTCAGATGACTCCCATTCAGTGGCAGTTCTAGACCATTTCAACTGGGGGGGCCAAGCTGGGGCCAGTTGTACTGTTAGAGGGGGCAGTTACATTAGACACCCCCCCCCCCGAACCACGAACCACCCCTGCTCTCATTGCAGATGCGGAAGGCCGACATAAGCGGATGAGATGGATTGAGATGCAGCCCATACAAAACACCTGATATCTCTAGCTTAAACTGACGGATTTTTATGGGGATTTTTTTATTATGTTATTTAGATTGAAGCACGGATGCGTCAATAGACTTTTAAGGATTAATGAAGGCAGTTTTTTTGTCTTGCCCAATGCATTCACCAAATAGCAGCCTATCACCAAATAGCAGCCTATCAATAAAGGGTTTGGCTCATGAGACTGATTTGAAATAAATATTAATCACCAAAGCTTGATTAAAAGAGTTTGGGAGCAGCAAAACAGTGTGCTCCCATTGTTATTTTGGATGTGCGTAAAAGCATCCATAGTCTACATTAATATTATATGCCCACAGCGAGAAAGTATGGTGCCTGTAACTGTATTTAGACATAGCCTATTTAAAACAACTTTTTGTTTAGTTTTAATTCAAATTTTATTCAAATTATTCATTCTCTTTTTAATTAATTTAATCTTGCTTATTGACAACTTCTGGCTTCTCCATGGCTCAGACATGACAGACATAATGCAATTTAAAGAAGCCCTAGTCCCTATATCAGTGTGAATGCTTTGTTTAACAATATATTTCTATATTGAAGCCATGCAATTAGGCTTCTTACAATGTGGACTGCAAACACGTTCCAAGATATTTAGCAAAGATAGGATATGCCTACATACATCTCGTTATTTTGTTTCTGTAGGCTATTTAACAAACTAGTCCATAATGGACTAACATTTGATTTGGAGTTACATTTACATTTTAATCATTTAGCAGACACTCTTATCCAGAGCAACTTACAGTAGTGAATGCATACATTTCATTTCATGCATTTTATTATTATTATTATCTTTTTTTGTACTGGCCCCCCATGGGAATCGAACCCATAACCCTGGCATTGCACACACCATGCTGGCGTTGCAAACACCATGCTCTACCAACTGAGCCACAGGGAACAGAGTTGACCATATATTTAGCCATGCATGGAGCATGTTCTGATTGGCCAGTGAGGGGTCAAGCCTCGACACACCTACAACTTGTTTACTCCTCAATACCCAGCCCTTTCGCGCCACTGCCAGCTACTGCACCAATAATTCCATTTGTGAAAATAGCAAAAATATTTCTGACACATCCCCAACCTCTACAGCCAGCGCTAAGATTGACCATTACATAAGTTTTGTTAAAATAGATCCCTTATATTTTTATATGTGACCATTGGAGGTAATAGTCTAAACTACCAAAATTCTAGTGAAGTATTTCCTATAAAATATAGGCTATGAAAAACACTGACAGTAAGTAGCCTAATAGTGGCACCGTTAAAGCTAGTCTGTGGTTGGTACATCCATTTTTGGACTTTTAAATGAATGAAATATAGCCATTGATTATGTAATAATATAAATGCCTCATTAGCTTAGGTCAACTGTCTTACCCCATTACAACCAAAAATATAAGATTGTTTTACTCCACTGTTTGTAAACAATGTACCCTAATTGTACACAAAAACTGTAAAGCTTAGAAAATAATGTGGGTTGGGAAAAATAAAAATTGCTCGCCCTACAGATGTCTATATCGGTCCACTAATACAGTACTTTTGTGAGAAACTAAAAACATTTTTTTATTTTATTATTCATATTTTTTTGTAATTCAGATTTTTCAGGGGGTGCTGCTCCACCCTCAGCACCCCTACTTTCCGCGGCTATTTCTATATTGGTTTAAAAGAATCGGGAAAGTCAATTTGTGAAGTTCCATTTTGAGACCTTTCTGAATTCTCTAGGCCTATTAGCCATCGTTAGCTCTATTCCCAGAAGGTTCTGTGGAAGGAAGGTGTTTTAGAAAGGCCAGAAAGATGTACAAAGACTCCAGGCACCTCAGCCATGGACTGTTCTTTCTGCAAGCGGGACCGGAGCATCAGGTCTACGACTAACAGGCACCAAGACAGCTTATATCCCGAAGAAATAAGACCTATCTGCACTGACGCCATACTCACAGGTATCCACCCACCCATTCACACATACAGACACTCTTGCACACACACACTCACACTCACATGCTGACGTCCACACACACACACCACACACACACACACACACACACACACACACACACACACACACACACACTCACCATATCTGCTGCTAATATTTATTATTATTGTTATTATTATTATACTTTATCCTGCTGCTAACAGTCACCTTTTTTTTTTACCTCTGCTTACATGTATATAGCCTATTTACCTCACTACTCCAGTATCCCTGCACATTGAAACTATGGTACTGACCTTGCATGTACAGTATAGAAATGTTTTTTTAAACTTTATATCATTTCCTCTTACCTTGATATTCAATAGATTTCTGGGCTGCCAGTAAGCATTTCTCTGTACTGTTTTACACTTGTATTCTGTGCAGGTGTCAATAAACTTTCATTTGATTTTCTATTAAACAAACAAATATAATGTGTAAGATTTGTTTTTGTTGTTTGTTTGTTTTACATCATTCTGAGGTGATCTTGTTTTATGGGATGTAATAATGTCCCATATTTGCTTCGTTTAAAAGGCAGGCATATATTATACAGTGCCTTTTTGAAAGAAATCAGACCCCTTGACTTTTTCCACATTTTGTTACGTTACAGCCTCATTCTAAAATTGATTAAATTGTTTTTCCCCCCTCATTAATCTACACACAATACCCCATAATGATGAAGCAAAAACAGGTTTTTAGACATGTTTGTAAATTTATATTTTTTTTTAAACTGAAATATTACATTTACATAAGTATTCAGACCCTTTACTCAGTACTTTGTTGAAGCACCTTTGGCAACGATTACAGCTTCGAGTCTTCTTGGGTATGACACAAAATGCTTGGCACACCTATATTTAGGGAGTTTCTCCCATTATTTTCTATAGATCCTATCAAGCTCTGTCAGGTTGCATGGGGAGCATTACTGCACAGCTATTTTCAGGTCTCTCCAGAGATGTTCAATCGGGTTCAAGTCCGGGCTCTGGCTGGGCCACTCAAGGACATTCAGAGACCTGTCCTGAAGTCACTCCTGTGTCTTGGCTGTGTGCTTAGGGTCGTTGTCCTGTTGGAAGGTGAACCTTGGTCCTAGTCTGATGTCCTGAGCGCTCTGGAATAGGTTTTCATCAAGGATCTTCTCTGGTCTCATTAGACCAGAGAATCTTGTTTCTTATGGTCTGAGAGTCTTTAGGTGCTTTTTGGCAAACATGTGCCTTTTAAAGAAGAGTTGCTTCCGTCTGGCCACTACCATAAAGGCCTGTTTGGCGGAGTGCTGCAGAGATAGTTGTCACCTCCCTGACCAAGGCCCTTCTCCCCCAATTGCTCAGTTTAGCCAGGTGGCCAGCTCTAGGAAGAGTCTTGATGGTTCCAAACTTCTTCCATTTAAGAATGATGGAGGCCACTGTGTTCTTGGGGACCTTCAATGCTGCAGAAATGTTTTGGTACCCTTCCCCAGATCTGTGCCTCGACACTATCGTGTCTCAGAGCTCTACGGATAATTCCTTCGACCTCATGGCTTGGTTTTTGCTCTGACATGCACTGTCAACTGTGGGACCTTATATAGACAGGTGTGTGCCTTTCCAAATCATGTCCAATCAATTGAATTTACCACAGGTGGACTACAATCAAGTTGTAGAAACATCTCAATGATGATCAATGGAAACAGGATACACCTGAGCTCAATTTCGAGTCTCATATCAAAGGGTCTGAATACTTATGTAAATAAGGTATTTCTGTTTAATTTTTAAAAATAAATGTACAAACATTTCTAGAAACCTGTTTTCACTTTGTCATTATGGGGTATTGTGTGTAGATTGATGAGGAAAAATATGAATTTAATCCATTTTAGAATAAGGCCCTGAAAGTTGGGCGAGGTGAGCTGAAGGCCTATTAGCTAGCTATATGATTTTAAGACATGAAAATGACATGAAATTCAAATAGGCCTACATGTATTTTGTAATAAATGTACACAAAAACATGTCAAAGACATAAGGCCTTATATTTTGAAGGAATTCAAATGAAGAATTTCACAACAATGCTCTACAACAAAGCTTTCTTAGTGTCCAACGAGCTTTCTCTGCCCTTAACATGATTCTGAATACCTCCTAAACAAAGGTCATGTGGTTTGCTAAGAAGAATGCCCCGCTCCCCACTGGTGTGATTACTACCTCTGAGGGTAGTAAATCTAGACTTGGTTTCCTCTATCTTAATCGTTCCTCTTTCACCCCAGCTGCCAAACTAACCCTGATTCAGATGACCATCCTATCCATGCTAGATTTTGGAGACGTAATTTATATATCGGCAGGTAAGGGTGCTCTCGAGCGGCTAGATGTTCTTTACCATTCGGCCATCAGACTTGCCACCAATGCTCCTTGTAGGACACATCACTGCACTCTATACTTTTCTGTAAACTGGTCATCTCTGTATACCCGTCGCAAGACCCACTGGTTGTTGCTTATTTATAAAACCCTCTTAGGCCTCACTCCCCCCTATCTGAAATATATACTGCAGCCCTCATCCTCCACATACAACACCCGTTCTGCCAGTCACATTCTGTTGAAGGTCCCCAAAGCACACACATCCCTGGGTCGCTCCTCTTTTCAGTTCGCTGCAGCTAGCGACTGGAACGAGCAGCAACAAACACTCAAACTGGACAGTTTTATCTCAATCTCTTCAATCAAAGACTCAATCATGGACACTCTTACTGCCAGTTGTGGCTGCTTTGTGTGATGTATTGTTGTCTCTACCTTCTTGCCTTTTGTGCTGTTGTCTGTGCCTAACAATGTTTGTACCCTATTTTGTGCTGCTACCATGTTGTCCTGCTGCCATGTTGTGTTGCTACCATGTTGTTGTCATGTTGTGTTGCTACCATGCTGTGTTGTCATGTGTTGCTGCCATGATATGTTGTCATCTTAGGTCTCTCTTTATGTAGTGTTGTGTTGTCTCTCTTGTCGTGATGTGTGTTTTGTCCTATATTTTAATTTATTTTTACTCCCAGCTCCCATCCCTGCAGGAGGCCTTTTGCCTTTTGGTAGGCCGTCATTGTAAATAAGAATTTGTTCTTAACTGACCTGCCTGGTTAAATTAAAAAATATTATAGATGTGACATACTCCTCCTAATTTATGCAATTTGTGGCTTTAGAGTAGGGTGAGCATTGGTTAATGGAACACCTGGCAAATTGGGACACTTAAGCTTTGTAATTGATATCTTTAAATGTGGGCAATAACATAACGCCTGTGTGTTAGTGAGGAAGTATGTGATGATAAAAAATATGGGTATGGCGGCATCGTTGTGGGCGTGGCATCCCGTGTAATGACAAGTGTCTCAAGGCATAATGGTAAGTAAATTGGGTTCTGAGGTAAATAATGTTAAGGTTATAAAAAAAACTCAGAAAGGATTTTCAGTGTCTCGGGATGTAATTGTAAATCAAAATGACTGTAAATGGTTTTCTTACTACTCTCACTTTTTAGAATAGTGATATTGTGACAGTGTGCCAGTATGCCAATCTCCTACAGTCAAACTGGGACACTCCTCTAGGCCATTTTAATGCAGAACAAATATTTCCGGGGATTATGAAATACATGTTTTCTTAACAGAAATCAAATTTCTAAATACGATCAAATGTTCAATTTCATTTTCCTCAAAATCTGCAAATCAGCTAGCTTGCTAAAAAAAACATGAAACATCCTAGCAAGCTATATTCATATCTAGAAAGGTATATGGTGACAAAAAAAGTTTATTTTGCTGTATTTGACTCTGGTGACAATAAAACAGTCATTGAAATGTTTGATAGGTAAGGTCTTTCTGGTTTCGTTCTACAAAATGTCCATTAGAGTGTGATGTTGAGAATGTTGAGCTGATAGGCCTAGATGAAGTTCATTTAATTTGATGAATAGGCTATACAATTACATATAGGCTGCATCATATAATTATAATCAAGTATGATGATGATAATGATGATAATAATGATAATAATAATAAATGATCCTTCTTAATGTTCCACAAAAATACATAATGTTTTAATACATTTCATTTGTATGAATAACATTTTGAAATTACGCATATACTCTTTAATGTATTATTCTTTACAAGAAAGATTTGTGTCCCACTTTGCCAATCAAGGTGTCGCAATTTGCCAGTGTTGACTTAAAACATTTGGGCTCAGGACAGTTTGTGTTTCAAGAGTCATCTGTGTTTAATATTATAATTTTCCATGTATAGTGTAGTAGAGTTCATAAAGCTATTTAGAATGGTATCATGTTGGGGGTTAAGACAATGTAATGCTTCTGAGTAAGGTGTTCCGGAAAACGAATTTTCAGAAAGTGTCCCACTTTACCAATACTCACCCTATACACCCGGCTTTACCCAATTTAATCTGACTGTGAATGGCTGAAAAGGGATTGGAGAACCATGGTGCTGTAGCTAAATGTTTGTTTATTCTATTGTTATTGGGGACTGGGAGGCTGTGTATTCATGTCCTCGGCAAATACTGTACAGCTGTATGTAAATAAGACAGCACGAACTGCACATGGCCGAGGAACGAGCGATACGGGCCAATCGCTGGCGTTCCTGCATCCTTCCCCGTAGCAACAAGATTACACATTCCGAATTCCTCCTGCATAGGCTACGCACTGAACAAAGGTAGTCCTATACGGTGACGTGCCTCTCTTGTATGCTACTGTAGGCCAGGATAGGATACTATTCGAAATACGTTTCCATGCAATTGCTAAGATTATTATATCGAATCATCAGTGACGTGCGTGAGCATGACGCTAGTTGGCATTTATTGGGACGACTCATGTAGGCAGCTCTGCATTGTGGTCACTAGCTGGCACAGTCACAAAGGCATAGAATCGGATTATTTAACCTAACCCTAACCTTAACCACACTGCTAACCGTAGTGCCTAACCCTAACCTTAAATTAAGACTAAAAAGTACATTTTTGTTTTAATGAATTTTGACGGAATAGCCAATTTTGACTTGCAGCTGGCCCATCAAGTGGAAATCGCTCAGATCTGCCCCCAGGGCAAGATTCATGACAATAAACGTCAACCTGCTATGACGATATCATTATTACAGGTCTAGTCAGAAGCCTAATATGGAGCAAGTTTTGCCCACGATTAACATTCCAGAGGTGGTTAGTCATTATATTCATAACTTTTGTTTCTCAAAAGGTGCTGCTCTCATCTCTTTGAGATTAGCATGAATGTTCAAACAAGTTTCTATATTATTATAATAACCCTTACCTACTGGGGCTGAATTCACATGTCTAATGTAGCTTAAAATATGGCTCATAAACACATCTTGAGGGGCCATGCAGCGCATTGCTTTTTTGATTAGGCTACATGTTCAAAACAACATTGTGGATCATTGTCTAGTTGTAACAGAATGATCTCATTTAAATGAACGGGATTAGTTTGAACAGGTTGACGAGTCTATAGGCTATATTGTGCGTGGCCATGGCGCCTTTTTAAGACGTGTTATTCTTCATATGCCTCAGTGGAGATAGGTATTCCGTTAGTTTAAAAGCGCCACATTTGTGATTCCGTTTAATTATGCCGCTGCTGAATTGTGCGTCTGAGCCGCCAGTAATGGGGTAAGTCAGGCAGGTCACGTCAAAGAATAGGACCGAAATCAATTCTCCAGCTTTATGCAAATAGGGTGTCACAGAGGTCAGGGCGGGCGCGTGGCTTGTGCCTCCAAAGGCACACGCTTCAAACTTCCAATTCCAACAAAGACGGCAAGTAAAAGAATTGGGAATGTCCCCCTTCCACCCCCAACACATATACAAATACACGCCCCTCGCCCCTCCATACCGCAATCCTTCTCGCGCTCTAACTTTTTTTTGTCTCCTATCCAGAAAGGACGAAAAAAAAATCCAATAACAATCAACGCTCCCCGGAGACAACAGACCGGTTGGGCGACACTGCACAACGGCTGGGGGATGTGTGTGTTCGTGCGTGCATGCGTGCGTGCGTGCGTTTGTGGGTGTGCGCCTTGAGCATATTCCAAATTAGTTTGCTGCGGAGGACAAGATAATGTCTGTTTCTGCATGGGACATGCTTGTTTTTCACAACAATATTATCTGATGTCTATTTTAAATCATTGATGACAAGTTATAGGGTAAAGAAAAGTAGACCTATAAGAAAACAGGTAAAAATGTATTATTTTGCCTGAGTTGACAGGCCTAATATCTCTATCAAAACAGGAAATGGGGATGTTGCAATAACATATCCTATTGCCTTTTATTTCAAGAATTTATAGAATTGCGACAATATGCATACACAAAATGTTGGTGTTAAGCCCAAAAGAGGCTACAAAACATTAATTAATGCAACTGACTTCTTAGATTGATGTGCATTGTTTAAGAGCCAACATTACCTCTCCATAGTTTCCAGGAAGATGTTTGGTCTGTGACCGTTACCGTTGATTGATTTCAACCGTTTTGTTGGCCTTTACAATATAACCCTGATGCAGATAGCCATGCTGCTATTCCAAATGTATCACTAATAATATTTAGTTTTAGAAGGGTGGGGGTTGGGTGAGTCTGTATATGTGATGTGTTTTTGCGCCAGATTGTGTGCATGTGATGGAAATTGTTAATTTCGCTGACAGTGACACGACAGACTGTTTCTATTGTTGAGTCGAGACGTTTGATAGTGGGAGTATTGGTTCTGGGCAGTTTGCCACAACGATGAAGCAGAGTTGATGACGCCTATTAAAATAATTAGGATCCCCTTCACACCAGGGACTGAACAAATCATATGTTATTTTGTGTGTGCTTTTTCTTCTCATAATGTTGAATCACACATTTTTTTTAATGAAATTAACATGTTCAAAGAGTTGAATGCCCCTGGACGCCTAAGTGTAGTCTATAAGAGGCTAAGGTGCGTTTGAGCAGAGCATTGAACACTTATCTGCATAGATTCACTGGTGCTGTGCCTCATCTGCTCTGCGTCTTTGCCCCCAAACTGACACAAACCTGACTCCCCGCAGGCACTTTTCCCCTCCTTTTGATTCGTGCGTTTCGATGAATGGACGGACGGCTGTGGCACGTGTGTGTTGAATAGAGTCTCAGAGGACATGGGAAGATAAAGGCTGGATAAGTGTGGTATGGCTCTGTGTAATCTACATAATGGCTAGGAACCGTCAAGGACGGGGCAAGTGGTCGGGGTGGGTGTGGGGCGGGGGAAGACAGGGGCCTAGGCAATGGGGGAGGCTGACATCTGCCGCTGTGCTCCTCAGAGACTCCCGGTGGATCATGTTGCCGGGCCTTTCTATTGACGGCTGGACTGCTGCCATCTGCGTCCTAACTGACGCACAATGACAGCTTGGGGCCTTTATAAAGACCGAGACAAACGACAGAGGGCCAGTGTGGACAAGTACCGCAGAGAGAACAGGACGCATTACGATTACGCACGCCTCTTTACAATCCCTGGCCTCGACTTTAACAGTGAAAACGTATTGAGGTTGAAGATAACGCGTCGTGTGTGCTTCCTGACAGTCACCATGCCAAAGGGTTTCCTTATAAAACGTTCTAAAAAGGCTGGTCCTGTTTCATACAGGATGCGCGAGGAGGACTTGGCGCTGGTCGCCAACGGTTCGCCGCTAGTCGAGAATGCCCCAGTTCATGCACAGCCCTCGGTGTGCCACAACTTTATCAGAGTTCCGAGCCGGGTTATTTTCGGTGGTATGTCAGAGTCTCACTGCGCGCCCTCGCTGAGCCCGACCCGACCGGACAGCGAGGGATATCAATACCCACCAGCGGACGCCGCTCATCAAATGCTCAGCTCTCTTTCTCCTGCTCCAGCAGATACCTTTCCCGAGGCAAATTTGGGAAGCTTCGCCATTGATGGCTCCCCAGTGTCGCCGTCTCTTCCGGAGATGACCACCAGACTGGACACCATGTGCGGGAATGCTAAATATGCAGCAGTGAAGCGACCTGCCTTCTCCAACGCCAGATCTCCCCATACTAATTCCAAAAAGCGCAAGTCCTCAAGCTCCCCAAACCAAGAGAAGAATGAGGTAACCACATCTCCCGTCCTCGGGTTGCGCATTACGGAGGAGGCAGAGGATGAGGTGAAGCAGCGCTCCAACACCAGTAGTCCGCTTGGAGAGTTCATCTGTCAGCTTTGCAAGGAGCGGTACGCGGACCCTCTAACTTTGGCCTTCCACAAGTGCTCTCGCATCGTCCGAGTCGAATATCGCTGCGACGAGTGTGACAAAGTTTTTAGTTGTCCCGCTAACCTGGCCTCCCACCGACGTTGGCACAAGCCAAAGGGTTTCCAAGTGGAGAGAGTCTCGTCGCAAAGAGAGGAGAGCCGGCCTCATACACCAACAGCCAGATATACGCTCCCACCCTCCACGCCACCCTCAGACTCGGGCTCTGATGAAGAAATGATGTTCAGCTGCCCACAGTGCTCAAAGAAATTCAGAAAACAAGCGTACCTGAGGAAACACCTGGCCTTGCACAACAGGAAAGCAGCTAGTCATCCCCAGAATCAGACTCCGTCCTCTCCTTTGGCCATAGTCACAGACCAACCGCTCGAGTCCGGCCGGGAATCACCCCAGCCCTCCGCCAAATACGCAGGGACCGAGCGCATCACAAAGGTGACAGGAGAGGTGTTTCCGTGTCGATTTTGTGGGGATAATTTCTTCTCCTCCCCTGGCCTCACCAGACACATCAACAAGTATCACCCAACGGAGCACAGACAGGTGATCGTTTTGTCCCAAACTATTTAATGGCCTCAGGCTTTTGCTTCGGCATCAATGACTTCATTCCGTTTGGACAGAGTTATTGTAAACATTTGTTTCACCTCGCGAAGGGACAAACCTCTTTGTTGTGAAATCACAAATGTTCCTCCTGAATAGTATAGTTTTGTGTAAATGTCTTCTTTTTTATTATTTTTTTTTTTACAAAAGTATATTTATCTATAATCGATTATTTATTTGATATTTATTGATTTGTTTATTTAATAATGTATTTGTTTATTTATTTATCTGCCCAGATTTGTATTAATCATGTTGCTTTTGACTGGGTTGATGTGAGCAATGACATTAAAACCAATTAAGCATTGCCTCAAATGACCTCTGTCCAAATTAATGTCATACTTTCCTTGAAACACAATACTATCATGCCAACTTCTTCCTGAAATAATAAAGTATAAATCTACTCTGCAATTGTGTATTTATTATATAAAATATCTTATTGTGTTTACTTTTTGTTAGGCTACATCCATTTCTGCAACATCTACTTTCCATACATGGCAACACCAAATCCCCAAATATGCCCTTTATTTAGAGTTGATGGATCAGGTCTACTTGTGATGTGATAGATAGACCATTGAAAAACATGGTCAATGCCATGTCCCCATTTGATATAGAATGGGCCCAACCGACAATCAATTTCCAACTTTATACATCGACCTTGACAGTGGTCATTAGGTTCAAGTTCAGGGGAAGCGGGGCAAGGTGCAATATGATAACGGTTAGTCTTTAGTTCAGCCTAGTCTTATAGACTAGAAACAACATAGTAAACGTAATCCTGGACACAAAAAATGTATATGATACTGTATCATACTAAATGGAGTGTCTCGTCATTACGAACAGAATAATACGAAATGCTCTGAGACCAGGTTGCAGCGTTTTACAGACAGAAGGGGCATTCTTATGGTAATTTTTTTTTGGCTATATATACGAAAATACACACGTTTTCATAAAACGTAGTGATTAGCCTATTATCCATTTGAAAATGTAGCCATATTACCATTTAAAAATATGTTGGAAATCTGGCACATGAGTAGGCCCTACTTTTTTAACGCTATTCCAAAATAAATGTAAATGGTTGAAACTGAAATGGCTTCTAATAAAAAGCCAGGGAAGAGTCCTTCATTCATTTTAGCCGCAAGAGATCCTCTCATATCAACTGAAAACAATTGTTGTTAAGCTACACTGGTATCATCCCGCACCCTTGTGGTACAAAATATTATTGCTGCTGCTTGCTTTTACGCCCCAGAAAAGGGAACTCCCCTCTCCTTGAGTAGCCTGCATACCAGTCTTTTTAGCTAACATTCCACTCCTTGCCACTCGCCAAAGGCAAAGACTACTCCTTGGGCAGAGTGGAGTAGAATTGAATGCATGGAATAGAAGGAATGGTCAAAGAAGTGTTGAGAATAAATAAATCCTTATGAAGCACTGATGTATTCCAGTGGCTTTCTGTACCATACCTCCATGCTGAAGGTTTCATCTTTTCCAGAGACAATTGGGTAAATGCTTAGCTACTTGTTTGTATTCATGAATATTTGACAGATGCCTTAATTACAAGTAAGTGTTTGTAATGAAACTGGTAAATGTTGTGAAGATAAAGTAGTAACGGCATGAAGTAATGTTCCCCTGGGAAAAGTCAAGTTCCTCTAAGTCTAACAATACAATATATAATTGTGCCGCCATCAGAAAGTGCTCAAGGTTCCCCACTATGACCCTTTTGGTGGCCATGGCATCAGTAGCATTAGAGGTTGTTACAATAAGAGATTACAGGTTTGATCATGTTTTCATGATACTCTGGTACTCTTCTCTGCGTGTGTGTGTGTGTGTGTGTGTTTAGCCTGGAGTGCAAGATGGAATGTCAACCATCACTAACATACAGGCAGTGACTGGAAAGGTCAAGACTCCCCATAACCCTGTGAGCACTCACTTAGCCAACATACTCACCTACAACATTTTACTTTTACATGGAAGAATGACTTCAGAATCCAGTACTTACAATCCACACCGTCATAAAACCTCTCACCCTGTTATGTTTGCATGTCTACTGCACGACCATCATCACTCATGATCTGTTATGCAGGCTCAACAAGCCAGTTCCTGCTTTCCAGGCAATCTATTTAATGGAATGTGTGCCGAAAGCTTGAAAATGCTTGTCTGGGGTCGACTCTACTTCAAAAACCCCTGATATGACCTGGTTGGTAGCTGTTTGCATTGGGGGCAGTCGCTAAACCCTCTCCAATGTTTTACAACAACAAGAGTGTCCCACTGTTTCACCTACTTTCTATTTTTCTCCTCTGCCCATCTTTCTCTCTCTTCCTCCGACTTTTTCATCATTATCATGAGCCTTGTTGACTTACTGCTGCCACTTATTGAGTCTGAGTAGGGAGCTCCAGTGTAGGCCAGGCATCCACAGTCTTCTGTATCCTCAAGATTTTCAAAGGGGTTTAGACCATCTGAGCATTCCGGGTATTGCATACCATCCGGTAGGATGCTGAGTGTCTTCCAGCTTTAACTCATTACTCAGACCGACCACCCCTGTTTGATTTCTCATCATAGCACTTCAATGGATGTAAATAACCTATAGTACATAACCTACAGTTGAAGTTGAAAGTTTACATACACCTTAGCCAAATACATTTAAACTCAGTTTTTCACAATTCCTGACATTTAATCCTAGTAAAAATTCCGTCTTAGGTCAGTTAGAATCACCACTTTATTTTAAGAATGTAAAATGTCAGAATAATAGTAGAGATACATATTTATTTCAGCTTTTACTTATTTCATCACATTCCCAGTGGGTCAGAAGTTTACATACACTCAATTAGTATTTGGTAGCATTGCCTTTAAACTGTTTAACTTGGGTCAAATGTTTTGGGTAGCCTTCCACAAGCTTCCCACAATAAGTCGGGTGAATTTTGGCCCATTCCTCCTGACAGAGCTGGTGTAACTGAGTCAGGTTTGTAGGCCTCCTTGCTCCCACACGCTTTTTCAGTTCTGCCCATACATTTTCGATAGGATTGAGGTCAGGGCTTTGTAATGGCCACTCCAATACCTTGACTTTGTTGTCCTTAAGCCATTTTGCCACAACTTTGGAAGTATTCTTGGGGTCATTGTCCATTTGGAAGACCCATTTGTGACCAAGCTTTAACTTCCTGACTGATGTCGAGATGTTGCTTCAATATATCCAGATAATTTTCATTCCTCATGATGCCATCTATTTTGTGAAATGCACCAGTCCTTCCTGCAGCAAAGCACCCCCAAAACATGATGTTGCCACCCCCGTGCTTCACGGTTGGGATGGTGTTCTTTGGCTTGCAAGCCTCCCCCTTTTTCCTCCAAACATAACAATGGTCATAATGGCCAAACAGTTCTATTTTTGTTTCATCAGACCAGAGGACATTTCTCCAAAAAGTACGATCTTTGTCCCCATGTGCAGTTGCAAACCGTAGTCTGGCTTTTTATGGCGGATTTGGAGCAGTGGCTTCTTCCTTGCTGAGCGGCCTTTCAGGTTATGTCAATATAGGACTCGTTTTACTGTGGATATAGATACTTTTGTACCTGTTTCCTCCAGCATCTTCACAAGGTCCTTTGCTGTTGTTCTGGGATTGATTTGCACTTTTCGCACCAAAGTACATTCATCTCTAGGAGACAGAACGCGTCTCCTTCCTGAGCGGTATGACGGCTGCGTGATCCCATGATGTCTATACTTGCATACTATTGTTTGTACAGATGAACGTGGTACCTTCAGGCGTTTGGAAATTGCTCCCAAGGATGAACCAGACTTGTGGAGGTCTACAATTTTTTTCTGAGGTCTTGCATGATTTCTTTTGATTTTCCCATGATTTCAAGCAAAGCGGCACTGAGTTTGAAGGTAGGCCTTGAAATACATCCACAGGTACACCTCCAATTGACTCAAATGATGTCAATTAGCCTATCAGAAGCTTCTAAAGCCATGACATCATTTTCTGGAATTTTCCAAGCAGTTTAAAGGAACAGTCAACTTGGTGTATGTAAACTTCTGACCCACTGGAATTGTGATACAATGAATTATAAGTAAAATAATCTGTCTGTAAACAATTGTTGGAAAAATTTGTTGTGTCATGCACAAAGTAGATGTCCTAACCGACTTGCCAAAACTATAGTTTGTTAACAAGAAATTTGTGGTGGTTGTAAAACAAGTTTTAATGACTCCAACCTAAGTGTATGTAAACTTCCGACTTCAACTGTATATGAATACATCCCTATCTATACTGAACAAAAATATAAATGCAACATGTAATGCTCTGGTCCCATGTTTCATGAGCTGAAAAAAATATCCCAGAAATGTTCCATACTCACAAACAGCTTATTTCTCTCAATTTGTTCACATCCCTGTTAGTGAGCATTTTATCCTTTGCGATGGCGATCATGAGGGGTTCCTGAGTGGCGCATTGGTCTAAGGCACTGCAGTGCTAGAGTTGTCACTACAGAAGTGGGTTCGATCCCGCGCTGTATCACAACCGGCTGTGATCGGGAGTCCAATAGGGCGCCGCACAATTGGCCCAGCATTGTCCGGGTTAGGGGAGGGTTCTTAACTGACTTACCTAGTTTAATAAATGTTAAATAAAAAATAAAAGTCAAGATAATCCATCCACCTGACATGTGGCCTATCAAGATGCTGATTAAACAGCATGATCATTCCACAGGTGCAACTTGTGCTGGAGACAAAAGGACACTAAAATGTGCTGTTTTGTCACACAACACAATGCCACAGATATCTCAAGTTTTGAAGGAGCGTGCAATTGGCATGCTGACTGCAGGAATGTCCACCAGAGCTGTTGTCAGAGAATTGAATGTTAATTTCTCTACCACAAGCTGCTTCCAACGTTATTTTAGAGAATTTGTCCCTTTCGTGGGGGAAAAACTCATTCAGATTGGCTGGGCCTGGCTCCCCAGTGGGTGGGCCTGGCTCTCAAGTTGTTTGGCCTGTTTGGCTGCATCCCTGCCCATTCATGTGAAATCCATAGATTAGGGCCAAATGAATTCATTTCAATTGACTGATTTCCTTATATGAACTGTAATTCAGCAAAATATTTGAAGTTTTACAGTGTACAAGAATTCAGACCCCTTGACTTCTTCCACATTTTGTTACATTACAGCCTTATTTTAAAATGTATTAAATCGTTTTTTCCCTCATCAATCTACACACAATACCCCATAATGACATCACAATACCCCATAATGACAAAGTAAAAACAGGTTTTTAGAAATGTTTCTCCCATTCTTCTCTGCCGATCCTCTCAAGCTCTGTCAGGTTGGATGGGGAGCGTCGCTGCACAGCTATTTTCAGATCTCTCCAGAGATGTTCGATCGGGTTCAAGTCCGGGCTCCGGCTGGGCCACTCCTGCATTGTCTTAGCTGTGTGTTTAGGGTCGTCGTCTTGTTGGAAGGTGAACCTCCGCCCCATTCTGGGGTCCTGAGAGCTCTGGAGTAGGTTTTCATCAAGGATCTCTCTGTACTTTGCTCCATTCATCTTTCCCTCGATCCTGACTAGTCTCCCAGTCCCCGCCACTGAAAAACATCCCCGCAGCATGATGCTGCCATCACCATGCTTCACCATAGGGATGGTGCCAGGTTTCCTCCACACATGACACTTGGCATTCAGGCCCAATAGTTCGTTATTGGTCTCATGGTCTGAGAGTCCTTTAGGTGCCTTTTGGCAAACTCCAAGTGGGCTGTCACGTTCCTTTTACTGAGGAGTGGCTTCCGTCTGGCCACTTTAACATAAAGGCCTGATTAGTGGCCTCCCATCTCCACAAAGGAACTCTGGAGCACTGTCAGAGTGATCATCGGGTTCTTGGTCACCTCCCTGACCAAGGCCCTTCTCCCGATTGCTCAGTTTGGCCGGGCGGCCAGCTCTAGGAAGAGTCTTGGTGGTTCCAAACGTCTTCCATTTAAGAATGATGGAAGCCACTGTGTTCTTGGGGACCTTCAATGCTTCAGACATTTTTTGGTACCCTTCCCCAGATCTGTGCCTCGTCACAATCCTGTCTCGAAGCTCTACAGATAATTCCTTCGACGTCATGGCTTGGTTCTTGCTCTGAAATGCACTATCAACTGTGGGACCTTACATAGACAGGTGTGTGCCTTTCTAAATCATGTTAATTTACCACAGATGGACTCCAATCAAGTTGTAGAAACATCAAGGATGACCAATCGAAACAGGATGCACCGGAGTTCAATTTCAAGTCTCATAGCAAATGGTCTGAATACTTGTGTAAATAAAGTATTTCTGTTTTTATTTTGAATACATTTGCAAAAATTTCTAAAAACCTGTTTTCGCTCTGTCATTATGGGGTAATGTGTGTAGATTGACAGATGAATTTAATCAATTTTAGAATAAGGCTGTAACATAACAAAATGTGCAAAAAGTCAAGGGGTCTGAATACTTTCCGAACGTAACTTTGTGTTCTGTATATCTTTCATCACGGTTCAGTAACATGTCATCCTTTCCTTGACATCTTTCTCCAAAATCTCCAGTCCATCATGTCCACCTGCCTCCAGTCCATGGGGGCTATCATCCTCATGTTCACATTCCTCTTCATGTTTTCTGTCATTTTCCGAGAGATGTTCAACGAGCCCGGCCCGGAGAGTTTCGCACCCTGTTCCAGCTGCTCACGCTCACGGATGACTGGGTTTTCATCTCCTCTACCCGCTGAGACCACGGTGAGAGAACACTACTGTTTGTGTGAAGCATGGTCTAGAAGTTGGCCATTATCAGTCATCATCACCATGTAACTAACTGAGGTCATGATGTACATTCCTTTTTTGAAAGGTCCACCCACATTATAATCTTTCTTGTTCTGTACATTGTGGTGGAATACTTCACTTTCCTCAAGTGAGTAAGCTTATAAATGTTGCAACAAAGACACTACAGTATGTTTGTTGTACATTGTGATTTTCCCTGCATAGTCTATTCATTGCTGTCCTTGTCGACAACTTCCAACTGACAATCAAGAAACGTTAAAAGATCCAAAAGCTATTCAGAACATGACAAACAATAAGGCAAGACAGATACTGGAGTAGATTTTGCTGAACATTACATTCTTTCTCTATTCTTTTCTACTTTAGGGGACATAAACTCAGCAAAAAAGGAAACGTCCTTATTTCAGTACCCTGTCTTTCAAAGATAATTCATAAAATCCAAATAACTTCACAGATCTTCATTGTAAAGGGTTTAAACACTGTTTCCCATGCTTGTCCAATAAACAATTAATGAACATGCACCTGTGGAACGGTCGTTAAGACACTAACAGCTTACAGACGGTAGGCAATTAAGGTCACAGTTAAGAAAACTTAGGACACTAAAGAGGCCTTTCTACTGACTCTGAAAAACACCAAAAGAAAGATGCCCACGGTCCCTGCTCATCTGCGTGAACGTGCCTTAGGCATGCTGCAAGGAGGCTTGAGAACTGCAGATGTGGCCAGGGCAAGAAATTGCAATGTCCGTACTGTGAGACGCCTAAGACAGTGCTACAGGGAGACAGGATGGACAGCTGATCGTCCTCGCAGTGGCAGACCACGTGTAACAACACCTGCACAGGATCGGTACATCCGAACATCACACCTGTGGGACAGATACAGGATGGCAACAACTGCCCGAGTTACACCAGGAACGCACAATCCCTCCATCAGTACTCAGACTGTCCGCAATAGGCTGAGAAGGGCTGGACTGAGTGCTTGTAGGCCTGTTGTAAGGCAGGTCCTCACCAGACATTACCGGCAACAATGTCGCCTATGGGCACAAACTCACCGTCGCTGGACCAGACAGGACTGGTAAAAAGTGTTCTTCACTGACGAGTTGTGGTTTTGTCTCACCAGGGGTGATGGTCGGATTCACGTTTATCGTCAAAGGAATGAGCATTACACCAAGGCCTGTACTCTGGAGCGGGATCGATTTGGAAGTGGAGGGTCCGTCATGGTCTGGGGCTGTGTGTCACAGCATCATCGGACTGAGCTTGTTGTCATTGCAGGCAATGTCAACGCTGTGCGTTACAGGGAAGACATCCTCCTCCCTCATGTGGTACCCTTCCTGCAGGCTCATCCTGACATGACCCTCCAGCATGACAATGCCACCAGTCATACTGCTTGTTCTGTGCGTGATTTCCTGCAAGACAGGAATGTCAGTGTTCTGCCATGGGCAGCAAAGAGCCCGGATCTCAATCCCATTGAGAACGTCTGGGACCTGTTGGATCAGAGGGTGAGGGTTAGAGCCATTCCCCCCAGAAATGTCTGGGAACTTGCAGGTGCCTTGGTGGAAGAGTGGGGTAACATCTCACAGCAAGAACTGGCAAATCTGGTGCAGTCCATGAGGAGGAGATGCACTGCAGTACTTAATGCAGCTGGTGGCCACACCAGATACTATTACTTTTGACCCCTCCTTTGTTCAGGGACACATTTTTCAATTTCTGTTAGTCACACGTCTGTGGAAGTTGTTCTGTTTATGTCTCAGTTGTTGAATCTTATGTTCATACAAATATTTACACACGTTAAGTTTGCCGAAAATTAACATAGTTGACTTTGAGAGGACGCTTCTTTTTTTTGCTGAGTTTATGAGGACGAGATGCAGTCAATGAAGAAGTTAGGTTGGTCCTACAATTTCAAAAGGCTCCCACTTAGCACATGGGTGAGGCTAAATGCAACCAATAGGCAGAAGACAGAACTGTCTCCTCTTCACGTTACCTGCCTATAGAGCTCCAGTAAACCACAGACGAGAGGAGTTCTATGAAATTGAGTTCCTCAAAATTGACAATAAGTATGGGAAGAGGTAAGAGACTAAGCATTCTTCTTTCTTTGTACACAAAGACAACTTCTGGAGCAGAGCACACTAGATACATTTATATGGAAGTAAAATGTATGTGTCTGCTGCCTAAGATGCCCGGGAATGTCTAAACAGCCCAGGAATAGGTCTTCTGATTCAGTTCCTAAACTACATTCTTTTGACCTCCTTTTCAGTCAAATGAGGACATTCAGGGGAACGACCACAAATAAGGAAAATAACATGGGTGAAACTTAAAGAAAACAACCATATTTCTCCCTGTGAGTGATGACAACTCAGTCAGATTTTATCAGTTGATAACTCATTAAAGACATGAAACATAGTAAAAGTGTCCTGGTTTATTAGATGTGTAAAGCCATCTCTCTTTAAGGCTCTTATATCAAATCTCATCCGTTGGTTAGATTTATAGTCTTTTTCAATACATCTAATACAACAATTTGAATCACCCATTCCTTAACTCTAAACCACTTACAAAGAGAAGACGACTCCATGTAGAATTTACACTTAAATATGAAGGGAAATAGAATAGCTGTCTAACCATTGAACACAATAACAAAGTATGAATCACTTGTTACAAATGAATACACACAAATGTACAGTAAATAGTCTCTTTAAATTAAATGACACGCTATTGTGCCAAACGTGTTAGTTTACATTCCATTTGTTATTAAAGGACAGACAACTGTAGAGGTATCCAAATATACATTCTTGTAAGAGTTCAACATGGCTTATCTTCTGTACTGAGCATCCCCGCACATCTCATTTAACATACAGAAATGCATCACACCTTTAAAAAAAATCCTTTATAAAACAGTATATACAATTACTACTGGTCGCAAGCAGTTAGATCTGTAATTCTCATAGTGCGTCGGATCAATGAGACTGTGTATATGTGCACTCATTATTCAAGATCACATCCAAAACAATAACATAGTATTATGTGCTTATGTAGGTGAAAATAACTAATTACTGACTAGTCCAAGAGGGTTGAAATCTGACTAAGACAAATGCAAGGAAGGCAAAGAAACAGATGGTAGGAGTCATCTATCCAACATTAGTTGATGACCATTCGTACTATTGAGACTAAGCAAATGGATCTACTGTTGCTAATGACAGAGAGAATCTGGTGAGGCCAATAGGAGGTTGGACATGAATCAGAAAAATGATGCTGAATATAAACAGTTCTTGTTCATTTTTAAATCTTTGATCCTCTGAGACCTGTGTGGTGCTCTTCACCCAGAGTGCTTCAGGAAAGTATGCGGTAAAAGAGAAAGAGACCAGGAGAACCAGATAGGGTCCTACCACTTGCCCCTCTTGCTCCAGTCCTTGGGGGTGAAGTGAAGGCATTTGGAGTCGATGCGCAGGTGACGCTTCTGCATTGCCCTCTCATGCCCCTCCACTATGTCCTCCGAAAGAGTCAGGATATACTGGCCCTGAGAAGCCACAGGGAGAGAAGAGGTTCAAATATGCTGATCAAGATTGCCCTTTCATTTAAAAAAAAGTGAAGTGCTGAAGTGTTGTCCCCTGCACTAGTATCCGTCACCTTATAGTAGTTAATTAGGTTAAGGTACTGAAGTGTAGATATGACATCCTCTTTCTTCACGCTGGTGATCTCGCTGATGTCACTGGAAATACACAAGACGCATGATATTAGGTTACAGAAATAACAGCAGCTTGAGCTATAAAAGGGAACAAGCTGGTAGAACAACAGGACAGAGGCGTACTTGATGGTGATCTGCGGCCGCTCCCCATTGTCAGGCTTGAGGTCCATGAGGATCTCCAGGATGGTCTGGGACCAGTAGGAGCGGTAGGAGAGCAGCCCCAGGTCAGACAGAGGCTTCTCTGGTGTGCCCGTCTTTCCCTCTACCTTAGACAGCTCATAACCTGATGACCAAAAGACAACTTCAGTTATGGCATACTGAATGGCCACATTTCAACACACTCCCACATATCATTTTAACACACACCCACACACACACACACACACAGTGTACACTGGTTGTACAGATTTTTTTTATTTATTTCACCTTTATTTAACCAGGTAGGCCAGTTAAGAACAAGTTCTCATTTACAACTGCAACCTGGCCAAGATAAAGCAAAGCAGTGCGACACAAAGAACACAGAGTTACACATAAACGCACAGTCAATAACACAAAATAAAATAAAAATAGAAAAATCTATGTACAGTGTGTGCAGATGTAGAAGACTAAGGAGGTAGGTAATAAATAGGCCCTAGAGGCAAAAATAATAACAATTTAGCATTAATACTGGAGTGATAGATGTGCAGATGATGATGTGCAAGTAGAGATACTGGGGTGCAAAAGAGCAAGAAGGTGTAATAATATGGGGATGAGGTAGTTGGGTGTGCTATTTACAGATTGGCTGTGTACAGGTACAGTGATCGGTAAGCTGCTCTGACAGCTGATGCTTAAAGTTAGAGAGGGAGATATAAGACTCCAGCTTCAGAGATTTTTGCAATTCGTTCCAGTCATTGACAGCAGAGAACTGGAAGGAAAGGCGGCCAAAGGAAGTGTTGGCTTTGGGGATGACCAGTGCAATATACCTGCTGGAGCGCGTGCTACGGGTGGGTGTTGCTATGGTGACCAGTGAGCTGAGATAAGGCGGCGTTTTACCTAGCAAAGACTTATAGATGACCTGGAGCCAGTGGGTTTGAACACCCTAGACCCAATATTAAAATCCATGTTTTAAAGTCAGTAACTTCTTACTGGTTCACTTACTGAACTCGATGAGTAATTTGCCGTAGCCTCTCCGCTGGTAGGGAGGTAAGGTGAGGATACAGGCCACATTGTAATCTTCCGTCGACTCTTTCTCCTGCGCACAGAAAAAAATTGTAAGTCGGCTGCATTTTCAACATGTCTAAGGGGTTGGTTTTAATGACGACAAGTATTACACAGTATTATTGTTGATCATCATGAGCAACAGGTTTAACTGTAAGCACCAGGTGATAAGAAGCATTTCATGTACCTTGGAGAAGTAGCCCACTATGTGGAAGCCCTTGGAGTCGTACTCTGTCATGACGTAGAAGAGGAAGGGGTCTGTGTCATAGTACAGCGTCTTGTGGTCCAGGAAACACTTGGCCAGTAAACACAGGTTCTGAGAGTATGTCTGGCAAACATGGAAGAAACAACAGTTGTTAAGCGAGAAACTCATTACATTGACGAGGTATGACCAGGCAGCAGGGAGGATCATGGGCATTACTCACTTTGTTTTTTCTGCCATCTATTTCAAAAAAGGAGATGGTGCCCTTGCGGTAGATCTCATTGCCAGGTGGATGCCGAAGATTACACTTGGTCTGGATGAGAGAGGAGAATAATATGTGATGACATGTTCTGCAGCTCAAACGCAATACTACGACTGCACAGCAACCCTCTCCCCTCTGGCTCTTGTATTGGTGTTACATACATTTCATTGAGATATTCCAATCTAGTATCTCACCAGATGCCTCTGCAGACACTTGAGGCTCTTGAGGTACTTCAAGCAGAACTCACAGAGGTAGAGAATAGGCAATGTGGTCAGTTCTTGTGGGTAGGGCGAGAAGTACCAGGGCTTCAGCCTGTGGCGGCCCAGTTCAATGCAGTCAATGTTCTTCATACGCGTGACAATGTCGTCATGGCTACGGTCCGACACCAGACTGCCAGTCATGCGAGGGGTGGAGGGGATGCCATCAGAGCTGTCCTGCGAGTCCTGATGCAAAATGGTAGGAAGAGAGCAGCAGAAAGGAAGAGAACGATATTATTCCATTATCTGATACATCGCTTAGAATCCTGTCAAAATAAAAGCCAACTAATAAAGATGAAATAACTGATTAAAAATAGGGAGCATTCCTTACATAGCTCTCACATGAAATACCAAAGGTCTGATTGAAGGCCATAAGCTTTAAAATAATTCCATAAACAAAGAGACACAGGCAAACAGGCAATGAGAAGGAAATGAGACGGACCTCTCCTGGCTGCAGATAGACATTGGCACATCGAGGGCTGTTGTTATACTGGAAAACCTTTATTATCTAGCAGAAAAACACAAGCGGACGAGGGCTTTTGGACACTGATTTAAGAGGGAAGGAAAATTATTATTCTTTACACTAATTTTATCAATGTGGGAAGATTCAGGAGTTAAAGGTCACCAGGGAGATTTCTGCATATTATATATTGACCTGTTCTTTATTTCCTTGTTAATTTGGGAGGGATATCTTAACATTACAACAGAAAGGGAAAGGCAATAATTCACAATGGTCAATAATTCCAGAATTCACACATAATTATGTAAAATACAGTTTCGCCTTCTCACACTATCACTAGCTACAATGCTGCAAGTAACATTGTTGAAAATGTGCTTGTGCTGATACCAACATTGAATTGACTTGGCTTGCTCAGATTACTGTCTAACTGAAAGCATATAACCATGAAATGTAAACCTATAGGACTAGGAAAGTACGATCCTGTTAGTCAACGCTAATCTAGTATCCCGGCTCATACTAGTCTAGCATAGTAAGGGCCCTATCGCTAACTGGGTATTAGTGACATCCATAACAAGTTTGTCCTGTATTAAAATCTGTTTTCTTTTTGACATATTCAAGCTAAAAGGATGCAGACGCAATTTCTGAAAACAGAAGAATGACTTGTTGATGCCAGTATGTTGCTAAAGTGTGTTACTCTACAAATGTGAACGATGGGAGAAGATACGGTGGTCTACAGTTGAAATGAGGGCAAATAATGACTTGATTAAAGAAGCAATTCCCATAATCCCTAAAGTGTTCCAAACCTCATCCGTTCCCCCGCAGTTGGGGGGCTGCTTCCTCTTCCTTCCTGGCTGATTGGGCATGGGGCGACGGGCAGTACCATTCTGGGATCATTTGAAAAGGGGAAGAGATAAGAAATCAAACACCAACAGAGTAATAGTGGGAGACTAGCGATTGATCATTACTGAAACCCAAAGTTATCAAATGTTGGTTTACCGTGGTGAGAGAGGTAAGCTGCTCATGGTCATCGCGGGCGTTGGATTTGAGGTTGAAGGTGTTGGTGTCCCTTACAGCAGGGTAAACAGACGCCTGGGAGGCTTCAGTCGAACCTGGCAAGCATGGCACGGGGGTTGCCGGGGACACTTGTGTTGCCAGGGACACAGACTCTGCTTTCCTCTTCTGTATGAGAGATGAGACATGGGCAGACATGAGAAAAAGCTGAAAATAATGAATATTTTAAGATTATGTTGATGGGATTTCAAATCCCAACCATACCACAGAGGTGTTCTAGCTATCTTTTACATTCCCAAACAGTCATATACTAGGTTCGGGACAACCCCCCCCCCCCCACAGTTATCAATATCACTTACTTAGAAATCATCTACTTTAAGATGTTTGTCCTTGATTTTAGAATTATACAACTGTAGGAGTTCTTACATAAATGTGTTTGTTGTCATTACTATTCTAAGGTAGCTATTAACCCATTCTGACTTTGTGGACCAAACAGGTCTTAATCATGGCTGTGTAGAATGGGTAAATTGATGCTGTACCGGCGTGGGGAGAGTTTTGCCTCTGGAAGGAGCTGTGGCAGTTTGAAGGTTGAGATCTAGACTCTTCCTCTGAATTTGAACAGAAAGGAAGAGAACTGACAGTCACACTCAAACAATGCGCTGTATTTTCACTTCAACTTATGTTATTCATTGAACATTGTAATAAAAGCCTAATCAATAACCAGTCAAGATAGCATATACTTGAGTAGATCAAAACAAAAACATACGGTTTGCATAGAGACTGAGCATGATTTAAAAATAGAATGACCTAATAAGAGGTCAAGACAATACAAACCTGTTTAAGTTTTATAATAAACTTAGGCCGGACAAAGTTGAATTACTGTTTAACGGATGCCCCGCCTCACTTTTCTCCACACCCCCCCAAAATAAAAAAATAATAAGCAAAGAAGCACTGAGTTTGAAGGTGGGCCTTGAAATACATCCACAGGTACACCTCCAATTGACTAAAATGATGTCAATTAGCCTATCAGAAGCTTCTAAAGCCATGACATAATTTTCTTGAATTTTCCAAGCTGTTTAAAGGCACAGCCAACTTAGTGTATGTAAACTTCTGACCCACTGGAATTGTGATAGTGAATTATAAGTGAAATAATCTGTCTGTAAACAATTGTTGGAAAAATGACTTGTGTCATGCACAAAGTAGATGTCCTAACCGACTTGCCAAAACTATAGTTTGTTAACAAGAAATTTGTGGAGTGGTTGAAAAACGAGTTTTAATGACTCCAACCTAAGTGTATGTAAACTTCCGACTTCAACTGTATGCGGCTCTTTGTTTATAATGCACTGTCTGCTCTCCCTTGAGGCTTTCCCAAGTTGATGCCCAAGAGACCAAACAGCCTCAGATCGTGTTCGAGCCTCGGATTGGACAGTGAAACACACACGCCTGCAGATGTTTCATTTCTCTCTCATGACGGAATTCAGCGCAAAGTCCTACTATTTATGTGTCCAGGTTAAACGTGGGACGTCCCTCATTATAAACAAACAGTCGGTTAAATTCATGGTTATTGCATCATTTTCAGATCTATTGGAAGCGATTATTAGACGAAACAATGTCATTTAACCAATTGACTGGCCAGAGATCAGGGCATTCATCAGCAAAGACGCAGTGCAAGCTGATAGTATTTTGGACGACCAAATAAAAGTCAAAATTATTTGTGAAATTGAAGTGTGTCAGCTGTATGGTGATTTGCGATTCATAACTTACATTTTACACGTACTACCAGTAGTAGGCCAACCGATAACACCACGACGGAATGCGTTTGATGTGATGATGCGTCGCCGTGAACAGCTAGCATGTCCAGCAAAGTACATCGCCAGTGGCCCGCACACAGATCAGCGGGTGGGGGCTTTTCGTGGCAGCCAGACGAGACAATCGAAGGATGATGCGGTGAGAAGTTACTGGGCTTGAATTTAGTCACGCTTGATCTATATAGATTGATGCTTCTAATTGTGCATGTTATAAACAAAAATGTTTTGATGATGATAGGTTATACTCTATGGCTGGATTTATGTATGTTTTTCCAATGCTACATCCATTTGGCAGACCTAACTTGTTGACCCTCTTTCTACAAGGCCTAGTCATATTTGTATGAATATTTTGATAACACCTAGGCTATAGAGATGCATTCAGGTAATGAACTCATTATTATGCATCAACATTTTAATTTTATTACAAGTATTTATTGTTAATCATTCTTGAATTTGTTAGGCTATACAATTAAGTAGATTACTGAACTGATAATACATTCATACATTACTTTTTTTTGAATTTTTGAACATGATAGGATGTATAATAGAATGCAATATTCTATGTGAATAATGTTCATTAATGTTAATTGGTGTATTATAATAATAATCTGAAAATCAGTCTGAAATGGAATATTTCACCTATTGTTCATGTCCATATAGCCTAGGACAATGTGGTAAAGTATTGTTATTCCTTATCACCTTAATGATTTTTTGTTTGTTTTTTTGCTTGCTCGCCTCACTTTTCTGGGGGGAAAATCCGTTAAATAGTGAATCAATTTTGTCTGGCCTTAGGCTAAAACATATGTAAATGCATTTGTATATCATCTAACAGAAGAAATACCACCCCCATATTTTGACAATTCTGTCTCTCATCACAGAGGCAAGACCAGAGAAACGTTATTTCACAGAAATCTTGAATTAAGCTACTGGAAGTAGCATTTCACAGATCTTTGAAATGATTCATGAAGCACAAATTGCCAAGTCTATCATTTCATCATGTTCATTGGTCTAATTTAACTAAAATATCATAGCTCCAAAAGACTGCAGACCAAATGGTGATAACAATTGGGTTGTACAGTAGAGTAGTTGTTTAACAAAAATAGCTTTCCAACATCTCAGCATTTAGTACTAACCACGACTGCAGGAAAATAACATTGGTTATAATGTAGATAGCAAGCAACAGGGTACAATTTCCAGGATTGGGCTTAAGACACTACTACCAAACCTGAGCTTGTTGTTGCAACACTTGAAAGTCTGGTAGAGAAGTTTTGGTGGGTATAGACTTCTGCTGGGCTTGCGGCTGTGGGGGCCTGCTGGGGATATGTTGGGGGCCAGCTCCGGCCGCTCTTACCACTTCGCTCTCCGGGGAGCTGGGCCGCGACCCCGGAAGCCCGTTCTTAGTGGGCGTTTTAGCTTCCTTCTTAGGGAACTGGAGCTTCTTCATGTCAAGCCTGTCCGGCGTAACCCACTCATCCAGACGCTTGTTGACTTTAAACAAGCAGAGGCACAAACACATTTACACACACCTGAGTTGATCTCTAGTCAAATGTTTGCCAACTTCACATTTACACATATCTGCTTCTTCTGTCAATATCACTGATGGCAATGTTGGAGTTTTACACTCACATTTACATGATGAAGTATAGGCTACTCACAGTCAATATAGTGGACATAGTAGAGTTTTCTCCCAGGGATCTCTTTCACACTGAGAATTTCAGCCAAGGCTGCAAGGAAAACATCACACGACATGACAGATCTAGAAACCTATCCAATCTGTGGGTCCCTTCGCTATCTGAATTTATACATTGGCTACGAAGCTAGCAAGCAAAGTTTGTCTACAAAACACAACATCGTTACGTTAAATGTAGCTAACTTCAGCATAGCTACAGAATCAAAATATTTATCTAGCTAACGTTAATGCTTTCGTAACTGATAGACAATTAGTAAACAATTGAAATCTCCATTAAACGTCACCAGTGGCTTTGTTTACTATGTGACACTACCGTAACTAGCCGCTTGTGTTTTCAAACATTCAGTCATGACAGTTGTTTTATTAAGCAGCTATTAACGTTTGCGCCAGCTACCCTAGTGGTAGCCAAGAGGACGATACTCACGCCACTCATCTTCGTTTTCCTGATTTTTTCGGAGAACAGGGAGCCTACAGCCCTCGACAACATCGACCTGTCGAAAGATAAGATATTGAACATATTTATTCACGAAAGTTGAGGGTACACATTTAGATATAAACGTTGTAGTTGTATAATGATTTGGAACTATCGAGTACCCACCGACGAATCCGCCATTTTGGTCATCTGCGAACGTACAATGTAGAAGCGCGCAAGTAGTTATGGGAAAATGGCCTGCTCAATGGTTCTGGGTATGTTCGAGGGAGTCAATTGTTTACGCAGCATTGATGCTGTTCGTTTACTTCACTATCATCGGAAGACTACTAAAAGTACTGGCTACATGTACATAATCACAAGAACCATGTCCCCAGTCTTAAACTAAAACGAATAAATAAGCAGTGAGTCCTTAACACAAATGCTGCAGCAACCTTTCTTTTAGGCATTTAGGCAGTATGCATAGTCGAATCAAAGTTTATTGGTCGCATACACAGATTTGCAGATGTTTTCGCAGGTGCAGGGAAATGCTTGCGTTTCTAGCTCTAACAGTGCAGTAATAAATCTTAGCAATACGCACATAATCAAAAAGTAAAAATAAAAAAATAGAACGAGCAATGTCAGATGTCAGAGTCCGGAATAATATATACTGCTCAAAAAAATAAAGGGAACACTTAAACAACACATCCTAGATCTGAATGAAAGAAATAATCTTATTAAATACTTTTTTCTTTACATAGTTGAATGTGCTGACAACAAAATCACACAAAAATAATCAATGGAAATCCAATTTATCAACCCATGGAGGTCTGGATTTGGAGTCACACTCAAAATTAAAGTGGAAAACCACACTACAGGCTGATCCAACTTTGATGTAATGTCCTTAAAACAAGTCAAAATGAGGCTCAGTACTGTGTGTGGCCTCCACGTGCCTGTATGACCTCCCTACAACGCCTGGGCATGTTCCTGATGAGGTGGCAGATGGTCTCCTGAGGGATCTCCTCCCAGACCTGGACTAAAGCATCCGCCAACTCCTGGACTGTCTGTGGTGCAACGTGGCATTGGTGGATGGAGCGAGACATGATGTCCCAGATGTGCTCAATTGGATTCAGGTCTGGGGAACGGGCGGGCCAGTCCATAGCATCAATGCCTTCCTCTTGCAGGAACTGCTGACACACTCCAGCCACATGAGGTCTAGCATTGTCTTGCATTAGGAGGAACCCAGGGTTAGGAGGAACCCAGGGCCAACCGAACCAGCATATGGTCTCACAAGGGGTCTGAGGCTCTCATCTCGGTACCTAATGGCAGTCAGGCTACCTCTGGCGAGCACATGGAGGGCTGTGCGGCCCCCCAAAGAAATGCCACCCCACACCATGACTCACCCACCGCCAAACCGGTCATGCTGGAGGATGTTACAGGCAGCAGAACGTTCTCCACGGCGTCTCCAGACTGTCACGTCTGTCACATGTGCTCAGTGTGAACCTGCTTTCATCTGTGAAGAGCACAGGGCGCCAGTGGCGAATTTGCCAATCTTGGTGTTCTCTGGCAAATGCCAAACGTCCTGCACGGTGTTGGGCTGTAAGCACAACCCCCACCTGTGGACGTCGGGCCCTCATACCACCCTCATGGAGTCTGTTTCTGACCGTTTGAGCAGACACATGCACATTTGTGGCCTGCTGGAGGTCATTTTGCAGGGCTCTGGCAGTGCTCCTCCTGCTCGTCCTTGCACAAAGGCGGAGGTAGCGGTCCTGCTGCTGGGTTGTTGCCCTCCTACAGCCTCCTCCACGTCTCCTGATGTACTGGCCTGTCTCCTGTTAGCGCCTCCATGCTCTGGACACTACGCTGACAGACACAGCAAACCTTCTTGCCACAGCTCGCATTGATGTGCCATCCTGGATGAGCTGCACTACCTGAGCCACTTGTGTGGGTTGTAGACTACGTCTCATGCTACCACTAGAGTGAAAGCACCACCAGCATTGAAAATAGAGCAGAACATCAGCCAGGAAGCATAAGAACTGAGAAGTGGTCTGTGGTCACCACCTGCCGAACCACTCCTTTATTGGGGGTGTCTAGCTAATTGCCTATAATTTCCACCTGTTGTCTATTCCATTTGCACAACAGCATGTGAAATGTATTGTCAATCAGTGTTGCTTCCTAAGTGGACAGTTTGATTTCACAGAAGTGTGATTGACTTGGAGTTACATTGTGTTGTTTAAGTGTTCCCTTTATTTTTTTGAGCAGTGTATATTACAGACTCTGACATTGCTGGATGGAAGCGGGGTGAACAGGCCGTGGCTTGGGTGGCTGAGGTCCTTGATGACCTTCTTGGCCTTCCTGTGAGAGCAGGTGCTGTAGATGTCCTGGCAGGCAGTCAGTGTGCCCAGATGATGAGTTGTGCAGACCGCACCACCCTCTGTGGTTGTGGACGATGGAATTGCCATACCAGGCAGTGATACAGCCTGACAGGATGCTCTCAATGGTGCATCTGTAGAAGTTCGTAACTGGGCTAATAATTCACTAACTAGCAAAGAATATTAACAATTGTGCGCATGTGGCTACATGCAGCTCTCGTGTTGATCTCAAAACAAGAGCGTAATAATCTCGACCGCTCATGCTGTAAAACAGTCCAGTGAATGGCACAAATCCATATATGGCAATGGTCTATTTGCATATAAGTCTACTGCAGCTCTGATTGGTTATAGCGCATAAGTCTGTGTAGAGTATAGGCTTGAGTTGTGCCTGTCAATGCAATAGAATCCTATTCCAATGCGCTCTGTTTACAACAAAATCTCTTGCATCTTTAGTTGTGCATACTAAGTCTTGCATAGTTCGTTTTGTTTCGGTATGTTGCATTGAAAGTGGCTAATATTGCGTTGATTCGATCACAATTGCCACAGTAAAGGGAAACGTTGATAGTGGGAAAACTCTAGAAAGCTGAGTGAAGTTCTTGTGATTCTCTGTGCGGGCTGATATTTCTTTTGCATGGCAGTTCTGACATGCGCGCAGTTTAGAGGGAACATTGGTTGCAAAGTTGCTAATTAGCTAAAATGTTAAAGTTGTCCGTGATGATATTTCAACACGCAACCTTTGGGTGGTAGACTGGTTAGGCTGGTCGACTAGCTGGATAAGCTGGTATTTTTGCTAATTAGCTAAAATGTTAAAGTTGTCCTTGATGAGATTCAAACACGCAACCTTTGGGTTGGTAAACTTTCACGTAAGTAATCTTCTGTCTTATGTAACCAGACCTAACATAACATATCATACTCATTTGAGTGTCCTGGATTTACATTTACTATGTTACGTCTAGTCTATGAGACCAGGCTGGTCCTGATCAAGGATCTTTGTGTTATACACCCACCCATCCATCCCAACCAACCTAAGTAACCTTCTGTCTTATGTAACCAGACCAAACTTAACATATCATACTCATTTGAGTGTCCTGGATTTACATGTACTTTGTTATGTCTAGTCTGTGACCAGGCTGGGTAACTAACATGTGCTGGTTTTGCTGGTGACCAGGCTTCATTGCGTTTTAGACACTTTGATGCTGGTATGCTGGTGATGCTGCAGCGTACCAGTATAAACTGGTCACCAGCAAAACCAGCATCAAAGTGTTTAACCTCTAAAAGTCTGAGCTGTAGAGGGAGGGGGGTATCCAAAAAGATAGGTTTCCAAAAATAATATTACTAAATGATTTGATCAAATATTGACTTTGGTCTATGCTACTATAGCCCATAGAAACGCATTGAATAACACATACATAAATGGCAAAATAGACAGCAAAAAAATGTATCATAAGGAATACGTCTTTGAAGTGTCTTTCCTACTACATCTGTGAATGCTCAGGAAATATATATACTGTATATATATTTTTTTTAACACATATTTAACCCAATTTGTTTTGGGACACAAAACGACCTCCATTCGTCTGTATGGCTTACCTTCAGACGAGTCCCGTGACACACGGCCACCTTCCACCGCAGATGCGGAAGGCTGACATAGGAGGCCGTGGTGGATTGAGACGCAGCCCATGCAAAACTGATATCTGTAGCTTAAACTGAAGGATTTTGATGGGGATTTTTTTATTATGTTACTTAGATTGACGCAGATTGACGCACCAGCTAGCTGTCTATGTTACTTAGATTGACACACCAGCTAGCTGTCTATGAGTATCATGAAACCATAAAGAGAGTTCCAGATGTTCATCTCATGCATATTTAGAGGGCTTCATGACCACCAGTCAGCTTGTAAAAGAGCAAGAACACCTCTGTCTGCTCTCTGGTGCGTGTGGCCATGAAGATGTAACTCCCAATGTACACGTGCACAATCTTGCAGGTAGCAGTCACACAGTTGAAGGCATCTTAAAGAGGAATTATTTAAGACAATAAATGACATACCAGCATAACCATATGGAAAAGATATAGAAGAATTTAACAATATTTTATATGTTATACCTGGAACTTGTAAGTAATACATATGGCAGCAAATATACTTACAATATCCATAGAAGATTCTTGTAATATCTGAATTACAGTATATGGGTGGGTAACATTTAGACATAACATGCATTTGAAGTGTATTCTATAAAAAAAACATACAAGAGACATTTTAATTTAGCCTTCTAAGGTCTCACATATGGGACATACACATTTCAAAGTACTTGCATGCCACTGTCGGTCGTCACTAGCGCACGCTTCGACACACTAATTCAAGAAAGATGGAGAGTCCGCCTCGAGGAGGAAAGGGGGGAAAGCAGAAGGAGGGGGAGAAGAGGAGGAGCAGGAGTGGGAATGAGGGGGAGGAGAGGAGGAGGAGCAGGTGGAGGAGGAAGTGGGATGGGGAAAGTAGGAGGGGGAGGAGGAGCAGGTGGAGGAAGGAGGAAAGCAGGAGGGGGAGAAGAGGAGGAGCAGGGGGAGGAAGGGGGACACAGGAAAGCAAGAGGAGGAGGAGGAGGAAGGGGACGGGGAAAGCAGGAAGAGGAGGAAGGGAAAGAATGACTTTGATAGCAGCAGTGAATCTATTTAGATAGTGGTGATCTCTCAATTATCATTCTCACAATAGCACATTGGTAGTAGTCAGTGACAAATATCAAAGCTAAGCTGGGCTTGGTTAAAACCCTGGATAGGAGGTGCTGCCCAGCTTTAACTATGGGAACTCATACTGGAAATGTATATACAAATATTGTATTTTTCTTATAGTAATTTTCATGGTTTTTAATATGTTGACTTATTAACAAAAAACAATGTGAAACCCATAAGGAAAGCATTTATTTTCTAGAACATACACCTTTCTTATAATATTTATAGATGACTCATAATTAATATATTTTACTCAAATATGTCATACCATATCTTTGTAGGAAATTCACCACAATCATGTATTCAAATGTGTATGTCATATAATGCATATAACACATACAGTGCCTTGCGAAAGTATTCGGCCCCCTTGAACTTCGACCTTTTGTCACATTTCAGGCTTCTATAAAACTGTAATTTTATGTGAAGAATCAACAACAAGTGGGACACAATCATGAAGTGGAACAAAATGTACTGGATATTTCAAACTTTTTTAACAAATAAAAAACTGAAAAATTGGGCGTGCAAAATTATTCAGACCCTTTATTTTCAGTGCAGCAAACTCTCTCCAGAAGTTCAGTGAGGATCTCTGAATGATCCAATGTTGACCTAAATGACTAATGATGATAAATAGAATCCACCTGTGTGTAATCAAGTCTCCGTATAAATGCACCTGCTCTGTGATAGTCTCAGAGGTCCGTTTAAAGCGCAGAGAGCATCATGAAGAACAAGGAACACACCAGGCAGGTCCGAGATACTGTTGTGGAGAAGTTTAAAGCCGGATTTGGATACAAAAAGATTTCCCAAGCTTTAAACATCCCAAGGAGCACTCTGCAAGCGATAATATTGAAATGGAAGGAGTATCAGACCACTGCAAATCTACGAAGACCCGGCCGTCCCTCTAAACTTTCAGCTCATACAAGGAGAAGACTGATCAGAGATGCAGCCAAGAGGCCCATGATCACTCTGGATGAACTGCAGAGATCTACAGCTGAGGTGGGAGACTCTGTCCATAGGACAACAATCAGTCGTATACTGCACAAATCTGGCCTTTATGGAAGAGTGGCAAGAAGAAAGCCATTTCTTAAAGATATCCATAAAAAGTGTTGTTTAAAGTTTGCCACTAGCCACCTGGGAGACACACCAAACATGTGGAAGAAGGTGCTCTGGTCAGATGAAACCAAAATCGAACTTTTTGGCAACAATGCAAAACGTTATGTTTGGCGTAAAAGCAACACAGCTCATCACCCTGAACACACCATCCCCACTGTCAAACATGGTGGTGGCAGCATCATGGTTTGGCCTGCTTTTCTTCAGCAGGGGCAGGGAAGATGGTTACAATTGATGGGAAGATGGATGGAGCCAAATACAGGTCCATTCTGGAAGAAAACCTGATGGAGTCTGCAAAAGACCTGAGACTGGGACGGAGATTTGTCTTCCAACAAGACAATGATCCAAAACATAAAGCAAAATCTACAATGGAATGGTTCACAAATAAACATATCCAGGTGTTAGAATGGCCAAGTCAAAGTCCAGACCTGAATCCAATCGAAAATCTGTGGAAAGAACTGAAAACTGCTGTTCACAAACGCTCTCCATCCAACCTCACTGAGCTCGAGCTGTTTTGCAAGGAGGAATGGGCAAAAATTTCAGTCTCTCGATGTGCAAAACTGATAGAGACATACCCCAAGCGACTTACAGCTGTAATCGCAGCAAAAGGTGGCGCTACAAAGTATTAACTTAAGGGGGCTGAATAATTTTGCACAGCCAATTTTCCGTTTTTTATTTGTTAAAAAAGTTTGAAATATCCAATAAATTTCGTTCCACTTCATAATTGTGTCCCACTTGTTGTTGATTCTTCACAAAAAAATTACAGTTTTATATCTTTATGTTTGAAGCCTGAAATGTGGCAAAAGGTCGAAAAGTTCAAGGGGGCCGAATACTTTCGCAAGGCACTGTATACAAGTACATCACTGACATATAAGGAAAAACATACAAAATCTTACCAGATCCTTATTAGATAACTTACTAGATATTGGTACAAATACTCTTCTTCTGCCATACAAGATTCTTATTTGATTTTCATGATTCTTTTCCATATGGGTAATCAGCTAGACTATGCTGGTAAACCAGGATAACAAGCTACACCATGCTGGTCAGACCAGCTAGACCATGCTGGACAACAAGCATAACCAGCTAGACCATGCTGGTCAGACCAGCTAGACCAGCTAGCTGTCTATGACAGTATCATGAAACCATAAAGGGAGTTCCAGATCTTCATCTCATGGATATTTAGAGGGCTTCATGACCACCAGTCAGCTTGTAAAAGAGCTCCTGGTTCAACACCTCTGTCTGCTCTCTGGTGCGTGTGGCCATAAAGATGTAGCCCCCAATGTACTCGTGCACAATCTTGCAGGTAGCAGTCACACAGCTGAAGGCAATGTTCACATTGCCATTGAACTCGATGGCCACCTGAAATAAAGAATAGAGTATTTTGGCAATGAAGCCCTTTCTCTACATCACCAGAGTCATATAAACTCATGGATAAAATGTTTATCTCTGCATCCAGTATGAAGGAAGTTAGAGATAGTTTTTCGAGCCAACGCTAACTAGCGTTAGCACAATTACTAGAAGTATATGGTATCTACTAATAACAGATTTCCAGTCATTGTGCTAACGTTAGTTTGCAATTGCGCTTACACTAGCTAGCAACTTCCTTCAAACTGCACGCAGAAGCATAAAAATGGTATCCACGAGTGACTCTGGGAAGTAGATAAAGGGCTTCATTGCCAAAATCCTGAAGTATCCCTTTAATGGTCTTCAGATAAACATTTAAGTCATAATTAGTTGGGCCAGGCCCTGGCATATCATCAGACTGCATACACAGAGACACTGAACACTGTACACAAGTCATAATATACCAATCTCATTGCAAATGGTGAGTGGAACCCCAGATTATTTGTTGTAAAGAAATTTGTTAAAACCCCAGATTCTTTACCCCCTCCATTGAGCAATGCAACAGTTTTCTTTAATTTCCCCAATACAAAATCAAGGACATCTACTGCACTGTACAAACTACACCTTGCTTAGAACCTGCCCCTCTTCTTCATACTGAGCCTCACAGCTGCAGTTTAAACAAATACTAATTGACAACCCCAACATTTGTCTCTGAAATTGTCCAAAATATGATTTAAACTATCTGCCCCTTGGTCCCTATTCTCACAGTAATCATAAAATCCAGCCTCATTCTTCTCAGAAAACTGCCTCCATTATACTAATATTGGAAAAACCTGGACTGGACCCCTACACCCTAAGCAATTACATACCAATTTCCAACTTGCCATTTCTATCAAAGGTCCTTGAACGTGTGGTCTCAATATAGCTACATAACTACCTTTCAACCAACAATCTGCATGAACCCTTCTAGTCCGGCTTCTGTGCATGGCAGAGAACAAAGACAGCCCTGGTAAAAGTAACAAATAGCTTGTTGATGGCAGCTGATGATGGAGACACTAGCATCCTTTTACTTCTGGGCATGACAGCAGCATTTGACACACTGAACCATGAGATTCTCATCAGAAGACTTAAGAACTTGCTTGGATTCTCTGGCACAGAGACTGACAGACACGAATTTGTGACTCTTGGTAATTATAAATCCAACCCTGCCACAGTCACTCAAGGGGTTCCACAGGGCTCTGTTCTGGGGGCCACTCTTGTTCTCTACATACATGCTAGCACTTGGTATACTAATCTGAAGATTTGGATGAAACTTTAATATTTATGCAGATGACACACAAAAATACTCTACATTACGAAAAGTATGTGGACACCTGCTCATCGAAAATCTAATTCCAAAATCATGGGCATTAAAATATGGAGTTGGTCCCCCATTTGCTGCTATTATAGCCTTCACTCTTCTGGGAAGGTTTTCCACTAGATGTTGGAACATTGCTGTGGGGAGCATTAGTGAGATCGGGCACTGATGTTGGGCGATTAGGCCTGGCTCGCAGTTGGCGTTGCAATTCAACCCAAAGGTGTTAGATGGGTTGAGTAGATGGGTTGAGGTCATGGCTCTGTGCAGGCCAGTGAAGTTCTTCCACACTGATCTCGACAAACCATTTCTGTATGGACCTCGCTTTGTGCAGGGGAGTATTGTCATGCTGAAACAGGAAAGGGCCTTCCCGAAACTGTTGCCACAAAGTTGGAAGCACAGAATCATCTAGAATGTCATTATATGCTGTAGTGTTATTGTGTCTCTTCACTGGAACTAAGGGGCCTAGCCCGAATCATGAAAAACAGCCCCAAACCATTATTCCTCCTCCAATAAACTTTACAGTTGGCACTATTCATTCGGGCAGGTAGCGTTCTCCTGGCATCCGCCAAACCCAGATTTGTCCGTCGGACTGCCAGATGGTGAAGCGTGATTCATCACTCCAGAGAACGTGCTTCCACTGCTCCAGAGACCAATGGCGGCGAGCTTTACACCACTCCAGATGCTTGGCATTGCGCATGGTGATCTTAGGCTTGTGTGCGGCTGCTCGGCCATGGAACCCCATTTCATTAAGTTTCCGACGAACAGTTCTTGTGCTGACGTTGCTTCCAGAAACAGTTTGGAACTCGGTAGTGAGTGTTGCAACCGAGGACAGACGATTTTTATGCGCTAAGCTCTTCAGCACTCGGCGGTCCCGTTCTGTGAGCTTGTGTGGCTTACCACTTCGCGGCTGAGCCATTGTTGCTCCTAGACGTTTCCACTTCACAATAACAGCACTTACAGTTGACCGGGGCAGCTCTAGCAGAGCAGGAATTTGTCGAACTGACTCGTTGGAAAGGTGGCATCCTATGACGGTGCCACGTTGAAAGTCACTTAGGCCATTCTACTGACAACCCACAACTTTCTTTTTTTTAACACCTTTTTCTCTCCAATTTCGCCATATCCAATTAGGATCTTGTGTCATCGCTGCAACTCCCCAACGGGCTCAGGAGAGGCAAAGGTCGAGTAAACACCTGCTCGCTTAACCCAGTTGAAACACTGTTCAACTGACAACCAGAGTCAGCCTGTCGGCCCCCGGCTCGCCACAAGGAGTCGCTAGAGCGCAATGAGCCAAGTAAAGCCCCCTCGGCCAAACCCTGCCCTAACCCAGACGATGCTGGTCCAATTGTGCGCCACCCTATGGGACTTCCGGTCACACCGGTTGTGACACAGCCTAGGATCAAACCCAAGGCTGTAGTGACCCGCAACACTGCGAGGCAGTGCCTTAGACCGCTGTGCCACTCGGGAGTCCTCGTCAACCCACCTCTAACCCACATTGCATCCTGCCTCTCTGCAATAAAAACATAGATGCAACAAAACTTCCTCAAGCTCAACAGTGATAAAACGAAACTCCTCATAGGCACCAAATCCACCTTCACCAAAGCTGGCAACCTCACCCTCATCATTGATGACACCATTGTCTCTCCCTCCCTCCACGCACGCACCCTTGGCGTTATCCTAGACTCCACCCTCTCCTTTGACCACCACATAAGACAGACTGTCAAATCCTCATTCTTCCACCTCCACAACATTGCCAAAGTAAGGTCCTCCCTCTCCCGTCCTGCCCCTGAAACCTTCATACATGCATTCATCTCCTCCCGTCTTGACTACTGCAATTCACTACTCTCCGGCATCAACTCAAGTGCCCTCCATAAGATCCAAATGTTTGAAAACCCTGCAGCTCGACTCCTCACCCACACTAAGTCCTGGCAGCACCTCACCCCTGTCCTCCCGTCAACTTCACTGGTTCCCTAGTCCTGGCAGCACGTCACCCCTGTCCTCCCGTCAACTTCACTGGTTCCCTAGTCCTGGCAGCACGTCACCCCTGTCCTCCCGTCAACTTCACTGGTTCCCTAGTCCTGGCAGCACGTCACCCCTGTCCTCCCGTCAACTTCACTGGTTCCCTGTCTCCCAACGCATTGATTACAAGATCCTCCCAGACCTTCTTCTCCCTTACCAACCCACATGCGCACTCGGTTCCACCACAACAGGCCACCTTGTCATCCCCAGGTCGAAGCTCCAGAACTTCGACGACAGGGCCTTCTCCAGGGTTGCTCCTAGGCTCTGGAACTCCCTCGCTCCCTCCAGCCATGAGTCCATCACTATCTTTCAGTCTCTCCTAAAGCCCCACCTCTTTGATAAGGCCTACCCTTAAGCCCCCCCCCCCCCCCCTCCACACAAGCTAAGAAATACACTACAAAGACACTCCTTTCTTCACCATACTGAGCAGCATCTAACCCTTACCCTACCCCTTACTCTAAACCGGGTTCGCATCCTAACCCCAATCCCACCCCTTATCCTAAACCAGGTTTGTATCCAAATCCCAACCCTCCCCTCCCCATACACTGATACATCACACTCTTTCCCTTCTTTAAGCCAACCCCTCTCTTTACTCATATTCTGATGTTTTGATTTGACTCCTGTTTTTCATTTCATTTCTACAATTGTAAAGCGATTTTGGGTCCTTGAAAAGTGCTATAAGTCCCATGTATTATTATAACAGCTAAGTGAGTTGTTAGATGCATTTTTTCCCCCCCTACCGCATCACTTTATACACAGAAGATCACTGCTAAACATTAAATAAATATGTTTATCTGTCTCTCGGTGACCACCGGTAACTTCACAACGAAGTCGACTACAAATACAAAGCTGCCAATGTCTTTGTCAATTGTTACAAACAAGCGAAGCACAAAAAGATGCTTCAAATGAAAAGCTGAGATCACTGCATTAAAATATAAATAGGCTAACTACAGTACAAGCTACATAGGCCTATGTACAGTATTTCATGTTCATTCAATTTTGTTTTATTTATTATTTGGCTACTTTCTGTCATTTTTGCCTCAATATATTTCATGACATGTAGCCTAACCCGTGCGCAAAGATGTGCCAAATCTTGATTAAGGGCATTATTATAAGGTAAGCATGAGAATAAGCCACCTCAATATTTGCAGACTTAGGTGATAATATCTCTCTAGGAGCTGATCCATCGTCAGTATTGTGGAATAATATTAAGGTAAGATTTGAATGGAGAAAGCTGATCTGAAAGCAGCACTGCTTTTCTTTCCATCCTACCAGTATGGACACATGCCTTAATGACGCACTTAGCGACTGACCGTTCTCTCTGCATGGTGTTTTGGGTAACACGTGTTACATCTTCGGCCGTTATAGGAAAGATGCATCGTTAAAATACTCGTAAGCCTAAGTTCCATCGCTATCGGGAAACCAGGCCCTGGTCACACCAGTAAAAAACCTGTGCAGAATGGGTGACAGGGCCTTCATGTGACCTCTCAGCTCTGGAATGCTCTACCTGCACATTCATTTTTGTGTGTTTTGAGCCTGGGAAATGCACTTTACAAATGAAATATTATTATTACATATTTGATATAATACAGTAGACAGACCAAGTCACAGATAAATGAAGAAACATAATTAGGCAGCCAGTGAGACGTGTACCTGTTGGATATCCCAGTTGACATTCCACTGCTTCATGGTGTTGTATCTCCACGTCTTCACCACATCTCCTGTGCTGAGGTCAATGCGGATGAGACGGTTGTTGGTGACGCCGAGGACCTCATCTTTACGGCATCCCTTAAACCTGTGTTTATACAGGAAATGTGTCGAATTTGGTGAGATCAGATTCAGTGCTATGTTGACAAGGCAGATAGCTGTAAACTATTCCCCTCGGGAGACTGAAAAGATATGGCGTGGGTCCTCAGATCCTCAAAATGTTCTACAGCTGCACCATCGAGAGCATCCTGACTGGTTGCATCACTGCCTGGTATGGCAACTGCTCAGCCTCCGACCACAAGGCATTACAGAGGGTAGTGCGTACGGCCCAGTACATCACCGGAGCCAAACTTCCTGCCACCCAGGACCTCTATATCAGGCAGTGTCATATCAGGCCCTATAAATTGTCAAAGACTCCAGCCACCCTAGTCATAGACTGTTCTCTCTGCTACCGCACAGCAAGCAGTACCGGAGTGCCAAGTCGAGGTTCAAAAGGCTTTTTAACAGCTTCTACCCCCAAGCTATAAGACTCCTGAACAGCTAATCAAAGGGCTACCCAGAACCCTCTTTTAAGCTGCTGTTGCTACTCTCTGTTTATTGTCTATGCATTGTCACTTTAACTCTACCTACATGTACATATTACCTCAATTAACCGGTGCCCCTGCACATTGACTCTGTACCGGTACCCCCTGTATATAGCCTCGCTTGTTATTTTACTGCTGCTGTTTAATTATTTGTTACTTTTATTTTCTACATTGTTGCATTGTTGGTTAAGGGCTTGTAAGTAAGCATTTCACTGTTGTATTCTGCGCATGTGACAAATACAATTTGATTTGATTTGACAAAAAGACATGTACTCACCTCACCACAAAATAACACACCCCGAACTCAGGTAGAGCCTGCCAGATCTGAAGAAACCTGAGGAGAGCATCTGTTAGAGGGAGCTGGGCCACATTCTGATAGGCATCCAGGATGCGCGGAGTTAGCTGACAGAGCAGAGGAATGGTTAGAATCACTGGAGACTGAATCCTATTGTTTGCTTCTCTTACCATACATTCGAGTTCCGCCCAGATCACATGACTCTTACCTGTTTGGACTTGTACTTTTTGTGGTAGCGTGGGGATACAAGGCCGTGTGTGTTGATGCTGTCATCAGTCTGAGCAGCATTGACCCTGGGGGTGGTTCGCTGCATGGCCAGGAAGGACTGGATATTCTGCACCTCATTAGAGAAGGAGCTGTCTGCTAGGGTCTTCCCCTTGGAGGCTAAACGGCAAGCTGCCATCCACCTGCTGTACTGCAGCTCCTAGTGGAAGGGGGAGGAATGGACATATGGAAAGATGGAAAGAAACCATAGTATAGTGGGATATACTACATTTATATGTAGGGTCAGGGTGACACTGAAGAGGAAACTGTTCTTATAGCAGTTGGGTCTATTCCTTGGGACAGGTCATATACATGTACATAAATCAGTGGTCAAATTGGAATAGCTTTTCATTTATAGGAAGAGTTGCTTCGAACAGAGTGAGCTGAGCGTTGAGTTCCTTACATTCTCACAGCGCAGGCAGACCACATTCATGCCCTGAGCCCCAGGGATCAGCAGCCTGATGCAGAACTTCTGACCGGCCACACTAACGTCTGGGACCACCTCACAGCCTGCGGAGCACAGCACTTCCTTATGGGACCAGTTTGGACTCATTTGGCTTATTAAAGTCACCAGTGAAGAAGCGTCATTATATCTAGAATGTCCTTTCTGATGCTCTACGTACTACACATCTTCGTCTCAACTTGTGTGGTTGCGGTTCTATGTGAAAATGTGGGCTGAATGTAGAGTATGTGCACGTGAGTGGGCATTTTCAACACAGTGAATGTCAGTACATTTGACCTTTGAGGTTTATCTGCTGAACGGGCTCCTTGAGGCTCTCCTCTTTACTCTTGTAGTAGGAGATGGACGCGTTGTTGAACGTGAACCAGAACTGCTTATAGCCCTTTAGTGTCAGTCTCTTTGGTCTAGGAGAGAGTGAGATGAAACAAACTAGAATGCTAAGGGTTTTCAGCAACATTGGAAAGGGTACGCAGTTGTATGTCTGTGTGAGTGAGCATGTCAATATAACCGTAGCTGCGGTTAGTGTGTGTGTGTGTGTGTGTGTGTGTGTGTGTGTGTGTGTGTGTCTATAAACACTCATCCAGACTATCAGAGTCTCATATATCTTGTGTGATCGATATCCAATCTAAAACCCAAGGCAGGAAAAGGTGGTCACCGGCAGAAAGATGGATGTGAGTCAGAGGGTGTTCAGCCAGCCAGCAGTGATGTATGTTGTCAACCCATCTTACCTGAAGATTTTCAAGTAGTCATGCAGCTCTGGTGCTACCCTCATTGTTTCCTGTGAAGAGATAAAACCCAGTGTCTATTTTGTGTCATGTGCGGTTGCAATTCAACTTTTTCCAGGTCACTTTTTTTTTGCTCCCTTACAAATCAGCCCTGATCACCATTACAGACTGCTACAGTATGGTGGAGAATCAGAGGGACTAACCAGCATGTCTTCAGCACTGCTCTCCTCTGCATCCGTCTTCACCTCCAAACACTGAAGGGCGGAGTCAAGGTCATCCATGGAAGGACATGATGTCATCAGCTGGGGCTCTGACAGAGACAACTTACCAATGTGGTACTGAGGACAGCGCACACACAAACGTATTACAGTGTGAAAGAGAAGGGAAGCAATGTGTCATAGACAGAGAGTAACCTTTGGGGACAGTTCTTGTTTGTTTACCTGAAGGGCAGCAAAGAGCATCATCTCTTCCTCTGTGCAGCCAACGTCCTCCAACAAGATGGCCCAGCGAGCCTGCTCATACAGCTGGGTCAGACGGACCGCATCATACTGGAGACGGAGACAAGGTAGACAAAGTGACCGATTACACACAGCACAATTCATGGCCACCATGAGGTAGAAGAAGGAAATAATCGATGGCTCTTCAGAAAGCGTGTTGCAGGCCTACCTTGGGCTGCAGGTCATGGAAACAGTAGTATTTGAAGCGTAGCAGCAGCCTGTCATGCTCCTGCACTCCCTGTTGGAGCAGAGAACGAGACGAATCCAGCCATCTAAAGTCCACAATAAAACACATGTCATTAATTGAATTACACTCTGTTATTTTTCACTAACAATACACAGAGTAACATATGCATACCTGAACATATCTACGTGTGAACACACAGATGCTCACCTGCTGTGAACTTGGGCCTTGTCCACAAGGCTGGTGGGACGGGGCATCTTGGTGATAGTCTCAGGAGCAGGTAGGCTGACAGACAACATCTTATACACAGCCTCAGTCTGGGGTGAGTCAGCAAAGTGCACAGGCATGCCATTGGACAGGGTGTGAGCTGGACCTGTCGTTATTACACATGCAGTCAGGATATGTTACATGATATTTTAGTATGTACTGTACAGTGAAAGCTATTGTACTTAACGTTGCCCATCCATTTAGAAATTTGAAGTGAACCTCCAATTCCACTGGACCTACCTGATGAGATCCCAAGGCTTGTTAGATCATATACTGCCACTTCCTCCTCCGTGTCTTTCTTCTTCTTTTTCTTCTCCTCCACTGGCCGTAACAACGACAGCTCCTCTGGGTGACGCATGTCTGAGAATAAGCAGTGCGAGGGGAAACTGATTAACACCTGCAACAATGACCCTCTAGTTAGAGAGCACGGTATAGCCCAGACGCACTTCTTCAGGTACCTGCAGATTCGCAACTTTACAAAAAAGATTTCCCCTCTTTCCCACCCACCAGCTGGCTTGATGAATGTTTGATACCTGGATCCGTATGTAAAGGGACATACAGTCTTTCTGTGGCGTAAGACATTACTCAGAATATGACATGCCCCACTCTTGACCATGTAAAGCATTCATGGGAGGTGAGATTTCCGATATCACCTGGCATTCTGCAATTGACAGGATACACTGATCCCCTATCTGCATTAGACATGTGTTACTACAGTTTTAAGTATTTCATCGCCTTTAGCAGGAGTATATGTGCCAGATTGTATCCAGATACAGTGCGTTTTGGAAAATATTCAGACCCCTTGACTTTTTCCACATTTTGTTACGTTACAGCCTTATTTTATAATCTGCAAAGAATGGGAGAAACTCCCCAAATAGCGTTGTGCCAAGCTTGAAGCATCATACCCAAGAAGACTGGAGGCTGTAATCGCTGCCAAAGGTGCTTCAACCAAGTACTGAGTAAAGGGTCTGAATACATTTTCAAAAATTTCTAAAAATCATTTTTCGCTTTGTAACCAATCTGCTATTGTGTGTAGATTGAGGGGGGAAAAACTATTTAATACATTTTAGAAAAAAACTGTAAACATAACAAAATGTGGAAGAAATCAAGGCATCTGAATACTTTCCAAATGCACTGTATACCAGTATTCCGGTAATGACTAAAAATTATTTCAATACCACGGACCAATATCGAATTCATTTAGGGCATTTCCGGACCATATGTAGAAATTGTCCATTGCCCCCACTACAGTGCCAACATTTGTCAGACACAGAAGGTTGCATGACTTTCAATTTCCTAGGGGTTAAATAAACTCTCTGTACAGAAATTTGGAAGGGATACAATTATTCAAAACATAATTTTTTTCCAGATATGTTCCCATGTTTCAGAAGAAAGATGGACACCTAAATCATTCTCCCAGCACAATTCTACACGTGGCATACAGAAGACCTGGAGTTAGTAAAGATTTTATAAAGTTGACTAGCTAAGTATCTATTGTACTTAAACATTTCAGTTTTCTAATTCAGATCTTCTCTACCACATGTTTAGAAAAATGTGACCTTATTTGTAAGTAGAGTAGGAAGTCTTTATTGGGAAAATGTTATTCATTTCTGATTTGTTCAAATGATCCCATATTGTTGTCATCAAAAAAAGATCAGAGACCATGGAAATACATTTAGCTTCCCATTCTCTATTTACCACAAGGTTTTCCATTATTCAACAAACCCCCCATTTTACCAAATAGGGGCTTGGGATGAATGCTTCCAACAAAGCTCACAGTTGTATGCAAATTGGAAGCAATCTCACAGGAACATTTTCAAATGGGATTCTTTATCCCTTCCCAGTATTTCAGATGGTACCACAGGGCCCGAAGAGACAACAAACATTTGTTAATGTCAAAGACCTCTTGTTCTATGACCTCCCAAGGAGTGGGATTGTTGTTATAAGCCCATTTAAGAGGGTATCTTGCATTAAATACCAAATAGTATTTCTGAATATCAGGAAGGCCCAGGCCACCTCTATTTCTGTCCATTGATCATTTTGAATGGCTGACTCAAGGGGGTTTGTTTCTCTCTCCAGAGAAACTTCCTGAAAAAAGTTATGAACTTCTTGAACCATTCTCCCGAAAAGGGGAGAGGGATTACACTGAGGAGGTATGTTATAGCTGGGCTAGACAATCTGGACCCTCTCTTTCTAAAATTATCCACTGAAATTATCCACCGAAACTGTTATAGACCTATATCCATCCTGCCCTGCCTTTCTAAAATCTTCGAAAGCCAAGTTAACAAAGAGATCACCGACCATTTCGAATCCCACCATACATTCTCCACTATGCAATCTGGTTTCCAAGCTGGTCATTGGTGCACCTCAGCCACGCTCAAGGTCCTAAATGATATCATAACCGCCATCGATAAAAGATTGTACTGTGCAGCCGTCTTCAGCGACCTGGCCAAGGCTTTCGACTCTGTCAATCACTGCATTCTTATCGGCAGACTCAATAGCCTTGGCTTCTCAAATGACTGCCTCGCCTGGTTCACCAACTACTTCTCAGATAGAGTTCAGTGTGTCAAATCAGAGGGTCTGTTGTCTGGACCTCTTGCAGTCTCTATGGGGTGCCACAGGGTTCAATTCTCGGGCTGACTCTTTTCTCTGTATATATCAATGATGTCGCTCTTGCTGCTGGTGATTCTCTGATCCAACTCTACGCAGACGACACCATTCTGTATACCTCTGGCCCTTCTTTGGACACTGTGTTAACAAACCTCCAAACAAGCTTCAATGCCATACAACACTCCTTCCGTGGCCTCCAACTGCTTTTAAATGCTAGTAAAACTAAATGCATGCTCTTCAACCGATCGCTGCCCGCACCCGCCCGCCCGACTAGCATCACTACTCTGGACGGTTCCGACTTAGAATATGTGGACAACTACAAATACCTAGGTGTCTGGTTAGACTGTAAACTCTCCTTCCAGACTCACATTAAGCATCTCCAATCCAAAATTAAATCTAGAATCAGCTTCCTATTTCACAGCAAAGCCTCCTTCACTCATGCTGCCAAACATACCCTCGTAAAACTGACTATCCTACCGATCCTTGACTTCAGCGATGTCATTTACAAAATAGCCTCCAACACTCTACTCAGCAAACTGGATGTAGTCTATAACAGTGACATCTGTTTTGTCACCAAAGCCCCATATACTACCCACTACTGCGACCTGTATGCTCTCATTGGCTGGCCCTCACAACATATTTGTCGCCAAACACACTGGCTCCAGGTCATCTATAAGTCTTTGCTAGGTAAAGCCCCGCCTTATCTCAGCTCCCTGGTCACCATAGCAACACCAACCCGTAGCATGCGCTCCAGCAGGTTTATTTCACTGGTCATCCCCAAAGCCAACACTTATTTTGGCCACCTTTCCTTACAGTTTTCTGCTGCCAATGACTGGAACGAATCTCCCTCTCTAACTTTAAGCATCAGCTGTCAGAGCAGCTTACCGATCACTGTACTTGTACACAGCCAATCTGTAAATAGCACACGCAACTACCTCATCCCAATATTGCTATTTATCCTCTTGCTCTTTTGCACCCCAGAATCTCAACTTGCACATCATCGTCTGCATATCTATCACTCCAGTGTTAATGCTAAATTGTAATTATTTCGCCTCTATGGCCTATTTATTGCCTTACCTCCCTACTCTTCTACATTTGCACACACTGTACACATATTTTTCTATTGTGTTATTGACTGTACATTTGTTTATGTGTAACTCTGTGTTGTTGTTTTTGTCGCACTGCCTTGCTTTATCTTGGCCAGGTCGCAGTTGTAAATGATAACTTGTTCTCAACTGGCCTACCTGGTTAAATAAAATAAAAAAATATGTGGAAGAATGTTCATTTTTATTGTGTCTATTTTACCCAATGTTTTATATATACACACCAGATTTCTGACAGACAGCGCTGTTTTGAAGCCACCGCACCTCCATCTTGGCACTCCCCCATCAAGCTATGGAAATGCATTTATTAATGTCTATTTGTTTTTACGTTTATTCTATTAGACACCTTAATGCATACTCTTACATTATATTAAACAAACAAATAATAGATAAAAAAAGGTACAAATTATATTATGTGAGCTAAAAATATAAACGCAACATGTAAAGTGTTAGTCCCATGTTTAATGTGCTGAAATAAAATATCCCAGAAATGTTCCATATGATCAAAAACCTTATTTTGCTTGAATTTTGTGCACAAATTCGTTTACATCCCAGTTAGTGAGTATTTTTCCTTTGCCAAGACAAGCCATTCATCTGACAGTTGTGGCATATCAAGAAGCTGATTAAACAGCAAATTTGGCAGTACGTCCAACCGGCCTCACAACCGCAGACCACGTGTAACCATGCCAGCCCAGCACCTCCACATGCGGCTTCTTCACATGTGGGATGGTCTGAGACCAATCACCCGGACAGCTGATGAAACTGTGGGATTGCACAACCAAAGAATTTCTGCACAAACTGTCATAAACCATCTCAGGAAAGCTCCTCTGCGTGCTCGTCATCCTACCCAGGGTCTTGACCTGACTGAAGTTCGGCAATGTAACCAACTTCAGTGGACAAACGCTCACCTACGATGACCACTGGCATGGTGGAGAAGTGTGCTCTTCAAGTATGAATCCCGGTTTCAACTGTACTGGACAGATGGTGTCATGTGGGCGTGCGGTTTGCTGATGTCAACATTGCAAACAGAGTGCCCCATGGTGGCGGTGGGGTTATGATATGGGCAGGCATAAGCTACAGACAAACACAATTACATTTTATCAATGGCAATTTGAATGCACAGAGATACCTTGGCGAGATCCTGAGGCCCATTGTCGTGTCATTCATCTGCCGCCATCACCTCACGTTTCAGCATGATAATGCACGGCCCCATGTCGTGAGAATCTGTGCACAATTCCTGGAAGCTGAAAATGGCCCAGTTTTTTTCATGGCCTGCATACTCACCAGACATGTTATCCATTGAGCATGTTTGGGATGCTCTGGAGCGATGTGTACGACAGCGTGTTCCAGTTCCCGCCAATATCCAGCAACTTCACAAAGTCAATGAAGCCATTTTTTTAAAGGTATCTGTGACCATTAGATGCATATCTGTATTCCCAGTAATGTGAAATCCACACAGTAGATTAGGGCCTATTGAATTTATTTGAATGGACTGATTTCCTTATATGAACTGTAACTCAGTAAAGTCTTTACATTTTTACATGTTGCGTTTATATTTTTGTTCAGTGTATATATATATATAACTAATTGGCCAATACATAGCATCAGCAATCCAGGGTTTTTATACATCATTGATTTTACCACAATTTTTATGCCTTATTGTTTTTAATTGGAATTCCGATACCCAGCTCACTGGGTTATGGAATGTAACGGCCCATCTCAAAGCTAAAATATTTCACCTGTGGCTCCACTCAAAAGTTAGTTCTATAAGGTCTCGCAGCCATTCCTCGACTACTTTGAGAGTAACCTCTGCTGAGAACTTAATGTAGCCCCTGCCCCCCCATCTTATTCTATTTTGTTGTTTCTTTCCTTAATTTCCACCAGCAGTTCCATAGGATAGTACCCATGTAATCTTAATTGATGCGTCCAAGTGTAACAGGGGAATTTAGTTATTGTACCTGATGTTGTATTATGTTTGTTACTGTAGATAATGCTCCGCTTTATGTGTTCCAGTTACAATAATATCTGCAACAATAACTTTATACTTTTATTTAGGTAGGAACTCCTCATACATGTACTTACTCAGCAGACGACAGACCCCCGTAACAGTTTGGAAGACTGGACGAGAGAAGCAGGCCTGAAGCCTCAGAGTGGTCCCGTTGGGTAGGCCCAGTCTCAGGGGCTTGTGCTGGGGGGTGAGGCTCAGGCGAGCATCGGCATGGATCTCATACTTCTCAAGGGTCCAGGATAGTTGGAGCAGCCACTGCTGCTTCTGCTCCCACCACAGGGCATGGTCTGACCAGTCCTTCTTTATCTCTGGGGTGGACAGAGGAGTCTGTCCATGATTTACATTAACACATCTATGGTGTGTCTCATAGATACTTTGAATCTTGTTTTGAAATCAATATTCATGTTCTGATTTACAGATATTGTGGAGTATGTATCTATAATAATTTACCACACCCCACGATTAAAAGATATCAACAACCCTGAGGAATAACAAAATAGATACTCATATGCAATCTAAAAATATACTGTATCTTAAATATCCTCCCAAGATGGAAGTTGAAGTGTACGTTGGTAGGGAACTCACGTGTCTTCTCCACAATTCTGAGTACGACACCACCAATGTGCAGGTCTGAGGTCACGCTAACTTTGAAGGGTGTGGCCTCAGGGCCAAGCTCCTCCACTGTCACAGACAGATCCCAAGCAGCCATACTTACAGGGGGAAAATATAGCACTCGTCTTTTATTATTGGTAGTAATTGTGATAAGTGATGCTACATCATGGATTTAACAATAAACTCTCGTTTGAAGACGCTGTATTACAAAGTGGTAATACAAAGATCGGGTTATGCCACATTTAAGGTAGTAACACACATTAACACATTTTTCAATTAAAGCAAAAAGTAAAAAGGAAAGTAAAATGCTGAACTCTGACAGTGTACGGTTTTTTATAAACAGACAAAACTGGGGAACATGGTAATGCCCTGAATCGAACTACAGGTCAAATCTTAGGCCGACCCTAGTCTTGGCCATTCCCCACATTAAAATATATTGTAATAATGTACTCCACCAACACATTATAATAAGACAGAGAAAAATGATATTACTTCCTGTAAATGAATGACCCCTTTCTTAGTCATCTGTTTAATAACCCAATCTAAGCTTTTATTTCTGCTCCTCCTTTTAGGACAAGTCCAATTGGACTTTTAGATTATCATAGGAATAATAAAACGTTACACCAGTAAGCCACTATTCAGTGTGGGCAATTCTATTACTCTTCTGTGCCTCAACATCACCCTGTCTGTCTCCATTTTCATAGAGTATCTCTATCAGTGTCTCTAGAGTCTCTGCCCTGGGAGGACATTGTTGTTCCCTTACCTAGTTGTAATCCCAAACAAAATGTTCTTTGGAGTCAAACACCAGGTGCCCTCAGTCTCTACCACTGTTGGGTGGTCTTTGCAGCTTGTGAAATATCTCGGTCACTTCCTCCTGTCTATCTCCCTCTCGGTCTTAGTGGCTGCGGTCTTATCCTGTGTAAATGTCAAGAGATAGAGGACTGTTCCTCTTTCACATACCATCAGGGCTGTAGGTTGTTGTATTAAAGGGGGAGTTATCAGATACTGTTCCCGAGCAACTATTGTTTTGACAAAGATGCGAGAATCATTTTCCATATGCGTAAACACATATTGGTATTGGGATAGTTATAAGAACAACTTGATTAGTTACCATCTAAAAAAAAATGTATTCTACAATAAAAATGTAACAAAAAAATAATAATGGAGAGTTAAAGATGCAATCCAGGATCTTCAGCGCTTATACATTTAAAATATTGTACGAATTGGAATTTGTAACATATTTTATGCAGGACGTAACATATCATACGAAATGGATGACGTAGTACGCAATGCTCAAGTACACGTTTTTGACTCGAGCACTACTTACAAAACTACTGGAAAAAATTATACAAAAGCTCTAGTGCATCACTAACTTAGTTTGTTAATGGGTAGGTGGAGTTTAGACACTCCTTGGGGCTTGTGAGGAAGACCCTCTAGTGGTCAATTACAGGTTAATCATGAGATGCAAGGATTGCTTTTAGGGCATTAGGGAAATACTTTTCGTACATTTAGAAAGTACGGAAACTTTTTTTTAACCAAGCAGTATGCAAAGCCATGCTGATTAGCAAAAGTGGAACATGCTTGATGAAGAGTTTTCCCAGTTTGGAAAGGAAGAAAATAGAAGCAGAAGGATGCATAACCATAAACACGGATCAATATAGAAATAAACTCAGCAAAAAAATAAATGTCCTCTCACTGTCAACTGCGTTTATTTTCAGCAAACTTTACATGTGTAAATATTTGTATGAACATACGATTCAACAACCGAGACATAAACTGAACAAGTTCCACAGACATGTGACTAACAGAAATTGAATAATGTGCCCCTGAACAAAGGAGGGGTCAAAATCAAAAGTAACAGTCAGTATCGGGGGTGGCCACCAGCTGCATTAAGTACTGCAGTGCATCTCCTCCTCATGGACTGCACCAGATTTGCCAGTTCTTGCTGTGAGATGCGACCCCACTCTTCCACCAAGGCACCTGCAAGTTCCCAAACATTTCTGGGGGGAATGGCCATAGCCCTCACCCTCCAATCCAATAGGTCCCAGACGTGCTCAGTGGGATTGAGATCCGGGCTCTTCGCTGGCCATGGCAGAACACTGACATTCCTGTCTTGCAGGAAATCACACACAGAACGAGCAGTACGGCTGGTGGCATTGTCATGCTGGAGGGTCATGTCAGGATGAGCCTGCAGGAAGGGTACCACGAGGGAGGAGAATGTCTCCTCTGTAACGCACAGCGTTGAGATTGCCTGCAACGACAACAAGCTCAGTCCGATGATGCTGTGACACACCGCCCCAGACCATGACGGACCCTCCACCTCCAAATCGATCCTGCTCTAGGTGTTAGGCCTCGGTGTAACGATAAACGCGACTCCGACCATCACCCCATGTGAGACAAAACCGCGACTCATCAGTGAAGAGCACTTTTTGCCAGTCCTGTCTGGTCCAGCGACGGTGGGTTTGTGCCCATAGGCGACGTTGTTGCCGGTGATGTCTGGTGAGGACCTGCCTTACAACAGGCATACAAGCCCTCAGTCTAGCCTCTCTCAGCCCATTGCGGACAGTCTCAGCACTGATGGAGGGATTGTGCGTTCCTGGTGTAACTCGGGCAGTTGTTGTTGCCATGCTGATCTGTCCCGCAGGTGTGATGTTCGGATGTACCGATCCTGTGCAGGTGTTGTTACACGTGGTCTACCACTGCGAGGACGATCAGCTGTCCGTCCTGTCTCCCTGTAGCACTGTCTTAGGCGTCTCACAGTACGGACATTGCAATTTCTTGCCCTGGCCACATCTGCAGTCCTCATGCCTCCTTGCAGCATGCCTAAGGCACGTTCACGCAGATGAGCAGGGACCCTGGGCATCTTTCTTTTGGTGTTTTTCAGAGTCAGTAGAAAGGCCTCTTTTAGTGTCCTAAGTTTTCATAACTGTGACTTAATTGCCTACCGTCTGTAAGCTGTTAGTGTCTTAATGACTGTTCTACAGGTGCATGTTCATTAATTGTTTATGGTTCATTGAACAAGCATGGGAAACAGTGTTTAAACCCTTTACAATAAAGATCTGAAATTATTTGAATTATCTTTGAAAGACAGGGTCCTGAAAAGGGGACGTTTCTTTTTTTGCTGAGTTTACATTGAGATACATTTTGCATAACAGGATTAATTTAACTTGTACATTGCACTTATTTGGCTTTGTGTGTGACTAACATGTGTGAGAGTGCCACTTCTGAGAATGGGCAGGTTGTGTAATCATAGGACTAAAATATGATCAAATCTCCCATATTTCTATTCTAGTTCAATTTAGTGGCATCCAGTGTCGTGAAATCCAGCAGACCAATGGCTATGGTGAGATGCAAAAAATAAATAAAAGCTTGAAGGGAACAGTACATATATTTTAAACACAACCCTCCCCCCATTACTCTTTGAAACCAGACAAAACATCCATGGGTATGACATTGCAGACCTTCAGGAAACGGCGTCCTGCGGTTGTTGGCTGGCAGCCATTTTGTGCGCCATGTGAAGTAGAAGAGCTTTTATACAAAACACCAACTACAGAGGCTACTTTTCCCAGCTCTGTGTTGTCAGTCAAAGGGGTTTAATGAAGGGAGAAGAGATTCAACGTTCAATCACCTTTAATCCAGTTTGAACACCTGATCCCAAGATCAGCACTTACAAGACCGAACAACATTTAATTCTAAAGATCTGGAAAGCACAGTAATGTGAGATTGTAAGCCCGTCTTCTGTACACCAGTAGCAAAACTACATTGACCTCAAGTTATGAAAGATATCCTGGGGGGGGGGGGGGGTCATCATAGTCAGGTGCCTTACATAGATATTGACTGGCTATCTGATCCAAGCAGGAACCAGCAGTTTTAAATACGCAAAGGAAGTGAAAAACGAAGCAGTCATATTGCACCGAGACATTGTTCGAACACCCAACAGAGACCACAAAATAGAGCATTACTTGTTTTGTTATTAGCTGATGTACTTTTGTTATTAGCTGCAGTATCATCGTACCAAACAAAGCTCTAGCCTTGTCTTCAGCTACTTTAACAGGGCTTTGATACCTTTTCCTAATTCAATTATTTGTTTCAGAGAGTTCTCTGATGAGGAATAGACTAAGTACAATTTCATTAAGGCCATAAGATGGACAAAGTAAAAATGAAACCCTTTGTTGGTTGAAGTTTCGGCAAGATAGCGTACAGTATAATTTTGAGGGTGGAAGGGAGAGAGGGGGTGTTGTTATAACTGGAGGGAATGGAATCTTGATCCACTGTGGTCTTGCTGTTCTTCATGGGTCTGGGCCTGTTCTCTCCTTACTCATCACCGGATGGCTATAAGTCCCACATCTATCAGTTTCTGGATCTTCTGAGCAATGCCTGGATTTTTAAGGTGACTGAGAGGGAGAAATAAGGGAGGGAAAACCAATTAACTTATTTTCAAACTAATTTCGCCAATTAGTGTGTGATTATGGTGCATGTGTTGTATACTGTGTAGATAGTGAGTGTGTACATGTGCGTGTGATGATGCACAGAGCTGGCCCGCTTACTCGCTGAGTGCCTGTGGATCCTTCTGCATCTGCTCCAGGATCATGCGCATGGCTGGGTCACTCATGATCTGCTGCACTTCCGGGTCAGCCATGGCCCTCCTCTTCACATCCTCTGGACTGTCGTCGTTCCTCACGTGCTGGCTCATCAGGCAGCGCTGGATGCCCTCTGTGGCCTCCTGCACCCGGAATGGAGAGCCAGATAGTTCAAAAGGTTAGCCTCAGCTTTGTCCGTGACACACACAAAAAAAAGAACGAAAAGCCATGGATTCATATTTAATAGATATTTCTGGGCTCTACTTTTGGCGTTAAGTCGGCGCAAATTGTCAAACGCACATTAGTTTGCAATTTTCGACCAGTTAAAGCCGGCGGTCCTAATTACAAACCCTAGTGCCAGGATTTGTTTTTACTTGTTTTATAATGAGCTCGCTTGCGCTGAGGTGGGAGGGGTGGAAATCTCTAAAGTGTGTCCTTTCATTCATGTGCCAAAGTACCAACTTCAGTATGCACTGGTGGGGATATTTAAGACCAACCGAAAGCTGGTCTTCGAGGTAACGCATGGATTTTGACAACAGAAGCGCAACCTATCCAGCCACGACGCACAGTACCCAAATGCACATGGAACAATAGACAGGGATGTAAACTGCTGAGGGACCAACAAAGGTGACACTTTTTTTTGTTGCCCTGAAACATGCTAAAAAAAAAATCCCTGTTAGGGGGAAATGCAGGTTAACTAATTAAACAAAGAATATGATCTACATGATCAGTCTGTGTAAAATAAAAAGTGGTTAATGTGAACCTCACTCACAGCTAAAAAAATGTAAAGAAAGCAATTCAATGTTAATCGTTGCCTAGACTTTACTGCAAATGACACTCAAGTCTTGAGAGAAAACACACTAATATTGCAGTTAGCTATGACAGCCTTTATAATAGAACGCTTGTGACCACACACATCTAAATATTGCAGTCGAGGAAGAAAAACTCTTAAAGTAGAAATAGAATTAAACAAACAGGCGTTCTATTTTTGCTCTATTAGTGACCACCATAGTAGACATCGATCAAGTGCACAAGGCTACATGTGTGCAAAAATAACATTCACTGAGTTAAAAAAAAATTATAATCCCCCCATACTCACACGCAAGTGTTACTGTCAAGTTCAACACAACAAAAGCAATATATTTGGGCTACACTGCACATTATTACATTGTACACTTTCTGCCTGTGGACATCTGTTCTACAATGTGCCAGCAAAGCATGATACCCTTTGTCAGCATAACTGGTCTCTTTCAGGCAGAGAGTACACCTGGCATACCCATTTTTATCCACTGTATTGAAGAAGTGAGAGGGAAAGTGTGTGGTGTTCCTTTCACCTCTATAGTGGCATCCAGCTTAAGCCTAGCCCAGCTCCAGCTACACTTGATCCCTGAATCCAATTGTTTAATAATATAATTATCTTAGGGATAGGTGTCCCGTCAACGGGACAGTTGTAAATCATGCAGCGCCTTGTCACGGTCGCAGATTTTAGAGAAACAACAAACGTCGGTACATATAAGTGTCCTATATCGGCTGAAAGCTTAAATTCTTGTTAATGTAACTGCACTGTCCAATTTACAGTAGCTTTTACTGCCATGCTATTGTTAAAGGGAGAGCTCCTAACAACAAAACACTTTTCACCGCAATAGGTTTGATAAATTTACCTCTGAAGGTGAAATGTGTACTTACATTCTGAAATCTTGCTCTGATTTATCATCCAAAGGGTCCCAGGGATAACATGAAGTGTCATTTTGTTAGATAAATTGCTTTTTCATATCCTAAAAAAGGTCCATATAGCATGCACGGTCGATTTTGTATTTCCACTCGTTCAATTTGCAAAGAAAGGAACCTGTGAAAATCTAACCCTAAACTTCAAACAGTCGAATCACGTCCGTATGTATTCCTCAGAGATCCTAGAATGTAACCAGACTTCAATATATCATTAGGGGTGTAGTATATCCTATAGGACATCAAATTTGGTCAGAGAGCGACGCCTTCATGGCATGCCGATGACGCGGGAGGTCTTCACTTGATCGACTAACTTCGTCAAATAAGCACCAATCGGGGTCAAACAAAGCGAGCTAGATAGCCAATGAGCTGAGCTGTACGGGAGTATCTGGAAACCTTGTATCTGTCGCAAAATGTAGCTGCTAACCTTATGCGACAGCATGCCTTTTCCTTTTGGAAAAAATTATACGAATATTCAGAGTTATAAAGTTATGAAAACTGGTTGTTTTGCAAATGTTGAACTTATAATATGGCTACTAATACTGGAAAAGCTAAATCGAAGTCAAAGTTTACAGATTTGACGATATTCTTGCAGAATTTTTTTATATGAATGCAAATGTCTCCTTCACGATTTGCCCAAATATACCTGGGTGACTTCACACTAAATGTCATGTAGCTTGCTCATACGTCAAGTTATCCGTCTGAAATGTTGCACATACACTGCTGCCATCATGTGGACACCATTGGAATTACAACTAGAGTGATGGTTAGAAGTGGGACCTTTGTTGCATTTTCTTCTACCAGATCTATTGTGTTATATTCTCCTACATTCAATTCACATTTCCACAAACTTCAAAGTGTTTCATTTCAAATGGTACCAATAATATGCATATCCTTGCTTCAGGGCCTGAGCTACATGCAGTTAGATTTGGGTATGTCATTTTAGGCGAAAATTGGAAAAAAAGGGGGCTACCCCTTAACAGATAGTTGGTTAGCTAGTTTCACACATATTGCCAGGGTCCAGTAAGCAACTAAGGCGTTATAACTTGAGGAACGGCAAGGAGTCGTATACCAGTAAATACTATAGCGAATTGGTTAGGTTACTAATGTTAGCTTATCTGAGCCATCTGACTTTATTAGCAAGCTAATTTCACACCATAAACTAAATTATTTGATCCGTTAAAATTTGCTAATGTTGCTCAACATTACTCTGGCTAGCTAACGGAGAATTCAATCCAGCTAGCAAGATACTTAACAATGCTAATACTTGTTCCACCACACTTTCTCCCTCACCTCAAACTTTCCAAATGCCAGTTGTTTTTCAGTTACAGCTCATGACGTAAAGTAAGCTAACCCCATTCCATACAAATGTGCGCAACCGCGACATTCAAAACGAGGCTGTAAAGAAAACTAATGGGACTGTAGCGACTGTGTTGACATCAAAATCTGGGGTGTGAACTGTTTCTATTCAAGCGTTGATTGACATGGTAACGGCTCTATAGTATTGGAGAAAAGATGAAAAACAAAAAAGGACCCCTCCGACGCTGAACGTTACATCGTGACGTGTCATGGCGTAATGTACAGCACGCATAAAGCAACTAATTCTGTTTTACAGCCTCTCTCCACCAGGTGTAGCACTTCTCTCACCATTTAAAAACAAGAAAGGGACAGGGTAAGGGGGATACCTAGTCATTGTTTGCGTCATCACTGCAAGCTATCATGACTCAAAAGCCGATGTTTACTTCTGAAGATCAGGTTTTTGGGGCGGTGCTAAAGTGATTCAAATTCGACACAAACCTTCAAATAGGTATGTAATGACACATTATATAAAGTCTTTATAGTGTTTTACTTACATTTTAGAGGCGATAAGTTGGACAGATCAAGAGAAAAAAAAGCCGTTTCCCCACACGACACCTCTCCTTCTCACGCGATAGGTTTTGCCTCCCCACCCGCCATTTTTAAAAAGACCCGACGGAGCTCATTGCCTTCTTGAATCACGCAGAGATGGGCATCATGAAGGTCTCGTCATTGATTTTGTTGGAAAGGGGAGAAATTGTGCTTTACAGTGGTATTGATATTACAGTTGATATGGATGTATTACGTTTTTTGGGGCGCTAAAATAAAGGTCAATTGTACGGACCAGCGCGATGTACAAAAGTGAGTTGGCGCGCACTGATGCTGTAACTAGTAAATGAGTTGTCTCTTCTTCAGCCGAGTGCTGCTCTGCATTCTGTTGTTATGTGAACGATTGGCTGAGCCTTGGATACAGCCTCTAGTATTGCTCCAAACGCGCATTACTCGTTCGCTTACAGCCAGTAGTGATCCAGACACTGGATGTTTTTTGGATTTTAAAATCACTTGTTACTGTAGCCTATGCTATTGAATAAACTGTCATATCAGTCCACAGTGGACTAGGACGAGAAAATTCCGTGCCCCCAGTCGAATTGAAATTGATGACAACACAAAGCCTGTCAATAACCTACAGAACTTGGGACAAGCGCATGCAGTATTAAGCCATGAAACACCTTGAGTGGCCAAGCCCTCGTCACACCTACAACTTGTTTATTCATCAAAACCCAGCTCTTTCGCACCACCAACCGCTATTGTGCTCATAATAACGGCTGTGAAAACAACTAAAATATTTCTGACACACCCCCGGACCTTAGAATTACCATAGCATTATGCTTGTTAAAATAGAGCTCGTTGTTTCTTTTAGTAAAGGAGATTCTGCTAGTGTACCTATATAAATCTGTCATACTGTACCTTGGAGGTAGAGTCAAGCTCCAGAGCCTTTTCGTAGGCAACCATCGCTTTAGTGAAATCTTTCATGGCCTCCAAAGCTGCTGCCTTCCGTGTGTATCCCTTTACTGTGGAGAGAGAGAAGTTAAATGAGGTCTATGCTTTTAAAGGGCCCACGCTCGATACAGTTCAAAACAACTGCACATCAGCATTCAAGTACTCAAGACACAGCCTACTGCTTTCAGTCTCCTGATGCCCAAAATCAAGTAAGAGCAAAAAGTAAACAGGCCTGCTATTAGAAAAGCTATGGGGCCTGTATGTGCTAAGTAAAAGAATGGTGGACTGACAAGAGTGAGTAAAATACTCCTTTAAAAGAGGTATTATCGAGATTTGAATTCAACTTATGTACATTTCAAACCTCCCCACTTTGAACTTGACGTGTCGATGCATGGTCCATACATGCATCATAAACCATCTGTAGTCATCTCCTAGCATATGAATCCCCAAAATTGTAACATTCAATTCTTACACCTTAGCTAAGCCCGTTCCTTAATTTACTGCTGGGCGCTCCGCAAGACGGAGTTGCTTGCATGCTTTTTTTATGAAAGTGAGAATAAAATCAATATAACTATATGAATGCATCCAAAGTTGAACGCATCACAAATTAACAGTTAGATATAGTAGACCTTGGCAGTTAATGTCATTTATCCTTCAATGCATTGATCTGGAAACAAAGTAGCCCATTCAAGAAGAATATGCTTTTTGGACCAGCAAATATGTAGGCTACAGATGAGTTGGCATTTCAGCCGCAAATACATTAGAAGATCATTTCATACCGATCAGAAACATTGTGGTCACAATCTTGCTTCCTAAATGATGAATTTGGGTACTAAGGATTTAGCTTACATCTATCCATTTAGATAACCCGTTCGCAAAACACACATTTTTATTCGCTCCATACATGTATTGGCTATAGAAGTGTTTTCCCCCCCCCTTATAGATTATAACATTGTGGCCTACCTTCCTGTAATGTCAATAACCCAAATTAATAATTGCATTTGTCCTTTTTGGTGTTGATAAACTCACAACAGCTATCCAATGGTAGTCCAAAAACACACTGCAGCTATCGATTGCCCCAGCTGTCCATCATGTAGCATAAGGCTTATCTATAATATATAGGCTACCGGACTTGCAGAGAGTAGGGTATTTGATGCAAACATAGAAGTAGCCTATAACTTTTCCAACGAGCCTACAAAATTACATTATCCCATTGACAACTCCCAGTCAGCTCGCTCGTTCGCTGGCTAGTAGCCTACAACAACCTAACCTGATGGAATCATGCCCAATGAGGTTGCAAGGTTAAAGTTGGCAGAGTATTGTCCAATGAGGTTGTGGGGTGGGCCCAAAACATCTTTGTGCACACACTGGCAGGGCTAGAGAGCCACGACGTGATACATAAAATTCACAATTTTCAGGGACCTTTTTGGGTCTTGAGTGCTACTTTCAAAACTACTGGCTTGAAAGTTGACGAAACCTTAATAACGCATCTTTAACACAAATATAAAGCAGTTTCAAAGCTCAATACATACGGAAGGCAGGGTCAAGTTTGATACAGTCCTCGCAATCCTAAAAGATAGGAGAAAGAAAATATCAGTCAGTCCTTTTTGACTGATGAAGTACAACAGTGGATATAATATACAAGCTGGTGTTTATAAATTAGTAATGGCGAGGATGAAGCTCCTACACGCATGGCACGACTGTAGTGAAGTGTGCTGTACCTTCAGGGCAAGCTGGAACTCCAGCAGCTTCGTGTAGCAGGCAGCTCTGTTGCTGAAGAGCTTGGCGTCATTGGGGTTCCTTTTGATGGCCTCTGAGTAATGTCTCATGGCTGAAGGATAGTCTCCTGTAGAACAGAGAGGATAAACACAGCATGTCAGATATCCTCACACTACCAGGGAATCTTTGGAATACATGCACAACTCAGGGCTGCCAGCATTTGAAGAAAGTTTGGAGTGAGATTTGCTATGTGAATTTCATTGCCCCCTGGCACAACCCCTAGACCAGAATATTTTACTGTGTTAAAGCTAATTTCCTGCATTTCTATGTATTTTGACATGGCTTAGGCCCATGACCAGGGTGGACTATATAACTCAGCAAAAAAAAGAAAAATGTCCCTTTTTCAGGACCCTGTCTTTAAAATAATTAATCAAAATCCAAATAACTTCACAGATCTTCATTGTAAAGGGTTTAAACACTGTTTCCCATGCTTGTTCAATGAACCATAAACAATTAATGAACATGCACCTGTAGAACGGTCGTTAAGACACTAACAGCTTACAGACGGTAGGCAATTAAGTCACAGTTATGAAAACTTAGGACACTAAAAGAGGCCTTTCTACTGACTCTGAAAAACACCAAAAGAAAGATGCCCAGGGTCCCTGCTCATCTGCGTGAACGTGCCTTAGGCATGCTGCAAGGAGGCATGAGGACTGCAGATGTGGCCAGGGCAAGAAATTGCAATGTCCGTACTGTGAGACGCCTAAGACAGCGCTACAGGAAGACACGTGTAACAACACCTGCACAGGATCGGTACATCCGAACATCACACCTGCGGGACAGATCAGCATGGCAACAACAACTGCCCGAGTTACACCAGGAACGCACAATCCCTCCATCAGTGCTGAGACTGTCCGCAATAGGCTGAGAGAGGCTAGACTGAGGGCTTGTATGCCTGTTGTAAGGCAGGTCCTCACCAGACATCACCGGCAACAACATCGCCTATGGGCACAAACCCACCGTCGCTGGACCAGACAGGACTGGCAAAAAGTGCTCTTCACTGATGAGTCGGGTTTTGTCTCACATGGGGTGATGGTCGGAGTCGCGTTTATCGTTACACCGAGGCCTGTAACCTAGAGTAGGATCGATTTGGAGGTGGAGGGTCCGTCATGGTCTGGGGCAGTGTGTCAAAGCATCATCGGACTGAGCTTGTCGTCATTGCAGGCAATCTCAACGCTCTTGCGTTACAGGGAAGACATCCTCCTCCCTCATGTGTTACCTTTCCTGCAGGCTCATCCTGACATGACCCTCCAGCATGACAATGCCACCAGCCATACTGTTTGTTCTGTGCGTGATTTCCTGCAAGACAGGAATGTCAGTGTTCTGCCATGGCCAGTGAAGAGCCCAGATCTCAATCCCATTGAGCACGTCTCGGACCTGTTGGATCAGAGGGTGAGGACTAGGGCCATTCCCCCCCCCCCCCAGAAATATCCAGGAATTTACAGGTGCCTTGGTGGAAGAGTGGGGTAACATCTCACAGCAAGAACTGCCAAATCTGGTGCAGTCCATGAGGAGGAGATGCACTACAGTAGTTAATGCAGCTGGTGGCCACACCAGATACTGACTTACTTTAGATTTTTGACCCCTCCTTTGTTCAGGGACACATTATTCAATTTCTGTGGAACTTGTTCAGTTTATGTCTCAGTAGTTGAATCTTGCTATGGTCATACAAATATTTACACATGTTAAGTTTGCTGAAAATAAATGCAGTTGACAGTGAGAGGACGCTTCTTTTTTTGCTGAGTTTATATTTAACCACAGGTCAGGTGTACTCAGGAACATTAAAATGAACAAAACATTTTTTTGACAAGCTTGTTACTTTCAGATTTTTGGTGGATACATGTCTTTATTCAGATAGTAATGAGATGGGGGAGAACGGCAAATGCTAGAAAAAGTTGAAGCAGGAATTGATCCCCATTCTCAGGTGGAAAGTTGTATGCCACACGTCCCGACAGTGTTACCACTGTTTCAGTCTTTGGTTGGACATTAGCACTCGGAGCTCAACAATTGGTGTTGCCTCGTTAGTCAGTATGTGTTACACCTGTGCTGGTGTCATCTCGTTAGTGGGAAGGTGTTTCACCTGGGCTGGCCCAGGGGATATTTAAGAGTGGCTGGCCAGTGCTCCAGTCTTGAGAGATGTGGATGATTAACACCTTTTAGTTGGCTCTCCCTATTTGATTTCTAGAAAAACATTTCTCAATCACCCAACCTTGGTTGAGAGCTTCAAGTTCCTTGGTGTCCACATCACCAACAAACTAGAATGGTCCAAACACACCAAGACAGTCGAAGAGGGCACGACAAAGCCTATTCCACCTGAGGAAACTAAGAAGATTTGGCATGGCTCCTGAGATCCTCAAAGTTCTACAGCTGCAACATTGAGAGCATCCTGACTGGTTGCATCACTGCCTGGTATGGCAATTGCTTGGCCTCCGACCGCAAGGCACTACAGAGTGTAGTGCGTACGGCCCAGTACATCACTGGGGCTAAGCTGCCTGCCATCCAGGACCTCTACACCAGGCGGTGTCAGGAAGGCCCTAAAAATTGTCAAAGACCCCAGCCACCCTATTCCCTCTACCGCATAGCAAGCGGTACCGGAGTGCCAAGTCTAGGACAAAAAGGCTTCAATTTTTTTTTTTTTACCCCCAAGCCATAAGTCTCCTGAACAGGTAATCAAATGGTCACCTGGACTATTTGCATTGTGTGCCCCTCCCCAACCCCTCTAACGCTGCTGCTACTCTCTCATATGCATAGTCACTTTAACTATACATTCATGTACATACTACTTCAATTGGCCCGACTAACCAGTGCTCCCGCACATTGGCTAACCGGGCTATCTGCATTGTGTCCCGCCACCCACCATACTACCTCAATCAGCCCGACTAACCGGTGTCTGTATGTAGCCTCGCTATTGCTTATTTTTCACTTTATTTCTTTACTTACCTATTGTTCACCTAATAACTTTTTTGCACTATTGGTTAGAGCCTGTAAGTAAGCATTTCACTAAGGTCTACACCTGTTGTATTCGGCACACGTGACAAACTTTGATTTGATCCCAGAAAAAGATAAATATCAATATTCGGGTGGTTAATGCCTACTAGTTAAAGATCATTGTCCTCATCTTACTCTACATAGACAAAATGATGCATGTATGAGTTGAGTCCCCCTACCATCTGCCTGTTGCATGTGCTCAATACTAAAATGTCATTATATTTGATTCCTGGAACGTTTGATATCCAATGCTAATTAGTATGACAGCGGAGTCAATCACCACCTTCCAGAGACACCTGAAACCCCACCTCTAAGGAATACCTGGGATAGGATAAAGTAATCCTTCTAACCCCTCCCAAAAAAGATGTACTATTGTAAAGTGGTTGTTCCACTGGATATCAGAAGGTGAATGCACCAATTTGTAAGTCGCTCTGGATAAGAGCATCTGCTAAATGACGTAAATGTTATTCAAAAGGACCCATGAATCATGAATGGCTGCAATAATACAGCCTCAATTAATTTTCAAAGACAAGTAGGCATATCCGATTTCAAATGTGATTACAGTGGCAAAATTGGGTAGTGGAATAATAAGTGTTCTTGCCAACAACAGTAATTACCCTATTTTAGCCCATTAAGGATGAGAATTGTTCCACTGATCAGACTAAACAGAAGTAAATATACTGAACCAAAATTTACAACATGTAAAGACACTTTCCATACACACGAAAAGCTTCTCAATGTGCATAAATTTGTTTACACCCATTAGTGAGCATTTCTCCTTGGCCAAGATGATCCATCCACCTGACAGGTGTGGCATATCAAGAAGCTGATTAAAACGGCATGATCATTACACAGGTGCACCTTGTGATGGGGATAATAAAGGGCCACTAAAATGTGCAATTGTCACAACGCCACAGATGTCTCAAGTTGAGGGAGCGTGCAATTGACCACCAGAACTGTTAATTTCTCAACCATAAACCGCCTCCTATGTCGTTTTAGAGCATTTGGCAGTACATCCAACCGGCCTCAACAGCAGACCACGTGTAACCACGCCAGCCCAGGACCTCCACATCCAGCTTCTTCACCTGTGGGATAATCTAACACCAGCCACCCTGACAGCTGATGAAACGGAAGAGTATTTGTTTGTAAAAAAATAAAAAATCCCTTGTGGGGATGAAGTCGTTCTGATTGGCTGGGCCTGGCTCCCATGGCTGCACCCCTGCCCAGTTATATGAAATCCATAGATTAGGGCCTAATGGATTTATTTCAATTGACTGATTTCCTTAGGAACTTTAACTCCAGTAAAATCATTAATTGTTGCGTTCATGTTTTTGTTCAGTATAGATAAAACTTAAGATTACAATTCCCCCCCCCCCCCCCCCATAATCAAACTTATAGTTTTGGCTTCACAATGTTTGACAAAATTATTTTCATAGTTCCAAATCAGGTCACCCTGCCAAACTTCCCTGCTAAAATGTACTGTAGGTCTGTCTGCTGCCTTTTCATTGTCTCAGTCTAAAAGCCATTCTTGAAACGCTGGGACTAATGTAAATGAGAATTAAATCGACTTTAGTACATGCTATCAAAAGGCTGCATTCTGCAATAGGGACGGGAGTTACAGCAACCTCATTTTGTTGACATTGTACATAAAACAGCGCTACCGTGCTGCTCTTTTTACAGTTTTATAAACTCAGCAGAGAACGTTTACATTTTCTCCATTAAACTCCACTCTTATCTCGAGGGGCGTTTCTTTAAAACATGCATCCAATCCCATTGATCCCTTACATAACTAGACCAATCATATTCTTCAATGTGCCGCGGTTCACAATGCTGTGGCAAGACAGGACAATGAGAGGTTCCGCTTGTGATAAATTGCAGATGCAACGATTTAGAGCACAGTTGAAAAGTTAACGCACTATATACAATGGACTAATTAGAAAAATTAAAAAGCAGTACTTTCCAATGCGTGAGAAGACGTGGCGTGACAACGGTCAAACGTGTGTCACGGCCAATGCGTTAGAGTTCGCAGCTCTGCACAACTGCTCGTTGATAATCTAAAAACGGTACACAGACAACTAGAGAAACCGTACCACTAAGCGCACAAATAGGAGTGACATACATTCAACAACTGTAGCTCAAAACACACCTTTCTGGAAGGACTCATTGCCCTTGTTCTTCTCTTCCAAGGCCTGCTCTGGATTGATGTAGGCCAGCTTCTCCTGCTCCTTCAATACCTTCTCCGCCTGCAGACACAGTGACGGGATAGTGAGCAACGATTGGTCAAATTGGTCATCTACCCCAGAACAATGTATCCCGTCAGCCCTCATTCAATACAGGCAACACTTTCTGTACCTGCTGGCACTTCTTAAGGACATCAGGGGTGCGATGCTCTGTCAGACTCTTGTTGTAAAATTGGACTGCTTCTTTGTATTTCTCCTGCTTGAAGTACGAGTTGCCAATCCTAGCCAAGGCCCTGAGAGAGGAGGATAGGGATAAAGAGACATTAAGCATTGAGTGTATGCACTTACAATTAGAAAGCTGGATGACTCATGCTGACATTTACATTTCCCTGGTTTGTAGCAGAGCCCACCGTTACCCAAATGTGACCTGGCAATGGTGAATACGACTTAATTGGCTGCTTATTCAGGAGACCTAATCTTCCCATGATTGTTTGTCCCCAGCAGACACCTAGCAGTTTTTACCCTGGAGGGTGACTCGCATGTATACTTATTTTCAGTGAATTGAGAAGGAACTCACTTGGCAATCTGTCTGTAGTCCTCTCGGTTCTCTCTGCCCACCTCGATGGCCTTGTCACACAGCTCCCTGCACTTCTCATACTCAGCCTTCTCAAAGAACACAGCTGGGATGGACACAGAAAGAGAGAGGATACACCTTAGAAACCAATGCAACTAGCTCTTTATCACACCTACATTACATTGACTGCATGATGGTGCCATGATATAATTTCCATGGTAGGAAAAGCTCTCTCACTTAGAGTAGACTGTATAGCCGTTAGACAATAGTTATTCGTATCAGCCGGACAAAACTATTCTGTAAAATAACTTGCTGAGGACCCACATAAAATGATTAAATGTTATGCTGCTTTATCTGCCCTTGATCATATGGAAATATACATTTTTACCCAGGATTAAGGGGTAGAAATGTTCACTCAGTTAATCACATTGATTCTGATCAAGCCAAATAATTCCACAGCCAATTAGTTATATCATGGATATAAAAAAAATTGTTTTAAACTATACAGACTTCAGAGAAATGCATCACTGTGGATAGTTAAAATGGTAAAACTACAGTTTAAGTCATGAAATATTAACACCCCTCCTAAAACCATATTTTAGTCTAAGGCGGCAGCTAGAGCGAGTTGTAGAAGATTCTAGAATTCACTCACACACTATCGTCTCTGTGTGTGTAGTGATGATTCTATACCTGCTTGATTTGAAATATATGTCATGTTGGTTGGGTCGTGCATGAGGGCTTCTTCATAATGTTTCAGTGCAGTGGCAAAGTCTTTCTTCTTGTATGCCTCGTTCCCCAGGTCCTTCTCCTTCAGAGCCTGTGAAAGCAGAATGGACATTTAAGCTGTAAAAGACAGTGCTGAGAGGGCAATAAATATTGCAAATCTGTCTGGGTGCAGAGGAGATGCATGCATGAATTACTATTTCCCCCAGACTGAAGGTCTACAGCCCTCAAACTCAACTCTGGACCCCGAAGCTAGTTCCACTAGGTTTTTTTAATTGTTCCCCTCTAATCAGGGACTGGTTTAGACCTGGGACACCGGGTGTGTGCAATTAATTATCTGGTAGAACAGAAAAGCAGCAGGCTCCGGAACTTGTAGGGTAGGAGTTGAATACCCCTGGTCCATCTATTTACCTGTCTCTTGTTCTCGGGTAAGTCTTCCTCCTTGGGAGGAGGTGGCTGAGTCTCTTTGGGTTTGGGAGGAGGGGGTGGAGTGGGCTCGTCGTCTTCATCCATGCCTGCCAAGTCTAACCCCAGCAGGACTGACAGGGTGGTCATTACTCTCGGGTCCTGGAGCTTCCTACGGGAAGAGGGACAGAGGCAAAGAGTGTATTTGATTCAGATCACAGAAAAGTAATAGGAGATACAAATGAATTTAGTGTTCTGGGGCATATTACTAGAACCAGACAGTCTGGCATGATGATCTTTGTGCCGAATTAATTTTGCATTAGGGAGGGGACTGCATGAAAGTATGCAGTATATTTCTAAATGTACAGATGTAGTGCAACAAGACCAGTGGTATCCATGGAAACACTCACGAGCCAAGCTCAGACGGTTTATCCCTGAGCTGCTCCAGTAGCGCTCTGTACTCTGGATCTTTCATCAGGGCATGGGTTCGAGAGTCACTCTCCAGCTTCGCAAACATGTTGGGCATGGCAAAGGGGTTCATCATCTTTTTTTCTGGTGAGTCAAGATGAGGTGAAATTCACCACAGGCCAAATAAAGAATGGTGCGCAAACAAGATCCCATTGTGTTTCCTTATAGTCATGTGAGGGAGTGTGATGTTCAAATGTTTCTACCTGCTAGCCGGGCTTCTATGTTCTGCAGTCCCTCCTTGAGCTGCTGATTAGTGGGTTCTTGTCTGAATCCCTCTTGGTAAGTCGCTTTGGCATCCTCAAACCTTCCAAGAAACTCCTGGGCTGCTGCTTTCCTTGAGTAGCCCTGTGCAAGCAAAGATCATGGTAATGGAGGCATGTCACTTTTGACAACAGCTAGTGCAAATCTAAGACACCCTCTCTGGACAACTGTGCTGTCTCACCTTCCCCCAGTCAGGTTTGATCTTGATGGTCTGACAGGCGTCCTCCAGAGCGCTCTCGTAGTTACCATTCTTGGCATGGGCAGCCGAGCGATTGCTGAAGAGGACATGGTTTGAGGGGTCGAGGGCCAATGCTTCGGTGTAGCAGCGTATGGCCTCGTCAATTTTCCCTGCACTCAGTGCCTTGTTGCCCTGATCTTTCAACTGTGACACCTGTGAGTGGAAAAAGCGACTTTGATTAATTCACTTTAGCAAAATTGTAAACATATTGCCTGGTATAGTACTTCTTTACTTGTGAGTTTAGTGAAAAAAACGTACTTGATTTGGCCTATATGAGATCTGTAAACATCAATCTGATTCCTAAAGCAGACAGGGTCTGTAGGAACTAAGCCGTCCCAAGTCAGTCACCTGTTCCTGACACTTATATGCCATGAGGATGAACGCAGAAACCTATCCTTTACCATGATGCACATTAGCCATGTTTCAGCTAAACCATGTAGGTTAACGCACATTTGAAAGATGATTTACTGAGGTGAACTGCTGCTATGATAGCTAGCTAGTAAATTTGATTTCTGACTGTCTTGTAGTCCTGCCCAAACGCGAACTGTTAGCTAGTTAGCTGGTTAACTTGTCAGCCATGCCCTCTTGCTAGCTAACCAGTACCCTAGCTAGCTTGCTAGATAGTCATGTTAACGTTAGTAAACTTGAATTAGCGAGCTACCTAGCTAGCAGTAATATTAGCAATTTCAGAGCATAAAGTCATCGTGACTGCACCGGATCGACAGAACAGGCCTATGTTAGCTAGTTAACGTTATATTAGCTAGGTACATATATAGCTACCAGTAACGTTGGTTAGCTAACTATATAATCGGCTGGCTAAACTGGCTGGTAATACTCACTGTAAATTACATCCGCTCCGGACAAAAATATTTGCCGTCTAAATTTGATTCGATTGTAGATACAATTGAACTCGATTGTTAGCCGCCTAATATTATAGTAACATTACCGGTTAGCTAGCTAACAATAGCACTTGAGTCCGCATAGTAAAATATCTAGCTACTGCTTTCTGTCAATCGTAAAATAAGTCAAACACCCCTTATTGACCACCAATACCGTTATAAACGGTGCGGAAATACTGTAAATATCGCAGAGAAAATAGTTTGACCATAACATTGATGACAATTGCTAGATACTCACTTTCTCCATGTTGTAACCATGAGGTTCCAGAAACTACTGTGAGACGACAGGATGAGAGCTCCACCCCCTGCAGAATATGAATCAAGGTTGCCAGAATCTTTGCAAGAAAATCTTTACTTGTCTAAATCCAACAATCTGTTTGTGTTATTTATATGGTATGTATTAGAAAATGTATCAATATAAAAAGTGTTACTAAAGATGAGGTTGAGAACCAAACTGTGCTCATACACTAATCTTATGATCACTCCGGAATGCATTGCAACGACAGTGCTTTGCCATATATATATATATATATCCGAAATATTGCGTTACGATGTATGATTGGTTCAGTTTCGTTACTCGAGGAAATCTCAGCAAACCAGAGGCTAGTTCGCGTTGAGTACGATGAGCAAAACAAGCATCAAGTTACATTGTTCTAGAAGGCTCTAGGTTTTTTTATTTAACTCGGCAAGTCAGTTAAGAACACATTTTTATTTACAATGACGGCCTACCCTGGCCAAACCCGGATGACGCTGGGCCAATAGTGCATAAGTGTTTAAGTATTTACTAAATAAACTAAAGTAAACAAATAAATGATTTAAAAAAAAATATTAAACGAAAAATACCATTAAGGACTGTTCACTACATGTTTTCTATTGAACTTTTATTTAGGGATCTGGAACCTCTTCATTAGATGTGCCGGATAGGAGGGAGGTGAAATATGGCACATTTTTGCTTTCTGGTGTTTTTTAATGTTCCCTAAATGGGTTAATATCCTAAGAATGATCTAGAAATAATATCTAGACATATTGCTAAACACTTGTGGTTGTTCTTATCAGTCATCAGTTGAGTGTGATATGTTGTCAGTTGTCCTGATATGACAAATGGACAAAATTATTTAGAGCCAAATCTCCTCTTAGAAAGCCCTGAGTATATAATAAAGAATGGAATACAGATGTGATGCAGGAAAACTTCAATTCGTTTTATCTAATTTCTACGAGCATGTCACATGTGCAACCAGAGTAAAAAAACTCTAGACCACCTTTACTTCACACACAGAGACACATACAAAGCTCCCCCTCGCCCCCCATTTGGCAAATCTGACCGGAATTCTATCCTGACTCCTGCTTACAAGGAAAAACTAAAGCAGGAAGTACCAGTGTCTCGCTCAATACGGAAGTGGTCAGACAACAGGACTGTTTTGCTAGCACAGACTGGAATATGCAGTGGTGTAAAGTAAATCATTTCAAGTACTACTTATGTCGTTTTTTGGGATATCTGTACTTTACTATTTATTTTTTTGACTACTTTTAATTGTACTATACTACATTCCTTGAAAATAATGTACTTTTTACTCCATACATTTTCCCTGACACCCAAAAGTACTCGTTACATTTTGAATGCTTAGCAGGACAGGAAAATTGTAAAATTCATGCACTTATCAAGAGAACACGTGGTCATCCCTACTGCCTCTGATCTGCTGGGCTCAATAAACACAAATGCATAATTGGTCGATTGTGTCTGCATGTTTGGGTGTGCCCCTAGCTAGCCGTAAATTTTAAAAACAATAAAATGGTGCCATCTGGTTTGCTTAATATAAGGAATTTGAAGTGATTTATACTTTTCCATTTGATAATAAGTATATTTAGAACCAAATACTTTTAGACTTTTAATCAAGTAATATTTTACTGGGTGACTTTCTATTAAGGTATCTATACTTTTACTTAAGTATCACAATTTGTTACGTTTCCCACCACTGGGAATATGTTCCGGGATTCATCCGATGGCATTGAGAAGACTACCACATCAGTCACCTGCTTCCTCAATAAGTGCATCAATGACGTCATCCCCACAGTGACCATACGTACATATCCCAACCAGAAGCCATGGATTACAGGCAATATCTGCACTGAGCTAAAGGCTAGAGCTGCCACTTTCAAGGAGTGGGACTCTAATCCGGACGCTTATAAGAAATCCTGCTATGCCCTCCGATGAACCATCAAACAGGCAAAGCATCAATACAGGACTAAGATTGAATCCTACTACATCGGCTCTGACTCTCTTTGGATGTGGCAGGGCTTGCAAACTATTACGGATTACAAAAGGAAACCCAGTCGCAAGCTGCCCAGTTACACAAGCCTACCAGATGAGCTAAATACCTTCTGTGTTCGCTTCGCGGCAAGCAACACTGAACCATGCATGAGAACACCACCTGATCCGGACGACTGTATTATCACACTCTCTGTAGCCGATGTGAATAAGACCTTAAAACAGGCCAACATTCACAAGGCTGCAGGGCCAGATGGATATCCAACATGAGACATGTTGACTGAAAATGGCGCTGACAGAGAAGAATTCCGTGCATACAGCTCTTAGGAAACTTTGCAGTATTTAGTTTTTTATGTATTATTTCTTACATTATTAGCCCAGAATTTTTTTTGTGTTATTACATATAGCTGGAAAGAACTATTTGATATCAGAGCGGCGATAACTCACCAGCACGACCAACATTACGACCAGGAATACGACTTTCCCGAATCAGATCCTTTGTTCGCAACCCCCAGGGTAATTGAACTGATTCCAGAAGCCTACTCAAAACACTGCCAGTGGAGGAGAGGTACTCGGAGTGGATTTCTAGTCCGACTTAGGAGGCGTGCACACTACCCACCGCTTCCAAGAATAATACTCGCCAATGTTCAGTCTCTGTTTCATGGAAACATGGTTCTTTCGGGATATACTGTCTGAGTCCAACCAGCCAGTTGGGTTCTCAGTTCATCGCGCAAACAGGAATAAATAGAGAAGAAGGGTGGGGCTGTATGTTTCATGGTTAACGACTAATGGTGTTATTGTGATAACATACAGGAACTCAAGTCCTTTTGTTCATCCGACCTAGAATACCACACAATCAAATGCTGACCATATTATCTCCCAAGAGAATTCTCTTTGGTTATAGTCACAACCGTGTATATCCCCCCTCAAGCCGATACCACAACGGCCCTCAAAGAACTTCACTGGACTTTATGCAAACTGGAAACCACATATCCTGAGGCTGCATTTATTGTAGCTGGGGATTTTAACAAAGCAAATTTGAGAAAAAGGCTGCCGAATTTCTATCAACACATTGACTGTAGTACTCGCGATGCTAAAACACTCGACCACTGCTACTCCAACTTCCGGGATGCCAACAAGGCCCTCCCCCGCCCTCCTTTCTGGAAATCTGACCACGACTCCATTTTGCTCCTCCCTTCCTATAGGCAGAAAGTCAAACAGAAAGTACCCATGCTAAGAACTATTCAATGCTGGTCTGACCAATCGGAATCCACACTTCAAGATTATTTTGATAACGCTGACTGGGATATGTTCCGGGTAGCCTCTGATAATAATACTGACGAATATACTGATACGGGGACTGAGTTTATCAGGAAGTGTATAGGAGATGTTGTACCCACTGTGACTATTAAAACCTACCCTAACCAGGAACCGTGGATAGATAGCAGCATTCGCGCAAACTGAAAGCACGAACCACCGCATTTAACCATGGCAAGGTGACTGGGAATATGGCAGAATACAAACAGTGTAGTTATTCCCTCCAAGGCAATCAAACAAGCAAAACGTCAGTATAGAGACAAAGTGTAGTCGCAATTCAACAGCTCAGACACGGTTCAGGCGTATGTGGCAGGGTCTACAGACAATCATGGACTACAAAAGAAAAACCAGCCACATCCCGGACACCGATGTCTTGCTTCATGACAAGCTAAACACTTTCTTTGCCCGCTTTGAAGATAACACAGTGTCACCGACACGGCCCGCTACCAAGGACTGTGGGTTCTCCTTCTCCATGGCTGACGTGAGTAAGACATTTTAAGCGTGTTAACCCTCGCAAGGCTGCTGGCCCAGACGGCATCCCTAACCGCATCCTCAGAGCATGCGCAGACCAGATGTCTGGTGTGTTTACGGACATATTCAATTTCTCCCTATCCCAGTCTGCTGTCCCCACATGCTTCAAGATGGCCACCATTGTTCCTATACCCAAGAAAGCGAAGGTAACTGAACTAAAAGACTATTGCCCCATAGCACTCACTTCTGTCATCATGTAGTGTTTTGAGAGACTAGTCAAGGATCATATCACCTCTACCTTACCTGTCTCCCTAGACCCACTTCAATTTGCTTACCGCCCCAACAGATCCACAGAAGATACAATTGCCATCACACTGCACCCTGCCCTATCCCATCTGAACAAGAGGAATACCTATGTAAGAATGCTGTTCATTGACTCCAGCTCAGCATTCAACACTATAGTACCCTCCAAACTCATCATTAAGCTCGAGGCTCTGGGTCTGAACCCTGCCCTGTGCAACTGGGTCCTGGACCCAGGTGGTGAAGGTAGGAAACAACACCTCCACTTCTCTGATCCTCAACACTGAGGCCCCACAAGGGTGCATACTCAGCCCCCTCCTGTACTCCCTGTTCACCCATGATTACGTGGCCACGCAGGCCTCCAAATCAATCATCAAGTTTGCAGACGACACAACAGTAGTAGGCTTGATTACCAACAATGACGAGACGGCCTACAGGGAGGAGGTGAGGGCTCTGGGAGTGTGATGCTAGGAAAATAACCTCTCACTCAACATCAACAAAGCAAAGGAGATGATCATGGACTTCAGGAAACAGCTGCTGGAGCACTCCCCTATCCACATCGACGGGACTGCAGTGGAGAAGGTGGAAAACTTCAAGTTCCTTGGCGTACACATCACTGACAAACTGAAATGGTCCACGCACACAGGTGTGTGGTGAAGAAGGCGCAACAGCAACCTCAGGAGGCTGAAGAAATGGGGCTTGGCACCTAAAACCCTCAAAAACTTTTACAGATGCAGAACTGAGAGCATCCTGTCGAGCTGTATCACCACCTGGTACGGCAACTGCACCGCCCGCAACCACAGGGCTCTCCAGAGGGTGGTGCTGTTTGCACAATGCATCACAGGGGGCAAACTACCTGCCCTCCAGGACACCTACAGCACCCGATGTCACAGGAAGTCCAAAAAGATCATCAAGGACAGCAACCACTCAAGCCACTGCCCGTTCACCCCGCTATCATCCAGAAGGCGAGGTCAGTACAGGTGCATCAAAGCTGGGACCGAGAGACTAAAAAACAGCTTCTATCTCAACTCCTTCAGACTGTTAAATAGCCATCCCTAGCACATTAGAGGCTGCTGCCTATATACATAGATTTGAAATCACTGGCCACTATAATAAATGGAACACTAGTCACTTTAATAATGTTTACATATTTTGCATTACTCATCTCATATGTATATACTGTATTCTATTCTACTGTATCTTTGTCTATGCCGCTCTGACATTGCTCGTCCATATATTTCTATATACTTAATTCCATTACTTTACTTAGATTTATGTGTGTTGGGTATATGTTGTGAAATTGTTAGATATTACTTGTTAGATATTACTGCACTGTCGGAGCTAGAAAACACAAGCATTTCGTTAAACCCACAATAACATCTGCTAAACACGTGTATGTGACCAATAAAATGTGATTTGAAGTGTCTTCCCTGACGTTTTCAACATTTTCAATGTTTCAAGCAGACCACCATAGTCCCTGTGCCCAACAACAAGGTAACCTGGCTAAATGACTACCGCCCCGTAGCATACATATCTGTAGCCATGAAGTGCTTTGAAAGGATGGTCATGGCTCACATCAACACCATCATCCCAGAAACCCTAGACCCATTACAATTCGCAATGAAGCAATCTCTATTGCACTCCATACTGCCCTTTCCCACCTGGACAAAAGGAACAACTACGTGAGAATGCTGTTCGTTGACTACAGCTCAGCGTTCAACACAATAGTGCCCTCAAAGCTCATCACAAAGCTAAGGACCCTGGGACTAAACACCTCCCTCTGCAACTGGATCCTGGACTACTTGACGGGGCCGTCCCCAGGTGGTAAGGGCAGGCAACAACACATCTGCCACACTGATCCTCAACACGGGGGGGCTCTTCAGCGGTGCATGCTTAGTCCCCTCCAGTACTCCCTGTTCACCCATGACTGCATGGCCAAGCATGACTCCAACACCATCATTACATTTGCAGACGACACAACGTTGGTAGGCCTGATCACAGACAACGATGAGACAGCCTATAGGGAGGAGGTCAGAGACCTGGCAGTGTGGTGCCAGGACAACCTCTCCCTCAACGATCGTGGATTACAGGAAAAGGAGGGGCGAAGACACATTCACATCGACGGGGCTGTAGTGGAACAGGTCGAGAGCTTCAAGTTCCTTGGTGTCCACATCACAAACAAACTATCATGTTCCAAACACACCAAGACAGTCGTGGTAACCTGCCTAAATGACTAGCGACCCATAGCTCTCACATCTGTAGCCACAAAGTGCTTTGAAAGGCTGGTCATGGCTCACATCAACACCATCATCACATAAACCCTAGACCCACTTCAATTTGCACACCCTCCCAACAGATCCACAATCTCTATTGCACTCAAAACTGCCCTTTCCCACCTGGACAAAAGGAACACCAACACCATCATTACGTTTTCCGACGACACAGCGGTGGTCCGTCTGATCACCGACAACGATGAGACAGCTTATAGGGAGGAGTGTGTGGTGCCAGGACAACAACCTCTCCCTCAACGTGATCAAGACACAGGAGATGATCGTGGAATACAGGGAAAGGAGGGCCGAGCACCCCCCCCCCACTCTCATAGACGGGGATGTAGTGGAGTTGAGAGCTTCAAGTTCCTTGGTGTCCACATCACCAACAAACTATTATGGTCCAGAAACACCAAAACAATCGTGAAGAGGGCACAACCACGCCTATTCCCACTCAGGAGACTGAAAAGATTTGGCATGGGTCCTCAGATCCTCAAAAAGTTATACAGCTGCACCATCGAGAGCATCCAGACTAGTTGCATCACCGCCTGGTATGGCAACTGCTCGGCCTTCGATCGCAAGTCGCTACAGAGGGTAGTGCATACAGCCCAGTACGTCACTGGGGCCAAGCTTTCTGCCATCCAGGACCTCTATACCAGGCAGTGTCAGAGGAAGGCTCTAAAAATTGCCAAAGACTCCAGCCACCCTAGTCATAGACTGTTATCTTTGCTACCGCACGGCAAGCGGTACCAGAGCGCCAAGTCTAAGTCCAAAAGACTTCTTAACAGCTTCTACCCCAAGCCATAAGACTGTTGAACAGCTAATCAAATGGCTACCAGGACTATTTGCATTGACCCCCCCCCCCCCTTTTTTTACGCTTCTGCTACTCGCTGTTTATAATCTATGCATAGTCACTATACCCCAACCTACGTGTACATATTACCTCAATTATCTCGACTAACCTGTACCCCCGCACATTCACTCGGTACCGGTACCCCCTGTATTTAGCCTAATTATTGTTGCTCTTTTATTTTTTACTTTAGTTTATTTAGTCATATTTTTCTTAACTCTTATTTTTCTTAAAACTGCATTGTTGGTTAAGGGCTTGTAAGTAAGCATTTCACGGTGTTGTATTCGGCGCATGTGACAAATACAATTTCATTTGAAGAGTGCACGGCAACGCCTATACCCCCTCAGGAGACTGATTTGGCATGGGTCCTCAGATCCTCAAATAAGTTCTACAGCTGCACCATCGAGAGCATCCTGACTTGTTGCATCACTGCTTGGTATGGCAACTGCTCTGCATCCGACACCAAGGCACTACAAAATACTGTGTGTAAGCTTCCTGCCATCCACAACCACTATACCAGGCGGTGTCAGAGTATGGCCCTAAAAATGTTCAAATTCTTCAGCCACCCAAGTCATAGACTATTCTTTCTGCTACCGCATGGCAAGCAGTACCGGAGCGCCAGGTCTATGTCCAAAGGCTCCTTAACAGCTTCTACCCCCAAGCTAAACAGTTAATCAAATGGTTACCCTATTTGTATTGAACCCCTTTTTTACGCTGCTGCTACTAGCTGTTTATTATGTATGCATAGTCATTTAACTCCTACTTACCTACATGTACATATTACCTCAACTAACCTGTACCGACGCACGTTGACTCGGTACTGCTATCCCCTATATATTTAACCTCATTATTGTTATTTTATTGTATTACTTTTTTTTAAGTAGCAAATATTTTATTCGTTTTTTTTTTTTAAACTCTGCATTGTTGGTTAAGGGCTTGTAAATAAGCATGTCACGGTAAGGTCTACACTTGTTGTATTTGGCGCATGTGACAAATTCATATTTGATTCCTTTCCTATTGATATAACTAAATACATTCATTAATAGCAATGAACATGAGAAAATATTGATGTACCGATAAACTATTTTAGAATAGTGCTATAAATATTCTAGTGTTATAAAACATTAAAGTTGTTTAATTTCATTAATTAATCTGAATTTATACTTAAAATAGCATTATTACAAGTCTATTAATATTATCATACTGTCTTCAGTATTTCTGATGGGTGTACAATATATCCTATTTACACTAGATATGAAATCCACAGTGACATGGAACTCACAGTATGTTCAACTTGAACTCAAAGGGTTAAGGATTTTGTATTTTGGTGTCACATAGACATAATAGGTAAACAAGTAGCCTACATCAATATTTAATGTAACATGCTGACCACACTGCTCGGGTCGCGTGCACGAGCTTTGCAAATTAATTGTACACACAAATGTTATTCAATCATTGCACCCACACTTCTCGCGCGTAAACGAGCGTCTGCGTTGCCAGGCGCTAAAATAGAACTTGGTTGCTAGGCTTGATGCGCTACAAGTCCCGCCTCTCCCATCTCCTCATTGGTTTTTAGGAGCATATACCCACGTGGGTGATTGAAAGATGAACTGAGGTACACACTCCAGTCCAATAACAACCCAAATGTTTATATCCCAGGACAAATTAGCTAGCAACAGCAAGCTAGCTAATTTGCCATAAATGTTTAATGCTTTTCGACCTATCCCCAAATTCATATAGTTGGTTCAGAGTTGGTTTTGATATTTCAACCTGCGTGTTCTGATCATGTCTGGTGTGGGTGGACAAAATCAACATGGGCACGATTGCGCACGCACGCGAGAGGTCTGGCCAGCTTGTAAGGGTTATTAAGGTGATCTTCCCATTATTAAACTCAACCCTGTAATGGTCATATCCTGATTCCTCTTCCATATTCACATCATGATGATTGTGATTACCCACCCTTATAGGAGACCACTGCAGCACCAGAGATGCCTGATTGAGCTGCAGCGTTTCTCATACTGCTTACAGGCCTTTCATTTCACCCGTGCCAATCAATACTATAGGCACAGTGGCTCCTTACATGCAACCTATTCTGCTTGAATCAGACTCATCTCCAGGAGTTTCGGGACATGTTGATGAGCACATTTAAAGTAATGTTGATATGCCTTATTTCACTAAATGTTTAGAATGTGTATGTTTTGGGAGGTTATCATCTGATCATAATACATATCATGCCTTCATTTATATGCTTGCCATCAAAGTTCAGTGATTTTATACGGCACCTGTTGCTGGGCTGCAACCTGGACTCAGGACTAGACGTGACACTTTAATTAGTATGATATGTTACATTTTGTATGGTATTAATTGATTTGTGGATGTCCATCATCCATTTTGTATGATATGTTATGAATTATAATTCATATGATATGTTCTTTATATTTAAAAAATTGCAATCCATACAATATTCTATGAATTTGCTAAACGTATGATGTGTTATGAATTCCAATTTGTTGTTGTTAATGTTAGCTAGGTGGATACAGTGAGGGGAAAAAAGTATTTGATCCCATGCTGATTTTGTACGTTTGCCCACTGACAAAGAAATTATCAGTCTATAATTGTAATGGTAGGTTTATTTGAACAGTGAGAGACAGAATAACAACAAAAAAATCCAGAAAAACGCATGTCAAAAATGTTATAAATTGATTTGCATTTTAATGAGGGAAATAAGTATTTGACCCCTCTGCAAAACATGGCTTAGTACTTGGAGGCAAAACCCTTGTTGGCAATCACAGAGGTCAGCCATTTCTTGTAGTTGGCCACCAGGTTTGCACACATCTCAGGAGGGATTTTGTCCCACTCCTCTTTGCAGATCTTCTCCAAGTCATTAAGGTTTCGAGGCTGACATTTGGCAACTCGAACCTTCACCTCCCTCCACAGATTTTCTATGGGATTAAGGTCTGGAGACTGGCTAGGCCACTCCAGGACCTTAATGTGCTTCTTCTTGAGCCACTCCTTTGTTGCCTTGGCTGTGTGTTTTGGGTCATTGTCATGCTGGAATATCCATCCACGACCCATTTTCAATGCCCTGGCTGAGGGAAGGAGATCTCACCCAAGATTTGATGGTACATGGCCCCGTCCATCGTCCCTTTGATGCGGTGAAGTTGTCCGGTCCCCTTAGCAGAAAAACATCCCCAAATCATAATGTTTCCACCTCCATGTTTGACGGTGGGGATGGTGTTCTTGGGGTCATAGGCAGCATTCCTCCTCCTCCAAACACGGCGAGTTGAGTTGATGCCAAAGAGTTCCATTTTGGTCTCATCTGACCACAACACTTTCACCCAGTTGTCCTCTGAATCATTCAGATGTTCATTGGCAAACTTCAGACGGGCATGTATATGTGCTTTCTTGAGCAGGGGGACGTTGCGGGCGCTGCAGGATTTCAGTCCTTCACGGCGTAGTGTGTTACCAATTGTTTTCTTGGTGACTATGGTCCCAGCTGCCTTGAGATCATTGACAAGATCCTCCCGTGTAGTTCTGGGCTGATTCCTCACCTTTCTCATGATCATTGCAACTCCACGAGGTGAGATCTTGCATGGAGCCCCAGGCCAAGGGAGATTGACAGTTCTTTTGTGTTTCTTCCATTTGCGAATAATCGCACCAACTGTTGTCACCTTCTCACCAAGCTACTTGGCGATGGTCTTGTAGCCCATTCCAGCCTTGTGTAAGTCTACAATCTTGTCCCTGACATCCTTGGAGAGCTCTTTGGTCTTGTCCATGGTGGAGAGTTTGGAATCTGACTGATTGATTGCTTCTGTGGACAGGTGTCTTTTAAACAGGTAACAAGCTGAGATTAGGAGCACTCCCTTTCGCGGTCTGCAATGTTGTCGAGACATTCCCTAGCGGAACGCCTAGCTATAACAGGTTTTAAGAGTATGCTCCTAATCGCAGCTCGTTACCTGTATAAAAGACACCTGGGAGCCAGAAATCTTTCTGATCGAGAGCGGGTCAAATACTTCTTTCCCTCATTAAAATGCAAATCAATTTATAACATTTTTGACATGTTTTTCTGGATTATTTTGTTGTTATTCTGTCTCTCACTGTTCAAATAAACTTACCATTAAAATTATAGACTGATATTTTCTTTGTCAGTGGGCAAACATACAAAATCAGCAGGGGATCAAATACTTTTTCCCCTCACTGTATCCACCTAGCTAACATTAACAACAACAAATTGGAATTCATAACACATCATACGTTTAGCAAAATCATAGAATATTGTAGGGATTGAAATTTTTTTAATATAAAGAACATATATGAATTATGAGGTGTCTAACATTAGTTAGGCTAGGGGTTAGGGTTAGCGGTTAAGGTTAGGTTAAAAGGTTAGGGTTAGGGGAAAGACTAGCTATCGTGCTAAGTTGCAAAGTATCTAAAAAGTAGTAAGTAGTTGCAAAGTTGCTAATTAGCTAAAATTGTGCATGATGAGATTCCAACACGCAACCTTTGGGTTGCTAGACGTTTGTGTTATACACCCACCCATCCATCCCAACCAACCTAAGTAACCTGCTGTTTTATGTAACCATACCAAATGTAACATATAATACTCATTTAGGTGTCTCAGATGAACATTTACTATGGTATGTCTAGTCTATGAGACCAGGCTGGTCCTGATCAAGGATCTTTGATCCTTTGTGAAGCCTTGCTGCCGAGTTGCCCCTGTATGTCAGCAGATGGCAGCAAGAGCTCAGCATACACACTGCCTTGCTGAATTAATTCATGATGGCCGAAAGAGATTGTGTGTGTGTGAATGTGTCTGTGCGAAGTTGGTGCGAGGGGGACATAAACCATGAGCGAGGCTGTCTCCTGCTGCTATACGTCAGTAGTCTAAATGATCCCATCCTAAATGTATTGTTGTGTCATTCCAAGCACTTTCAAAAAACCTACTGAATAGCTTGTCAGAAAAAATAACTGACAATGGCAATTACAGAACTGCAGAGATGAAGAATACAGACAGGGTATTGGGTTTGGCTCTGCATGAGATGAATATTGTAAAAAAAAAAGCTTGACATGTCCATGACTCACTGCATATTCATCAAAATGTCATATGTCCCATCACTCCGATGCCCCAAATACTGCTGAATCAACCTACAGAACTGCACTTTGCAGGGAGGTAACATTTCCTTTCAAAATGTTTTCCCATAAACCTTATTCAGTCACCTCTGAATCACATTATTTGTATGCGATAGTCGATGAATTTGTAGAGCATACTGTACGCGTGTGAGAGTGTCAGCATAAAAGTGTGTCTATATATACATATTCCTGTATGTGTTTGCACGTGCGCATATTGATGTGCGTGTGTTTGTGAGTGATGGAGAGTGAGGGGAGAGTCTTTCACAGCTCACTGCACAGCTAGATTGCCTGCAGAAGAGGTGACAGCAATGAGAGAAAAATGAGAGCGGCAGAGCCAAAAGAGAAGAGGGCAACACCCTAAGAAGGGGTAAGTATGGGAGGAAAGATATGTGATATGTATACCTCGTTTTAGACAGAGAAACAGTACGTGTTAGAAAGACACAACAGCAATTGTGAAATTACATGGCACTTGATGTGGTGCTATCTAATGACATGAAGCAAACACATGAATCACTAAGAGAGGAGGACAGAGGGTGAATAGAGGATTTTGAAAGAGTGGCGCTTTCGGGGTTGGAGGAGGGACTCTAAAGACTAATGACAAAGGGGTAGAGGGGAGGTCATTCTGAGAGCTGGGGAGAGGAACAATAACAGGGAAGGTTGTGGGTAGGGGACAGGGGACAGGGGTGGGGGGGACGGAGAATCAGTTTGTGTGGCGGAGGCATCGATTGATTTATTCCGGCTGTATCGATTAACCGACAGCCCTGTCCCGTGAAGGAAAGCATGAGGATTAAGGCACTGGCTTGTGTAATGAATGGGGTACCTGGAGTGGGGAGAGAGGGGCTGGCACTAAATCAGTGCGGTGTTGAGCATCCACATGGGCCCAAGACACATGAACTAGGTATAACAAGGTGTGTGTGTGTGTGCTTAGGCAGTAGCAATGAGCTGTCTAAATCAGTGTGCAGTCAGATCAGGCAACAGCAGTCGCTTCCCAATGAGTCAGTCCCCATGCAGAGACTGCCTGCTTGTGCCGGGTGGCCTTAACCCACAATAGAGACAAACACAGAGCTGATTGCATGCTTATTATGACAATCGCATTTGATGCGGTTGAGAACTTGTACCTGCGCTTCATTTCTCCTAACTGGACTTCTTTACACCTAATTGGCTGCATTGTATCTAAGAATCAAACAGAATTATACATCTTAATTCAATCCACAATGACTATCGTAAAGTGATTTGGAATGTAATTAGACAGCGGATTCCGTTACTTTTCCAGGGCTATGGCTCGAAGTCGAGTCCGTTGGGCTTTGAGCAGAATGAAATTGGATTGACTGATTGATTTATGTATGTCAAATGAAGGACACACAGACAGAGAAGTTCCACGCAGAGCAAGAGAAGGAAAGAGGAGGGGAATCACGGATGGATGAACGGATGAAGCAGAGGCAGTGGATTAGGGTGGTGGGGTATAGAAAGAGACAGAGACAAATGGAGTGTGAGAGACACGAGGGAAAGAAAGTCAGACTCATGCCTGCTGACCTCACCTCTACTCTCAGCTAATCAATACAGGGGGGATGGGGGGAGGGCTGTTTGTGTCACTCCCAATAAAGATCGGAAATACAGTGACATTGTGCTCGCCCGTCTCACCCCCCCCCCCCCCTCCAACCTTGTGACATGTTTCTATTTAATATGGTATCCTGGTAATCCTATGAAAGACAAGAGGCCTGGAGCACTTAGTCTGTAGACTCTAGAGGAGGGAGGGGATGGGGGACAAATGATTGTTTCCCCGGGCCTACAAGTCTGTTTCCTTCCTTTCCAGTCAAGTGTGTTCATTAAAATGGACTAAATCTACAGGAATGCATACAGTATATGCTAGCGTACATCTCTGCCTGAGAAGATAAAACCCAAAATGGTTACTTCCTCCTTCGGAGAACTAAGCACAGAACCGAGGAAAGAGACATTCCTTTTTTGAGCTAAATTAGTTCCTTGGAAGGTGCCTACTGTTCTTAGCAGCTTATTGTCCCAGCAGACAAATTCCCTTGTTATTCACGTTCTTATAGTCAGCAGAATTGCTGTGATAATGTCCCTTCAGTATTAGGGTGTCCAGTAGCATTAGACGTAGTTTAAAGATGCTCATAAACAGGCCAGTGAGAACAGGTTAACTGTTCTAGGAGCTGTGTGTGTTTGAACAGAGGAAATAAAGAACAGAAGACCATGAGTAATGGTAATCATTGTGGGTCTATCAGCTGTGTGCGTGCGCACGCGCGTGTGTGTATTTGCCTGTGGGATATGAGGGGGCAGAAGCAGTGGAAATCAAAACATCTATACCACAGCTAACAGAGCTGCTTGGCTTCTGTTGAGAACAACTGTGCTAGGTAGACAACTTTAACAAGGAACACACACACACACACAAAAACCGGGCTCTGGACTCCACAAGGCTTTGCACGTCTCCTTTAATCACATAGAAAAAGAGACATCTTTATACAAAATAGTTAATTGTTCCTCAGTATAACACAGAGTCCAACAAAGGAGGATGTTTCAACAGCAGCAACCTACAAAAAGTACACAGGAAAAATATGTAAGGGCAGACCAAAAAAAAGAACAGAAAACACACTACTGATAACAGTCAAAATAATTCCTCGCTCTGATTCTTAAACCATCAAACCACGGACCCTTGTGTTAGTTGGCGCCTGAAACCTGGATCCACTCAGCATACCAAAGGCATCCACCTCCTGTGTGGGTTGGGTGATGGGCACTCCACGAAGGGAAGGGGCATGAAGAGAGCGCGCAGAATGTGGATTTAAATGTGCAATAAAGGATGATAATTATGATAAATGATGAGAGCACCATTTCACCCGGAAAGCTTAAACAAAAGTGTGCTGGGTGACGACTCCCAAGCTGACCCCGTTTGCGCTCTCTGTTATCATGCGGTTCGCATCGGTCTGAGCACAGACAGAAGAAGTATATTCTTTTGACAGAAACACCGACTCGGCAAACAAGGTCTTTCTGTGAAGCTAGAGCAAGGGGAGGAGACGTCTGTGTTAATGGGCTGCAGGTGGAACAACTGCTACTCTGATTCGTTCAGGAGCCACACGATTTGACACACACACACACACACACACACACACACACTACACACACTACACACACACATACATACAGTACACACACACACACCAACTGCTGGTCCAGTCAGCAGGAGCAGTAAAATATGCAGAGGGTCAAAATAACTAAACAAAATGACCGGAAGTGCTGCCTGCTCTTATGGCAGTGCACACAATCTGCATACTTACTAAGGTTCTGTGTAGCTCAGTTGGTAGAGCATGGTGCTTGCAACACCACGGTTGTGGGTTCGATTCCCATGGGGGACCAGTATGAAAATGTATAAAAGTGTCAGCTGAAATGGTACTTTCTCTCTCTCAATTTTGCCCAAACATACACATCGAGGCATGCAAGCTCAACTAGGAACAATATTTGCACACCAAAGAAATGCAATGTGTTTTATAGAAGAGTGGGGGAGTAATAGAGGTGACAGGGAATTAACAGTGAAATATGCAGGCCTGGTTTCTGTATGTAAGCTGGTTACCTGTGATATGATTCTTCCCCTCACTAATACCCCAATGTGTGGTTACTTTCAGATCAGGAAAACTATATTTTAACAGTTTTTTGTACTCTTGCATGAGGTGAAATGGCGACATTGTTGCTGTAATGTGATCGATTATACTTTAATTGTGACCCCTCTGTAAGAATGGATTTCTAAGCAGGTGTACACTTAATAGGGACACTACCACAAAAAATTGTACACTTTTAAAAGGCTCAGTATTTTTGTTTTTCCTGTAGAGACAGGTGTGGATGGTATCTCAAAGTGGAAATGAGTGATTGTCATGTTAACAGCATAAAATGAATAACATTAAATTGCTATAATTTCTATCAACATTTTCCAAAATATAAACCTGCCACCAACCATGTTGGTTGTTCCAGTTTCACATTTTGTATTTAAAATAAAATGAACACTCCTCAGACATATTGTCTGACATTCGGCCTACTATGAAATCCTATCAGACAGAACAGCCAAGGAAGCACGATTCGTTTCCACCTTGGAAACAGTAAAGTGATAAACAAGCAATGGAAAATATTACAGCAATGTGGAGTAGCAGGGTATGACAAATAGGTTTATGCACGGATGAACTCCGTCGTTCCAGAGCCATCATTTCTGTGCCGTCTTCTGCATTTGAATCTGTCTCTCGCTTTTCCTCTGTGTCTCTCAAGGTCTATCTCTCTGCCCTCCTCCCTCCCTCTTACGTTGCTGTAAGTGCTGATTCATTTACATTTGTAGTGCTACTTGGAAGGAGAAGTGGACTGAGTTAAGGACTATCACTAGTACCTACACAAAGTAAAATAAAACTCCCCCACTGTCGTCTCACCCCCACCTCAGATCCTTCACCTCACTCACCCCCACCTCAGATCCTTCACCTCCCTCACCCCCACCTCAGATCCTTCACCTCCCTCACCCCCTCCCACAGTGCAGGTCCACAGTGTTATGGTTTTGATCATCTACCTGATATATCTCGCTGTTTACACACTCATTTTCCCAATTCATGTTTACGACTGCTGTGTCTGTCCACAGGATGCTCCACAGAAGTCCTCTGTCCTGTTGGGAATCGGCCCACTGGGGAACAACACAGAATGAGTGAGGGAGGCTCCCCTTCTCAACCGAATACCACCACCTTCTAAGGTAACTGGATAAGTACACAGGCACAAGAGGGAGAATGGAGGTTGGACTCTTGTGTCTCAAAAGAGTGATTTGTCAGTTGGGGGGGGGGGGGCTCTATTATTAACCAACTTCTGTATAGTAATCGTACAATGTATCTTTTGCTTCAGATAGTGTCATTAAAAAGAGGTGTACATAAACATTCAAGCTGGTGCAGTCAAGAAAATGTTAACCATCAGTTGGACCTCAGGAGGTGTTTTGTATCTTCTTCTTGCTCAAAAAAAAGAACGAAGGAGTAACTTCCCCATCACAAAAGTCAAGGTCCAGTGTGAGTCATCCCCCCCCAAAAAAAAAATCACAAAAAACAAAACCAATAAATAAGGGTAGCAGTGAGGGACTGATCAAAGAAACAAGCAGGGAACAATGACTTCTCCAAACACAGTCCAGTGGATGTCTATCTAAGTCAAGTATCTACAAGCCTGGGCTGCATTGAATTCAATGCATTGTTCCGTTATAGAACCTTGTGAAAGTCATCAAGGACCCTCACCCCTGACAAGACCCTCACCCTGTGGAACCACTGGATCAGGCCACAACTAGTCTGCTAGTCACAGCTTTACAGAGCCCTGTCTTCATGTAACTGATAGGACAAACTGGGCACATCAGGATAGTTGAGGCATTTAAACGGATGAGAGAAGAGGGCAAAATATGGCCAGTGGGCAAGTGATGCGTATCTAAGAAGTTTGTCTCTCTGACTCTTTCAGGACTTTTTAACCTTATATCTTAGTGTCTCATGAGGCTTGCCATACATAAGCCCTGGAATGGAACTGTACCGTAAGTGAAAATATCCTGCCGTTTCAACACAGAGTGCACATTCTTCTCTCTTGTCTCACTGAGAAAGGGAGCAGTGACAGAAAACATCCACTGATCATTACTAAGGGTGTGAAGAAGCAGTCTGTATCAACACCTGTAATGGGCCGTTCGTTCGCTCCTGCTGCTGTGTACCAACGAGCTGTTTCCTGCAGGCATCCCAGCCAATTATTCAAATAGTGTCAGTGCAGTGAACAGCTGGCTTAGTTGGAATGGGAGACTAGAAGAGGAAGGCACAAAGTGGTTCTTCAGAAGAACCCATGCGGACAAAATACAGTATCCATACAGTACATCTAGAACAGTGTGGAACGGGCCAGGACTATCACGTGTAACAGTAGTCTATATCTGGGATCCCTCTTTCTCTATAGCCACGGTTGGTGCCATACCCTGCATTGGACACTTGGTGGGCACCTTTGTAGAGGCCGGTGCCATTGGAGGGGAATATAGTGTGGATGATGTAATCCTCCCGGAGGGGCTTGGGCGGCTGGTGGGTAACCATGGGCGTCATCTGGAACCCTGGGCCTCGGATCTCCAGGATGGTGGTGTCCTTCTTTGTGCCTGACTCAATGTAGTCATCGTAGTGCTTGCTCTTTCTGGAGCTGCCACGGCTGTATTGATCACGAGAAGACAGGCGTCCGGCCCGATGCCCGTACCAGCAGAAGATGGCGAATATGAGGGCCAGAGAAACAATGACAGTAGCTCCTCCAATGATCCCAGCCAGAGGCAGAGTAGCCATGTGTTCAGGGTCCTGGTTGTCCTCCTGGCCCACATCTGGCTGACTGGGGTCTGACGTCTCAGCTTTAGCGCACACTGGAGCTTCATCTGAGTCAGTGTCTCCGGCTGTCATGGCTCCTTTACCCCCGGAGCTGGTTGCCAGGGGGACCATGCAGATGATGTAGCTGGAGCGGGGGTGCAGGGAGGTGAGCAGGTACTCTCTGCGGTCTCCTCTCACCAGGGTCTCTGTGATGGAGCCCATCGCAGCGCTGGTTCCCAGCCGCAGCCAGCTAAGTCTAAAGGAGGAGGTGGGCTGGGCCACGCTCCAGGTGACACGGATGCTGTCGTGGGCCAGGGGCTTGACATTCAGGGCCAGGCTCTTACCCACTCCACTGCTACCCAGGGTGTAGTCTAGACCAGAGTCTGGGAGCCCCAGGCCGGGCCGCTTGGAGCGCAGGGTGAAGAGAGAGCCCTGTGGAGGGGAAAGGGTAGTGGAACTAGCAGCAACTCCTCCTACTCCACCCACTCTGTCTCTGGTCCCACTGCCTGTGGCTCCAGCCCCGGCCCCAGCAGGCACTACCCCTGTGACTTCACACTCCTCCATCTGGCTGGTCAGGTCCTTGAGGGCCATGTCTCGGACCTTTTCGGGCGCCTGGCAGGTAAGGCCCCTCACCGTGATGGAGTTACCCCTAGCGTGCAGCCAGTCATGTAGCCAGCGCAGGTTACAGCCACAGTGCCAGGGATTCCCCCGCACTAGCAGTTGTCCCAGGCTGTCCAGGTCTTTGAACAGGCCCCGAGGCAGGGTGGTCAGGTTGTTGCCAGACAGGTCTAGTCTCTGGAGCCTCCTCATGCCGTCCAAGGAGCCACGGGGCATGTGGATCAGAGCATTGTCCTGCAGGGAGAGACGTTGCAGATGGGCACTGGGCAGGTTGACTGGCGGGGTCAGGAGGGAGTTACGCACCAGGGAAAGCTCCGTCAGGTTGGAGAGGCGGGAGAAGGTGTCGTCTGCAATGCGCTGATTGGCCAGGAGGTTTCCGTCCAGGACGAGACGTCGCAGGGAGGAGAGGCCGCGGAAGGCGTGGGTGGGGATGGTGGAGATGCGGTTGTCGTCCAGCCTCAGCTCCTCCAGAGAGGCCGGGAGCCCAGAGGGGATGCTGGACAGGTGGTTACGGGACAGGAAGAGCAGACGCAGCCGCGGGTTGTCAACGAAGGCCTTGTCTTCGATGCTGACGGTGGAGACAGAGTTGTCGTCCAGGTGCAATTTCTCCAGCAGTGGCATGCGGGCCAGGGTGGCGCGGGGAAGCGTACGGATGTTGTTATCCTGCAGGTGCAGCTCCCGGAGGGAAGGGGGCAGGTGCATGGGGAAGTCATCCAGCTCGTTATCGTACAGGTAGACCACTAGGACGGTTAGGTGTCGCTCCAGGGAGGTGGGAAGCCCGGCGTTGTCTATGTGGTTGTTCTGAAGGTAGAGCACAGTGGCAGAGAGGGGCAGAGGGGGGATAGAGCTCAGGCCACGGTCGTTGCAGTAGATGAAGTCCTCATCACATCGGCACACTGAGGGGCACACCAAGTCTTCCTCCTCATCGTACCCTGTGGCTGCAGCAACCTCCAGCACCTCGGCCAACAGAGTCAGGCAGAGCATCAGCAGGAACAGCCAATCACGCAGCTCGGCCACTCCCTCCGGCGCCATGGTGCTGATAATCGACTTCCCTTCCTCTCGGTCTCAACTTCCCTTCCTCTCGGTCTCAACTTCCCTTCCTCTCGGTCTCAACGTCTTAGCTCCTTGAATCCTAATGATGAGCTCAAATCAGGTCGGCTCCTTCAGCCCTAGAAAGAATGAAAAGGAGACAGGTTTTAGTTAACAATCCGCTCAAGTGACCAGATTACTAAGGTTTCATTGAAATTCCAAAATCACTTCAAATTGGCAGGATATAACAAGCTTGACAATGTACCCTTATTTAATTCTGCCTAAACCATATCCAACAAATGATTCATGGTCACATGGAAATTGAACTGCTACAGTATACTAATCCCTTTTAATATCTCGACTTCAATCCCCTTGTCATGGTGAAGTGGCAGTATTGTAATCTGCTTCCAGCAGGAGTTGGAGGAGAGTATTTTTCTTGAAATCAATTTCAGTAAAAGAAACAATGAAACATATCAAATATATCAAATCATTTTGAGAAATTGAGTCAGACAGTAAAGGGAAATTACAACACAATCCATACAGTTTTGTGATCTGTCTACTGAAAGAACCGGGCCTGGTTAAATCCAATAACTAGGGTCTGTTATTGCTGGTCTGACCACATGTTCAGGGACATCTCCTGGCCCTATAACATACACAATAGTGTATTTGTTTGAATTCTCCCAGAGCGCACTGGCCAAGCAGATTGTGTAAACAGAACATCCCACAGTTTTTACATGAACTATTCCGTGTGTGTGTGTGTGTGTGTGTGTGTGTGTGTGTGTGTGTGTGTGTGTGTGTGTGTGTGTGGTGTGTGTGTGTGTGTGTGTGTGTGTGTGTGTATATGTGTGTGTGTAAGCATGAGTGTACAGTATGTGTTTGTGGCAGAGTAGAGCGAGGCACTGTGTGTATTTTTGAGTCTGAGCAGCTGTGCAAATAAGTCTATCAAACAGAGTGTATTTGGGTCAGTCCCTTTAAAGGCAAGATTGATTGATGTGGCAGAGAGAGTGGGAGGGATTAGGGGAACATATTGAGTTGTGATTGGGTGGATTATGCAGGCGTCAGAAATAATGGCACATAGTTTATCTATCTTAAGTACTTCCAACAGTTATATTAGTTTGTCCATTCCATGGTTACTCATTTGGCTTACGCTTTCAGGGCTGGTCCAATCCACAGAAAATTACCTAATTTACAGCTATGGTACAGATGCATTAAGGTTGTGAGAGACTGTGTGTGTGTCCGTGTATAATTGTAGGGGTACAAGCTGTGTGGCAGTGTACAGTCACAGATGTCTATAGACGTGTGTGAGCATGAGCCAAGCTGTACACGACACGTACTGCATGTGTCCACACACGTTGCTGCAGTCAAAGTTACAGTCATCTGTATTCGGGAGACGTCGGGCAATGTGGGGCTGCGTGAAGGGAATGGGGAGGGTGTTTGTGTGGAAATGGGCTGGCCAGACAGGCAGTCGCCTAAGGCAGGGTACAGTACACAAAACAGCCCTACACTTTCCAATACTGGAACTGGAGCAAGATGGAGAGGACAGCCGGATCAATTTACATGGAGAAAACGAGAGAGACAGAGAGAGAGAGAGAGAGAGAGAGAGAGAGAGAGAGAGAGAGAGAGAGAGAGAGAGAGAGAGAGAGAGAGAGAGAGAGAGAGAGAGAGAGAGAGAGAGAGAGGAGAAACAGAGGAGGGAGAGAGAGGGAGGGAGGAGGGAGAGAGAGACAGAGGAGAGAGACAGGAGAGAGAGAGAGAGAGAGAGAGAGAGAGAGAGAGAGAGAGAGAGAGACATAGGAGGGAGAGAGAGAGAGCAGTTCTAGAATAAGCGCATTGACTGTTGCTATCTTCACCATGATATCCACCACAGAAACCATATCTAGCAGCACTCACATCCACATATTCATGATAAGGAAAATCTGGGAATGATAACCAAAGACGATGGCAGTGTATCGGGAAATCCCCTCGATTGATGGCAGAGTGGAGATAATACTGGCACGAAGCTTATCTTATCTTACATGCCCATGTCCTTGAATCTAATTTCAAATTTAGGGATTGGTGCAGAGGAAGGCGTGATGCAAACAAGAGATGGCTAAGGTGATGAAGGAAATAAATAAATCAAAGGATGGTCAAAATAGAGGAGGCTGAAAAGAAAAAAAAAGATTCCCCATATACTTTTGCTATGCTACAATGTGGCCCGATTCAGTCATCCTTGTACTATCAACTCTCCAAAATGTAATGCCCATAGATTATTGTTTGTATGCATCTCAATATAGGATGAATGAACCATTCTGCAAGGCCTTGTCTTTGGCAGTAATGTACAGTATATAGTATTTTCTGTGAGAGAGAAACTATTAGAACCCCATTCATTGTGCTTGAGTCAGCAGAGTCCAATCAGTGAGCTTCATTGCTTGTCTGGAAAAGACCCTAGGCCTCTTCAGAGTCATTAGTTCTGAACGGATGCTACTGCTAGTAAATCTGAATCAGCTGCCTTCAAAATGTCCTGTAGTCTACAAACGAACGTGACAGAAACACATGATTGTATTAAACACGTTAAAAATATATCATTATTAATGGCTTTGAAAGATGCACACCAATTTATAAATAATTACATGAACGTATCTAATCCACTCAATTTATAAATTCAGAGCAGATGCTTAAAATCAAAGTAACGTGCAGACGGTACTGTTACCATATCTTACATTTCATCTGAATACTGTCCCTTAGGGCCAAATCCTAACATGGAGATGCGCACATTCAACTTTAAGTCAAATCTCCCAGTGACAGTACTACATGATTTCTGTGAACATTTCAGTAACAGCCATGAATGTTAGGTTAGAATGTTACCCATGAGTCATTGAGGTTAAGTGCCTTGATGTGAGCACTACACCACTATGCATGTTCCACCTGGGATTTGAGACAGTATCCATCTTGTTGCTAGTCCATTTCCCTACCCACTCTGCTGCTGCTGTTACTACTGTCGCTGCTGCTGCTCTATGAATTCATTTGGCTCCATGTCTCTTCCCCAGGAACCCCAGATTAAAAGTAAATCCTGTAAGCATTAACAGAGGAGTCGTGGCCCCCCTGCAGCAGAATGCTGCCACATGGAGTGGAGGGCCACTCTGACACATGAGCAGAGACGAATACCAAATACATCAGATTATATAAAATAGGAATATATGAATATGAAATGGTGCATGTGATTTTCTGGTGCTGACGATTTCAGTGAATTCCTGACTGTGATATGTCCAGGTTGGCTGTTAGATCTGAATTGAAAGAGGTGCTACATCATCATGGACGTTTTGCCATGTTAGCACTTCACTCTCTCTGTTATTGCATTTCCCAGCCAGACTAGAAGTACTGTAGTGGATAAACACACAACCTGCTATAGATTCCACTAGCTTATAAGGCAATACTGCACAAACAAGGGTTTTTAGAAAACTCAATATCTATGCATTAACTTTTTTTTTATCCACTTATGTTACTTGGCAATTACAGGAAAGACTCTAGATTTAAAACTCTCAAGTTCTCTTTCTCTCTCTCTCTCTCTCTCTCTGACTCTATATCTCTCTTTCCGTCTCACATACACTGCTCCAAAAAATAAAGGGAACACTTAAACCACACAATGTAACTCCAAGTCAATCACACTTCTGTGAAATCAAACTGTCCACTTAGGAAGCAACACTGATTGACAATACATTTCACATGCTGTTGTGCAAATGGAATAGACAACAGGTGGAAATTATAGGCAATTAGCAAGACACCCCCAATAAAGGAGTGGTTCTGCAGGTGGTGACCACAGACCACTTCTCAGTTCCTATGCTTCCTGGCTGATGTTTTGGTCACTTTTGAATGCTGGTGGTGCTTTCACTCTAGTGGTAGCATGAGACGGAGTCTACAACCCACACAAGTGGCTCAGGTAGTGCAGCTCATCCAAGATGGCACATCAATGCGAGCTGTGGCAAGAAGGTTTGCTGTGTCTGTCAGCGTAGTGTCCAGAGCATGGAGGCGCTACCAGGAGACAGGCCAGTACATCAGGAGACGTGGAGGAGGCCGTAGGAGGGCAACAACCCAGCAGCAGGACCGCTACCTCCGCCTTTGTGCAAGGAGGAGCAGGAGGAGCACTGCCAGAGCCCTGCAAAATGACCTCCAGCAGGCCACAAATGTGCATGTGTCTGCTCAAACGATCAGAAACAGACTCCATGAGGGTGGTATGAGGGCCCAACGTCCACAGGTGGGGGTTGTGCTTATAGCCCAACACCGTGCAGGATGTTTGGCATTTGCCAGAGAACACCAAGATTGGCAAATTCGCCACTGGCACCCTGTGCTCTTCACAGATGAAAGCAGGTTCACACTGAGCACATGTGACAGACGTGACAGAGTCTGGAGACGCCGTGGAGAACGTTCTGCTGCCTGCAACATCCTCCAGCATGACCGGTTTGGCGGTGGGTCAGTCATGGTGTGGGGTGGCATTTCTTTGGGGGGCCGAACAGCCCTCCATGTGCTCGCCAGAGGTAGTCTGACTGCCATTAGGTACCGAGATGAGATCCTCAGACCCCTTGTGAGACCATATGCTGGTGCGGTTGGCCCTGGGTTCCTCCTAATGCAAGACAATGCTCGACCTCATGTGGCTGGAGTGTGTCAGCAGTTCCTGCAAGAGGAAGGCAATGATGCTATGGACTGGCCCGCCCGTTCCCCAGACCTGAATCCAATTGAGCACACCTGGGACATCATGTCTCGCTCCATCCACCAACGCCACGTTGCACCACAGACTGTCCAGGAGTTGGCGGATGCTTTAGTCCAGGTCTGGGAGGAGATCCCTCAGGAGACCATCCGCCACCTCATCAGGAGCATGCCCAGGCGTTGTAGGGAGGTCATACAGGCACGTGGAGGCCACACACACTACTGAGCCTCATTTTGACTTGTTTTAAGGACATTACATCAAAGTTGGATCAGCCTGTAGTGTGGTTTTCCACTTTAATTTTGAGTGTGACTCCAAATCCAGACCTCCATGGGTTGATAAATTGGATTTCCATTGATTATTTTTGTGTGATTTTGTTGTCAGCACATTCAACTATGTAAAGAAAAAAGTATTTAATAAGATTATTTCATTCATTCAGATCTAGGATGTGTTATTTTAGTGTTCCCTTTATTTTTTTGAGCTGTGTACTTCTATTCCGGGAGTACATCCGGGAGTAAATTTTTTATTAGTTGAGTTGGCAACACTTTTAACCAAAGTAGAAATTAAAAGCAGAGAATACCCATTAATAAATCAAATCCACAATTTAGATTTCAGGATGGGGGGGTGTAATGGTCGGATGGGGGCAGAATATATATTTTAGACGGATTAGTGTACATGAAATCGTTTTTTGCTGCCGTCACTCTGACCCTGCTTCTCAGTTTGAGCATGGTGGTGGTTTGGAGCGGTTGAATTGGACGTGCAGAGGCCAGGCAGAACCAGAGCCCAGGCAGAACCAGAGGCCAAGCAGAACCAGAGCCAGCCTGTATCATCTGTTGAGGCTATAAGCCACCCCCTCCTCCTGCTCATCCTCCCTCCCCATCTCTGTTGGCATACAGTACACTGCCCAATTTAGAGATAAAATAGACATACAAATTACACAGGAAATGACCTGTGTGTATGTCATAGGCTGGTGGGAGGACTTATAGGAGGACGGGCTCACTGTAATGGCTGGAATAGACTCAATGGAACGGTATCAAACACATCAAACATATGGAACACATGTTTTACTCCGTTCCATTAATTCCATTCCAGCCATTACAATGAGCCCGTCCTCCTATAAGTCCTCCCACCAGCCTCCACTGTATGTGTGTCCACATCTGCGTGCACATATTTGCCGTTGTTTATGCATGTGTGGGGAGGACTCAAGCCAATGTTCTAGTGTGCAATATAAAGAGAGAGGTTTGTGTAACATGTCTAATTGAAGACACCGTCTCTCTCTCTCTCTCTCTCTCTCTCTCTTTCCTTTCCTCCCTCTCTTTCTCCCTCTGCCTTCCTTGTCACACTCCTCTCCTGCACGTGCCCTGCGTGAGCAATGAGGTGGCTGATTGAGTCACAATTTCTCCCTGGTTTTCACTCTCTCTCGCTCTCTCTCTCTCCCTCCCTCCCTCTTTCACCATGCTTCCCTGTTTCACAACCTCTCTTCCCTCTCTCCCCTACACTTGCTATTCACACCGTTCCCTCTTCCTCTCCCTACACTTCTATGTATTTATATCAAAACATGTCTTAATCCTTCATTCTCTGTTTTATGAGTAAGTCGCTCTTTTTATCGCCTGCTCCTCGTCTTCCTTTGATTCTTCCATTTCATCTGTCCCTCTTCCTCTCTCTGCATATTTCTATGCATCCTTTGGTGTGTGACCAGTGCACTACTCGCTCCTCTCTTCCCGTACCTCTCTCTCTTTTTCTCTCTCCCTCTCGTTCTGTCTCTTTCTCTCTGGTCTACGCCGGTGGTTCTTTAATCCCGTCTTACACTGTCCCTTTCTCCTTCAGCTGATGAATACCTAAAAGAGAAAGAACATGGAAACCCTCTCTCTGACAAACGCTCTCTCTGACAAACCCTCTCTATGTCAGACCCTCCCAATAAACAAATGCTGGATAATAACCTTCAGCATCTCTTCCAGTCCCGTACACTAATTATTATTGCACCAATCAGGTTACAATACAATTCAATTCATCAATCTGTTAGCCTATTACAGGCTGATGTGCTATCTAAATGCGTTACTTTGAATAAAAAAAGCCCTTTGTGTTGTAAATTATACAGATTTGTGTTAGCGAGAAAGTGCTAATTAAATCCATGGCTAATTGTTAGTGGAGATGATGTGAACACAGCTCTCTCACCTTGTCTTGTCCAAGCTGGAGCTGTGAGTCTGTCTCCCCTGGAGCCTGTGGGTCCTGGTGCAGTGGATATATAGATACAGTCCACCTCCAGGATTCAGACTGCTCCCAGGCAGCCCTACTGTACACTTGCCTTAGGCCTTGGTGTGGGCTTGGATTTTCCCAAGAAAAAAATCCTTCAGAGAAAATGCTGCTGGCTGTGGGAGTAACAGAGTGTGCTCTATCTCAGTAGAGCCCTCGCTTCGATTCCCGGAATGTCTGATCTCAAAGCCATATCCCAATCGAGTCCACATCATCCCATCCGTTTCCCTCTCAGAGCTGGGCAGAACGGGATGGAATATACTAAGGAGACTGAATATTTCGACTGATCTAAAAATAATAAAAGTAGGTTTAGCCTAAGATCCTGTTGCCCTATTCTATTCTATTCTATTCTATTCTATGCCTCAGTTCCTTTACTAAAACTGAATCCCACATATATTAGTATATATATTAGTCATATATTAGTCTTCTAGGAGACAGAAAAGTGTTCTTGAACAAACAACATTGCGAGCATTAAACCATTATTGGGCTTTGGTATTTGAAAATAATTAACTGAGGCCAATCATAAGACATGATACTCAGTCCCATTCAAAGACTCGGTATCTTCATGCCGACTCCAGCCTTGCTTCTTTGAGGGTAGCGTTCTGGAAACTTTTGAAAATCTTTTTAGGTCGACCTGTTCTGACGTAAGTAGAGACAGATTCCTCTCTGTGTTGATCAGAGGAGATGAAATCCCTCTCCAGTCACACCTGTCGTTTGGTGCGCCGCTGTAGCCTCAGCCTTTCACAGTTACTCTCTGTGAAGAAAACAGGAAAAGCCATGCGTGATGCCCAACCGTATCATATAAATACAGTAACAATGACGTACAGTCATGATAAATAACACTTGAACTTGATGAAAGGGAAAGGGTCACAGGATATAATGTTTATCGTGACAACATGATGTGTTCCTATGATTAAAGAACGATGAAAAGCAGAACAAGATAGCGCATAAATCTGAATAAATACTATGGAATAATTTGACCATCTATCCATCCATTCATGAATCAATATGTACAGTATCTATCGGTTGTATTTAAAGCAGGGTCGGGGGTCAATTTGAATTGACAGTTAATTCAGAAGTAAACTAAAACTCCAATTGAATAATAATTAAAAAAAAGACATTTATTGTCAATTGTTTCTCAATAAAGGAGAAGCTATTCATTTAAAACGATTCAAGTTTTTAGTTCACTTCCAGAGTCGAGTGTTTTGAATTGGAATTGACCCCAACCCTGATTTACAGTGTAAACCCTCCAGGTGTCTGTTATAACACCCTGTTATAACACCACATATGAAGCTCTGGAGGAAGCCATTGATGTGAGAGCAGAAACAGCCGGGATACAACAACAATCAGAATCTCATCACATAGGTATTGTCAATTATGCTCCAGGGATTTAGTAGAACGTAAATACACATAAACGCCCTTCGTACACCTTTTTATACGTTCAACAGCATTTATCCTACGCACCTATGGGTAATGGGTCATGCTGGGTGAGGAACGATGAGCACGTTGGAGGATTAACATTCAAAGGTATGCAAAATGTAGACCCTGTGTCTCACATTGGACTGTCGCGATGTGTGAGAAAAACAGCTGCGATAACACCCTTCCAAAGCAGTGGGAAGTATGAGAGACCTTGCTGAAGTGTGAATAACATTCACATATGGGTGTGTGAAATCTCTGTGTGAATAATACTACATTTATGTAGGGTTATAGCTGTGTGTGTGTGTGTGTGTGTGTGTGTGTGTGTGTGTGTGTGTGTGTGTGTGTGTGTGTGTGTGTGTGTGTGTGTGTGTGTGTGTGTGTGTGTGTGTGTGTGTGTGTGTGTGTGTGTGTGTGTGTGTGTGTGTGTGTGTGTGTGTGTACGGCTCAGTGTGTTCCTCCCTCTAGCTCTTCAACTATTCTACACACACCATCACCTCATCTCTGCCTCTCAATTTATCATTTAGTGAGGGATGTGGGAGGTGGGAAGAGAGAGGGAGAGGGAGATGACAGGGAAGAGAGGAGAGGAGGGGAGGGGTCATGAACTCATTGGAGAATAGGTTGGAAGCAGGAATTACTGTCAGCCTGAGCAACGGTTCAATTAGGCTGAACTCAACTAGTGACAGGGAAGGGACACTGGTCAATCCTAAGGAGAACCCAAGCATGCTCAAACACAAACCCTCCCTAACGTGTGTGTGTGTGTGTGTGTGTGTGTGTGTGTGTGTGTGTGTGTGTGTGTGTGTGTGTGTGTGTGTGTGTGTGTGTGTGTGTGTGTGTAAGGGTATTATGAATGTGATTTTGAGGATTATTGCGTTTGTATTTGTTGAGTGTGTGTGTGTGTGCTCGGAATGTGTGATCAGACGCCGTGTACGCTTGCATCTTTTTCTCCACGTGGGTCTTCTGCAGCTTCGTGTGATTGTGAATACATGAATGTGATAATGTTGTGATTGGCTGAATTAGGCCATCTGTCAGGATGTGAATTGTGGGTATGATGTGTGGGTACTGGATGCAGAACAGCCACCAAGAGACGGCCAACAGTCCCAAGTCCGCAGTAAAATGGGAAGATGCGCCGGCTGTATTGCTCTGTGTTCATTAGCTTATTGTATTATTAAAATTGCATTGAAGCATCACAGCCCTTTTCCCTTCTGCCTGCCTTCCTCTTCCACTCTCTCCATTTTGCCTTTTATTGTTCCCAAAGGTATTAGCGAAAGGAAAATCCTATACCGTTTTGACAAAGATGTGTCGAGTACATAAACAAAGAATACAATGCAGTGTGTGTCCGTTTGTTAGTCACTCTGATTTAATATGAATCAGTCACTGGAGACAGCGGAGACGCAGTAACCTGAAATGATTGGACACACACATACTCTCTCGCACAGACACGGTGCGATGTGACTGGACTTTTAACACTGTGCTGCACATAACATCTATTCACTGGCAGTGGCGAGAGAGAGAGAGAGGAGAGAGAGAGGAGAGAGAGAGAGAGAGAGAGAGAGAGAGAGAGGAGAGAGAGAGAGAGGAGAGAGAGAGAGAGGAGAGAGAGAGGAGAGAGAGAGAGAGAGAGAGAGAGAGAGAGAGAGAGAGAGAGAGAGAGAGAGGAGAGAGAGAGAGAGGAGAGAGAGAGAGAGAGAGAGAGAGAGAGAGAGAGAGAGAGAGAGAGGAGAGAGAGAGAGAGGAGAGAGAGAGAGAGAGAGAGAGAGAGAGAGGAGAGAGAGAGAGGAGAGAGAGAGAGAGAGAGAGAGGAGAGAGAGAGAGAGAGGAGAGAGAGAGGAGAGAGAGGAGAGAGAGGAGAGAGAGAGAGGAGAGAGAGAGAGAGAGAGAGAGGAGAGAGAGAGGAGAGAGAGGAGAGAGAGGAGAGAGAGAGAGGAGAGAGAGAGAGAGAGAGAGGAGAGAGAGAGGAGAGAGAGGAGAGAGAGGAGAGAGAGAGAGGAGAGAGAGAGAGAGAGCAGTGGAGTGGGGGAATAACAACAATTATAAATACAGAGCGAAGAGAGAAAGTATGTGAGAGTATCTCACATTATCAGATGGCCCCAAACTTTTCTTCTTTCACACCTAGGACAACATTTACAGTAAACTCCTCCTTATTCCCTGTCTCTGTGTCTCTGAGGCTGGGCTCGGCGGGCAGCTGAAAGAGAGTGTTTTCTCTTCCTCCCTTCACTGTAGAGCATCAGTCCTAATAAGAAAGCTTTTAGCACAGTTAATTAAGAGACCCATATGCAGCATGTGATGCTCAATTTACCCTCTCTCCTTCTCTCTGTCTCTCTCGTTCTCTCGGTCTCTCTCGTTCTCTCGGTCTCTCTCCTTCTCTCGGTCTCTCTCCTTCTCTCAGTCTCTCTCCTTCTCTCGGTCTCTCTCATTCTCTCTGTCTCTCGTTCTCTCGGTCTCTCTCCTTCTCTCGGTCTCTCTCTTTCTCTCGGTCTCTCTCCTTCTCTCGGTCTCTCTCCTTCTCTCGGTCTCTCTCCTTCTCTCGGTCTCTCTCCTTCTCTCGGTCTCTCTCATTCTCTCTGTCTCTCTCATTCTCTCTGTCTCTCTCGTTCTCTCGGTCTCTCTCGTTCTCTCGGTCTCTCTCTTTCTCTCGGTCTCTCTCCTTCTCTCGGTCTCTCTCCTTCTCTCGGTCTCTCTCCTTCTCTCGGTCTCTCTCCTTCTCTCGGTCTCTCTCATTCTCTCTGTCTCTCTCATTCTCTCTGTCTCTCTCGTTCTCTCGGTCTCTCTCGTTCTCTCTGTCTCTCTCATTCTCTCTGTCTCTCTCTCTCGTTCTCTCTGTCTCTCTCGTTCTCTCTGTCTCTCTCGTTCTCTCTGTCTCTCTCATTCTCTCGGTCTCTCTCGTTCTCGCTGTCTCTCTCATTCTCTCTGTCTCTCTCTCTCATTCTCTCTGTCTCTCTCTCTCATTCTCTCTGTCTCTCTCGTTCTCTCTGTCTCTCTCGTTCTCTCTGTCTCTCTCATTCTCTCTGTCTCTCTCATTCTCTGTCTCTCTCATTCTCTCTGTCTCTCTCATTCTCTCTGTCTCTCACCCGCTCTGCCTCTCTCATTCTCTCTGTCTCTCTCCCCAGCTCTCCCTCCCTCTAATCTCATTCAAAATCGTTCTCTGTGACTCCCTTTCTCCTCATTTGCGGATTTCTCTCCATAAATCTCTCCTTCCATCCCTCTGCTCTGTCTGCAGTCTGGCCTTTCTGTTTCATGTACCCTTTTGTGCCGGTGCCATTTTGAGCCCTTCAGACAGTTCTCTATTCTGCGATCAGCCGTCTCTCTAAATGCTTAACTAGATGAGATTGGACGTGCCTTATTCAGGCGGAGGAGAGAGGGTGAAGAAGAAAGTGGTTGCAGGGGAAATGTGAAAAAACTAAAAAGGCGGGGGAAATATTAATTGACGAGATAGCGGCAGGAAAGCAGTCTTCATCGGAAATACAAATATTGGTGCGGACTGAGCCAAATAGAGTAGCAAGTGAGACTAATGTCAAGAGAAGAGGGACTATATAGGGGGGGGGGGGTAAAAAAGAGGGACAGAGAATGATGTGGGTGTGGAGGGTCAAGAAGGACAGACAGTCTGTAACGTGGGTTGTATAAAGGGAACCAAGGCGCGGCGTGTGAAGTGCTCACATTTTCTTTAATGAAAACACTTAACAAAAAACCACAAAAACGACAGCCAACAGTTCCGTCAGGTACATGGACAAAACGGAAAACAACTACCCACAAAAACCCAGGAAGAAAAACCCCTACTTAAATATGATCTCCAATCAGAGACAACGAGGACCAGCTGCCTCCAATTGGAGATCAACCCAAAAAACAACAACATAGAAACAGAAAACCTAGAACACAAACATAGGAATAGAAAACATAGAAAAACACAAATCACCCCCTGTCACGCCCTGACCTACTCTACTATAGAAAATGACATCTTACTGGGGTCAGGACGTGACATAGGCCATGTTTTAAAGGATATGAGAGAGGAAGTTAGGAAATGAGAAAGGTGACATAGATAGGAGGGGAGAGAATCAGAGGGGGTGACGGAGGGAGAGATTTTTAAACGTTCATCCTTGTGATGCAGCTCTAATTAAAAACATTCTCAGGTTCATGATCAGATGATTCATTATTTCACTGGCCATAAAAGGGCTGTGTGAGCATCCCCGGGGGACGAGGACAGGTCACTAAACCTGTCACTAAACACACACACTACTGTCCATGTGCCACACGCTAATATACGGTGCACACAGAGGTGAGCGTGCCAGTAAGATTTGTGGATGAAGAGACCACCCCCCTTTTATAAGGATCAGAGTGTGATCGCTCTGCTTCAAGCATGTGATCAGGTTGACACGTCCACTTGTTTTTATTGGCTCATTTGGATCCATTAGCTTTTGCAGAAGCAGCAGCTACTCTTATTCTAATCAAATTAGCATTTTTCCTCCATTTTACAGGATTGGCTATTCACTAGTTCAGGGTTTCCCAAACTCGGTCCTGCACTCAGCAAAGTAATTCAAGAGAATATGACTAAAAAGATTCACCATTCACTCTACATACAGTGTTTTTTCTACCTGTGTAGTACCAGTGTAATAACACTTTAGTAACAACATTTATCATCAACATGTTCTCCAATAAACAGATATGTAGCTAAGTACATGAGAAAAAGGACATTACCAATCATACATGTAAAGCTATAAGAATGCATATGGCTGGAAAGTGCACAATACCCATTTGTCCCTATCTTATGATGTGTAGTGGGAGACAGATTGCAGAGTTGCAGGCAGAAGTTGTTCGTGCCCTCAGCTGAGTTTGATCAATTCTGTCTGCTGATCTCCACTAATCACTGGAGCCTGTCACGGGCACAGACACGCCCCTTTCTCCCCCGAGAGGAAAGATTCTGCTGCCGACACACACACACACACACACACACACACTCACACACACACACACACACACACACACACACACACACACACACACACACACACACACACACACACACACACACACACACACACACACGGTGTGCATCACTGACCACCTAACCACATCATCCCTCTATACCCCCTCTTGCACATGGTAAAGTATCCTCTCCATGTCTCCCCAGTAACAAAACAAATCTAGACCACATCCCTCTTCTCTATCCTCTATCTCCTTGTGCTCTTTCTGGATAACACGCTCAGATACAAACATGTCCATGACACACTCACACACACACACACACTCTCTGCTCTTTCTCTCTCCTGCTCTCTGTATCAGTGTAATTGATGCAATGACTGGAAATAAACAGGCAATTTAAGTGCTGGACACCTCACTGCTCTCTCTCTCTCTCCCTCCTCTCTCTCATCCTCCTCTCTGCTCCCCCTCTCTGCTCCCCGTCTCTCTACCACCTCTCTGCTCCCCCTCCCTCTGCTCCCCCTCTCTCTACCTCCTCTCTGCTCCCCCTCTCTCTACCTGCTCTCTGCTCCACCTCTCTCTCTCTCCTCTCTGTTCCCCCTCTCTCTCCCTCCTCTCTGCTCCCCCTCCCTCTGCTCCCCCTCTCTCTACCTCCTCTCTGTTCCCCCTCTCTCTACCTCCTCTCTGCTCCCCCTCTCTCTACCTCCTCTCTGCTCCCTCTCTCTCCCTCCTCTCTGCTCCCCCCTTTCTGCTCCCCCCTCCCTCTGCTTCCCCTCTCTCTCCCTCCTCTCTGCTCCCCCTTTCTGCTCCCCCTTTTTGCTCCCCCCTCCCTCTGCTTCCCCTCTCTCTCCCTCCTCTCTGCTCCCCCCTCTCTCCCCCTCCTCTCTGCTCCCCCCTCTCTGCTCCACCTCTCTCTCCCTCCTCTCTCCCCCTCCTCTCTGCTCCCCCCTCTCTGCTCCCCCTCTCTCTGCTCCCCCTCTCTCTGCTCCCCCCTCTCTGCTCCCCCTCTCTGCTCCCCCCCTCTCTACCTATATGCTTCCTCTCTACCTCCATTATCTAATGCAGAAGTCCCACAGTCACACACAAGTGGAGGAAGGGGGGAACAAGGTAGATGCACAGAGAAAAAGTGGTGAGAGGGAGAGGGACAGAGGGCGATCAGAGAACACAGGCTAATCTCATCTGTGACTCATATTTGGATGACACCTTTAAATGACATCTTCAAACCCCTCAGGAGGGCAACAGGGTGTCACCCACTAAACCATTGTCGCCACCTCTGTTCCCTGGTTGTTTGATCAATATAGACTCTGTTTTTGGTCAATTCCACATTTGGGAGGGTGTGAAAAATGACATGGCGGCTTTGATTGATGGCGCAGCAAGGTAGAGAGGGAGGAGAGCTGAGTGAGCAGCACTCGGTCTGTGACTTCCATTTAAAAAGTCTCCGCAGTTTGAATGATGGGTCACCCTGTCCTAACCACTCAGCCCAATGAACTGTGCTAGCCTCCAACCTCTGAAAGCCTGCAGGCAGCTAGCTCTGACAACAAAGACACAAACAACCACCCAGTCTGAGCTAACCAGCCACATCAACCCCACCAACCTCCGAATGCTGAGTCGATGGAGGACGCTCTGCAAGTGTGTGTGTGTGTGTGTTTCTCTCATCCCAGTTCCCCCTGTTAGTATCACTTCTGTTCAGTCAGACTGCATGAATATTAAAAGGTTGCAGCCCCAGTTATGTGTGCTTCTGAGTTAATAATAAATAGACTCTAATGATTTAATGGGTTCGCATGTTGACACATCCCATAGGCTTTGGGCCACTTGAGCCACCATACTCTACATACACGCGCTAATGGAGAAAGAGAATGAGGGATAGAAAGAGACAGCAGAGAGGGACAAATGGAAAGAGACGGCAGTAAAGAGAGAAGAGGGGGACATTGGCAGAGCTCCCATTTAATTCTCGAGGTCTTGATCCTCTCTCTCTTTGACAGAACATCTCTAATGCTGTTTCTTCTCCATCGCAGTCTCCACATTCCCACTTGATTTCGAATTTGTCACTCTCCCTCTGTCTCTCCTCTTGTTCCTTTGGCTTTTCCTATTTCTCTCTCAATTGCTTTTCTTTCTGCCGGCCACTCCACCAATCCCCCGCTCTACCTCAACACCCGTCCAGATGCACGCACACACACTCTCTCTCTGTGTCAACCTTCATCTTGTGGGTCCTTTCCCAAACTGACCACAAGGCAATATTCCATTAGCTATATTGCCTATTTTACAATTGAAAGTGAGTGCAGCTTCCATTGTCTCCCGTTAGCCCTTCAAAAGCGTCTTGTCATAAACCCACTCCCTTAATAACACCGCCACAAAGGGCAATAACTTCACTTCCGCCTTGAGACAACTTCCTATGTTTGCCAAGCCAGTATTTCTCGAAAAATCCCTTTTTCCCCTCTCTCCTTTCTTTCCAGACGGCGTGTATGCTGGAACAAATCCACACCCATATGGTTCCCTATGAGTGTCCTCCACTGAAGCCTTCTAGTTGTCAGACACTTTGCCAAATTGCATATCAAGAATTCAAGGTGGCACTCTGACAATGCTTCTGTATTATTTCAGTAGGACTGTGAAAAGGCGTCTGTTACTCAGACAACGCCCCCCCCCCCCTTCCCAGCAAGATGAGTCGCACAGTGACAGGCCTGTACAATACACTCTCATAGATATTCTTTTGATCCACGTTAGTTTTTACCAATGCGTCACCTGAACCCGACTACACACTGGAACCTTTGTATTTGAGTATTAACTCTATTCACGGCCTGAAAGCAGCCAGACTACCATAGAAACGCAATAGACTGAGGTAGAAACAATTAGTGGTTAGCCGTTCCATTCCGAAGCCTTGTTAAAATTGCACTCTGGCTATACAAGGACAGAGAGGAGAGAGAAAAAAAACTGCCAGGAGACTCAACAAAACTCTATTTGAACCCCAGCACTACTGATGATCCTAGTTCATTTCACAAACGAGATGACAGAGCCTGAAGCACAGAGAGGACTTCTCAGTGGCAGGAGGCAACTAGGGAGGGAGGGAGGGAGGGAGGGAGAGAGAGAGGGATGAACCTGTCCAAGCTGCTGGAGAGACAGGTCTGTGTGCACATGGGCCTGTTTGTACTCGACACACACACACACACACACACGCGCACACACACACACGCACACACACATGCACACACATACACGCACACACACGCACACACACACACACACACACACACACACACACACACACACACACACACACACACACACACACACACACACACACACACACACACACACACACACACACACACACACACCTCCCAGGTGCAGCTTTCTGGAAGGCCATCCACCTGCACCTGATCCAGTCTCATCTTTACAACAAACCGTATGTGTGTTTAAATGGGACTTATTTCATTCAAGCCTTCCTCTGTTGTTGTGAATGCGGCCTGCTAATGTAATCCAATTAGGTGCGGTCCTCTGCCTTATCTCATTACGTTAAGATCCCCGTGACGGCTCGTCTGCCGCTTAACGCACATCATCCACTAAGACATGATTGATTGAGGGGTTGAATTGAAGGATTGATTGATTGGTCGGTTGATAGAGAAAATGTCCCCATATGGCTAGTAAAACACAAGTGTGGGTTTAATTTCTTTAGAGTTCAGATGAAGGGCATCATTTGAGGTAATCCACACACAGACATCTCAGGGGTGCTATAAAACAGCTGGGACTGGCTGTGGGCTCAGTTACCTCTGAATATCTCTTTAGTCTACACTCAGTCTCCTGTCAGTTCCTCAAACTGTGGCTCAGAACGGGTCTCTCTGGAAAATGGTAGAGAAATAACCAGCGATATAGGGTAACCGGTACGGAGGTGGCACCACAGGTTCAAAAGTGTTGTGGCAAAACTCGGAAGTGTCTTTCTGTGGCCTGGAGTTTTTCCTGATCTCGTGACCTGGTAAGGTAAAACTCTGGGTCCTATTTGTAGGCTATGACAAAATGTTATTAGTATAGATAGCTTCCCTTTTTATTTGTGCTGTGACTATAGGGCTGAGGTTTTTCATGTCGGGTCATGTGAATTGGAAACACTCCTGGTCTAATGTGGATCAAGCCCTTTCAAACTACCCCAAACCTTGTTAATATTCATTCTGAATCTGATATATATATATATATATTAAAAAGCCAAAGACAACTTCAATGGAGAACATATACTCTGTAGTTTTGTGAACTACTATAGCAGAGCTGAGCAATATGCAAAGAATGCCTTTAAAGGCCCAGTGCACTCAAAAACGTGATTTGTCTGTGTTTTATATATACAGTATTTACACACTATGAGTTTGGAACAATAGTGTGAAATTGTGAACGTTATGATAATGCCCTTTTAGTGTAAGAGCTGTTTGAAAAGACTGCCTGGAATTTCAGCCTGTTTTGGTGGGATGGAGTTTTGGCCAGCCTGGTGCCACCACCAATTAGTTAATAGACCAATAAGAAAGAGAGTTACAACCCACTGGGCAAAAACTGGTTTAATCAATGTTGTTTCCACGTCATGTGCCGTGTGAATCAATGTGGAAAACTGATAACATTTGAAAAAAAGTCATCAATGTAAGGGAATTTCATCATCTTTTCACCCAACTTTTACCTTAAATCCAAAGACGTTAGTTGACAAGTCAACCAAATGTAAATCAAAACTATACCTTGAACTGCCATCTGTACCCAGTGGGAAACCTCTCTGCCAATAACAGCTAGTTTGGGGGAGATACTATGTCAACTTGCCCAATAAGAAACGCCTGCTTTCTTTTTCGTTGCAAAACGTTTTTCTATGTTTTTCTATGACGTGAACTAATGAATATGTCTGGTAAACGAGTTTGGTGCTGCTGCTTTGAAAGTGGTGCGCCACACCAGATTGAAAAGGTACATGGGTAAATTCTGTCTCACAACACATTTTCCCGGCGGCTCTGAACTGATGGAATCCAAGAAACCATTGTGCTACATTGCTCACCTGATTTAAGAGAATACAGAAAATGTTACTTTGTGATTGGATTAATGGATGCTTCTTTCCCAGACACTTTATAACCAGGCACAGGGGAATAAATAATTGATCTACCATTTCCTTCGAAAGAAAACAAAAATACTTAGTACATTTGTTTTATGAACACATCCTTTAAGTTTTGACCTGTCAGAGTTGTAAACATACAGCATTTGATCTATATGTTTAACCCAAAAACCTGTAGTTCCCTCAAGGAGTAGAGGAACTGGAAGCCTCACGGGAGAAATCCATGATGCAACTCACAACATCAGAAAACCAAGCTAGCCAATTTAGAGCAAACATGCCAGCTCGCCTGTCATTAATTAATGTTGATGATTAAAATAGCGGTCACAAAGAAATCCATCTGATAGGATGGCTGGAAGGCATGCAAACTGTCTCACACTTTCACAGAGCCCTGACAAATCCTGCTCTCTCTCTCTCACAAGTCTTCCTCCCTCTCTATTCATTACTGAATCCACGCTCTTGTCCCTGTGTTTTCATCTTCAGCTTGATCCTGTTCGTCTACTTCATTTTCTTTCTATTTCTGCCTCCCTCTAATCTGCTACTGCATTGTGTGCGTGGCTTTAATATGAAGTGTTGGACAAGCACTGCCCGTAATAATCCCAGATTACACATAGCTATTGAATGCATGTGTTTACGTGTGTGTTTTATATGTGGAAACTCACGTAGATGTGTTTCCGGGCACAACTGTAAAAATGTGTAGGGGTGTTTATATGTGTGAGAGAAAGTGTGTGTGTGAGACCATGCATGGTCCTAATCTTGTACTATAATCTTGTCTGCGGCCGCTCTGTATTTGCGTAGCCATAATCTCATGTGTTTGCAATGGCTGGCATCTGTACTTTCATAATCTGGTGGAGAGGTCTGTAACCCAGCCCTCCAGAAAGCCCAGAGTGATCAGATCAACGATTTTTTAAACCTTCAGCCCCCTCACAAACATCAAACCAACCCAAATGTCATGTCCCATTTGGGGAAGAGGGCTCAAACCTATCTCTGGGAATTTGAAATCAACAGTCTGTCAGAATTTTGATATGAAAACTTTGCCATGAAGTGTTGATGAAATATCATTATCAGAACCAGAAAGAGTCTGTGGAGACCTTTCCTTAACGATACCTTTACAGAGTTGTCTGCAGGTTTGATCAAAGAAATGTAACCATATTTTATGATCTGAAATAAAAGATCACAGACATTTTCCATACACATAAAAAGCTTTTTCTTAAAATGTTTGAGCACAAATTTGTTTACATCCCTGTTAGTGAGCATTTCTCCTTTGCCAAGATAATCCATCCACCTGACAGGTGTGGCATATCAAGAAGCTGATTAAACAGCATGATCATTACACAGGTGCAGATTGTGCTGGGGATAATAAAAGGCCACTCTAAAATGTGCAGTTTTGTCACACAACAACATTGGCATGCTGACTGTAGGAATGTCCACCAGAGCTGTTGCCAAAAAATGTAATGTTAATTTCTCTACCATAAGCCGCCTTCAAAGAATTTGGCAGTGCGTCCAACCGGCCTCACAACCGCGGACCGCGTGTAACCACGCCAGCCCAGCACTTCCACATCTGGCTTCTTCACCTGGGGCGGCAGCGTAGCCTGGTGGTTAGAGTGTTGGACTAGTAACCGAAAGGTTGCAAGTTTGAATCCCCGAGCTGACAAGGTACAAATCTGTTGTTCTGCCCCTGAACAAGGCAGTTAACCCACTGTTCCTAGGCCATCATTGAAAATAAGAATTTGTTCTTAACTGACTTGCCTAGTTAAATAAAGGTAAAATAAATCTGAGACCAGCCACCTGGACAGCTGATGAAACTGTGGGTTTGCACAACCAAATAATTTCTGCACAACCAAAGAATTTCTGCACAAACTGTCAGAAACCATCTCAGGGAAGCTCATCTGCGTGCTCATCGTCCTCACCAGGGTCTTGACCTGACTGTGGTTTGGTGTCATAACTGACTTCAGTGGGCAAATTCTCACCTTCTATGGTCGCTGGAGAAGTGTGCTTTTCACGGATGAATCCCGGTTTCAACTGTACTGGGCATATGGGGTCATGTGGGCTAGCAGTTTGCTGATGTCAATGTTGTGAACAGAGTGCCCCATGTTGGCGGTGGGGTAAGGGTATGGGCAGGCATAAATTATGGACAACTAACACAATGACATTTTAATCTATGGCAATTTGAATGCACAGAAATACCGTGACGAGATCCTGAGGCCCATCATCGCGCCATTCATCCGTCGCCACCACTTCATGTTTCAGCATGATAATGCACGGCCCCATGTTGCAAGGATCTGTAGACAATTGCTGGAAGCTGAACATTTCCCAGTTCTTCCATGGCCTGCATACTCACCAGACATGTCACCCATTGAGCATGTTTAGGATGCTCTGGATCAACATGTACGACAGCGTGTTCCAGTTCCCACCAATATCCAGAAACTTCTCACAGCCATTGAAGAGTATTGGGAAACCATTCCACAGGCGACAATCAACAGCCTGATAAACTCTATGCGAAGGAGATATGTCGCAATGCATGAGGCAAATGGTGGTCATGCCAGATACTGACCGGTTTTCTGATCCACGCCCCAGTCATGTGAAATCCATAGATTAGAACCTAATGAATGTATTTCAATTGACTGATTTCCTTATATGAACTGTAACTCAGTAACATATTAGAAATTGTTGGATGTTGTGTTTATATTTTTGCTCAGTGTAATTTCTAATCTTTAATAAAATATCTCATTGTGCTTCTCTTCTTGGTTTTTGTGTGGGTTTTTTAGTAAAGGTCTGGTTCTGAATGTATTACAGTACCAGTCGAAAGTTTGGACACACCTACTCATTCAAAGGTTTTCTTGATTTGTACTATTTTCTACACCGTAGAATAATAGTGAAGACATCAAAACTATGAAATGACACATATAGAATCATGTAGTAACCAAGAAAGTGTTAAACAAATAAAAAATATATATATTTGAGATTCTTCAAAGTAGCCACCCTTTGCATTGAAGACAGCTTTGCACACTCTTGGCATTCTCTCAACCAGCTTCATGAGGTAGTCACCTGGAATGCATTTCAATTAACAGGTGTGCCTTGTCAAAAGTTAATTTGTGGAATTTCTTTCCTTCTTAATGCGTTTGAGCCAATCAGTTGCATTGTGACATATTATGGCAAGAACAGCTCAACTAATCAAAGAGAAACGCCAGACCATCATTACTTTAAGACATGAAGGTCAGTCAATCCGGAAAATGTCAAGAAATGCAGTCGCATAAAACATCAAGCGCTATGATGACACTGTCTATCATGAGGACCACCAGAGGAAAGGTAGACCCAGAGTTACCTCTGCCGCAGAGGATAAGTTCATTAGAGTTACCAGCCTAAGAAATTGCAGCCCAAATAAATGCTTCACAGAGTTCAAGTAACAGACACATACCAACATCAACTATTCAGAGGAGATTGCGTGAATCAGGCCTTTATGGTCGAATTGTTGCAAAGAAACCACTACAAAAGGACACCAATAAGAACAAGAGACTTTCTTGGGCCAAGAAACACGAGCAATGGACATTAGACCGGTGGAAATCTGTCCTTTGGTCTGATGAGTCCAAATTTGAGATTTTTGGTTCCAACCGCTGTGTCTTTGTGAGACACAGAGTATGTGAACGGATGATCTCCGCATGTGTGGTTCCCACCGTGAAGCATGGAGGAGAAGGTGTGATGGTGTGGGGTGCTTTGCTGGTGACACTGTCAGTGATTTATTTAAAATTCAAGGCACACTTAACCAACATGGCTACCACAGCATTCAGCAGCGATATGCCATCCCATCTGGTTTGCGCTTAGTGGGACTATCATTTGTTTTTCAACAGGACAATGACCCAAAACACACCTCCATGCTGTGTAAGGGCTATTTGACCAAGAAGTAGAGTGATGGAGTGCTGCATCAGATGACCTGGCATCCACAATCACCCGACCTCAACCCAAATAAGATGGTTTTGGATGAGTTGAAGCGCAGCCAACAAAGCAGCCAACAAGTGCTCAGCATATGTGGGAACTCCTTCAAGACTGTTGGAAAAGCATTCCAGATTAAGCTGGTTGAGAGAATGCCAAGAGTGTACAAAGCGGTCATCAAGGCAAAGGGTGGCTACTTTGAAGAATCTAAAATCTAAATATCTTTTGATTTATTTAATACCTTTTTTGTTACTACATGATTCTATATGTGTTATATCATAGTTTTGATGTCTTCCCTATTATTCTACAATGTAGAAAATAGTAAAAATAAAGAAAAACCCTTGAAATAGTAGGTGTGTCCAAACTTTTGACTGGTTCTGTTTGTTGCTGTGTTATATCAAGAAATGCCTTCTTACTTTTTGTTTTCACTCGGGAGCATCTAAAATAGTATGCCAATTATACAGTATTTCTTCTGATTTGTATGCAAGTCTCAAAACACTTGAGGGTTTCAGAGTCAAAATGCCTTAAGTGCTGAATTACCATTTCAGGCCAACATGCACCACTGATATGTATTTAGGCTAATTATGGAAATATATTCTCACCTCCGCAGCAGCAATGATGGTTTGGTAATTGTCATCCACCGAAAACAAAACTCCACTCATTTTCATTGGGAACACTATTTCCCCGAAAGTCTTCTTAAAACCAGTGCAGAGGTTTGAAGAAGTGTGACTGTAAGTGTGACACACCAATTAAAAATAAACAACCAACAGCAGGTTCTTTTTTTAATCCTACACTTAATCAAAAGTTATTGTGCATTCTTCAAAAGTCGGACTTTCCTGGACTAATTAACCAGGACGGCTGTGGAATAACCTAAAAAGAACTGTGCTGTTGGACTTCAAGGACCCGAGACACTACATGATGTGCAGAATGGCCTGTAGCATGCTAAAGTGATCGGAGCACGTGTTCCTTGTGTAAATTGTTGAATTAAATGGGGTCAATGCTCTAAAGGACTAGACCAGGAGAGCGATGTACACTCTGTCAGGGCTTTAGGAGGAAGGAGATGCTCAGCTCAGCTATTGTGGTCTTAATACACTGACTGCATTTTTATCAACAATTAGAGTACACTGAATCCTGTTACTGTAATCCAGTTTCTCAATATGGTGCAGCGTATTGACTGTGGGCTTTACGTAATATGAATATGTACGCTCCATTGAGTGTGTGAGAAAAAGGGAGAGTGAGTGAAAGAGAGAGAGCTGTGTGTGAATTAGTCATGTTCTATATGTATGTCTCTGTGAGTTGGCAAATGTCTGCACTTGTGCTGGCATGTCCACTGTGCCCTACTGGCTGCCAGCTGTCACTGAGTGAGAGAAGAGGATGGAGGAGAAGAGAGGGATCGAGGGAGGGGTGTCAATGTGAGGACACAAACCCTAAGGCTCTCGTTCTCTCTTGCCTCTTATTTTTCCCCTTCCTGATGACATAGGCAACATGGCTGCTCAGAGGCAGATACACTAGAGCCTGTCCTTTCCAATGGAAGTAAATTAATCAGAGTGGGCAGAGCCAAGCACAAACTAGTGAGATCCTATTGGTGCATTCTAGCATTCATTTGAATATTTCCGTTAGGGAACAACTACTCTGTGAAGTGCACGTGTGCAATAACTAAATTCACCCTTGCACTCTTAAACAATGCACTTTTAAAAAACTTTGGCAAAGGCTAATGTCTACAAAACGCAGTCCACCCTATTTGTTACAGATTCTAGTTTTGGAAACAGAAAACTGTATTGAGATCAAATCTTTCATCGATGAAAAAAAATGTGCAGAATGTCAGCCAAAATCCATCTCTCACCATCTTCTCCCACTGCCAGCCACTGTGCTTCATCTCATCACCATACAGTACTTGGTAGAGAGCGGAAACGCCAACCGGATGCTTCGGTTGGGAAGGGGGGCAAAGAATGGTTTGACAGAAAGTTGCAACTGCCTATTGCTAATGCTAACCATACTGAAAAGGAAAGGGAAAAGGGGGTACCTAGTCAGTTGTACAAATGAATGCCTTCAACTGAAATGTGTCTTCCGCATTTAACCCAACCCCTCTGATTCAGAGAGGTGTGGGGGGCGCTGCCTTAATCAACATCCACGTCTTCAGCGCCCGGGGAACAGTGGGTTAACTGCCTTGCTCAGTGGCAGAACAACAGATTTTGACCTTGTCAGCTCGGGGATTCGATCCAGCAACCTTGCGGTTACTGGCCTATCGCTCTAACCACCACACTGAGTAGTAATGTAATTAGCATATCATAGTACTGGTAAATGCATATGCTAATGACAACAATACTGAACATTGAGTAGTAATGTAATTAGCATATCATAGTACTGGTAAATGCATATGCTAATGACAACAATACTGAACATTGAGTAGTAATGTAATTAGGGTGGCTGGTAAATGCATATGCTGATTATACTGTACGTTCATGTTTGCAGAGGCCCTCAGTAAAGATAATAACAATATACTATCATTATGCACACATTTTCATCACTGTGTTTGCAGAGGAAGTACGTGTTAAACCTCTCTCAGTTAATGTGCCCATGCCATATTCAAATGACTTCACTGAGTAATAAGGATAAACTGCCCAAGAATACATTTGGCTTCGTTCTCTGTATAAATAGAAAAGCCCAGGATTCTTAAAAAAAGGTTTTGCCTCAAATGACACCAGGAAAACTCTGCCATAATAACCCAGTTAAAAATGGGAGGAATTTACACTGAACAAAAAATATAAAACACAACATGCAGCAATATCAAAATTACAGTTCATAAGGAAATCAGTCAAATTGAAAAACATTTATTAGGCCCTAATCTATGGATTTCACATGACTGGGAATACAGATATGCATCTGTTGGTCACAGATACCTTTTAAAATAAGGTAGGGGCGTGGATCAGAAAATCAGCCAGTATCTGGTGTGAACACCATTTCCCTCATGCAGCACGACACATCTCCTTCACATAGAGTTGATCAGGTTGTTGATTGTGACCTGTGGAATGTTGTCCCACTCCTCTTCAATGGCTGTGCAAAGTTGCTGGATATTGGTGGGAACTGGAACATGCTGTCGTACATGTCGATCCAGAGCATCCCAAATATGCTTAATGGGTGACATGTCTGGTGAGTATGGAGGCCATGGAAGAAGTGGGACATTTTCAGATTCCAGGAATCGTATACAGATCCTTGCGACATGGGGCCATGAATTATCACGCTGAAACATGAGGTGATGGCGGCAGATGAATGACACGACAATGGGCCTCAGGATCTTGTCACAGTATCTATGTGCATTCAAAATAGGCCATTGATAAAATGAAATTGTGTTCGTGGTCCATAGCTTATGCCTGCCCATATCATAACCCCACCGCCACCATGATGCACTCTGTTCACAACGCTGACATCAGCAAACCGCTAGCTCACGTGCTGTTTGCCATCTCCCAGGTACAGTTGAAACTGGGATTAATCCGTGAAGAGCACGGTTTCTGACAGTTTGTGCCGAAATTCTTTGGTTGTGCAAACCCAAAGTTTCATCACCTGGTCTCAGATCATCCCGCAAGTGAAAAAAACGGATGTGGAGGTCCTGGGCTGGCATAGTTACACGTGGTCTGCAGTTGTGAGGCTGGTTGGACATACTGCCAAATTCTCTCAAACGATGTTGGAGGTGGCTTATAGTAGATAAATGAACATTCAATTCTCTGGCAACCGCTCTGAATGACATTCCTGCAGTCAGCATGCTAATTGCACGCTCCCTCAAAACTTGAGACATCTGTGGCGTTGTGTTGTGTGACTAAACTGCACATTTTACAGTGGCACAAGGTGAACATTTGAGAGAAATAAGCTTTTTGTGCGTATGTCTTGGATCTTTTATCTCAGCTCATGATACATGGGACCAACACAGTTGCGTTTATATTTTTGTTCCGTGCATATTCTGAGTCAGAGAGTACAGCAAGGTATATATTTGCATGAAGAAATCAAGACCCATTCCCAAATGATTCATTCGTTCCTGCGTGCCTCCAACCAGATCCTTGTATACTCCATTTAGGTAAGGAAGGAAGAAAAGAGTGTGATTGATCACTCATAATGGTACCTGCTGTTCTGCCCCTCAATGGATGAGGCGCTATACTTCTGTCTTAAGTCATTGTCAATACCTGGGGAATTTTTCTCTGACTTTAAGACCATCCTCCAACAGCCATAAATGATGCATGTACCCATCGACAGAGAAAAAGACAAGAGGTAAAGAGAGAGAGGAGAGACGAAAGGAGGTAGAGCAAATTAGAAAGAGCGAAATGGAGAGGGTAGGCTGATGGGTCCAGTAGAGAGAGGGGGCTCAGGGGGGAACTCAGCCTCTAAAAGGATAGATAAATCATTACACTGCAACTCTAATACATCTACAGGCATTTAGAGCTGCTCTGTTGTGATGGAAAACCTAAGAAGCGCCTAAGCTCGCGCCACATGCGACGTAAAAATGTCAAGGAAAAGCAATCTCACAAAGAATGAGTTCCTCGTTGGGCTGTATCCCTGTTTTCTAAAGCTAAACCGGTGGAGTCAGTGTCAGTCAATCTCCCCGATGTGATTTGCCAAGTCGAGGAAATAGCACAAATGTCTGATTAAGGGGTGGGACTGACTGAGCAGATGAGATATTGTGTGAGGCTGAAATATATAGAGACGGTAATCTTTAAACCACAAGTGAGCCTAGGGAATCCATGGGATAGGCCTAGCTGCCAAGAGCTTATTGGTATTTGTCATAATTTATACATTGATATTTTAGTTAGTTGGTTTAGTCAGGTAAATGTTATAGGTATATTTGGGTTTTTGCTGGCCAGAACATGTGTAAGTGGGATATTCTAAATGTACTATGTGGGCAGACCCACTTCATTGAGCCTTTCAACCTTTACTGGCACCCTAGTATAGCCTACCCAAAGGGCCTGATATCACACCTGTCATAGAGGGGAGAATGCCAGAAAAAGAGAATACAGCAGTATCACTGAAAATTAGTGCCACAACCAAATCCATTTTATCCATAGGCTATAGCACCCTGGTTGGCTGTCTTATCTGCTAATGTTCTGCATTTATAGCGACACGCACACTGGCACAAGCACGCAAACACAAACACACAAGCAGAATTTGTCACGCACAGGTAACCTACACGGGAAGTAACCACTCTCCCAACCTGTTAGCTCTGCCATCAGCACCTCAATAGGCTAAATGCACGAAATGTAGCCTAACTCCAACGTTTTATAGGTAATTCAACTGTGCATTAATTTGCTATTGAAAGTGCATCCATCAATTGGTCCTCTGGTAGGCTATATACCTTTAGTATGCTATTCATATGAAAGAATCGCTTGATTTTGGGGGGATGCAAAACCGAGAAGCTAACCACATTTACAACCTTATCGATTGTTTTACCTTCCACATGATTTTTTGGTGGATGTTTACCTTCCAAACAAGTTTTGTGCGTTTAGTAGGCCTACTTTAGACAACACTGTAGTTTTGACTTGTTAGACTATCTGCACGCAAGCCTCACCCAAACTAATCCATAATGAAGTACCAAGCTAGGCTACTGACAATCCTCCCCTGGCAAAACGATCAACATTCACCTTACCTCTATAGCAGTCGTCCTTTGCTCCGCTTTCTTTCTTCCGAGCCTGATAAAAGGCGCCACTTGGAGCATTGTTCGGGAAATTTGCAGGTTCCTCCCGATGCCTTCCAGAAGCAGACGAAAATAAAATATTGCCCTTGCTGAATTGTAGTTCCAAATTAAAGTCGCCAGCGCAATTTGAATGCGTGGATCAGTCACTCACTCAGCATCATTATAATAATGTGCTGCCAAGGCTATCTCCCTCTCTCTCAGCAGCCTACCCCCCTCTGCCTTTTTCAATATCCTCCCGCTGCGACATAGCTAGTCTACAGTAAACGTGCAATTAACCCGAAATAAATGAAATATGCCGACAGCTGGACCGCTGACGAACTTGTGCGTTGTGTTATAATAATTTGTGTTTCCTCCTTTTCCTTCTTTACTGCCTATGTTGTTTTCTTCTATGTTCTCATCATCCTCTATTTTTCGAAGGAATAAATTGCACTGAAACGTGATTTATTTCCCCAAATTGCTCGTCATCTCTCTGCGCTGACGCTCGCTGGTAAGCGTTTCGGGGATGTAGGGGAGAGAGGGAGAATAGGATGGAAAGTGGTGCTGAAGGAAAGCAAAAGCGGCTCTGCTGTCGCGAGGAGAGAGGGAACTCAACCGAGAGAGGTGACTTCTCAGCATGCCTTCGAGGGAGAGTGAAGAGTGCTGTTGACAAAGCCCATGTTCTGTGCCTGAAAACAGATGTGACCTCTCTCTATCGTACACACACACACGAAAAGACATGCACAATGTTGTGAATCATATCCATGTCTCTAGTTGTTTTTCACATAGACGCAGATGAATAAAGCGCAAGGTAGCACCAACCTCTGGCCCACACTCGTTTGTACTTGAGTAAAGTTTGCGTCTGCTATTTTCAGAAGGAAATGACAAAAAAAATCAAAAACAAAAAGCTGAAAACATGCACACCATAATATCTTCTAATTCTAACCACAACAATGCCTTATTTTTCTTTGATGATAAAACACAAGCTTCACATTGTAAACTAGCTTTCACATATCTAGAGAGGAAGGGAAAAAAGGAAGGGTGCAGTTTGAGAGCATTGGAACAGGACAGGTCCCTTGTGGATGATGAATGTGGATGATAGATTCACCACCATGGCGGTCAGTCAGAGCTTGAAAAGGGTGTTTTCGAGGTTAATAGAGAGGTTGGACATATCTTGCAGTCCCCTGATTGGGTTGGACCTCAGAACACCGAAGACTCTGTTTGGCTCACCAGGTGGGCTGAGCTTTCCAGTAAAGTGTATGTTGTGAACCCCACAGGTGGCAGCATGCTCACACAGCAATTTTATTGAATTTTTTTTGCAGTTGAGTGAACGCTTCAATACCTGATACATTACCAGCGGTAGATGTGGGCCATGTTTTTATCCGCACTGCTATCAGAATGCTATTGGACTACTTTATTTCCCATTGGGAATCAAACGTAATCCCATTAGACCCTATAGGATTCTTGCAATCCTATAGAATTTGTGTCACCTCTATCAGAATCCCATTGAACTACACTTTTTCCTATTGTAAATCAAAAGTAATCCGATTGGAAAACTGGACACAGACATTTTATGAGACTCCTGTTTCCACAAATCTAGGATAAAGACAGTATCACCAAGATAAGGTTGGTCGACAATTCTCTGTGCTACACCAAACGGTACCTGTCAGTACTCCCTAGTAATGATACCAAACATATTTAGTTAAATCACATTATCTGGTGTAAAAATCTGTAGCTAGGTCCAACATCATTGTGACTTTGTTGCAGTAGTATCTATTGACGACCATCCAGCCCAGACTGTGTGACTGCATGTTCCTGCTTTCAACTTGAGAAGGGCCAGTTTTGATGCAATTAGTCTGGAAATAAGATACGTAGCGTTCCTAAAATGTCCTTAGGGCATATTGCATGCATACTGTTACTGCTGGAGTCTACGACTAACTTCCTGTAATAGAACGTCATCAGATATATTCATGAATAATTACAGCGTTGACCATTATTATGCAACATTGAAATGCAATAATTCAATTTACTGATGAAATATTCAGAATGAGAAGAGATAAACAACACATGACAAGATTAAACCCATTACACTCAATATTACACACACACACAGTTTAAGGGATTTAATATGCATATAATTACAGTTAGTAGGATTGAATGCTCTGGTTGTTACGTACAATTGAAACAAAGTATGAGGAACTTGTTTTTAACATGGTTTTAACCCTTTATGGCACAGTAGAGTCACAATGGGACACTGTATAAGTTTTCCTCCATTACAAAGCTTTGAAAATATGTTTGAGTGTGTTGGCTGTTGTAACCCAGAGTGGTACACCTAATTGACAATGCTTCACTTGATGTCCATCTAGTAACCTATGCCATATTTTCCCATAGCATTTGAATGATCAAAAGTATATGTGCTGCAAGCACTTACTGTTAGCTATGTCATAGGCCTGCCTAGTATGTCGTCCAATGGGGAGACGTTCAGAGACATCAGCCTGTTTGCCTGAGTGATTATATAAATGCATTTGTCTCTTCTCCTCCCTCTATTCTTTCTCTCACTGTTTGCTTGTTTCTCTCTGCAGCAGGAATGCATAGGGGAGGAAAAGAGAGAGGAAAAGAAAAGATTCGCTGTGGCACCATTTTTTTTTCTTCCTCCTGTTATGTCAGAACTTAAAGAGTGGACTTGACAATGCAAGCAATTAAGCTGAGAGCGGTAGCAGCAGCTGCAGAGGGAGGAGGAAAAGATGGATGGAAGAACGGAGGCTAGGACTTATAAATATTACATCACAGGAACATTTTGGTAATAGTCTCAATGGGCATGTAAAAAAGGGAGAGAAAGAACGAGAGAGACAGACACACACACACACAGTGAGAGGGAGAGAGAAATTGACACAAGGGCCTAAACAACAAGCCTCCAATATAATTGTCTTACGTAAAGTTAAGTGTAAATAAAGACAGTTTCATGGTTTAGCTATGCTTTTCTTATTCATTTCTGTAACAATACATGTAAATGCTAAATCCTCACACTGTTGAGTACATTCAGACCCTCAGTCCATGCTGTGAGACGGTCTTCCATGTCCAAGGTAATAGCAGCATCTTATTTCATCATCTTCCTCTCTCCCTCTTACTCAGTCTGTACTTTTGCCCTCTGTCTCCGTCTTCATCGCTCCTTTCATTCATTTAAACCATTTTTTACCACTTGTCAGTATTGCTGTGACAGAGTGAAGGGGAAAAGAGAGGTGCCACCAGAGACAGATACATCTCCATTCTCTCCATAATTAACTTGGTTTCAGTGGCTATCCTTTAGGCCTCGGCGTTGCCATAGCTACCTCATCCCCATTTTTTTTCATCTGTGTGTCTGACTGTGTATGTGCTTGGATACTCCCTCCCTGTCTCTATCACACTTCCCCCCTCCCCCCTCTATTTTGATTCCTGTCACACAGACACAGACCCACACACACACACACACACACACACACACACACACACACACACACACACACACACACACAGAAAACTCACTTGCACATACACACCAACATACTTGTAGCCCGCCAATCATTTTAATAAGGATTCAGAACACATCAAACCTAAGCCTAGTCTTTGGACTCATGTAGTTTTGAATCTCTGCAAAGCGCCGGTAGGTCACCGTCTACCTCAGCCTATTATACACTAGATCATGTTTGTGTACAAATGGGCTTTTGAACTATACTAGAGAACTTCAAAGTAAAATAAAAATGAACATGATAATGATAGTATTATTGCACAGGATGTTATTTGTTTGTACGAATCTGTGTATATAATCTCCCAATCTTCTCTCTGGTGTCTAGGTTACATAATGTTGTGTATTTCCATACAAAGGGTCCATAGTGGCCACGGTGGCTATGCAAAAAAATGACATCAAAAGGACGACACTAGATAAAGGATGATGTCAGTCCATTTTATTTCCATCTCTTTCATGTACCCCAATCTACATCTCATCTGGGGTTTTGTTAAAGGAAATGTTCACCAGGGGGGTGGAGGGTTACAGAGGCTGGGAATCCAATCAGAGCATCAGATACACAGCTGTTGAGCTAGTCGCTGATTGGCTGGCAAAGGTACAGCAATAATGTGGATGGCTAGATTGGGAAGTAAACCAGGGGGTCTTGATTACTGTAACACCCTTCCTCCCTGTCAAGGGACCTTTAATGACCACAGTTAGGACATCTGAATGACATTTCTAAAGGACATGCTGTAAAGCCAATAGGGCTGATGATAGTGAGTATCAACCTCTGCATGAATAGTGTAAATTAAAGCAATGATGCATGTGCTACACTACATGACCAAAAGTATGTGGACACCTGCTCGTCGAACATCTCATTCCAAAATGATGGGTATTAATATCGACTTGGTCCCTCTTTTGCTGCAATAACAGCCTCCACTCTTCTGGGAAGGCTTTCAACTAAATACTGGAACATTGCTACAGGATTGCTTCCGTTCAGCCACAAGAGCATTAGTGTATGGACCTCGCTTTGTACACAGGGGTATTGTCATGCTGAAAAAGGAAAGGGCCTTCCCCAAACTGTTGCAACAATGTTGGAAGCACAGAATTGTCCAGAATGTCATTGCTGTAGAGTTAAGATTTCCATTCACTGGAACTAAGGGGCCTAGCTCGAACCACCTTCTCCACAAAACTTTACAGTTGGCACTATACATTGGGGCAGGTAGCGTTCTCCTGCCATCCTCCAAAACCCAAATTCGTCCGTCGGACTGCCAGATGGTGGCAAGCTTTACACCACTCCAGCTGACACTTGGCATTGCGCATGGTGATCTTAAGCTTGTGTGTGGCTGCTCAGCCTTGGAAACCCATTTCATGAAGCTCCCAACGAACAGTTCTTGTGCTGACGTTGCTTCCAGAGGAAATTTGGAACTTGGTAGTGAGTGTTGCAACCATTGTTGCTCCTAGATGTTTCCACTTCACAATAGCAGCAATAGGGCTGATGACCGGGGCAGATCTAGCAGGGTAGAAATATGATGGCATCCTAAGGTGGCGTCCTATGACGGTGCCATGTTGAAAGTCACTAAGCTCTTTAGTAAGGCCATTCTACTGCCAATGTTTGTCTATGGCGATTGCATGACTGTGTGCTCGATTTTATGCACCTGGTCAGCAACGGGTGTGGCTGAAATACCTGAATCCACTAATTTGAAGGGGTGTCCACATACCTTTGTATACATAGTGTATCTGTACTTCTATGTATGTCACAGTTACTGTGTGGCTCGCTCTGCTTTCTCCCCTCTTCATTTTATTCTGTTCCTTTAGCATGCGTACTGGTAGGTTCTACAGATGGTTTTGCCTGAGGTGCAAGGATGATGGTGTGTCTGATATGGCAAACCCAGGTGCCTGGCTATATAAATGTGCATTAGCAATGAATGAACACATATCTTGGGAGTAGACAAGCTTTCAACAACCGCTCTATTTGTACCTGTGGGTTTTATGTGTGTGGGTTCACAGTATTTGTAGGTTTGAACGAGAGCGAGACAGAGCATGTGTGATGCATCTGTGCAGCAGCAACTTCTTTTGTGTGTCATGTAAGTGTAATTTATGGGTGCAACGCACCGCTGTGTAACTATTAATTAATAGTGGAGTGTTGACTCAGTACTCTTTGGGGTGTTGTGTGTGTGTGTGTGTATGTGTGTGTGTGTGTGGGGGGGGGCTGTTAAGTGCCTTGCTGTGTGCTAATCAATAAAATAAAATGTTATTGGTCGCGTACACGTTTATACCAGTGATAAATCTGCGCTGCTAATTCCTACTCATCAAAACCCATCACTCTCCTCCTCCTCCACCACCTCCCTCGCTTCTGCCTCTCATTGACCTTCTCGCTTATATTTATCTTAGCCTGTCAACTTAGTTTTGCCAATATTGAGAAATTCCTCTAGACAAAGTATGTTCTCCACTTCGTCATGTCGAAGCTCTCATTTGGTAAATTGGTGAAGGAAAGCTACGTTTATTGGGCTTGCCTTACATCCTGGCATGTTTGGCTACTGCAGAGATACTGTTGCAATGGCAGATGCATTTGTATTTATTTTGCTGCTGGGAGTTTGTCTTTGGAACCCAGTGGTGGGAATAGTAAACACTGGCATGGTGGTGGTGCTCTGCAGTGTGCCTGTAAGATAGTGAGTCAACTCCTTGAAGAGGCATTCAAGAGCATGCTGCTCTTTTTCAGGAGTGATATCTTCCCAGTAGTACCTATGCAGTACCTATGCGATTTGGCACTGCAGGCTTTTTGAACACAGTACGGTGGTATTATTTGTGTCTATGTTTGCGATGGTCATTGTCAGTAACTGTGACCATATGTTTCAAAGCGAGCTCTGTTTCAGTTCCTGCCGTTACTGTGGCCAATTGTATAGATTTCTGTTTCCATGTGTGACTCAGACTCTTGTTGTGCCTCAGAGGTTTTGTAATTAAGTCACATTTACAGACAGTACAGGCTTTCTAGTTGGATGTCGTACTAAAAGCCCATACACATTCCATTCTGCCCATCTATCTATGCAAGCAAACTCACTGACGGAGATTGTATGAGTATTCTCTGTTCAGAGGGGAAAAGATCAGCATTTGAACTGACGTTTCTATTGATGGAACATGTACTTTATCAACAACACTAGTTTCAGTAATGCCTTGATGGTTACTGGTCATGTACCTGGAGACGGAGTGAAAAGTACATCATCCCTACATCCCTCGCTCTCTTTCTCATGTCCTCCTGGGTTTTGCTGAGAGCAGACAAGCGTAGAACCTTGGTGTTAATTATTGAGGGACAGAGAGAGAAGAGAGGAGATCATTTCCAAGGGATACAGTATGCCTGATGAAGCGAGAGAGAGAGGGGATGGGGAGTGAAAGGTAGAGCGGGAGGAAAGAGAGCTATGAAAGAGAGTCTGTGAGAGAGACAGAGTGAAGTTGTGATAAAACATCAGGGAAAGTCAGCAAGACATGTTGGCACCGACAGCCAAACTATTCAGAAGATAGCAATGTAGAAAATATATCTATCTATCTATCTATCTATCTATCTATCTATCTATCTATCTATCTATCTATCTATCTATATATATATATATATATATATATATATGTGTGTGCCAGGTTTATAAATAAGGTCTCACAACTGGTTGCAGGCTCCGGGCCTTGTTGGCTACTTAGTGCTTGGCCTATTTGCACCTGCTAATGAGCCTGTGTGTATGGGTTTATATATATGTGTGCGTGTGTGTGTGTGTGAGTGTGTGTCTGTGTGTGTGTGCGCATTGTGCGTATGTGAATCGGAGGTGTAGGATGTGTGTGACACAGAGAAGCCCATGATCCCCAAGGCCACCGCTGCTCTCACACTGACTCACTGAGCGCCACACTGCACAGCCCCTCAATCAACTCTAACATGTCTGCTCTCTCTTCCTTTCTCTCCCTCCGTCCTCTACACCCCACAGGTCCCTCGCTTGCTGTTTCCCCCTAGATAATCTCTCTCTTCCATTTTATACACTTTTTTTAACATGACCAGTTGTATTTGTCGCTCTCGTCCAGTTTTGTTGTCTTTCGTCTTGCTCTTACTGCAGTGTTGATTTTCCCTCATCCTTGCCATGTTTATACCACTGTGTTTTTGTTCACGTACACTGAAAAAAATGAAGGTTCTTAAAATGGCTCTTTCTCAACTCTTATTAAGGTTCCTTGGAGAACTCTTGCCCGATAAATAACCTTTGAGTTAAGTGTGGGGTTCTTGACGTGGCATCGACGGTTCTTCAGAATTCGAAAAGGTTCTTGAAATTTGTGGAAGCTTGCAAATGTGTCCCTTTCATAGCACACAGCAAATTGGCCAGTGTTAACTAGTGTTGATTTTTCAGTGAAACATTTCTAGCATTGATTCAGTAGTTAAATTAACACTAGAATCCCAGTGTTGCCATTAATAACCAAAGTTGAACTAAAACCACGCCCGTCATTATCATATTTTCCAGCATGCAGGTTGATCTTGATTAATCTTACGCTACTCAGATATTACGCTACTCAGATATAAATAACATACAGGTTTCTAAACTATTCCAATCTGTTCCTTGTACTTAACGCACCCGTTACTGAAATGGTTGTTCCAGTTTATATGTTTAAGTTTAGTCTCATATCTTAGTCTTCCCAATCTGACAGTCATTCTGAATGCAGGTTGCAGGTGAATAAAAATCCCAAATGTTGAATATCCTCACTCTGGCTGGATTCCAATAGTAATTATACATCACTTTGCAAGCCAGCATAATGTGACTTGCAGGCCTGGTGTGGCCTGTTAAACTATGCCACTGTATTAAGGTAAAACTAGGCCCTTAAATGAAGGCTTTATTAAATATGTATAGTGCTGTCTTCAGTGATGGGAAGTTCAACTATTTTTACTGACTTGGATCTTTCCAACTCGTTCAGTCAAAATAACAAATTATTTATAAAAGTGTGCATCAAACAATACACTTTTGTGTTTGCTAGGCATACAAATAAGATTAGTTCTTGATACCTTTGAAACAAGGTCTATTTGCGGCCGCAGCCGGACTAGATTGTGAACAATTTTTGTTAGAATGCAATTGCTTGACTGCCGAGAGGGAGATTAGCACAATATCGTTTGCGAACTGCAGCAGCCCCGCAAAACGAATGATTCGTTATGGAGTTCGACCTTGTTAAACAGAGTCAGGCTATAGGTTTTGGTTCTACAAAGCTTTTTCCATTGATAACATAAAATAATCAATTCATTGCATTAATTCTTGCACCATGCGATCAATTAATGTACATGATCATATATTTTTATTCTCTATGCTGCCTGCATGATCCATTTTTCTTTCCTTATATATATATATATGTTAGTCTGGAGCTGCTGAGCCAGAAGAGTGAGTATTAATCCTGCTGTATTCATTGCGTCCAGCAGATCAAACAAAAATGACTTAAATTAATGAGTCACATGAAAACAAAAACATGACTCTCAAGTCAATAAAAAGAGTCGTGAATCGTTTGTGAACTGCACATTATTAATTGTCTTAATTTTAATGACAACATATTCACTTAGGATCTCACTTCTGAAGGCTGCAGGACTGAAAATGAATAAACACAACCACCATGTCTCTGTCACTAGCAAACACGTCATGGGTGGTACTGGTAACTCTAAAATAGACTCGAAAGGCACCCTGGGAAACATGCAAGTAACATGCTGACCAAACCACACACGCAAGTTGTTTGTTCACCCACACCAGGTTGAAACACACAGGTTGAACCAATTATATTAATTTGGGTTCAGGTCAAAAAGCATGAAAAATGTATAGCAATTTAGCTGGCTAGCTAATTTGTCCTGGGTTGTTATTTTACCTGAAAAAAGATCCTCTACTCCGACAATTAATCCACAGATAAAACGGTAAACAGAATTCTCCTCCTTCCTTCAGGCTTCTTTTTCTTCTTTGGACTTTATATGGCGGTTGGCAACCAACTTTACAACATTACTACAATGGCCAATTTGCTGGGGCAGTAGGTAGCCTAGTGGTTAGGGCCAGTAACCGAAAGGTTGCTAGATCGAATCCCTGAGCTGACAAGGTTAAATCTGTCGTCCTGCCCTTGAACAAGGCAGTTAACCCACTGATCCTAAGCCGTCATTGTAAATAAGAATTTGTTATTAACTGACTTGCCTAGTAAAATAAACTGACCGGAGTGTGGTCCTCAGTTCATCTTTCAATCACCCACGTGGGTATATGCTCCTAAAAATCAATAAGGAGATGGGAGAGGCCGGACTTGCAGCGGCGTTGAGCGTCACAAATAAAACCAATTTCTATTTTAGCGCCTGGCCACAAAGACGCTCGCGAGCAGTATGGTTGCAACGATTAAATGTGTACATTTATTTTGCACGAGTCACCATGAAAGGCTTAAAACCATACAGCAGGGCTATTCAAATCCGGCCCTGAACGGCCGAAACATTTCTGGTTTGCGATTTTCTTATGGTTCCTTAAAGAACCATCCCATTTATGGTTGGTTCTTCAGAGACCCTAAAATGGTTTCCCTATGACATAGCTCTCAATAACCTTATTTGGTTCTTATTGCACCTTTATTTTTAAGAGTGTACTACATCAACTCATCCTCATCTTATCTCTCCCTCAAGTCTTTGTGGGGTCTCCCCCTCTAGTCAGCCTGATGGAACTATGTCTTATTTGATTGGCTGTCATCATTATCCTTGGAGTGTGAGTGGCATGAATAATCCTCTCTTTGATTACTGATTGAGCATGCTCAAGCCCTTTGGTTCCTGCCTGATTATATCAAACTATTATTCTACCTGCAGGGCAGCAAAGATCAATTGCACCCCCCCCCCCCCCCCCAAAAAAAATGTGCCTGGCCAATCACAGTAAAAAGAAACACATCATAAATGTTACACTTTAAAAAATATATATATTTCACCTTTATTTAACCAGGTAGGCCAGTTGAGAATACGTTCTCATTTAGAACTGCGACCTGGCCAAGATGAAGCAAAGCAGTGCGACACAAACAACAACACAGAGTTACACATGGGATAAACAAACATACAGTCAATAACACAATAGAAAAAATCTATATACAGTGTGTGCAAATGAGGTAAGATTAGGGAGGTAAGACAATAAATAGGCCGTAGTGGCGAAGTAATTACAATTTAGCAATGAAACACTGGAGTGATAGATGTGCAGAAGATGAATGTGCAAGTAGAGATACTGGGGTGCAAAGGAGAAGAAAGAAAAGACAATATGGGGATGAGGTAGTTGGATGGGCTGTTTACAGATGGGCTATGTACAGGTGCAATGATCTGTGAGCTGCTCTGACAGCTGCTTAAAGTTACTTGACATGGGGCTCAGTTTCCTCTGTTTGGATCCCATGACTCTCTGGCTGAACCTACACAAGGCAGTAGCCCTCTTTTCCATAAGCAGTGAGGACACAGCTGTTGTTAATGTGTGTAATACTGATATTATGAATCTGTGCCTTTTATTATGACCTCACATCTGACATAACTCATATAAAGCAGAGTACACATCTGCACAGAAGCCTCAGATACATGCGCAAATAAAACAACCAAATTATTCAGCTCTCGTTTATACTCAACAACAAGATAAACAAAGTTAGTGAATAAATCTACTATCCAATCCCCACTCACAAGGCCCGAGTCAGTTCCCCCTTCATGTTCTTCCCCCACTGCCCTCTCTTTCCCTCCTATCCTATTTATTCCCTCATCCCTCTCTCTCTCCCCTCCGTCTCTCAGTGGGAGTGTGCAGTAATTACACAGTCAGACTGTGTTTACAGATGAAAAAGCTATTTAATTTATTCCAACAGTTAGCAGTAATTCCCCACTTTAATTTATAGCTCCCCCACCCTAGGGAGAGAGAGGGAGAGGGAGAGAGAGGGAGAGAGAGCATACACTGAGTGTACAAAACATTATGAACACCTGCTCTTTCCATGACATAGACTGACCAGGTGAATCCAGGTAAAAGCTATGATCCCTTATTGATGTCACCTGTTAAATCCACTTCAATCAGTATGGCTGAAGGGGAGGAGACGGGTTAAAGAAGGATTTTTAAGCCTAAAAGACAATTGAGACATGGATTGTGTATGTGTGCCATTCAGAGGGTGAATGGGCAAGACAAAATATTTAAGTACCTTTGGACAGGGTATGGTAGTAGGTGCCAGGCGTGCCGGTTTGTGTCAAGAACTGCAATGCTCCTGGGTTTTTCTTGTGCCAGAAGTCAACATAGGCCAGCATCCCTGTGGAACGCTTTCGACACCTTGTAGAGTCCATGCCCCGACAAATTGAGGCTGTTCTGAGGACAAAGGGAGGTTGCAACTCAATATTAGGAAGGTGTTCTTAATGTTTTTCCCACTCAGTGTAAATTATAGTATCTACCCTACACTATACACACTGCTATAATTTAAGAGATCTGAAAATCTGTTTCAGATTTTTTAGGACTTTGCCTTTCAGTTCTATTGAAATATTTTAACCCACAGGAAATTTTAAAGGACTTTACTCTTCTTTTGAAACCAATTGGAATGAGTGGCGTAGGACGCACCCCTACAGCCGGCAACCAAGCTTTAGTGGAAAGGAAAATAACCCAAATGATCTACTTTAACATAACCCATTAATCTGTCCATTCATTCATGTCCCTGGAAGGTATGTGGTGTTTTTGTGCTGACTGCTGTGCAGTGGTGGGAAAAAGTACCCAATTGTCATACTTGAGTAAAAGTAAAGAAACAATAGAAAATGACTCAGTAAAATACTACTTGAGTAAAAGTAAAACAGTATTTGGTTTTGAATATACTGTACTTAAGTATCAAAAGTAAATGTAATTGTAAATGCTATGAATCATTTCAAATTCCTTATATTAAGCAAACCAGACAGAATGATTAAAAAAAAAATCAGGCCAGGGGCACACTCCAACACTCCTGATTTACAAACAAAGTATGTGTGTTTAGTGAATCACCAGATCAGAGACAGTAGCGATGACCACGCGTTATCTTGATAAGTGTGTGAATTTAACAATTTTCCTGACCTGCTAAGCACTCAAAATGTAAGGAGTAAAAAGTAGATATCTTCTTTAGGAACGTAGTGGAGTAAAAGTAAAAGTAGAGATGGCCCCAAAAAACTACTTAAGCAGTACTTAAAAGTATTTTTACTTAGTTACTTCACACCACTCCTCTTAGGCTTCATTATCACCAGTTAACAACATCTCCAGTGTGACAAGCTGGATGGCATGCAAGGACATTTCAGACACTGTGTTCGATGACGTCAAACGCCACGTTTAGCTACAGACCGATCAATAATGGGCGTGTGATGAGCGCAATGTCTGGTCATTATTCACCTCTCCACTTAAAACACATGCGACACCTTTCACTCCGAACAATGCTTTGGCCAAACATTTATATTCAAGGCATTATTTTCTGCTTTAAAAACACCTTCCTCTGCGTATTTGTACAGAGCGCAATAATGGAGTTAAAGATGAGTTATTAACATGTTGTGCTCTATCAATGTGATTCCAAAACAATCAATGACTTTGTGGCCATTAGCATTGTGGTTAATGGTAGTCTTGCTGTGGGAGTTACTACTTCATACACTCAATATTGACAGTCAGAGGACCCACATCCACCACGGAGGCCAGAGCGAACAGCATGAGAGAGAGGCACTCTGTCTGGGCATTAAGTGGTGTCGTCAGTCCAGCCTTTTAGTGTTTGGACTTCATATCTACAGAGAGCCTCTGTCCCCAGGGGGAAAGCGAGAGTGTTATGTACTCATGTTGTGTGTTTTCCATGGGCTCCCAGAGTGTTTGTGTCTAATAGACTTTTGAGTGGGAGATGCATGGTGTATCGCTAGACTGGGGATAACCGTCCTTTACTTTAAGGATGAAGGAGAAGGTAGATTCTCCATTCGGGAAGGAAACTTTTTAGTAGAAGCGTAAGCTTAATCTGGGTCGAGGGAACTGGTCCCAAGATATCCTGTGTCAGACATGGACATGGACATGTAGAGTAGGTGTTCTCTATTCTGGTGTCAGCGTGGATAGAGCCTGGGCTGAGCATGGGGAGAGGGAGAGTTGTCAGTCTGTTAGCAGGCCTGGTGGCCCCTGGAGGGTGTTGTACCACTGCTGGATCGCAGCATGGGGCTGCTCCTAGTGAGGGAGAGGGGCGGTGGGAGGGTAGCAGGAGGGATACTGTATGTGCAGCAGGGAGACATTGTAGTTTAGAGTTGAAAGGCAGTAAAAGACAGGAGGGGTCTGGTCTTGTGTTGATTACTTTTTGGGTGTTCTTGGTAATAGGGATCCCTGAACCTACCTGTGTACCACCGGAAGGCTCACCCCAGTGGAGCAGGGAGAGACGGAGAGAGAAACAAACAGCATTCATCATCAAGGGGACCTGGAGTCTGGTCTCTCTACCGTCTGTGTAATTAACATCAGTGAATGCCCTGGTGGCCTAACACAAACATATCCCCAAGGTTCTTCTCTCTCTCTCTCTCTCTCTCTCTCTCTCTCTCTCTCTCTCTCTCTCTCTCTCTCTCTCTCTCTCTCTCTCTCTCTCTCTCTCTCTCTCTCTCTCTCTCTCTCTCTCTCTCTCTCTCTCTCTCTCTCTCCCCCCCTCTTTTTCTTATTTTTTACAAATGTTTTACTATTTTCTATGAAATAACACATGGAATCATGTAGTAACCAAAAAGTGTTAAACAAATGAAAATATATTTTAGATTCTTCAAAATCTTGAGGAAAGCTTTGCACACTCTTGGCATTCGCTCAACCAGCTTCACGAGGAATGCTTTTCCAACAGTCTTGAAGGAGTTCCCACATATGCTGAGCACTTGTTGGCTGCTTTTCCTTCACTTTGCGGTCCAACTCATCCCAAACCATCTCAATTGGTTTGAGGTCTGGTGATTGTGGAGGCCAGGTCATCTGATGCAGCCCTCCATCACTCTTCTTCTTGGTCAAATAGCCCTTACACAGCCTGGAGATGTGTTGGGTCATTGTCCTGTTAAAAAACAAATGATAGTCCCACTAAGCGCAACCAGATGGGATGGCGCATCACTGCAGAATGCTGTGGTAGCCATGCTGGTTAAGTGTGCCTTGAATTCTAAATAAATCACTGACAGTGTCACCAGCAAAGCACCCCCACACCATCACACCTCCTCCTCCATGCTTCACGGTGGGAACCACACATGTGGAGATCATCCGTTCACCACTCTGCATCTCACAAAGCCACAGCAGTTGGAACCAAAAATCCATTGCTCGTGTTTCTTGGCCCAAGCAAGTCTCTTCTTATTATTGATGTCCTTAAGTAGTGGTTTCTTTGCAGCAATTCAACCATGAAGGCCAGATTCACAGATTTATTTGGGCTGCAATCTGATGTGCAGTTAATAATGAACTTATCCTCTGCAGCAGAGGTAACTCTGGGTCTTCCTTTCCTGTGGTGGTCCTCATGAGAGCCAGTGTCATCGTAGTGCTTGATGGTTTTTGCGACTGCACTTGAAGAAACTTTCAAAGTTCTTTACATTTTCTGGATTGACTGACCTTCATGTCTTAAAGTAATTATGGACTAACGTTTCTCTTTGCCTATTTGAGCTGTTCTTGCCATAATATAGGCAGGGTCTTGTGGCGGATGAATCAGAATTAGTTGGGTAACATAGATAATTAAGATGTTTTATTTGCATAATATGCTTATGTGAGATACTTGTCATTAGAATGTATCCCTTTGGACTCTGGTATCTTTCAGTTGCACTTTTCCCTCAGCTGGGGCTCAGTCACTTGGGGCCCAGAGAGGGGAGAGGTCAGACTTGTCTTTTACATGTCTCTGGTGCTATGCAGAATATCAGAAAGGGAAGAGGACAGAATGGAACATTGTCTACATATGTGTGTGTGTATGTGTGTGTGTGTTTTACTGAGGATGGGCCTCTATGAGATAGCACTGACAGAGGAGATTTACGATGTCTTTTGATAATAACGCCTAAAGAGCATTCCAGAGGACATGAGCTAATGGTTCTGTTCTATACCGTACCAGGGAGAGACGGTTCCAGTTTGGAGTAGGAGGACCAGACACTGGTCTATACAATGAACACTGTTGACACCGCAGTTGCTGTCTGCTATGTATTATAGATATCTTTCATACAAAACTTAACCTTGTGACCCATTCTATGTATCTGTGGTTCGTCATGTACGCTGAGAGGGGTGTATCTTGGCTATAAAAGATCTTTGTACTTTTGTGTAGTCACTTTTCAATGGTTCATTAGAGATAGCGCATCATTGAAAGTCAAGTGCTTTTGCAAAAGCATCTTAATTATTAAAGATGTAGTTTTAAGAATAACTCTGACTGGTGTGTGAAGTTTATAACTCTGGAATGAGTAGGTATGTCCAAACTTTTGACTGGTACTGTATATATATTTTTCAATGCCTCCCGCCATGACACTTAACTATATACTTATCTCAAATGAAACCCCTTCTAAAGCAGGGAACATCAATGATGTTACACATTTAAATGTTGTTAAGAGAAAGAGGACTCCTAAAGTTCTGAAGGGGTGTGGAGACAAATACAGATGTAGGATCTTAATTTGACACAGTTTGCTACAGCTGGAAAATAATCCTGCAGCAACAGGAAATGTGAATTATTATGTGGATTATAATTAATGGACATTTTTGTAAGGGTTGATACATTTTTCTTAAGTCTGAAATTTCAAAGTGGAAATAACAAACCTCAGAAGCCGTTTTAAACCTCAAATACACTACAAGTATAAAATGTCCTGCATTGCAAGAAAGTTCTCCTGCAGCAGGGTGATCAAACTAAGGTCCGACACATATAATGTCATTCATGAAATGCAGATTAGAGCTGTGGTATTGTTATTTTGTTGTCTGTCATGTCACACTGTTGTATTGTTACAATGAGTTATGTAAACTGTGCTCCTCCTGTTAGTCTATAGCTCCTTCCATCAACCCAGGCATTTCATCTGTCCACTTCAGTGTTTTTTAACAGTTTTTTCTCATTCCCTTCATCTACTGTAATCTGTTTTAAAAAAACAATATTCCAGTGGTGAAACAATCAACATACCAACATGAATATTTTTTTCAAATAAAATATACAATATGTACCTATATATATATATATATATACACACCTAATTTACCTTGCGGCAAAACGTCATATAGGCAGCGTGCTTTGCATTGAAATATGCCCTCTCTACCGTTGACTGCATTTTGATATTACATTTTTTTCATTGTTATGGATAGCTTTGAGGGAAACCCCCTCAGAAAAGCATTAAAACCCCTTAAGTCACGAAAGGGCTGGATTTGAATGGATTCAGATGGAAGCAGAAAGAGAGGAGGTATTTAAGCTCCCAGACAGGCAAGACAGAAAGGCCACCAAATCCATCCTTTTAATATTTTAATTATTTATCTCTTTTATTCTCTGGTCTCAACTCAAGTGCCTTTTCTCCTCTTCATATCTGCCTCTTTTCGTTGGCTGGTCACCTGAGAGAAAAATATGGGAGGAGAAGAGACAGGGCTGAGGGGAAGGCAGGACAGTGAAAGAGAACGGCAGGGGTAAAATGAGCAGATAGCCAAAGGGAATGAGGCCAGGGATGCTTTTGTGGCACTGTATGGTCAGTGTGTCTGCTCTGCTGAGCACCAATGGGGAGTGGCGATACTGGTGAGGCCATCTCGCTGTCCCATACCACCACTGACAACAAAAGTAAAACCACTCGCTGCATTATAAATAAACCGGCCTTCTGCAAGCAAATCTGCGCCCGCACACATGCCCTTGAGATGTTTCAATTTGAATTGGTGCTGAGACATAACTGACAACAGCACTACTGAGAGATTCTGTTCACTCTGAATGTGCGGTACACATTTCCATCTCAATCAAATTGATGAGCAAACAATTCGCTAATGCTATCTCACTTCCTCTCCCTTTCACACCTTCTCTCTGACATGCATACACTCTCTCTCTCACGCTCTGTTGATGTATGGCCTAGGTGACAGGTAAAACAAACACAGGGCCAATCGATGCTGTAAACAGGAGTGGAACGAGGTTGTAAATAAGCCGTCGTGGCAGAGGAACAGGACAGCCAGAAAGGGGCGGAGGAGGAGAGGAGTTCCTTTTTCATTTCCTGCTTTAATATCTAATTTGTCTGTCAATGCAATCAATAAAATCACACGCCTCCCCCTTTCATCATCATTTTGCTACGCCGCAGACCTTTTAGAGGACCGGAGGGGACTGAGCAATATCACTGAACCACTCTGATCAAATCTGGTGCCAGAAGTCAAATGAACATTTGACTTGACAGGAAACACTCCAATGAGCAATACAGAACTGAGATTAACAGATAACTAGCATCACGTTCAAAGTATTTTATACCTGTTTAGTATGCAGCCTTGGTGATGTCATCTTGGTGATGTCACCAACCAACCTATGATTAATAGGTTGATATCGTTCATCCCAGCAGGTCCATTGTGTCTGTCCTTGGGACTCTTGTTCCTGCTGTTGTTGTTTCTGGGGGGAGATTAAAAGGCGTCACACTGGAACTGCTATAGTAAGGTAGGGACAGGGGGGTGAGAGGGACAGGGAGTTGTGTTGAGTCAGTCTTGCCTGGCAGTTTATTTTTAATTTTATTGTAATTTTTTTTTACCCCTTTTTCTCCTCAATTTCGTGGTATCCAATTAGTAGTTACAGTCTTGTCTCATTGCTGCAACTCCCGTACGGACTCGGGAGAGGTGGAGGTCGAGAGCCTTGCGTCCTCCGAAACACAACCCAACCAAGCCGCACTGCTTCTTGACACAATGCCCACTTAACCCAGAGCCAGCCGCACCAATGTGTCAGAGGAAACACCGTACACCTGGCGACCGTGTCAGCGTGCACTGCGCCCGGCCCACCACAGGAGTCACTAATGCATGCGCAATGGGACAAGGACATCCCTGCCGCCCAAACCCTCCCCTAACCCGGATGTCGCTGGGCCAATTGTGCGCCGCCCCATGGGTCTCCCGGTCACGGCCGTCTGCGACAGAGCCTGGACTCAGAACCCAGAATCTCCAGTGGCACAGCTAGCCTTAGACCACTGCACCACTCAGGAGGCCCTTGACTAGCAGTTTATACGAACCCACCAATCATCACACAGAGGCTAACATAAACCAGACATATGCATGCAGCATCCACACAGCCACTGAGTGAAGACACAACAGAGACAGAAGGGCCTGAGGTCGGTACAAGCAGACAAACAGCAGAAAAGGAGAGAACCAGCAAAATGGAGAGAAGCACAGGGCAGAGGCGACAGTGGAGGTGCAGAGAGACATGCATCTCAGAACCACCACACCCTGTGTGTTTGTGGGTTATCGTCACCCCACCCTGTGTGTTTGTGGGTTATCGTCACCACTCGCCTGTCTGGGTGGTGAGTTATTCTCAACACAGGGCTCATCCCCCACAGACTCCAAAGACGTGTGAAATTACTAATCACGGATTCCTTCTTGAAGATTCCCAATTAGAGATCTAATTTTCCACACCACTGGGTCGACTTGCTCCGTCACGGAGCATAGGGGATGGAAATATCGAAGGTGGAGAAGGTTGGAGGAGTTGCCATAGATACATATGGTTAGACGTGCTGTGTGTATCTATTGAGAAGAAAACCTCCGATGATGGCACTTGAATGCATTCAGATATACAGTCCAGAACAGGATTGACTGTACCTCGTAGGGTAAAAAAAGAGGTCCATTGGGAATACGACACAACCGCTCTAATCAGTCCTTCAGAGTGCAGTCCTAGCTGGCAGAGTGAGGGAGTGTCTGAAATCCCTCTGACCTGTTTCCTGTTGGGCACAACTGTTACGATGACTGCCCCAAACTATTTTATCCTGACACATACTAGATTGTGAGAGCAGAGACAACGATGATAATGATGATGGGGGGGGGGGGGGGGGGGGGCTGACTGGTTCTGAACGACGAGGTTGCACTCCACTCCAACTGTTTGCTAGGCACGGTTCCCTTCTACTCTACATGTCCACTACTCCCCACTCCGCCCTGCCTCGTAACCCTGGTGTGAATCACCTCAGTGGTAATCATGAAGCGACACCGACGCTCTGTTTGTTCACAAGGGCGAGAATGTAGTCAGTGCATCTCTCAATGGTTTGAGTCAGCTCCAGCACACAGACAACCTATTAAAGGCATCAGGCCTGTGAGGACTCAGTGACGGTACGCACTGTGAATACGATTCAGCTTTCAGATCAATAGAGATGGAGAGAGAGGACGCTAATAAGAGCAGCGGTGTCTCCACAACGCAGTCGATGGTGGCCCCACACGAAATGGTGGCCCTACGCGAGTCGTCTCTGTGCTTATCGGACTGGACCCTTAAAATGCACACACACGAGAGAGTTGGCCTTGACCTAAATCACAGATGGACACGACAATTCATGACGGTTCATACCTTTTGAATGCTCCACGTCCCAGTAGACAGGCCGACCATTTCACAGCCCCGGAGTCTGATGCCGTCAGGCTTGCATTGAGCTCCTCTTAACGGTCGCCCACATAAGGGACAGTAGGCTACTCATAAAGTACTAATGGGTGGGGCAGCTTATTTATTTGAGAACAGAAATATGTTTGTGTTGGCTAGTTCATCCCACCCCCATCTCCCCCTGACTGTCTGTCCCGTTGTGTTTAACCTTGTCAGAGTTGCACTGCAGCATCCCATTAGTGTCTGTCTGCTGTTTCCAGAGAGGGGTGAGCATTATAAGCTCATTTAGAATGACTTTCACTTTTTAATAAACTGCTCTCGGCCCTGTCGATCAGATACTGGGGGAGGTGCACTTAACAATGACAGAGAGACAGATATGAGTCGTTATTTCGTGGAAATGGTTTAGAAATTATACCAACCAAAGGGCATATGTCTGAAACCCCCTCTCACTTTGTGCCCTTCCTCTTCACCTCTTCTCCTCTAATTTGACATGTTTGACACCTTTAGCTGCCGTCTCATCCTCTCCTCGGTGCTGGCCCTACAGTGCTTTTTCATACCCTCCAGCTAAATGTATTCCTTATTTTTTTTACAGCCATGATTCTGTGTCTGTTCCTCACGCACACACTACACTTCCTCGGCCAACTGGGTCAGTGTGTCAACCGCAGCAGGCCCCACCTGGTGCATTTGTCGGAATGTATGAATATGCATATGAATTAATCAGTGTTTAAGGGACGTTCCGTTAGTGATAACATCAGTTTGCATTTCATTCATTTGACCGGTCAGAGAGAGAGAGAGAGAGACGGCTGGTGGTCGGTCAGGGCAGAGAGGGGCAGGATGAAGATAATTGGTGTTAAGGGTGGGGTTCAATGTAACATCCCAGCCAAGCGACAGAGAGAGTAAGACAGGGGTCATCCCTCTCTCTCACTCTTTCTCTCTCAAATGAACCAGAAATGAAGGGTTAGGAAAAAAGGGGACGGGGGGAAAGAGAGAGCAAAAGAAGAGGGGGATTGTGCCAGAGGGGAGGGCGAGGTTAATGGAATTGCAGGAGTAAAGTGTGTGTGTGTGGGGTGGGGGGGTAAATGGCATGTGAATTCAAAATGCCTTTTTAGCCACTGAATCGATGCACAGCCTCTCTCTGTCTGAGAGCCTGTCACAGTAGGGGATGGGGGTCGACGGGTAGTTATGACTCGTGGTATAGGGGTGAATGGGTGCAGGGTGAAGAGAAACTGCAGGAAACTGCTATTTATATTCAACGAATTAGAAACTAATGTCAACAATCGCATAAATGTATTTTAAATGTATTTTAGGCCAGAAACCGATGCACTGCTGTAGTTGCCTCGCTTTGCATTACACATCTCAGACAAATTAATGCTGAGCCAGGAATTAATTGGATTCACAAAATGAGTTTTTTACCAATAAACAAACAACGGATGAATCATTTACAATACATCTGTGAGAGTTTATGCAAAGACTATGCACGCTTTTAATCTCTTTCATCGGCATGCAATGAAAATCATATGCAGAGGACATAGGGGAGCCAACTAAAGAGGAATATGTTCTTACTATAGGAATGATTTTAATTTGTTTAAAAAGAAACACAACAGCTTTTAATTAGCACAAAAAGACCACCAACTGAGTGTTTCAAGCAATGACCTCCAACAATCACCAGTCACAAACCAAATCAACATTGTAATTACTGTAGAAAGAACACAGAGGATCCAGCATAGCCTAGGCTTGCTATAATTATGATATAAATATTCAATACTGTTCAATAATCCAAGGCCCTCAACAACAAAGCTGTTCAAAGGAAACATGTATCAATGTTTAAAAAGTATCCACTTGAAACAATAAAAGATCATTTTGTTATTTTTCAAGCTATTTAACTGCCAGTGTCGAAGTGGACGCTCACTGCAGTGACAGGAAGATGCGAGCGAGCGAATGTGTAATTGTGTGTGTGCCCACACTCTGTGGCTGCATTTACACAGACAGCCCAATTCTGATACGTTTTCCACTAATTGTTTTTTTGACCAATAACAGACCTTTTCCCGGCAGACATTGTTCCGAGCGGATCTGATTGGTCAAAATACCAATTAGTGAAAAAGAAAAAAAAAGGAATTTGGCAGCCTACGTAAACTGCAGTCTCTGAGTCCGATGTCTCAGATCTACTCAGATTTTGACTGTTGCAATAATAGTGTATTGCGTAAATGTCATTGAGTGAGAGGCAGAGAGCGGTAAAGGGGTAGAGGGACAGACACAGAGGATCACTCTTACCTCCTCGTGGCAGCTGGCTAATGCAGTATTCAGCAAGCCATCTCCCAAAGCAGAAGGACACTGACACTGCCACCCCGCACTTGCTGTATGGAGACGCACACACACATTCCTTCCTTGTTTCCCCTCTGCGCCAGCAACACATCAGTCAATGTGACTAGTGCTTGGAGTTACAAATGAGCACTCAGCACCAGTGACCTTGCATGCGGACACCCTCTTCGCCTCTACAGTCACATGATTTCTGGTTTGGCCCTTTCTACCCCATACTACGGGGACTACTTGGGTTTCATATAGTACTGGTGATGGAATGTTGCCTCCTCGAGTTCTATGGTGCGCAGAGGTCATCTTTAGGTTTAACAGAAGTTGTCGGAAAGCAAGTTACATTTTGACGGCAGGGGAATAAAAAGTGGTACATCTGCCATGAAATCAACCTCACTGTATTGACTGACACGAGTAGAGCTGCCCTTCTCTACTGTTCTTTATTTAAAAGCTTGGTGGAGGAATGCAAGACGAAGTCTGTATGTGTGGTCTGTTCGCAGGGCTTTTGGGTCTGCCAAGAGTTTGTGTGTATCTGTGTGAAAGGGCTGGATGGATCTGCTCACGTATACATTTCATCCATTCCAGTGTGTGTGTGTTCTCACCGAAGGCAGGCTCAGGCCTCTTGGGGCACTTCCAAGGCTGCAGATTGTAATTGATGGAATGGTTTTGATTTAGCGTTCCATCTGTGTCATGCTCAATATATCACAATTTCCTATGCAAATGATCCACTCAAGGATCGTTTTGATTAATGGCACAATGAGTCACATTATAGCCATTGGTTTTCAATGGCTCATTGTTCCCGTTGGCCTAGTACTGGTAAGCACCCTACTGTCCCCTGCTGGAAGCGTAATAATACTACAGGCCATTTCTGTCAACTCTCAATAATACAATTGATAATGTATGTCACACATATTTCCTGGATCCACAAAATGAATTCCAAGACAGTTGAATTTAAAAACATAAATGGTCATCATCTCTAAACCAAAAATACTAAATTGATGTCTGAGACTAGTAACACAGACTACGACCAGATAGAGTAAAGTCATTTATTTTGCTCCAGACTGAAGTGTTCTTGACCCAAACCAAACATCACAAGCTATCGTGACATAGGGAATCTCAATGTCATGATATGCTTTGAAGAAAGAATTTAAAATGTTGGGCAAAAAAGGACAGTAATACATGAAATGGGTAGTAGCTCATTAAAAAAAAGAGTCAAATTCATAACATTAAAAAAAAGACAACACACGACATCAACAGCCAAACAAAAGCACGGTTCCCGACAAAATAATGTTTAGAAAGGAGTGACTAAAATGGGATCAAATTTTTTTTTTACTACAGTAACTTGCAATAATACTTTACCTGAAGACTAATAAGGAAAAGAGCACATCCAATCCCCAGAATCAGTCACGCCGCACGCACGCACACACGCACGACAACCATTACCACAGCATTATAAAAACACATGACATGTAATAAATACTAAAATAAGCACTGTTTAAATCTGAAATGAGTATCACTGATTAAAATGACTACATTTGTGTGATATCCAGGTACAAATCAAATCAACAGTCAATATATTCCGGTAAGAAAAGTGATAAGTAAATGATCAGTGTAACTGACATTCAATGATCAAACACCTAAACGTCTACAAAAACACTAACCTCTAAATCAGGGTGACACTATTTACTCACAGTAAAAATAAGTCTTTTTTTCCATTTGGCCCTTTGCACAATATAATGAAAAGTTGCCCTGCTCAGAAATGTACATCATAAGCCTTAGGCCACTGTGTATGGGACTATGATATCAAATCAGAATGTCGACCACCAAGTGTTCCATCTCCCGGTCTTCACTGTCAGAATCATGACGGTTGTTAAATGAAGCACACTTATGCATACAGAACAATGGATGCCGTTATTTGATTCTCAGGTGAACTTCAGCGAACCAGTTAACTATGCAGACAGACAGCAACGTCAATAGAAGGCTGATATCTCAAGCCATAGGAAATTATTCTAAGGGTCCTGTAAATTGGCAGTATGTGACTAGAACCATTGGGTTACAAAGACAGCGTCCCATGGACTGGGACCACCCCTCAAGGTCAAAGTTAATTTGGACAGCTGTCTGCAGTACCAACATTCTTTCTTAATCTCAACCACATCATTAAAAACAGAACGAGACTTCCAACAGACTCCCAACCACTGCCTCTCTGTTTTACCACGCGATGACCACTGTGTATCTATCCATAAGTGCTCTGTTGTAGAGGCCATGACCTCCCTGTGTATATATGGCTTGTGCTCATTCATGGCTCTGCATTTCCCCTTTCACTCCGCTTTTCTCTGACTCGTTCTGCGACAGGGCTCCTTACCTCAGGTACTGACAACATGCAAAACATCAGCATTATCTCCAACTGCGTGCTCATCGTCACCCTGCTAAAAAGTGACTGAAAACTTCATAAGTATGATCTTAAAGCCGACAAAAATGTCTTCCATAACTTACCATACTGATGTAAAGCCTCTGACCGGAATTTCGAAAACAATAGTCTAAAGCTTTGTTCCATTCAAGAAATGACACGTTAGTTCATTTCTTGAGAACAGTTATGAGATGGGACAAGCTACTGCAGAGCACTGCAGCTGGTATAAATACATATAAAGTCCTTGCATCATTACGATAATGCAAAATGCCATTCAGCATATTCTTTCAAAGGAAACAGGGACATGAACCCTTTTGTTTCATCTTAAGTATTGGACTAGTCTCTTAGTTTGTTCATAAATAAGATCTTAGAATTTGGAGATTCTATATGACTTTGGACTTAGAGGGGATATAACAAATCGAATCATCTCTGGTCTTTCAGAGCCAGTATTCCAATCTGTCATAGCTGAATTAATGTGCTTTATTCTCCTAACTCCATTCCTCCCACTCCTCTTGCTCCCCTCCTCGGCTGCTAGCTCTTTTCTAGCTTCGGGGGCAGAGTTTGGTGTGGTGGCTGTGTTTTTAGGTTTATTGTAGCGGCAGAGGCAGCTGAGGAAGATGATGATGAGGAGGAGGAAGAGGAGCTCCGTCGAGTCTCCACACCTGTACTTGTCATCTTGAGCTTGCGTCGCTTTGCAAGGGGGGCGTTGTCGACACTCTTCAGAAAGAAGCCCTCCCTCTTCCCCTTGTTGAAGGCCTAATGGAGAGGATGTACATACAATAATATAGCCTGCTTATTCTATTACATTGCACATGCACTTCCATTATATACTCAGTTGACAGTCTATTAGGTACACCCCATTGTTCACGAAAATGCTTCGCTCCTACAGGCAGTGAGTCACGTGGCCGTGGCTTGCTATATAAAAATCAGGCAGACAGGCATCAAGGCATTCAGTTACTGATCGATGGAACGTTGGAATGGGCAAAAAGACTGACCTAAGCGACTTTGAGCGTGGTATGATCGTCGATGCCATGTGCGCCAGTTCTAGTATATCAGAAACGGCCGGCGACCTGGGATTTTCACGCGCGACAGTGTCTAGGGTTAACCGAGAATTGGGCGACAAACAAAAAACATTGAGTCAGCGGCAGTTCTGTGGGCGAAAACAGCTCGTTGATGAGGTGAAAAGAGAATGGCAAGAAGCTAACAGGTGGGCCACAAACAGGCAAATAACGGCCCAGTACAACAGTGGTGTGCCAAACGGCATCTTAGACCGCACAATTCGTCAGTCCTTGTCATGGATGGGCTATTGCAGTAGACGAGAAAAAAAAAAGCATCTCCAGTGGGCACGCAATCACAAACTTTACAATTGAGGAGTGAAAAAACACATTGCCTGGTCTGACGAATCCGGGTTCTTATTGCGTCATGCTGATGGCAGAGTCAGGAGTTTGACGTAAGCAGCATGAGTCCATGGCTAGTGTCAACAGTACAGGCTGATGGCGGTGGTGTAACGGTGTGGGGAATGTTTGGTCCCTTGATACCAATTGAGCAATGTTTCAATTCCCCGAAGAATTCCGGATGTTCTGGAGGCAAAGGGGGCTCCGACCCAGTACTAGATAGGTGTACCTAATAAACTGATTGTATTTCTCGATTGTCGTTACATTGCACATACCATTTATTATATTAATATATTATAGCGTTTTTATAGTCATATTGTGTTGTTAGGCCTGAGACTTAGTCAATATATCCTCCAAAAAACAGCTTAGAGGGAATGATCACTTTTACATGGGTTACCAACACATTCAAATAATAATTGACATACTTGTCATTAAAAACATTATTTTGATGAATTTATTCATACCATTTCATCCTTCCACGAGTTATAGTCCCAACGCAAATCAAGGGTTGATACCCAAGTTGGCTGGTCGCTCATTCTATCGGTTAGGTTGCCAGAGACCCAGTCCTGAAGTTTCTACTCCACATCTATGGTCGTTCATTCTAAATGTTCCCAACTGGGGCTAACACAGTCACGTCAAACAGTGCAGCCAGATTAATCCACCATTTTCTGCATTTGCGCTTCTTTAAGCTGCTTAATAGTAACATTTACTTGGATACATCCATTCCAGTGAGCTAATGATGCGCGATTTCACCTGGCATAGAAAAAAATTGGCTCTTTTGGAAGAACACTGTTTAGTGGAGCTAGCCAGCTAACACAATGATTCAAACTGAAGTTGGAAAGACAGCAAAATAGCTGCATTTCATTTGACCTGTTTTTCTATTGACATTTCTCTGCATATACAGTACCAGTCAGAAGTTTGGACACTTACTCATTTAAGGGTTTTTATTTTTACTATTTTCTTCATTGTGGAATAATAGTGAAGACATCAAAACTATGAAATAACACATTTGGAATCATGTAGTAACCAAAAAAGTGTTAAACAAATCAAAATCTATTTTATATTTGAGATTTTTCAAAGTAGCCACCCTTTGCCTTGATGACAGCTTTGCGCACTCTTGGCATTCTCTCAACCAGCTTCATGAGGTAGTCACCTGGAATGCATTTAAATTAACAGGTGTGCCTTGTTAAAAGTTAATTTGTGGAATTTCTTTCCTTCTTAATGCGTTTGAGCCAATCATTTGTGTTATGACAAGGTAGGGGTGGTATACAGAAAATAGCTCTATTTGGTAAAAGACCAAGTCCATATTATGGCAAGAACAGCTCAAATAAGCAAAGAGAAACAACAGTCCATCATTACTTTAAGACATGAAAGTCAATCAATCTGGAAAATGTCAAGAACTTTGAAAGTTTCTTCAAGTGCAGTCGCAAACACCATCAAGTGCTATGATGAAACTGGCTCTCATGAGGACCGCCACAGGAAAGGTAGACCCAGAGTTACCTTTGCTGCAGAGGACACGTTCATTAGAGTTACCAGCCTCAGAAATTGCAGCCCAAATAAATGCTTCACAGAGTTCAAGTAACAGACATCTCAACATCAATTGTTCAGAGGGGACTGCGTGAATCAGGCCTTCATGGTCGAAATGCTGCAAAGAAACCACTACTAAAGGACACCAATAAGAAGAAGAGGCTTGGGCCAAGAAACATGAGCAATGGATATTAGACAGTGGAAATCTGTCCTTTGGTCTGATGAGTCCAAATTTGTGATTTTTGGTTCCAACCTCCATGTCTTTGTGACACAGAATAGGTGAGAGGATGATCTCTGCATGTGTGGTTCCCACCGTGAAGCATGGAGGAGGTGGTGTTATGGTGCTTTGCTGGTGACCCTGTCTGTGATTTATTTAGAATTCATGGCACACTTAACCAACATGGCTACCACTGTCATCAAGGCAAAGGGTGGCCACTTTGAAGAATCGCAAATATAAAATATATTTTGATTTGTTTAACACTTTTTTGGTTACTACATGATTCCATGTGTTATTTCATAGTTTTGATGTCTTCACTATTATTCTACAATGAAGAAAATAGTAAAATAAAGAAAAGCCCTTGAGTGAGTAGGTGTGTCCAAACTTTTGACTGGTACTGTATCTATAAAAACAATATACCAATTCATGATTTCGACTGGCTGAGAGAAGCTGCCTGTCTGTCTGGTCCCTACACATTCATTACTGTGTGGGACAGCTGGAGATCGAATTTCAATATTGAAACATTGCTGCAAAAGTCAGAGACAGATGGCAAGGTTTATACACGTCTTTGCTGTTGAAAATCAATTGCTAGTCTAAAAGAAATGGAAGATAATGTCTAGATGATTTTTTACAGTGGAGATCTAGTTGATAAATTGCCTGCCTGGGCTGATGAGACAGTGGATTGATTGCACAGGGAGATGGAACGGTAGATAGGCATTCCAACATCATAGCCCTTAGCCGGTGGTAACTTGTGGAACAGCTGGGACACGGTTTTAACCAATCAGCATCCAGGATTAGACCCACCCGTTGTATAAATACTCATATTTGTTTCACTTCTACTTTTGACTTGATTATTTTATTGAATACTTTTTAAAATAAATGTTGCACTGTTTGAGAGAAGAGCTTGCAAGTAAACACTTCATTGTACAATACGCAGTACTCTGCAAATGCCAAATTGACTTTGATTTGGTTAGGGAGAGTAGGAAAAATTAAATCAAAAAGTTAAAAGGAACACAAGGAATGCAAACTACTTTTTCCGCACTGGATTTGAGTAAAAGAAAAAAAGAGATTAAGAGTTCCATTACCTTGTAGGTGGCGTTGACATAGGAGCGGACGATGGGGCCACTGGACTCGAGCACATCTGGGGTGCAGAGGGGGGTGGAGGATACGATGGCCCCGCCCTGCAGCCAGCTGTTCTCTCTCAGAGCAGACAGCTTGAGACGCCTCTCTGGATCCACCGTCAGCAGCCCTGAACACAAACAGGGAGGGGGGGGTTGGTTTAGAAGAGTTGGGGAAGGAGAGCAAAAATGAGAGGTGGGACAGGGGGGGGTTAAGGAAGGGTAGGGAGGGGCAGAGAAAGCAAGACGATAAGGGAGTGATGGATAAAGGGATTTCATTATTTTTAAATATATATATATATATATATATATATATATATATATATATATATATATATATATATATATATATATATATATATATATGTGCCTTCAGAAAGTATTTAGACTCCTTGACTTTTTCCACATTGTTAGGTTACAACCTTATTCTAAAATTGATTCAAGTTTTTTTCCCTCATCAATCTACACACAATATCCCCTAATGACAAAGCAAAAACAAGTATGTAGAAATTTTTGCTAATTTATTCAAAATTGAAAACAGAAATATCACATTTACATTAGTATTCAAACCCTTTACTCAGTACTTTGTTGAATCACCTTTGGCAGCAATTACAGCCTCGAGTCTTCTTGGGTATGACACTACAAGCTTGGCACATCTGTATTTGGAGAGTTTCTCCCATTCTTCTCTGCAGATCCTCTCAAGCTCTGTCAGGTTGGATGGGGAGCGTCACTGCACAGCTATTTTCAGGTCTCTCCAGAGATCGGGTTCAAGTCCGGGCTCTGGCTGGGTCACTCAAGGACATTCAGACACTTGTCCCGAAGCCACTCATGCGTTGTCCCGTTGAAAGGTGAACCTTCGCCCCAGTCTGAGGTCCTGAGCTCTCTGGAGCAGGTTTTTATCAAGGATCTCTGTACTTTGCTCCATTCATCTTTGCCTCGATCCTGACTAGTCTTCCAGTCCCTGAAAAACACCCCCAGAGCATGATGCTGCCACCACCATGCTTTACTGTAAAGATGGTGCCAGGTTTCCTCCAGATGTGACACTTGGCATTCAGACCAATGAGTTGAATCTTGGTTTCATCAGACCAGAGAATCTTGTTTCTCATGGTCAGCGTTCTTATGGTGCCTGAGGAGTGGCTTCCGTCTGGCCACTCTACCATAAAGGCCTGATTGGTGGAGTGCTGCAGAGATGGTTGTTCATCTGGAAGGTTCTCCCATCTCTCTGTCAGTGACCATCGGGTTCTTGGTCACCTCACTGACCAAGGACCTTCTCCCCTAATTGCTCAATTTGGCCGGGCGGCCAGCTCTAGGAAGAGTCTTGGTGGTTCCAAACTTCTTCCATTTAAGAATGATGGAGGCCACTGTGTTCTTGGGTACCTTCAATGCTGCAGAATTGTTTTGGTACCCTTCCCCAGATCTGTGCCTCGTCACAATCCTGTCTAAGAGCTCTACGGACGACTCCTCATTTTTGCTCAGACATGCACTGTCAACTGTGGGACCTTATATAGACAGGTGTGTGCCTTTGCAAATCATGTCCAATCAATTGAATTTACCACAGGTGGACTCCAATCAAGTTGTAGAAACATATCAAGAATGATCTATAGAAACAGGACACACCTGAGCTCAATTTTGAGTCTCATAGCAAAGGGTCTGAATACTTTTGTAAAGATGTCTGAAAACCTCATTTCGCTATGTCAGTGTGTAGATTGCTGAGGATTTCATTAAAAAAAATGTTTTTAATCAATTTTAGAATAAGGTTGTAACATAACAAAATGAGGAAAAAGTCAAGGGGTCTGAATACTTTCTGAATGTGGTGAACAGATGGAAAAAATTATGAATTGCATCATGTCAATGAGTGAATAAGGAGGGATGCACAACACACCTTTCACAAGCTCTTTAGCCTCGTCTGACACACCCTTCCAAGCCTCTCCAGCCAATGAGAAGTCACCCTCTTTAATCTTATGCATGATGTCGGCAGCATAAGATGAGGTCATCCCCGCCCGCTGCTGCTGCTCACTCTGAAAGGGCACCTGTCCTGACAGCATGGTGTACTGCCAGAGAAAAACACAAACATCATCAATAACATAACGATAATTCGTTTTACTAATGACACATTACAGAGTCAGTTAGTAGTGTAAGTACCAGGATGACCCCAAGGCTCCAGAGGTCGCAGGCCTGGTCGTAACCGGTGCTGTGGAAGAGCTCAGGAGCAGCGTACTGCAGTGTGAAGCAGGGAGTCTGCAGGGGGGCGCTGCCCGCAGGGCACAGCCGGGCAAAACCAAAATCTATCACCTTGAGCACCGAGTCCTCCCCCTCGTCTGCAAACAGCACATTCTGCCAGGCGGAGAGAGAGCGAGAGCAGTGAGTGGGCTGTGCAGGAACAACTCCGTCAACAGAAGGTTACATTCATTGGCTGATGTAATGGAGCAACAAATGTCAATTTATTTCACCCTGAAACAACAAAATAAAATGGGACATGCTTAGTGGTTTTTACAGCATTGCGAAACACCTTGATCTCATTACACTCACTGCCTGCAAAATTTGGTCGGTGTAATATTGCAGCCATTTCAACGTGTTACTTCTTCCTGGCCATATACACTGCTCAAAAAAATAAAGGGAACACTTAAACAACACAATGTAACTCCAAGTCAATCACACTTCTGTGAAATCAAACTGTCCACTTAGGAAGCAACACTTGACAATACATTTTACATGCTGTTGTGCAAATGGAATAGACAACAGGTGGAAATTATAGGCAATTAGCAAGACACCCCCAATAAAGGAGTGGTTCTGCAGGTGGTGACCACAGACCACTTCTCAGTTCCTATGCTTCCTGGCTGATGTTTTGGTCACTTTTGAATGCTGGCGGTGCTTTCACTCTAGTGGTAGCATGAGACGGAGTCTACAACCCACACAAGTGGCTCAGGTAGTGCAGCTCATCCAGGATGGCACATCAATGCGAGCTGTGGCAAGAAGGTTTGCTGTGTCGGTCAGCGTAGTGTCCAGAGCATGGAGGCACTACCAGGAGACAGGCCAGTACATCAGGAGACGTGGAGGAGGCCGTAGGAGGGCAACAACCCAGCAGCAGGACCGCTACCTCCGCCTTTGTGCAAGGAGGAGCAGGAGGAGCACTGCCAGAGCCCTGCAAAATGACCTCCAGCAGGCTACAAATGTGCATGTGTCTGCTCAAACGGTCAGAAACAGACTCCATGAGGGTGGTATGAGGGCCCGACGTCCACAGGTGGGGGTTGTGCTTACAGCCCAACACCGTGCAGGACGTTTGGCATTTGGCATTGGCCTGACTGCCATTAGGTACCGAGATGAGATCCTCAGACCCCTTGTGAGACCATATACTGGTGGCGGTTGGCCCTGGGTTCCTCCTAATGCAAGACAATGCTAGACCTCATGTGGCTGGAGTGTGTCAGCAGTTCCTGCAAGAGGAAGGCATTGATGCTATGGACTGGCCCGCCCGTTCCCCAGACCTGAATCCAATTTAGCACATCTGGGACATCATGTCTCGCTCCATCCACCAACGCCACGTTGCACCACAGACTGTCCAGGAGTTGGCAGATGCTTTAGTCCAGGTCTGGGAGGAGATCCCTCAGGAGACCATCCACCACCTCATCAGGAGCATACCCAGGCGTTGTAGGGAGGTCATACAGGCACGTGGAGGCCACACACAGTACTGAGCCTCATTTTGACTTGTTTTAAGGACATTACATCAAAGTTGGATCAGCCTGTAGTGTGGTTTTCCACTTTAATTTTGAGTGTGACTCCAAATCCAGACCTCCATGGGTTGATAAATTGGATTTCCATTGATTATTTTTGTGTGATTTTGTTGTCAGCACATTCAACTATGTAAAGAAAAAAGTATTTAATAAGATTATTTCATTCATTCTGATCTAGGATGTGTTATTTTAGTGTTCCCTTTATTTTTTTGAGCAGTATATTTTTATAGATTCTAGAATATATTCAGACTCCCTCTCTGTGAGTCAGTCTGTTGGCCCACCTCTGGTTTGAGGTCTCTGTGGACCACTCCAGCCTCGTGCATGAAGCCGACAGCTGACACCAGGCTCCTGAGCAGCTGACTGGCCTCTGCCTCCCCAAACAATTTCTTCCTCTTGATCCTCTCCAGTAGCTCCCCCCCACGCAGCAGCTCCATCACCAGGTATGTATGGAACTGAGAGAGGGAGGAAGAGATAGTGATTGAGAGGGAGATGGGAGAAGAGAGAGAGAGAAGATTAAAGTTGTGTCTGTGATGAGAAAATTGTTTATTGCTGCATGATTGCTTAAGTTCCCCAATATATTCCCCAAATGTCAGACATTATTGTCATTCGAGTCCTGCCACCTTGTAAGTAAACACAGCCAAAGTGAAGAGAAAGAACACCTGACAGTTTTGTCAGTGCGTGTTTGCTGATGGCATTTCTACCATCATTGTGTACCTGATCGGTGTAGACCTCGTGCAGTCTGACGATGTTGGGGTGAGCCTCACACTGCCTGAGGGCAGCAATCTCCCTCTGAGTGTTTACTTCCATTCTAACGAGACAGAGAGACAAACAGAGACAGAGAGACAGACAGACAGAGTTCAAAGGCATTCATGCACTAAAGGTCAACAACACAAACCACCTCAGTGCACCAAACAGGTATGGTAATGCATTGGAATAGAATATATTAAAACACAGCAGCGTGAAGTGTGTAATTCATCATGCTGGTGTAACAATGACACATTGCATTAGTGCGTGACAGTCTCTCAGCCAGCGCCACGCCCGGCTCACCTGCGGCTGATGATCTTGACGGCGTACTCATGGCCGCTCTGGTGGTGTCGACACTTCCTGCACACAGAGAAGCTGCCCTCGCCCAGGGGCGCCCCCTGCAGGCACAGCTCATACAGCTGGAAGAACATAGAGTCCTGCAGAGGACAAGAGAGAGGGAAGTCAAGTACAAACTACACAGGAAACTGTGGAATGTGTCAAAATGTGCTCCACTGCATGAAATGTCCAAATCCTACCCTTGCTAAATGTGAAAATGTTGCACATAGATTTGTTTTACTAATGAAGCACAGGTTGAGCTCATGTCAAACAGTGTTGTACATAAGGCCCTCTCTGGATACAGTCCAGTGATAGTGATTTGTCAAACGTCTATTTTCCACTGGCAATTGACTGAGTTAATAGACCCAGAAAAAAAACATATTTTTTTTTCATTTCGGTTGACGAAAACGAGATGAAATTATCTCCGTGACTAAAATATGACCAGTGAGTGGACTGGACAAACATTTTTGCAGAGATTGAGAGCTTTTTAGTGTTCTTTTTTTAGTTCAATCAAAAGCATGACATTAGCAGAATTGTAAGGCTTTCTCAATGCAATGTTGCAATTCTGTTATTGGTGGGAAATAAATACCATGCTCAGGTCATTCACGATTCACCTCTCTGCCCGGCAACCGTTATCCAATCTGGCAACAACAAATCATTGATGCAAATAAGGCACACGCCATGGCTACTCTCCCGGTGGTACAAGCTCCCGGTAGAAAAAGGGCCGATGTTTGGAGCCATCTTGTCAATTCAAACAAGACCGAATGCAACGTTTCCACAGTGTTTGCACCCACAAGATGACAGGGAATAAAATACTACCAACCTCAAGAGACATCTGATAACTTAGATAACAACAGATTGATAATCCTAGCTAGATAGTTTGCTGCAACCTATCAGACCACTACGGATGACAGAACTTTGATTACAATATAGCTGCAGTATGTCAAGGGGTGGCATTTTTATCTGCTGCAGAGTAATGTGTTCTTCTGCCAACTTGGCTGTTGGGTAGAGAATCATGCAATAGGATGCTATGCAGAAAAATATGTTGGTAGGACAAGCCTATGTATGTTTGTGCACATGGAAGTCAGTGATTTTTGTTTACTATAGGTTAATGAGGCACAAAAAATAAAAAGTGACTAAAATGAAAGGATTTAGTTGACTAAAATGGCCCACTGTTTATCATTTTGACAATAACTAGACTAAATAATTATTCAAATGACAGAAATGTGACTAAGACAATGATATTTTATACAAAATGACTAAGACTAAATAAAAAATAAAAAATAAAAGGAAGTGCCAACATTAACACCGATACATTCACCAAACCTCTCGTCTATCCTGAGGCCCATGAGAGGACTAGTTCCATACCGCTAACGTAGCACTGCGACGGACAGTGGCTGAGCCCGGCCGCTCTGCTCCCATCTGGCCCTCCATGAAGTCACCCATCACCACGTTCTTGTTGAACAGAATGGAGGGAGCAACGAAGGAGTAGCCCTGAAATTGAAGACAAGAGTCTTGTGTATGTCCAGGGTGTCTTTCGGTGACAGTGGAAGCACACAATGTGTATTTAACGTACCTGGAACAGGCGGTCAGTGCTTGGTGGGGTGCTGGCTGGAGAATAGACAGGATTCATGCCAGTGAACTCCTCAGCAAAGTTCCCTGTATCCAGCTCGCTCCTGATCTCTGGTTTGAATGGGCTGACTACCTTCTTCTCAGCAAGGTCTGACCAACTGAGACCCTATGAATATAGAGCAATGGGAGGAGAATGGTGAGCAGAGTGTGTGTGTGTGTATGTGTGTGAGCACGTTGGGAGAGAGGGAGATGGGCCTAGAGACAGAGAGCGGCAGGAGAGAAGAGGAGCACCTTGAAGAAGGCGTGACTCTTGATGTCCTCGGCCCCTCGTGGCCCCGAGCCTAGTCTCTTGTGGGGGTCTTTAACCAACAGCTTCCTCAGCAGGTCCTGAGCCACGACTCCGATCATAGAGGGGAACGGCGGCTCACAGCGTAAGATACGCCTGAGAGGAGGGCAGGAGGGGGCGGGGCAAAGAAGAGAAACAGGGAAGAGCAATCACTTTGCCTTCAGTGCTTTCAGAAAGTATTCATAGCCCTTGACTTACTCCATATTTTGTTGTTACAGCCTGATTCAAAATGGATTCAAGAACCCATCTACACACAATACCCCACAATGACAAAGTGAAAATGAAATGCATAAATATCAACAACAAAAAATATCCCTTTGCTATGATACTCCAAATTGATCTCAGGTACATCTAACTTCCTTTGATCATCTTTAAGATGTCACTACAACTTGATTGGAGTCCACCTGTGGCAAACTCAACTGTTTGGACATGATTTAGAAAGAAACATACCTGTCTATATAAGGTCCCACTGTTGACAGTGTATATGAGAGCAGAAACTATATCATGAAGTCCAAGGAACTGTCCGTAGATCCCAAATTGTGGTGAGGCATATCTGGGGAAGGGTTTAAAACCATTTCTAGAGTGTTGAACATTTCCAAGAGCACAGTGATCTCCTTGGAGAACATACAGAACTACCCAGACTCTGCCTAGAGGTGACCGTCCGACCAAACTAAGCATCAGGGCAAGAAGGACGTCGGTCAGGGAGGTGACCAAGAACCCAATGACAATTCTGACAGAACTACAGAGTTCCTTGGTTGAGATTGGAGAACCTACTAGAAGGACAACAGTCTCTACAGCACTTCACAAAACTGGGTGTTAAGGGAGAGTTGCCAGACGGAAGCCACTCCTGAGAAAAAAGCATGAAGGCATGCCTGGAGTTTGCAAAAAGGCAAGTGAAAGACAGATCATAAGGCATAAGATTCTGCGGTCTAATGAGACGAAAATTTTACTCTTTGGACAGAATGCAAAGCGCCATGTCTGGAGAAAACTAGGCACAGCTCATCACCCGTCTAACACCATCCCTACCATGAAGCAAGACTGGTAAAGAGAGAAGGAACAATGAATGAAGCCAAATACAGGCAAGTCCTTGATGAGAGCCTGCTTCAAAGTGCAAATGACCTGTAGGAATGCTCAACCGGTGTTGCTCATTCAGCCGAAAGAAACTTTCAATCGGTTCTCCCCATTAAGCAACGAGTCGGAGTCAGAGGCCGAGCCTCCTCTGGTCTCTCCTCTACCCGTTACGGGGTCTGAGACGCCAAAGCCTCCCACCATTAGCTCTGACAAATTGAAAACCCTAGTCATTGGCGACTCCATTATCAGCAGTATTAGACTCAAAAAGAATGATCCAGCGATCATACACTGTTTACCAGGGGGCAGAGCTACCGACGTTAAGGCTAATCTGAAGATGGTTCTGGCTAAGGCTAAAACTGGCGAGTGTAGAGAGTACAGGGATATTGTTATCCACGTCAGCACCAACGATGTGAAGATGAAACAGTCAGAGGTCACCAAGCGCAACATAGCCTCAGCGTGTAAATCAGCTAGAAAGATGTGTCAGCATCGAGTAATTGTCTCTGGCCCCCTCCCAGTTAGGGGGAGTGATGAGCTCTACAGCAGAGTCTCACAACTCAATCGCTGGTTGAAAACTGTTTTATGCCCCTCCAAAAGATAGCATTTGTAGATAATTGGCCCTCTTTCTGGGACTCACCCGCAAACAGGACCAAGCCTGGCCTGCTGAGGAGTGACGGACTCCATCCCAGCTGAGGGGGGGGTGCTCTCATCTTATCTATGAACATAGACAGGGCTCTAACTCCTCTAGCTCCACAATGAGATCGGGTACAGGCCAGGCAGCAGGCTGTTAGCCAGCCTGCCAGCTTAGTAGAGTCTGCCACTAGCACAGTCAGTGTAGTCAGCTCAGCTATCCCCATTGAGACCGTGTCTGTGCCTCGATCCAGGTTTGGCAAAACTAAACATGGCGGTGTTCGCCTTAACAATCTCACTGGAATAAAGACCTCCTCCATTCCTGCCATTATTGAAAGAGATTGTGATATCTCACATCTCAAAATAGGGCTACTTATTGTTAGATCCCTAACTTCCAAGGCAGTTTTAGTCAATTAACTAATCACTGATCATAATCTTGATGTCATTGGCCTGACTGAAACATGGCTTAAGCCTGATGAATTTACTGTGTTAAATGAGGCCTCTCCTCCTGGTTACACTAGTGACCATATCCCCCACGCATCCCGCAAAGGCGTTGCTAACATTTATGAAACCAAATGTCAATTTAAAAAATAAAAAATGTAAATAAAAAAACACAGCGTTAACATCATTTGAGCTTCTAGTCATGAAATCTATGCAGCCTAATCAATCACTTTTTATAGCTACTGTTTACAGGCCTCCTGGGCCATATACAGCGTTCCTCACTGAGTTCCCGAATTCCTATTGGACCTTGTAGTCATGGCAGATAATATTCAAATTTTTGGTGACTTTAATATTCACATGGAAAAGTCCACAGACCCACTCCAAAAGGCTTTCGGCGCCATCATCGACTCAGTGGGTTTTGTCCAACATCTCTGGACCTACTCACTACCACAGTCCTACTCTGGACCTAGTTATGTCCCGTGGAATAAATATTGTGGGTCTTTATGTTTTTCCTCATAATCCTGGACTATCGGACCACCATTTTATTACGTTTGCAATCGCATCAAATAATCTGCTCAGACCCCAACCAAAGATCATCAAAAGCCATGCTATAAATTCCCAAAGATTCCTAGATGCCCTTCCAGACTCCCTCCACCTACCCAATAACGTCAGGGTACAACAATCGGTTAACCACCTGAGGAACTTAATTTAACCTTGTGTAATACCCTAAAAAAAAAAAAACATTTGTCATAAGAAACTAGCTCCCTGGTATACAGAAAATACCCGAGCCCTGAAGCAAGCTTCCAGAAAATTGGAACGGAAATGGTGCTACACCAAACTGGAAGTCTTCCGATTAGCTTGGAAAGGCAGTATCAAAGAGCCCTCAAAGTGCTCCATCATCCTATTTTTCCAACTTAAGTGAGGAGAATAAGAACAATACTAAATGTATTTTTAATACTGTCGCAAAGCTAAATAAAAAGCAGCATTCCCCAAGAGAGGATGGCTTTCACTTCAGCAGTAATAAATTCATGAACTTCTTTTAACGAAAAGATCATGACCATTAGAAAGCAAATTACGGACTCCTCTTTAAATCTGGGTATTTCTCCAAAGCTCAATTGTCCTGAGTCTGCACAACACTTGCCAGGAAGTAGGATCAAGGGAGACACTCAAGTTTTTTTTTTTATCCTGTATCTCTTGACACATTCATGAAAATAGTCACGGACTCTAAACCTTCAAGCTGCATACTGGACCCTACTCCAACTAAACTACTGAAAGAGCTGCTTCCAGTGCTTGGCCCTCTCATGTTGAAGATAATAAAACAGCTCCCTATCCACTGGATGTGTACCAAACTCACTAAAAGTGGCAGTAATAAAGCTTCTCTTGAAAAAGACAAACCTTGACCCCCAAAAAATAAAAATAAATATATAAAATAAATAATAATTTAATAAATAGGCCTATATCAAATCTCCCATTCCTCTCAAAACATTTTGAAAAAGCAATTGCGCAGCAACTCACTGCCTTCCTGAAGACTAACAATGTATACGGAGCGCTTCAGTCTGGTTGTAGACCCCATCATAGCACTGAGACTGCACTCGTGAAGGTGGTAAATTACCTTTTAATGGCGTCAGACCAAGGCTCTGCATCTGTTCCCGTGCTCCTAGACCTTAGAGCGGCTTTTGATACCATCGATCACCACATTCTTTTGAAGACATTGGAAACTCAAACTAGTCTACACGGACAAGTTCTGTCCTGGTTTAGATCTCATCTGTCAGAATGATAGTTTGTCTCTGTGGATGGTTTGCCCTCTGACAAATCAACTGTAAATGTCGGTGTTCCTCAAGGTTCCCTTTTAGGACCTCTATTGTTTTCACTATATATTTTACCTCTTGGTGATGTCATTTGGAAACATAATGCTAACTTGCACTGTTATGCGAACGACACACAGCTGTACATTTTGATGAAACATGGTGAAGCCCCAATATTGCCCTCCCTGGAAGCCTGTGTTTCAGACATAAGGAAGTGGATGGCGGCAAATGTTTAACTTTTAAACTCGGACAAAACAGAGACATTAGTTCTACGTCCCAAGAAACAAAGAGATATTCTGTTGGATCTGACAATTCATCTTGATGGTTGTACAGTCGTCAAAAAACTGTAAAGGACCTCGACATTACTCTGGACCCTGATCTCTCTTTTGACTAACATATCAAGACAGTTAAGGACAGCTTTTTTCCATCTACAGTTGAAGTCGGAAGTTTACATACACTTTAGCCAAGTAAATTTAAACTCAGTTTTTCACAATTCCTGACATTTAATCCCAGTAAAAATTCCCTGTCTTAGGTCAGTTAGGATCACCACTTCATTTTAAGAATGTCAAATGTCAAAAGAATAGTAGAGAGAATGATTTATTTCAGCTTTTATTTCTTTCATCACATTCCCAGTGAGTCAGAAGTTTACATACACTCAATTAGTATTTGGTAGCATTGCCATTAAATTGTTTAACTTGGATCAAACTTTTCGGGTAGCCTTCCACAAGCTTCCCACAATAAGTTGGGTGAATTTTGGCCCATTCATCCTGACAGAGCTGGTGTAACTGAGTCAGGTTTGTAGGCCTCCTTGGTTGCACACGTTTTTTCAGTTCTGCCCACAAATGTTCTATAGGATTGAGGTCATGGCTTTGTGATGGCCACTCCAATACCTTGACTTTGTTGTCCTAAAGCCATTTTGCCACAACTTTGGAAGTATGCATGGGGTCATTGTCCATTTGGCAGACCCATTTGCAAACAAGCTTTAACTTCCTGACTGATGTCATGAGATGTTGCTTCAATATATCCACATAATGTTCCTTCCTCATAATGTCATCTATTTTGTGAAGTGCAACAGTCCATCCTGCAGCAAAGCACCCCCACAACATGATGCTGCCACCCCCGTGCTTCACGGTTGGGATTGTGTTCTTCGGTTTGCAAGTCTCCCCCTTTTTCCTCCAAACATAACGACGGTCATTATGGCCAAACAGTTCTATTTTTGTTTCATCAGACCAGAGGACATTTCTCCAAAAAGTACAATCTTTCTCCCCATTTGCACCTGCAAACCGTAGTCTGTCTTTTTTATGGCGGTTTTGGAGCAGTGACTTCCTTGCTGAGCGGCCTTTCAGGTTATGTCGATATAGGACTCGTTTTATTGTGGATATAGATACTTTTGTACCGGTTTCCTCCAGCATCTTCACAAGGTCCTGTGCTGTTGTTCTGGGATCGATTTGCACTTTTCGCACCAAAGTACGTTCATCTCAAGGAGACAGAACGCATCTCCTTCCTGATCGGTAAGACAGCTGCATGGTCCCATGGTGTTTATACTTGCGTACCATTGTTTGTACAGATGAACGTGGTGACTTCAGGCGTTTGGAAATTGCTCCCAAGGATGAACCAGACTTGTGGAAGTCTACAAATATTTTTCTGAGGTCTTGGCTGATTTCTTTTGATTTTCCCATGATGTCAAGCAAAGAGGCACTGAGTATGAAGGTAGGCCTTGAAATACATCCACAGGTACACCTCCAATTGACTCAAATGATGTCAATTAGCCTATCAAAAGCTTCTAAAGCCATGACATCCTTTTCTGGAATTTTCCAAGCTGTTTAAAGGCACAGTCAACTTACTGTATGTAAACTTCTGACCCACTGGAATTGTGATACAGTGAATTATAAATTAAATAATCTGTCTGTAAACAATTGTTGGAAAAATGACTTGTGCCATGCACAAAGTAGATGTCTTAACCGACTTGCCAAAGCTATAGTTTGTTAACAAGAAATGTGTGGAGTGATTGAAGAACGGGTTTTAATGACTGTATGTAAACTTCTGACTTCAACTGTACGTAACATTGCAAAAATCTGAAACTTTGTCCAAACATTATGCAGAAAAATTAATCCATGCTTTTGTCACTTCTAGATTAGACTACTGCAATGTTCCATTTTCCGGCTACCTGGAAAAAGCACTAAATAAACTTCAGTTAGTGCTAAACATGGCTGCTAGAATCTTGACTAGAACCCCAAAAAATTATCATATTACTCCAGTGCTAGCCTCTCTACACTGGCTTCCTGTTAAGGCTAGGGCTGATGTCAAGGTTTTACTGCTAACTTAAAAAGCATTACATGGGCTTGCTCATATCTATCTTCCCAATTTGGTCCTGCCGTACATACCTACACGTACGCTATGGTCACAAGATGAAGGCCTCCTTATTGTCCCTAGAATTTCTAAGAAAACAGCTGGAGGCAGGGCTTTCTCCTATAGAGCTCCATTTTTATGGAATGGTCTGCCTATCCATGTGAGAGACGCCGATTCGGTCTCGACCTATAAGTCTTTATTGAAGACTCATCTCTTCAGTAGGTCCTATGATTGAGTGTAGTCTGGCCCGGGGGTGTGAAGGTGAACGGAAAGGCACTGGAGCAATGAACCACCCTTGCTGTCTCTGCCTGGCCGGTTCCCCTCTCTCCACTGGGATTCTCTGCCTCGAACCCTATTACAGGGGCTGAGTCATTGGCTTACTGGAGGGGTGCGTCACTTGAGTGGGTTGGTCAACTGGCAGCTTAATTTAATAGTACCCGCAAAACACCAGTCTCAACGTCAACAGTGAAGAGGAGTCTCTGGGATGCTGGCCTTCTAGGCAGAGTTGCAAAGAAAAAGACATATCTCAGGCTGGCCAATAAAAATACAAAATTAAGATGGGCAAAAGAACACAGACACTGGACTCTGCCTACAAGGCCAGCATCCCCTAAGTCGCCTCTTCACTGTTGACGTTGAGACTGGTGTTGTAGGTACTATTTAATGAAGCTGCCAGTTGAGGACTTGTGAGGCATCTGTTTCTCAAACTAGACACTAATGTACTTGTCCTCTTGCTCAGTTGTACACTGTGGCCTCCCACTCCTCTTTCTATTCTGGTTAGAGTCAGTTTGCGCTGTTCTGTGATGGATGTAGTACACAACTTTGTACGAGATCTTCAGTTTCTTGGCAATTTCTCGCCTGGAATAGCCTTCATTTCTCAGAACAAGAATAGACTGACGAGTTTCAGAAGAAAGTTCTTTGTTTCTGGCCATTTTGAGCATGTAATCGAACCCAAAAATGCTGATGCTCCAGATACTCAACTAGTATAAAGAAGGCCAGTTTTATTGCTTCTTTAAATCAGGACAACAGTTTTCAGCTGTGCTAACATAATTGCAAAAGGGTTCTCTAATGATCAATTAGCCTTTTAAAATGATAAACTTGGATTAGTTAACACAACGTGCCATTGGAACACAGGAGTGATGGTTGCTGATAATGGGCCTCTGTACGCCTATGTACATATTCCATAAAAAATCTGCCGTTTCCAGCTACAATGGTCATTTACAACATTAACAATGTCTACATTGTATTTCGGGTTCAATTTGATGTTATTTTAAAAATGGACAAACATTTTTTTGCTTTTCTTTAAAAAAACAGAAGGACTAAGTGACCCCAAACTTTTGAACAATAGTGTATGTTGAAAACGTTTTTGGGAGATGCGATGGATCATTGGGATCATTCAATATTCCCTTTTGTTGTTCAGTGAAATCCTCCCATGTGAAGAGTCAACTAATTTAATTCAAGTTCAATTCATAACTAAATTGTTTTCTTTACTTCTATTGGAAGGATTTAATCATTTGCAATTATGTCTACTTATAAGGTAAAAGGTTTATGTTTGCCTCCATATGATATGGTAAATATATTCAATGCGAAAAACATCTACATTTAAATGGTATTAATATTAATTTGCATATATTTCTGTTAATTTCCACAAAGTTTCCACCTCTGAATATTCTCCAAAATGTGCAACCCTACTTGAATCACATTGAAAATCTGAGGAAAGGCTTGAAGATTGCAGTTTACTGCCGCTCCCAATCTAACAGCGCTTGAGAAAATCTGCAAGGAAGAATGGGAGAAAATCTCCAAATCCAGATGTGCAAAGCTGATACAGATAAACCCAAGATGTCCTTAAAGCTGTAATTGCCTCCAATGGTGCTTCTACAAAATATTGACTCAGGGGTGTGAATACTTACAGTACCAGTCTAAAGTTTGGACACACCTACTCATTCAAGGGTGTTTCTTTATTTTTACTATGTTCTACATTGTAGAATAATAATGAAGACAGAAAAACTATGAACACATATGGAATCATGTAGTAACCAAAAAAGTGTTAACCTCTCTAGGGTAGGGGGCAGTATTTTCACATCCGGATAAAAAAACGTACCCGATTTAATCTGGTTATTACTACTGCCCAGAAACTAGAATATGCATATAATTGTTTGATTTGGATAGAAAACATCCTAAAGTTTCTAAAACTGTTTGAATGGTGTCTGAGTATAACAGAACTCATATGGCAGGCAAAAACCTGAGAAGATTCTGTACAGGAAGTGCCCTCTCTGACCATTTCTTGGCCTTCTACACTCTCTTTATTGAAAACAGAGGATCTCTGCTGTAACGTGACACTTTGTAAGGCTCCCATAGGCTCTCAGAAGGCGCCAGAACGTTGAATGATGACTCTGCTGTCCCAGGCTGAAAAACAGTAGCGCATTTGGTAAGTGGTCGATCTGAGAACAATGAGACGGGGGCGCGCGTGCACGAGACGACTCCATTTTCAACTTTGAGTCTTTGAACGAAAACAGGGTTTCCCGGTCAGAATATTATCGCTATTTTACGAGAAAAATCGCATAAAAATTGATTTTAAACAGCATTTGACATGCTTCGAAGTACGGTAATGGAATATTTTGAATTTTTGTGTCACGATACGTGTCCGCGCGTCACCGTTCGGATAGTGTCTTGAACGCAAGAACAAAACAGAGGATATTTGAACATAACTATGGATTATTTTGAACCAAAACAACATTTGTGGATGAAGTAGAAGTCCTGGGAGTGCATTCTGACTAAGAACAGCAAAGGTAATCCAATTTTTCTTATAGTAAATCTGAGTTTGGTGAGTGCCAAACTTGGTGGGTGTCAAAATAGCTAGCCTGTGATGGCGAGCTATCTACTCAGAATATTGCAAAATGTGCTTTTGCCGAAAAGCTATTTTAAAATCGGACACCGCGATTGCATAAAGGAGTTCTGTATCTATAATTCTTAAAATAATTGTTATGTTTTTTGTGAACGTTTATCGTGATTAATTTAGTAAATTCACCGGAAGTGTTCGGTGGGAATGCTAGTTCTGAACGTCACATGCTAATGTAAAAAGCTGTTTTTTTTTATATAAATATGAACTTGATTGAACAAAACATGCATGTATTGTATGACATAATGTCCTAGGAGTGTCATCTGATGAAGATCAAAGGTTAGTGCTGCATTTAGCTGTGGTTTTGGTTTTTGTGACATTATATGCTAGCTTGAAAAATGGGTGTCTGATTATTTCTGGCTGGGTACTCTGCTGACATAATCTAATGTTTTGCTTTCGTTGTAAAGCCTTTTTGAAATCGGACAGTGTGGTTAGATTAACGAGAGTCTTGTCTTTAAAATGGTGTAAAATAGTCATATGTTTGAGAAATTGAAGTAATAGCATTTCTAATGTATTTGAATATCGCGCCACTCGATTCCACTGGCTGTTGAGTAGGTGGGACGATTTCGTCCCACATACCCTGGAGAGGTTAAACAAATCAAAATATATTTGAGATTCTTCAAAGTAGCCACCCTTTGCCTTGATGACAGCTTTGCACACTCTTGGCATTCTCTCAACCAGCTTCACCTGGAATGCTTTCAAACAGTCTTGAAGGAGTTCCCACATATGCTGAGCAATCGTTGGCTGCTTTTCCTTCACTCTGCGGTCCAACTCATCACAAACCATCTCAATTGGATTGAGGTCAGGTGATTGTGGAGGCCAGATCATCTGATGCAGCACTCCATCACTCTCCTTCTTGGTCAAATAGCCCTTACACAGCCTAGATGTGTGTTGGGTCATTGTCCTATTGAAAAACAAATGATAGTGGGACTATGTACAAACCAGATGGGAAGGCGTATCGCAGCAGAATGCTGTGGTGGCCATGCTGGTTAAGTGTGCCTTAAATTCGAAAATCACAGACAGTGTTACCAGCAAAGCACCCTCACACCTCCTCCATGCTTCACGGTGGGAAGCACACATGCAGAGATCATCCGCTCACTTAGTCTGCGTCTCACAAAGACAAAGACACAGTGGTTGGAACTAAAAATCTCTAATTTGGACTCATCAGACCAAAAGGACAGATTTCCACCGGTCTAATGTCCATTGCTCGTGTTTCTTGGCCCAAGCAAGTCTCTTCTTCTTATTGGTGTACTTTAGTAGTGGTTTCTTTGCAGCAATTCAACCATGAAGGCCTGATTCACGTAGTCTCCTCTGAACAGTTGATGTTGAAATGGGTCTGTTACTTGAACTCTGAAGCATTTAATTGGGCTGCAATTTCTGAGGCTGGTAACTAATGAACTTATCCTCTGCAGCAGAGGTAACTCTGGGTCTACCTTTCCTGTGGTGGTCCTCATGAGAGCCAGTTTCATCATAGCGCTTGATGGTTTTTGTGACCGCACTTGAAATTTTCCGGATCGACTGACGTTCATGTCTTAAAGTAACGATGGACTGTCATTTCTCTTTGCTTATTTGAGCTGTTCTTGTCTTAATATGGACTTGATCTTTTACCAAATAGGGCTATCTTCTGTATGCCAACCGTACCTTGTCACAACACAACTGATTGGCTCAAACGCATTAAGGAAAGAAATTCCACAAATTAACTTTTAACAAGGCACAACTATTAATTGAAATGCATTCTAGATGACTACCGCATGGAGCTAGTTGAGAGAATACCAAGAGTGTTCAAATCTGTCATCAAGGCAAAGGGGGGCTTCCTAGAAGAATCTGAAATATAAAATACATTTGGTTACCACATGATTCCATATGTGTGATTTCATAGTTTTGATGTCTTCACTATTATTCTACAATGTAGAAAACAGTAAAAGAAAGAAAAACCCTTCAATGAGTAGGTGTGTCAACTTTTGACTGGTACTGTATGTAAATGAGATATTTCTGCATTTCATTTTCAAGAAAATGTGCAAAAATGTCTAAACATGCTTTGACTTGGACATTTTGGGGTAGTGTGTGTAGATGGGAGAGAAATCCATTTTGAATTCAGGCTGTAACACAACAAAATGTGGAATAAGGGGTATGAATACTTGCTGAAGGCACTGTGTAAACAGCCCTCATTACAAGACAACCATTATGGCCAAAAAGAACATGATTGAAAAGAAACAGCTTACCAGAATGTCTAATTATGCTGCAGGCTTTATGTTACACATAGGACGCAGCACAACTAATTTATTTGTTATTGTATTCAGACAGCGAGATAAAGAGAGGGAGAAAGAAGCCACCTTTACAATAGATGTCATTATTTTGATAAGTAGCCGAGGGCCACGGGCAATGATGAAAGAGTTGGATGGAACCATGGTGTGTGTGTGAGGAGGGGTGGATGACACACAGCACTCACTTGGACACCTCACTCTGGGAATTCCTCTCCCCCTCCAGTGTGAATGGGGACGCCCCCGTCAGCAATTCAAACATCAGGATACCCAAACTCCACCAATCTACTGACTGGGGTGGGCAGGAGAAAAGGGTCAAAAGGAAGAATGAAAAAAATACATTCGTGTTCTACAGTAATTGATGTCTAATGAACCGCTGTAGCTCATAGCCATGCCCCGAGTGATGGGTTAACTCTTACCTTTCCATGACCAGACTTCCCCCTGATGATCTCTGGAGCCATGTACTCTATGGTGCCACAGAACGAATACGTCCTTTCCTTCTGTAGTGGGGGAAATAAAACACACGTCTCAGTCTGTAGTGACAGAAATATATGCATGGATGCATGGATGCATACATGCACAGATTGCGTCCACACAAATAGAGGCATCAATGAAAAAAGGTCTTCCTTTTTGTCATACCTCCTCCTCCAGGAACTCTTTGCTGAGCCCAAAATCTGTCAGCACCAAATGTCCCTCGCTGTCCAATAGGATGTTCTCCAACTTGATGTCCCGGTACACGATGCCTAGCTGTACACATCATGCCGAGCAAGAAGTTACATACACTTGATAACATAACATTAACAGATAAGAGCAAAGTATCCAGCCTAAATTTGATCATGTAAGAGGACCACAGATACAATTAAGGAATGGAATATCAGCAAGGTTATGTAAAGGACAGAAAGGCTCGATAACATACCTTGTGGAGGTGCTCCAGAGCCAGGATAATCTCCCCGATGTAGATCCGCACCTCTTCCTCAGAGAAGTGATCCCGCTGGTACAAGTGTGTGAACATCTCCCCTCCGCTCACATAGTCTATACACAGACAGATACAGATAACACTTGAATAGACAAGCAACAACACATACACAGGCAGAAACACAGTATACACACACAGAGACACACTTTCAGCACTTCCAAGGTCATAGCCAGAGAGTTCCACGTATGGGTTTGTTTGATCCGGCGCTCACCCAGGATGAGATGGAGCTTGGTCTGGGTCTGGAAGGCGTAGTGCAGTGTGACCAGGAACGGGGACTGGCGGATGTGCTCCAGCACCTGTCTCTCTGTACGCGTGTGCTCCGCTGTCTTCGCCTTCTGAACGATGGCTGCTTTCTTCAGCACCTGAGACGTTATCATCAACAGGTAGGTCAACCCGTCCATGAATTCTCTCCACATCAGACAATGTCAACGCTTTGGGTTGTCTTTGGACCAATGTCAAAGACGATACAGGGACTCACCTTCATGGCATACAGCTTCCCTTCATCGTGACCACTGTTCTTTCTGACCAGAAACACTTTCCCGTAGGCTAGACAGAGACAGAGAGGAAAGGTTGGAAACGTTTATCACATTTGATTGTAGCCCCTACCACCCACCACATTTACAACCTTAACTTTTCATTCTAAATGTTCCACAAAAAAAATTGACAGTAAAATTAAGTTATCCAGGTCTCCAATAATACTATGGCGCTATCCCGAGTGGTGCAGTGGTATAAGGAACTGCATCTCAGTACAAGAGGTGTCACTACAGTCCCTGGTTCGAATCCAGGCTGTATCACATCTGGCCGTGATTGGGGGTCCCATAGGACGGTGCACAATTGTCCCAGCGTCGTCTGGGATTGGCCGGGGTAGGCCGTCATTGTAAATAAGAATATGATCTTAACTGACTTGCCTAATTAAATAAAGGTTCAATAAAAAAAATTATAGTTATATACATCGAGTATAAAAAAACATTATGAACACCTGCTCTTCCATGACAGACTGACCAGGTGAATCCAGGTGAATGCTATGATCCCTTATTGACGTCACTTGTTAAATCCACTTCAAATCAGTGTAGATAAAGGGGAGGAGACGGGTTAAAGAAGGATGTTTAAGCTTTGAGACATGGATTGTGTATGTGTGACATTTAGATGGTGAATGGGCAAGACAAAAGATTTAAGTGCCTTTGTACGGGGTATGGTAGTAGGTGCCAGGCACACCAGTTAGTGTAAAGAACTGCAACACTGTTGGGTTTTTCACACTCAACAGTTTCCCGTGTCAAGAATGGTCCACCAACCAAAGGACATCCAGCCAGCTTGACACAACTGTGGGGGGTGCGCAACTCAATATTAGGAATGCGTTTCTAATGTTTGGTATAGTCAGTTTATAAGCATCGACCCAAGATTGGCGCAGTGAGCCTCACCTCCTGTGCCCAAGACTTTGAGAAGCTCAAAGTTCTCCATGCCCACTCTCTCAGAATGGCCTGTGAGGTTCGCTGGCGGGGGGAGAGTACAGTATCAGTGTTTGCACGCACACAACACAGGCAGGCAGGCAGGCAGACACACAGGAAACATAGCAGAGCACAGTAAACTGAATATTTTGTGACACCACAACAAACATGATTGACGGTCTGCTTGCATTCATCCATGGCTGTGTTCCCAGGAGTCATGGTTCCCTGAGATACCACCACTCACCAAAATATAGCACATCAATCTGCACCTGAAGACAACTGAACACAGCTTGAACATACACTACTACTTCTGCTATTGCTGTGTCAGTCAAGGTCAGGATGCAATTATGTCAGGAAACATATTGATCAACACAGAATTACACAAACTCCAAACAATCACTTTTAACTCCAAACAACTTACATAGAGCCCTAGCACAATAGCTAAATTACAGAAGGCAATATTTACCCAAAGTGTACCACATCTTGAAATCCTTTGGCAGATGATTCAAATAATCAATTATGAAACAGTGCAGAGCTAGATTGCCTGATTAATCAGACTGTGCTACACAACTGAATTGGTATACAGTCAAACAGGAGTGCAAAATCGTGGACATGTTCCTTACAAAGCTAGAATGTTTAATAAAATGACGTTTGAACTTACTCTATGGTTGGGCTATCAACTACTCGAAATGGAAAACAAAATATCCCCAGGAAATTATTATTAAACCGACTTCGCAACCCAGGTCTGTGTGGTGATCAGGATGTGTTTGCTTATGACCGAAGGTACGTGTACAAGACAGAAGTAGATGCATACTAACCAAAGTCTCGCGGGTGTTTACGTGGTTTGTGCTTTCAACTACAGTACTGGTGCTCTAGTCTAAAAAGTTGTATAAACAATACTTTCCTGTGGATATTTTGTCTAAAATGTAGAGCAGCTGAAGGACCAACCTTACAGACAAGCAGTAGAGTAAGTTAAAATGTAATTGTATTAAACATTCTGTCTTGTAAGGGACATTTCCACTATGTTGTAATCCTATGTTTCAGACTGTATACCAATTCCATTGTGTAGCAGTCTGATTAATCAGGCAAAGCGCTAGTTACGTTGATGGTTACTTACCATTGGTAATCTCATGTTTGACAGTGCAGGCTTTTCTCCGGATCCCTGTATCGGAGTCATCGCTACTACTACTATCCGAGCCCTCCCCAGACATATCAAATATGTATTTGGCTACTCTTCAAATGAAATAAACCGATTTAGCTATATTCGTATGTGTGTTCTATAACCTAAAACGCACCAGATGTGATGTATAGTCAGAGAAAATGAAAGGTTGAGCCTTATACGATTTCATTTGGGGGGTTTTGTATGTATTGTGATCATGGTTGTGTTGTTGTGTTTTCAAAACAATATCATTGCTGCACTAAATCCCCTAGACATCCTGCTGTTCCGCCTAATCTTCAGGCGCACATTGATTTCCACTACACGACAATGATGATCGTCTGAGTCAGAAATCACAAAGCAAGGCTTTACTTGTACTAAAGGGCAAATACTAGCACCATCTACCAAATATAACTATCACTGTAAAAATCAACCAGTTATCGCCAATCTGTAGCTAGCTAACTAACTGTGCCCATAAAGAGGATGTTGTTTCCTATTACGACAGACAGACTGCTGTTGATCTCTCCAGCACTGACCTGGTTACAATGTAGCGCCGATCTTACCAGACAGCGTTAAACTGGCTACATAGTAGCCTATCTCTTGCTTGCTAGCTACCTTTTGCAACAATATATTTTGACAAACTGAAACTAGCTAGTCATTTGTAGCAAAGCAGTAAGAAACAATTAGTAATACCACAACGCTAACGCTATATAAAAGCTCGCTAACGTCACAACCTAGCTAGCTATCTTGTCAGAGATAGCTAGCCTGCTGACAATCGGTTTATTTTAATTTCATAGCAAGCTTACTGTTGATAGCATGTCGCGAAGAGTTTTTTTTATCCGGTTTCGTCCGGATAGGATGTGACTCGCGCTTAAGATATGCACTTTATGTGTGCAATTCATTTGACAACAATGACTGAAAAACTAGCTACCGGTAGTTTAGCTATCTAGCTAGCTGATGTTATGACTGGAATTCCGTAGTACGGAAGCCGCAATGTTACAGCTTTTATAACTTTTGGAGAGACCTGTTAGACCTCTGAAGTTGGTTTCTACAGCAGGTGACATTTTTGCTGATATTAATGAGGATATCAAACTAAGTTATTACAAGGATGATTATTATTATTATGATTTTATATTGATTAATTATCAGCTTTATTTTTATTTTTTTATTGAACCTTTATTTAACTAGGCAAGTCAGTTAAGAACAAATTCTTATTTACGATCACGGCCTACCCCGGCCAAACCCAGAAGCTGGGCCAATTGTGTCAGCCCTATGGCACTCCTAATCATGGCCTGGATTATAATTAATTAGAATTGCTCAGTAATTTATCTAGTAGGCCTACACCTAATTATTTCCAATTGTTTCATCTTATTCCATATAATGTCGGTTGTATTTCTGGTTTGCATAATAAACCACATATACTGTATGTGAACAGTACATTTACCCCTTCTCCACATACATTTTTGTCATTTAGCACAGGGTTTCGCAAACACTGTCCCTCCGGGTACACGTTTTGGATTTTGCCCCAGCAGTACACAGCTGATTAAAATGAAGCTTTGCTTATTTGAATCAGCTGTGTAGTGCTAAGGCAAAAACCAAAACACTCTTATCCAGTGTTACATTTGCATACTTTTAAAAGATATATAGATTATTTTTATTTTTTTTTGCACTGCACCCCCTTGAGAATCGAGCCCAGAACTCTGGCATTGCAAGTACCATGCTCCACCAACTGAGCCACATGGGACTTCCTGGCCTTCCTGTATGATGACTGCTGGGGCAGCAGTTGGAGTATTATCCCTGCGATTAGCAGAGTTGTGAAGGGTGTCAGGACAGAGGACACAGACTCACAGCTTTCATTGCATTACTGACATCAATCATCATCTTCATAATCCTATTCCTCCCACTGACTGACACTTAGAGAGTTGAGGAGGGGTTTAGTGAAAGGCAGAGAAAGAAAGAAATGGTAAAGGGAAGCTGGTCAACAACAAAAAAATAACAGACAAAATGACAGAACGCCACAAAGCAATTAAAAATGGTAAACTTTAATAGATTCTCTGTCATAATAGTTCTGTAATACAGTGCTGTGTATGACATTTTGCTAAGTGGTAAGTAGCAGAACATTGAGCAGTGTATCGTTCTACAGTCAGCTTTACATTGCAAGTATTCCTCAAAATAAATGTTTTTATTTGTGTCTTTATCAATTTGATATAGCTCTATCCCTCAGTAATTGGAAATATCTTTACATTGTAAGTGTCAACCATGATATTATTGTGATATTGACTGTTGAACACTGAAATTGTGAAGTAATTGAACATATCCAACTAATTCATGTCATGACCATGTTACAGCTGGTTTTGTATCTTTCTCAATTTAATTCTCTTTTAATGAACCACAACCAAATGTTACTTCAAGGTGGATTGTGGACCGGTAGAAATAATAGTACATGTCAATCCCCGGTTCTAAAAAAAGAAATATGTTCTTTATTTCTCCTTTGGGGAGTACATGGAATTGACTGAACATCAAATAGCTTCATTAATCATGAAAGGATTATGGAGGGCTTGGGGTGACGTTAATGTGTTTAATGTGTGTGTGGTGTGTGTGCGTGTGTGCGCGTGCGTGTGCGTGTGTGTGTGTGTGTGTGCGTGTGTGTGTGTGTGTGTGTGGTTAGCGTGGCCATGGGTACTTAAAACTCGGACTGGGACAACTGATACAAAAATATATTTGCCCTCAAGTGACTGAAATAGATTACAACATTCAAATCACTCATTTGGGGTAAAACATTACAGAAATATATCAGCATTGGAATGGATTGTGATATCAAAGAAATACCAAATGAATTGATCAGTGTCTAGTTAGATTATTTATCACCCAATAAAGTGCCATGTTTGCCCCGTACACCACCGGTTTGAAACATTTTGATTTCTCCGCATTATTTGGCGGGGGTCTCCCCAGCTTCAGCGTCCTCACTTCCCACCTCGTTCAGCTGAAGGAAAACCAGCACAGGAGTCACGTACTCCATGATCGTCTCCTTCACCCCTTTTTCCAGCAGGTACCCCTCGGTCTCAATCTCAGTGTTCTCCTGCCCTGCCACCGCCTCCATGGCTGTCTGCAGGTACCGCAGACTTACCAACACTGATGACTGGGGGGGAAGGATAGGAGAAGGGAGAAAGGTTATACAGGAGGATGGGCATACTGTATTACTCAACAGCGAGCTACAAGTATAATTGTGGCCACTCACAGAAGTCTGTTCCGGGGAGCCTCTGATTGCCACAAAGGACATTATCTCACTTTTAGGTTTTTGGATTGATATATATCTGCACAGTACCTGGACCAGGAAGATGGACAGCACCGCAGCACCAATAGTGTTCATCAGGCCCATGTAGTAATTGACCAGAGCCTCCCTGCAGCCGCGGATGTAGATGTTGAGCTCCTCGGTCTGGTGCTCGTAGTTGTAGTGGGCTGAGTTGTTGGTGAGGCGGTCCTGGATGCAGGGTCTTGGGGAACTGGGGTTACAACAGCTGAATGGGACCCCATCGAACAGGTAACGCCCGTCCACGTTGCTCTTAACACGGCTAAAGAAGAAAAGATGGGGAAGGGGAAGCATGTAGAGAATAAACAGTCTACATCATGGCTTTGTATCACCTCAACTGCATAATTTCCTATAACCTTAATGATTTATTTAAATGATAATCTGACATGGGATTATTCCTTTACCAAAGACTGTCAGACTGCTCCCAGTCCTCTAATAGTCTCTGCCAGTACTCACTCCTTCACTTCCTTAGAGCTAAAGTCTAGGTAGCGGTTGCTGATCCACTGGACCTCGAACCAGTCCTTGAAGTCGGTGTTTCCACAGCACTGGAACTCCATCTGCAGGCGGTCAATGGTCTGCTTCTGGAAGCAGCGACCGGGTGTGTCTGTGTCCTTGTAGAAGCGGATGCCGTTCTTCAGGCCGATCTTCAGGGACCACTCCAGATTCCCCTTCATAGCGTAGCTCATGATCACAGTCGTCAGCATAAGGAGTGTGAAAAAGAGAGAGACTCCCCAGTAGGGTTGTAGGAAGGTCTTCCAGCGGGGGAAGCGTCCGGCATCCAGGGCATCCTGGCACATACGGCCAGCAAAGTAGTTGATACCCAAAGAGGCCAGACCCACTATCATCAGGGTGTTGGGCACAGCATGGATCTCTGTGTTATCCATTACCTGTAGGCAGAAGAACCTCACGCATCAGTGATACTGCAAACTATACAGTATAAACTGATATGTTAGGCTCTCAACCCATTGATCCCATATTTGAGTAATATTGAATGTGCAGAGGTTGGTGATTCATCTCATACTTTAAAGTGGGAAACATAATTATGTATTTGAGGAAATCAATTAGGTCGTTTTTATTTTTACTTCTATGCCAAATTTGACATAAAAACTATATTTGCTGCAAAAAGGCTGCATCGAGGGAAGCCTTGACTTCCAGGCCCCGCTCTGAGGTGAAAGCCTGATAGAGGCTACATTGAGGTTCATTTTGTTTCTATTTATGTATTCAACAAGTGCAATAGTTGATAGTATATTATTCCAAATTCTGAAATCTCAAGAGATAGATGGTAAAGTCTACATCCGTTGTATGTGACAAATAACATTTGATTTCACTCCACGTTCTGTAGGTCAGTTAATCTTATCCCTATTCTCAGTTTAGCACCAGTATGTTCAGACCAGAGACAATTGCCCCCTGTTGATAATGTCCACACCTAACCCCTTATCCAATATGAATACCTCATCACAATCTCACTCATAAGAGCATTATCAAAGGCTCCTGAATTCTGCATGAGATATTATCGTCAACACTCCAATGCATTTTATTGTGTCATGTCTCAAAGCATTCAAAAATAAAATCTTAATTTAAGCTCTAATACACTCAAAGAATGAATTTCCCCCTTTTTCACCCTCATGCTTTTCATGCAGTTTATGACCAGACGTTTACTAGTATCACTCTTTACTAGTATCATTCCATTCTACTGTAGAACTTCACTGAATACAACCCTAAACACCAGAGGAGAAATCTGAGAAAGTGAAGCTTCTGGATAAGTAATATGTATTGTACTGCAAGAATCATAGTGGCGTTGTGTACAGTGTAAAGCTGTAGAGCATTGTGGTACCTCTGCCCTCCTGCGGAGCTCGGTCTTGAGGAAGCAGCCCAGGGTGAAAGTCAACGCTCCGGCCAGTGTGGCCATCCAGGACAGCAGCCACAGCCCCTGGGCTAGCTTCATTCTCTTCTCAAACGGGAACTTCATCTTCATCAGCACCATGGTGTTAGTGGAAGCCCACGGAGGCTCCGAGGGTCACTGTGAGAATTGGATGAGGAATGTGGTGATGAAGGGATCTGAGGGGAAGAAGGAGAGTGCAGCAACAGACTGCTGGAGCGATCTGAGAAAGGCGGCCTTGAGAAAGGATCGGGTCAAAGGTGAAGAAGAGTAAGTCTGGAAAAACTTCAAGCGGAACAGGTAGAATTCTGAACTGGAGATAGAGTATTCTGATGAGTGTTTCTCAAAGGAGAGACAGTAAGATAATTATTGTTGAAGAAAGATGGTTCTGTTATCCAAAAGTAAGTAAGGAATAATACAACCAAATGGTTTGTGAAAAAAATCTGTGGGGAGAAATAAAAGCCACAAAAAAATTAATTGGTATCTTCTGGATTCATTAGTGGAGGTGTGTTAAAGTTCACATGCTTGATCCCCCCCAAAAATGTATTAAAGAAAGTCCAGATGGCCCTTCAGTCCTGTTCTAGCACCTGTGTGCCCATGCTTAGGTAGGTGAGACACAATGGATTTGGACATTGTTGGACGTCTAGAGAGTCTTAGCACTAATCCCTCACCTATCCTATTAAACGGCCTTTCCAATTGGAATTCAGTCCTCTGTCTGGTCAGCAAAGGTAGCCTCCCTTGAAGCAGGGGTGGGGACATGGATGAGCTCTGACGAACCAAATTGAAGATGACAGGGCGATTGATATAAGCATGGGCGCTGATACGTCGGCCACTTCTATAACTCTTCCTGACCTTTCTGAAATGTTAGCATGAAGCTTATGAGAAGAAAAAAAAAAACGGTGTATGGCCTTGCTCTCAAGCACTGTGGTGAACATTTATCGGGGATTGATATCAAATTTGATTAAAAAAATATGTGTTTTTGTCACACTGGATAGGGGTATTGTTTTACAGGGTCAGCCATAGTAGTACGGTGCCCCAGGAGCAAATTAGGCCTTGCTCAAGGGCACGTCGACAGATATTTCACCTTGTAGATTGATATAGTCAAATCTCAATACCCCAAACCCATATTTTTTCCCAAATCCATTTCAGACAGATAATGTAAGGCCAGAATAGGATTACAGTAAGAACTGGAATGAAAATGATGCACAAGCATACTGGTAATAAACTCATCAAGGATATTCTGTAGTAGGCTACTCTTTAATTGAATTGAGAAAGCAAGACATCCGGGGAGAGAGAGGGAAACGGAGGATTATCCTTTCTGAAGCTCCTAGAACAGGCTCAGCAGGGTGAGTTTAAACTCTAACATGGAAAACCATTTACAGCCTAAAAACCTAAGATCCAGTACATAGAGCACATTGACATCTCTGTTAACTGGGTGTTTTCTGTGACAGCAACACCCATGCTAAACTGCTATGAAGTGGCTTGCTCTTGACAACTCTGAATCCACCTTGATTCCTTAATGTGACACATAAAGGTGGACTGACATGACCTTATGGCAGTATATCAGTGTTAATGAAGCCTTAGTAACAGCATTTGACAAGACAAGCCAACCCTTAAATTAACAGGCCACTAAAATGGCCTGAGAAGTGGGTAGAAATACATATACTCGTATACTACTCATATCTCAGTAAAACTGCTGCACGCCGAGGAGAACCCATAAATCAAAATGTCTCCCCTTTGTGATAACTGACTTACTCTCCTCCCCTCAATCTAACGCCGTCGCCTACGATCAAACACAACAGTGTAACGTGTTTGACTGAATTATTTATACTAGACTTTGTGTGTCATTATTTGTTTTAATTCATGTTAAATTAGTACATTATAGAGGACTATATTTATTGAGAACATTCAGACACATGTGCAGTACACAACACGAGGATAAAAAACACAGACAGTAGTAGTTCTACACAGCTCTGTAGTATCGTGCATGGTTAATGAAGTTCAACCTGGGGATGTAGAACAGGGAGACATATGGTGAAAGCAACAGCTATTTCTAAATAATAAATATGTAATATATACAAACATTATCGTACGTAATCCATATAGTGGAACTCTATCCAAAACTACTGGTCCTGCAATAGAGGTATGGATTGGAGGGGGAGGCAAAAGGGTGCATGACAGTACAGTCATCATAACACACTGTGCTTTCATTACGTTTTGACACATGACACGCTGACTATGATTTTAGTTGAAAATAACAATATATATTCCCGACACACCCTCTCTATATATGCCCCTTCCGATCCATCTCAATACACTGAGTGTACAAAACATTATGAACACCTGCTCTTTCCTTGACTGACCAGGTGAATCCATGTGAAAGCTATGATCCCTTGTTGATGCAACTTGTTAAATCCACCACAATCAGTGTAGATGAAGGGGAGGAGACAGGTTAAAGAAGGATTTTTAAGCCTAAAAGACAATTGAGACATGGATTGTGTATGGGTGCCATTCAGAGGGTGAACGGGCAAGACAAAATATTTAAGTGTCTTTGAACAGGGTATGGCAGTAGGTGCCAGGCGCACCAGTTTGAGTGTGTCAAGAACTGCAACATTACTGGGTTTTTCACGCTCAACAGCTTCCTGTGTGTATCAAGAATGATCCACCACCCAAAGGACATCCAGCCAACTTGACACAACTGTGGGAAGCATTGGAGGGCCTTGAGGCCGGTACGTGGAGCTTATTAAAGAGCAGTGTGCGGGTTTCTTCTTTTCTCTCATTTTAGTCAACTGTTACCATACACCTGCAAAAAAGGTTGCTCAGATGTGCGAGTGCCTTTTGAATTTTGAAACATTGGAGTAAACATGGGCCAGCATCCCTCTGGAATGCTTTCGACACCTTGTAGAGTCCATGCCCTGACGAATTGAGGCTGTTTTGAGGGCCAAAGGAGGTGAAACTCAATATTAGTATGGTTTCCTAATGTTTTGTACGCTCAGTGTTTTTTATTATGGTTACCAGAGGAAAATCTCCTACAGGACAAAACTGACATTTCATGTGGCATAACATTGCTTATATCATACATCTCTCAACTGACTGTTGCATGCCTCTGGTGACCACAATGACAAATGGTGATTCAGATTTACATTGTGTCTTGTGGTTTTTGCCATAATATCAATATGGAGACTACAGCATGTACACAAACATCAATATTAAAATATAAAACATACTGTAGTTTGCATGTACATAAACATCAATATTTTCAAGACAAAACATAGTTTTCATGCAAGAAGAATAAATATGTTTCTTTTTTTGTTGTTTTCCCCATGGAAGGAGGAAACTATCTAGCAGTTGGAACCATTCACACCAGACCACACAGATCCATCTGCACAATTCAGAAAAACATATCAAATATTTCTGTTTTCATTTTTATCTCCATCAATTAAAACCTGACTTCAAATATATTGTTTCCCATCCACAGTGACGGTCCAACGGACACTATTTATACTGTATGTTATTAAATATTTGACTATACACTGTAAAGATTAGATTATGTCTATATCTGCAGGTGAATTAACTTATGAGGATAAACAAAGTCTATCAACATGTCTTACATCTTACCTAAGGACCTAAATTCTATGAAACACTCTTCTTATCTGATGTGCACTGAGGGAAAAACACAAAGCATTACAATGAATTATGCACAAGAGGTTCTGAAAGGATCTAGTTTTATATAATCCAGAGACAAGGGTGGGATTCGGCTGTGCTCTGCTATGATGAGACAGGAGTGAAGCCTAGGACAGGGTTTCCCAGTGTGAGGGAACAGGGAAAATCAAAGCCACATGCTTTTTGTTTGATGTTACCTCTGGAGGACATCAAAGCCAAATCCCTGCATACTGGGAAAAAAAAGACCTCAGGACATGTCTTTGATTATGAATCGAGAAAAATATCACAAATATTAAAATGTGGAGCTGAGGATCTCCAACTTGGGCCGCTTGCCATTACAGCTCTTTGCAGGCGTTAATTACTTAATATCTTCAAAAAGAGGAAAACACTATGTTTGAAACAGTTTCTTTATCTTACTTGTTTTTAATGATGAATACTCTTTGGGGCCTTGTTATTTAGCCCTGAAAACGTTTTAAATGAGATGAAAATTTAAATAATTATAATTAAAAGTATTATTATTCAAGTGGTCAGTTCTGTTGCTTTATGTTCAATATACAAAATATTCAAAGGTGAATTATGAATACCAAATGTTATCAAAGTCATGCTTACTTCAGTAACCACCAACCCAGTCGACACCTGTCCACATCTGTGTCTCTGTGAAGAGATCAGGTGTCACAGCTGTGTTCTCTCCCCATTCAGCACTTCGTCCGGCACCACTCCGGTCCAGCCCTGCCCCTCCTCCACACTGGGCTGCAGCTGGCAGATGAAGTGGTTGAGCATATTTTGGGCCGACTGCAGGTTGTCCAAGCTGCTGCCAGGATCTACCTCCCTGACATCCACACCCATGTCCTCGCTCCTTGTCCTCCAGTTACGGATGATCTCATCTTCTGAGTCGTCCATGGTACCGTCCTCTGGTTGGTGGAGGTCCATCATGGCCTCTGTGCCCTTCAGCTGGCCATGCTGCTCCTCCTGCCTGTGCTTCTGTCTCCTGGAGGAGGGAATCTCATCCAGACTGGCTGACAGGATGCGGATGGGAGAGCCCAGTTTGCGGCTCGCAGTGACCCTGTACCCATCCTCCTCTGTTGGGCCATAAGCTGAGTTCTTGAAGCTGGTGGTGAGGGTGACCTCATCCATGGGGGCTGGTAAGGTCTCAGAGTGAATGGTGACATGGAGATGGGGGATCTGTAGGGAGTGGGGAGGGTGTTGGCTGACAATTTCCTCACCCCCTGACTCACTCTCTGTGTCTCCCTCTCCCTGTCCTGCCCAGCAAATACGCTCCTGTCTCCATGGTTGAAACGCTGTGCCACCATGATGACCTCCCACTGACCTCAGAACGCATTTTGGAGCCTCATCCCCCATCTCCGACCAATCAGATTCCTCCTCTTCTGGCAATGTTCCCAGCGATAGGTCTTCCCCTTTGGTGGTGACCTTTCCATAATGATGACTATCCATGAATTGGACTGGAGGGGGGGCAACAGGGAGAAGGAATTGATTGACAGAATCATCTGGGTGGAAATGTTTGTCGAGGGCTTCCTGTAGCAAGGATGTTACCTAAGGAATGAAAATAGATGACACAGAACAGAATGTTCAGTTATGTTGTTATGACAGTGAACAATGAACAACTGTACATCAAGAACAAAGCTGAGTCAAGACTAAAAGACAACTCATAGCTTTATAACAATGGGCTTTAGAAAGAATGGGCTACGTAAAACAGCATTTACTAATTACACGCAGCTCAAAGCAAAAACAATGGTTTCTATTGGTGGTTTCACTCTGAACTAAAAGGGGTTTGATGAATAAACAAAAGGTCAAACTAATGGGAGATGTGGGTGGTGGAAGGAAGGAGACATTCTATACAAAGAGGAACATACACTACATGACCAAAAGTATGTGGACACCTGCTCGTCGAACATCTCATTTCAAAATCATGGACATTAATATGGAGTTGGTCCCCCCCCTTTGCTGCTATAACAGCCTCCACTCTTCAGGGAAGGCTTTCCACTAAATGTTGGAACATTGCTGTGGGGACCTGCTTCCATTCAGCCACAAGAGTATTAGTGAGGTTGGGTACTGATGTTGGGCGATTAGACCTGGCTCGCAGTCGGCGTTCCAATTCATCCCGAAGGTGTTCAATGGGGTTGAGGTCAGGGCTCTGTGCATGCCAGTCAAGTTCCTATTACTGTGCCACGTTGAATGTCACTGAGCTCTTCAGTAAGGCCATTCTACTTCCAATGTTTGTCTATGGAGATTGTATAGCTGCGCGCTCGATTTTATACACCAGGTGTGGCTGAATTAGTCGAATCCACTCATTTGAAGGGGTGACCACATACTTTTGTATATATGGTGTAGTTACAATTCGTCTTTACACTCGTGGGAATTGGCCTATATGGTTAGGGCTAAATTTAAATTTCTTACAGAAGAAATCTAAAAAGCATATACATAACCATTGTAGCAATTGAAAGGGAACAGTTTGGAGATAATGGAAAAATTATTAGAGAAAAGGTGAGTGCACAACCGTTCATCTGACACAAGACTGAATCTAAAAATTACACTTTTGATTTAAGTGCATTTTACATATGCTTTTCCCCGCATTTGTTGATAATGAAATGTGAAAATACAGTCATCAACATGATAAGACTAATCCTGTAAAATGTGGAGTAGGTGCAACATAAGACAAAGACATTACAAGGGTTTGAGTGAGAGGTCTAACTGGTGTCGCCAAGTGGCCACACCTCTCCAAAGTGTGCACAGTTCCTAAGCAATTTCATTGTACTAATATGACTCATAGAAGAGTTTTCAACGATAAGGTACTTTTTTGAGCTCTCCTAGCTGTGCTGTCAAGGAACTAGAGCAAGAACACTTGTAGTTGTTTCGTTTGGAACACAACAGTTGTTGTTTACGCAATCCAAAATCTGACCATTTTTAAATCGCAATCTGGGTCAGGTGGGCATGATTTAAAATCTTCTATTGCCAACATAAGTTATAAAATACCATCTTGCAGTGTTAGGCATCATAAGGCAATTCAGAGAAGCAGATTGTATTTTTGCAGCAAATAGAAAGGAGTCCTGAGTGCATTCAGGTGCGTGTGCCGTGTCAAATCTCTTCAAAATAAACAAAGATAGGCTCATTCTGTTCGGAACAACCTAGGGTATGATGCCATGTCATCTTGTAACTCTACATCATACATAGTGATCATAGATGTTGTCCCTGTACAGATAGATGTAGAATCTTAATTTGAGCCAGTTTGCTACAACAGGGAAATAATCCTGCAGAAACAGGAAATGTGAATTATTATGGTGATTATAATGAATGGATTTTGTTTTAGGAGTTTATACATTTTTCATTGGGGCAAATCAAGTCTGACATTTTAAAGTGGAAATTACAAACTTCAGAAGCCTTTTTAAACTTTGAATGCACTACAAGTTTGCATTTCATGCTGTGCATGAAAATGATGAGCAACAAAAGAGTGATCAAATTAAGATCCTACATCTGTATATGACATGCGTTTTAGGATTTGGAAATGTGAAGTGCACATTTGGACTCTAAGGTGTTTGGCTTGCTTGTTTGACATCAAAGCGGGATTTTTTATAATCCTCAAAGTCTTATCTTTCAAAATACATCGAGTCATCTTAATTTACAGCATTTCCCTCGCTCAGACAATAAAAAAATTGTAAAAGTTGCCCAATTACCGGGCGGGATGGGGTAACTTCTTGTCGCGCAGTGCTCAAGTTCAGATCGGCTGTCAGTCAAAACCCATACAGAGCTCTGACATCATGTATAGCATGTTACTGTACAGCCACTACGCTCCAAATTTGGAGCCATTTTCAACCAGTATACGGGTACGAATGTAAAGGGATAACATTGTGTAAGTGCATGCCATGCACTATAGCTCATTCTTATTGCATTGCATTCCAAGGTTGGGGCTTGAGGGTCAGGGGATCATAGAGGTCAGGCGGGTTTGATTCAGGACCTGTACTAGCAGTATTTCTCTGTACTTGGCCGCTCTGATCTGGTTTTGCGCACGTTTTTGGTTGTCTTTTTGTCTCGGCTAGATCTGTTCATCAGGAGGAGTTCTCACGTTAATAGTCTCCATGCTGTGGATGGTGGTCTTGGCTGAGGACAGCTGATCTGTCAGGGCTGTGATGCGCTGGTTCAGATGCTCACGCTCCCCATCCATACTCTGAGCCTGTCAAACCACACACATAACATAAAACACACATAAACATGACAAAAAAAATTGTAATACAGTTTTCCAGATGTGTAAACAATGTACTTCTATCGACTTCAAAAAGTCAAATGAGCCATCTGCTGGTGCCTCACCACTGAATGAAGCTTCCGCTCCAAGAGATTATTGGTCTGTTGAGTGTAGGAGTAATTATCACTAAGTCTGAAATACAAGAGCGAGAGAAGGATTGTCAGAGTTACAGTAAAAACACTATCTAAGCTTGTCAATGTCATGCACATCAACAGAAGATAAATGGCAAATAAAAGAACATTGTAACGGCCACACTAATGTTCCTCCCTGAGGCCCCTTTAATTCTGAGGTACCAATGACTTAGAACTCCTCCCCCGACCTTTTGAATTTGTCCAGGAGGCTACTCAGCTCCACACGTGTGTTCTGTAGTTCTGACTCAAGGAGCTGGTGACTGCTCTTAAACTCCGTCCCCATGCACTCCATTCGCACGGCAGTCTGGAGCAAACTGTGGTGCAGATCCTCATTTTGCTCCTGAAGCATCCTGAAGGGAGTAGGAGAGAGGAGGGCGAAGAGGTTAGTGCTCAGTTAGATCATCATTTGTATGTAAATGAAACATTTATTCATTTGTTAAACAACAATAATATGGAACATGTGACAAAAACTTTTATTTTACATTCCCAATTTGAATTATTCCCCCGATAAGCAACAAGACAGAGATCAAATTAGACATAAAATCAAACTCACATTATTCGATCAACCTCGGATCCTTCCTATATGGGAAGGACAAAACCGAAATTGATTTTTACAGTAGTCAACAACGTGCATTTCATAAATAGAAATGGATTTTGCAGCTTCCAGTTAATAGACATTGATAACCAATAGTGACACATTGTGTGATAATTTTGATGTGTCATCCATGATTATGTAGGTAGGTGCCTGCATGTTTAATGCCACAATCAATGGAAAGCAAATTAATGGAACATTCTTACATAAATAATTAAGAATGTAAAACACGTGCAACGGTACAAATTGGTCAATAAATATAAAGTGTACAGTAGATAATGCATGACATAACTAGCAATAGTAATAAACACAACCCCAGGAGCAGTCATACTTTATGTAGAGAGGCAGTTGAGCCGCTGTAGCCCGTCTGCTGCTCGTCCTGATTCGTGGGGCTGCTGGTATTCCTGGAAGACTTGCTGGAATGGGACAATGACTCCAGCTCTGCAGCTGATACACTGACAGGAGAGTTCTCCTTAGAATGGCTTGATGGGCTGTGGTGATCGTCATGGTGATGATGGTGGTGGTGTGTGTCTGCAGGTGAGGAGGGATGGTGGTGAGATTCATAGTGGGAAGGATGGTGGTGATGATGAGGTTCTAGGTTGCTAGGACTGTGATGTGGTTCAGAATGGGAGTGTGGATGGTGAGATTCTGAATGAGAGGGGTGGTGGTGATGGTGAGAATCTTGGTGGGAACCATGGTGGTGATGGAGAGATTCTGGATGGGAGCCGTGGAGATGGAGAAATTCTGGATAGGAACCATGGTGGTGGAGAGATTGTGAATGAGAGCTATGGTCATGGAGAGATTCTGGATGGGAGCTGTGGTGATCATGAGATTCTGGATGGGAGCTGTGGTGATGGAGAGATTCTGGATGGGAGCTGTGGTGATGGAGAGATTCTGGATGGGAGCCATGGTGATCATGAGATTCTGGATGGGAGCTGTGGTGATGGAGAGATTCTGGATGGGAGCCATGGTGATCATGAGATTCTGGATGGGAGCTGTGGTGATGGAGAGATTCTGGATGGGAGCCGTGGTGATCATGAGATTCTGGATGGGAGCTGTGGTGATGGAGAGATTCTGGATGGGAGCCATGGTGGTTGCAAGATTCTGGATGGGAGCCATGGTGATGGAGAGATTCTGGAAGGGAGCCCAGGTGATGGAGAGATTCTGGATGGGAGCGGTGGTGATCGTTGGATTCAGGGTGGGACAGATGATGGTGGTGGTGCAATTCTGGATGGGAGCCATGGCGATGGTGAGAATCTGGGTGGAGAGGATGGTGGTGGTGTCCATGGTGATGAGTTGGGCTGTGGTGGTCTCCATGGTGATGAGGATGAGTTGGGCTGTGGTGATGTCCATGGTGATCGGAATGACTCGGGCTGAGGTGATCTCCCTGTTGATGGGGATGCGTTAGACTGTGATGGTCTCCATGGTGATGGGGTTGGCTTGGGCTTTGGTGGTCTCTATGGTGATGGGGATGAGTTGGGCTGTGGTGGTCTCCATGGGTATGAGTTTGGATTTGGCTGTCTCCATGGGGATGTTGATGGGTTGGGCTGTGTTGGTCTCCATGGTAATGGGGATGAGTTGGGCTGTGGTGGTGTCTATGGTGATGGGGATGACTGGGACTGTGGAGGTCTCCATGGTGATGGAGGTGGCTTGGGCTGTGGTTGTCTCCATGGGGATGAGTTTGGCTGTGGTTGTCTCCATGGGGATGAGTTTGACTGTGGTGGCTTCCATGGTGATGGGTTGGGCTGTGGTGGTCTCCATGGTGGTGGGGATGATTTGGGCTGTGGTGGTCTCCATGGTGATGGGAATGGCATGGGCTGTGGTGTTCTCCATGAGGACGAGTTTGGCTGTGGTGGTCTTCATGGGGATGGGGAAGAGTTGGGCTGTGGTGGTCTCCATGGTGATGGGGGTTTCTTGGGCTGTGATGGTCTCCATGGTGATGGGTTGGGCTGTGGTGGTCTTCATGGGGATGGGGAAGAGTTGGGCTGTGGTGGTCTCCATGGTGATGGGTTGGGCTGTGATGTTCTCCATGACAATGGGGATGACTTGGGCTGTGGTGGTCTCCATGGCGGTGGGGATGGCTTGGGCTGTGGTGGTCTCCATGAGGATGAGTTTGGCTGTGGTGGTCTTCATGGGGATGGGGAAGAGTTGGGCTGTGGTGGTCTCCATGGTGATGGGGGTTTCTTGGGCTGTGGTGTTCTCCATGAGGACGAGTTTGGCTGTGGTTGTCTTCATGGGGATGGGGAAGAGTTGGGCTGTGGTGGTCTCCATGGTGATGGGTTGGGCTGTGATGTTCTCCATGACAATGGGGATGACTTGGGCTGTGGTGGTCTCCATGGCGGTGGGGATGGCTTGGGCTGTGGTGGTCTCCTTGGTGATGGGGGTTTCTTGGGCTGTGGTGTTCTCCATGAGGATGAGTTTGGCTGTGGTTGTCTTCATGGGGATGGGGATGAGTTGGGCTGTGGTGGTCTCCATGGTGATGGGTTGGGCTGTGATGTTCTCCGTGACGATGGGGATGGGGATGGCTTGGTCTGTGGTGGTCTCCATGGTGATGAGATGGACTGTGAAGACCGTGATGGTGATGGTGGTGAAATGGAGAATGGGAGCGATGCTGGTGATGATGGTGGTGTGGTGTTGAATGACAGGAGGGATGTCTTGATGAGGAGGGGCTATTATCTGGGCTAGTGATGTCATCGGTGTGGCTGCTGGGACTGTGGTTTAAGTCTCTTGCAGGCTGAGGGTGTTTATTGTCCTGGTGTTTGCCGAGATGGGAGCGAGAGTGCTTGCTGGAATGAGAGTGCTTGCTGGAGCGGAACTGCCTGCGGATATGGGAGTGGACACTGAAGGTCGTAGAGCTTGCACTGCCAGGCCGACTACTCTTTTGTCTTTGCCTCTCCTCCCCTCTGTGTTCCACCTTGGGGGACCTCAGGGAGGCTTGTCCGGGGCTGCTGGGCCTGTGAGCAGCTGTGACCCCAAGAGAGGTGAGTCTGTACGGGCTGAACACCTGCCTGGTGATCTCGTTCAAAAAGGCAGAGAACTTCAATTTATCCTGCAATAAGTTCTTCTTGGCGACCTGCTCCCTTTTCTCCAACTCCTTGTCTACAATGGTACCTGCATCTCCATCCCTGTCCTTACAATGGGACAGTGCCTCCATTGACTTTGCCTTGCGAAATTTGCCAGCCATTCCTGCCACTTCAGAACTCTCCTGCTTCTTCAGGATGACATTGGCAGGGGTCTGATGAGAGGACATTGCTTTCTTTTTCTTTTTTTCTTTCAGGCTCTTTTCCTGTCTTGGGAGGTGGCCTTCATCATCTATCAAAGGAGATGTGTCATCTTCCTCATCTTCCTCCTCGTCATAGGCCTTCCTCCCCCTGTAGATGTCAGTGCAGGACTGTGAGTACTTGGGCTTCTGCAGTGGATGTTTGTTATCCTTCACGGACTCATTAATACTAGTCTGAGAGGACCAGGTGGAGGAAGAGCCAGAGGATGACGAGGAGGAAGAGGATGATGTTGAGGAAGAGGAGGAAGAGGATGAAGATGATGATGAGGAACCAGAGGAGGAGCTGGATGAGGTGGCTGCAATCTGAGGGTGGGAGGTCACATTTGTAGCATGGTGATGCAGATAGTGATGGTGATGATGAGGATGGTCAGGGGAAGAGGGATGAGATTTCTCATTGTGGTGGTGAGGGTGATTGTTGTGGCCATGGTGATGGTGGTGGACAATGCTGCCCTCTGATGTTGAATGGTTGCTACTGCAAGAGAAGATAACAATGACAGAATTGAGCAGTATTTCACTGAGGCAGAGAGCATACTCTTAGGCTGTTACACACTTTACTGTAATGCAGCGTTGGTAAATTAACTAGGACAAGATCATTTTGTCACGTCTGCATAATATTGATCAAAATATGTACAATTTCCAAAATGTTGAATACCAAAGCAAGAAATTACAGTTCCATCCAGACAAAATGTCAGAACTTAGTTAACTAATAAAGTAATGTAATCAAACATACCCATGATCATTCTGATCTTCTGACCAATCTGTCTTTTGCTGGTGAGGATGAGGATGGTGATGATGATCATGGCTATGGTGGTGGCGGGGATGGTGTTTGTGGTGATACGTTTTTTGGTCAGCCATCTTGCCATGCTTGGGGTCCCTCTCCTGATGCTCATGGAGGTGGGGCTTGCCATGCCTGTGGCCCCTGGTCCCCTGCTTAAGCTGCACAGGAGTGAAGTACTTCTCCATCACCTGCTGCTTCCCACTCCACTGCTTCCGTGTGGTAGTCCTGGGTGCAGGAACAATCTGTTCCTTTGCTTGCTGTGCAGTCTGCAACTGTCTTTGAACTATTCCGCTCCCTGCGTAATGGGTGTATTTCCTTGATTATTTCTGATGATTCAAAAATATTTTCTGGACCAGAACTCAACTGTTTGGAAAAATGCCATATAATTATAGCAAAGTTAGGACATTACTACGTGAGCTAATTCAAACTGAGCACATTCATAAGTGTGCAATAGTTATGCTGACTTAAAACAGGCTATTTACCACATTATCTTGCATCAAGTACAACAATTTTTTTTACAAAACCAATAACATGTTGAGTTATTATTGAAATATTTTAAGAGGTCAACACAAATACAAAAACATATCAGCAAATACAATCAATCTCAAATCCGTCAAATCAGTTAGACTTACCTAAAAAAATGATTTGAAAATATTTCGATGTGCCATTAATTCAAGAATCCTTATCAGGATTAATGAACTTGATCTTATTAATGAATTCAGATATTATCCTAAACCACATAAGCAGTGAGTGCCAGCACATACTCTGTCAGAGAACCCACAAGAATGACACAGGCTGAGATGCTCATTGATGTTTTGTACCAGGATTCTGCTGGCACTCTCCATCTGAAACCATTTTCCAATTGCGCTGGAGCGTGCATGAAACACACCACACAGAAACATCAATAAATTCTCTCCACCCACCCATTAGCCCCAAGCTATTTCAGAACACATGTGGAAGCTACTTAATAATAGACAAAACACACAAACTTTTCCTATTTTTGTGATGCATAATAAAGTAAAGCATTGGTCAGCTAGTCTATTCAAATGACATGGTATGGCCAATGTTACATTTCAAAACACTTGTGTCATTTGTGCAACATTCTTGGGAGATGTAGTTTATTCACAAACTCAATTATTATATTTAAGAACTCATTGTTTATGTTAAGCTTAAACCAAAAATATCTCTGAATTTGATCAAATAATGTTGTCCTTTAAGTTTTCTATGAATACAATTAAACTGTGTGGACTTCAGTGTTTAGGAGATTGCCTGGTTAATGCCCAGCTTGCTATTGACCTACCTGCTTCTATTGTGTCACTGCAATATCCACCATGATATGTGACCAATAAAATGTGATTTGATTTGCAATAGTCCATGATAACTAAAAGGAACAGCACTGAGAATTCATTGGAATTAACAATGGCATGACACAAGCAACCACATACCAAGAAACACGATTATTTGCAATGAATGATCACATCTTATTCCCATATCACTACACCCTGACAGTTAAGTACAGAGGTACACATAAAATTGCTTCTGGGATGTTTGACACCAGTAATATAGACAATAATTTGTCTCCGGACTGTCTATATCTGAGGTTATAGCCATACAATACTAGCGTCTGTAGTTGTCCATCGCCCGCAGCCCCTTTCCCTGAATTGATTATCAATTGTGTGATACAGCACAGGCCTCCACTCGCAATCAATGGCAGCACTGCACTGATGTGACCCTCCAGCAAAGAGAATGGAAGGTCAAAGCAGTGTGGGGCTGAAACCCAGCCCACAGGTTATATAACTCAGAAATCAAGTGTTTTCTCCTTCAATTCTAAAGGACAATGTTATTTTGGAGACCTAGAACATTGATAGTCAATATAAACAAAATTGAGATTTTTAAAAATATCACTGGCCTGGTAAAATGTTACTTTTTGAACTATCTTTAAAAGATAAAAAAGAATGACTATAATGAACGCATCATGTAGCACAGTTGTTATAACAAATGCATAGATCACAGGAAAAAAGCATCAATAACTTAGTTTGTTTCATACAGTAATTATTCAAACTGGAAGAGTTACACAGATTAAACTATTTATTATATTCTTGATAGCAGAACAATTCTAAAAAGTAACATTACTTCTTACAAAAAAAAGAAATAAAGCAGAGACGTCTTCAACCATATGATAGACTTGAGTCAGTAACGGACATGGCCAGCCAATAAGAACGCGTTTCCAATTGATATGGAGTAGTGATCAGATAATAAGTCTTAATCACTAACATCTAAACTATCATCTATGAGTGGAATAAAGAAACTAATTACATTTACACTAATACAAAAGAAAATAACAGTGATGGAAGAAGCCACAATGAGAGGGTGAGCGCAACCTCTAGGGAACAAAATGTGATAGGAGCTTTGTAAACTATTCTTATAGGTTAAAACACACCTGTAATCCAACAATGATTTAGCAAATAATTTTAAATATAAAGGGTGCTCATCAACACAAAATTATGTCCCAGTGACCTAATGAAGTTGTAATTTCAAAAAACAAATAACTATCAACATATCAAAGTGACAGGAACATCCTTGAAGCTAGAATTCTTTCTTGAGATACATTGTTGATGATACCAATCTGACATTTCCAACTGAATTTTTTTAATGTATTTTTTTTTAAATTTATTTTATTTTTTAAATCAACATTTCTGTCTTGTAAATGAATCCTGTTGGTTTCCCATAGTTTGCATTTTCATGCAAATAAAAAGTTAACTCGTCTTCATTGTCTTTGTAATACAATAATGAAATTAAAAACATTACCGTTCTCCAGTATTGGCAACAAGTCTTTCTAGTTACATGTCAAAGTCTTTGTAGATGACCCATGAGTTTATTCCACCAACAATTCAAATCCTTCTGCCTCTTCAAACTCTGCATTCATCTTTGCCGCAAGGTCATCCAGCTCTGCCAGCTGGTTAGGAAGGAAATTGAAAAGTAGATCAACAAAGGTACAAATGCTATAGCTTCTTCCACATCTTCATCTTGAAAATAATGTAAGTGCTGGTTTTCATATCTTGTTAAGTGGTAAAGTACACTGTAGTCTACTATAGTTTAGTTGTCCATCAATGTTGTCAACAGTGACATATATCCTCACTTACTTTTATTTGATGAACCTTCTTCCTCCTCCTCTTCTCCTTTACCACAACGACACCAGGGATGTTGACATCTGGCTCTGGGTCAGGAGCAGCACTGTTGTCCCCTTCCAGCAGGGTGAAGGAGCTGACTCCACAGAGAGACCTGAAGGCTTCAGGGCCCACCCTGAACTGCTCCACCTTGCGGAGAACCTGAGGTGTCTGAAGCTTCTCAAATCCAAACAGGGTCTCCCGACGCTGAGGAGATGGGGAGTGCTCGACCTGGTGACTTTCAAACGAAGGGTCTCCTAGGCTTAGGCGGGTATAGGACCGCCGCACCTTTTGTGACCATGCTGAGTCTTCTGGGTTTGCTGCAGCCTGTGGACAGGGTGGTGAGGGGGCCAAGATTGGGGAAAGCATGGTGGCTTTTGGTGGAGGGACCTGGGCAGGTCCTGGGGTATAGATTTGGGACTTCTTCCGACTGCCTTCAAGCAATCTTTGTTCATTTCCTGTGTGGTCCTCGGAGGGGACCTGAAACAAAATCAATTGTGCACATATGACTGGGCTGATATGAAATAGCAGAAGGACCAAACATTTTAAAACTATGCAGCTTATTATGGAAACCGATTTGCTGTGTTCTTTCAACTCACATTGACTTGTGTTTTCCTGGGTGCAATCTTCCTCACAGTGATGCGGCGTTTTATGGCATCTGTAGGAGCCTGTGGATTACAGTAACATAATTCGACAAAATACTGAAATGACTGAAGATGTTTGCAGGATGCAGTTTGACTATGTCAATAAGTAAATTGAAATGTTACTAGTTCTGAAAGACTGGTGGTGTTTAGTTCTAGCTGCTGACAAAGGTACTACTCACAGAGTTGGGGACATTATCATTTGGAGAGTTCAACCGCATTGACCTCCTTCGTGGCTGGCTGGCAGAATCTGGTATAAGCCAAAGAATGGTCCAACCATCAACAATTTTACCTCACCGGCAGCTTACAACCAGCAGCTGCACATCTATCACTCCATTGTTTAATTGCTATATTCTAAATATTTCATCACTGTGGCCTATTTATTGCCTTACCTCCCTTATCCTACCTCATTTGCACACACTGTATATAGGATTTTTCTATTGTATATGTTTGTTTATCCCATGTCTAACTCTGCATTGTTGTTTGTCGCACTGCTTTGCTTTATCTTGGCCAGGTCGCAGGTGTAAATGAGAACTTGTTCTCAACTAACCTACCTGGTTAAATAAAGGTGAAATAAAAATGTTTTTAAACAATTGTGTGTGATCTTTGTAGCCAGTAGCAAGCCAGTAGCAACAGCCTTCCCCGTAGCTCAGTTGGTAGAGCATGGTGTTTGCAACGCCAGGGTTGTGGGTTCGATTCCCACGGGGGGCCAAGTACGGAAAAAAATGTATGAAATGAAAAAAATGAAATGTATGCATTCACTACTGTAAGTCGCTCTGGATAAGAGCGTCTGCTAAATGACTCAAATGTAAATGCAAATGTAATGACTTGACTGGTAAAGTTGAAGTGACAGTTGTTTTTAGTCTAATGTCAAGATGAGTCCATGTCCAAAGCCATCTGTTGTCAAGATCCAGCTGTATGCTTTAATATGTAAAGGCGTGGGGAAGATAGGCAATAGTTTGTAACTGCAGCCTGCAATTCAGGGCGTTCCCCCTGCCTACCCTTACCACCTGGGGGAGGACCGTCAGGAAGTCCAGAATCCAGTTGCAGAGGAGTGTTCAGTCCCTGGTTCCTGCAGATGCAGTAATGCCCAAATGCAGGGATGCCCTGAATTGCAAGCTGCAGTTGTACCCTTCTCAAGATAGACATCAAAATGATGGAAATAGATAGATCTTGCATTTATTTGAGATTGGGGCATATAGTTAGCTGTCTAACTAAGTCTACAAAATAGATAACATTTGACACTCATCTCACCATTAAAAAAAAAAATGTAAAGTTTGATTTAGTGAACCACACATTGGCTAGCTACAGGCAAGCACTTAAGAACTTCTCTAAATTACTTAGAGTCTAAGACATTTAGGTATCAAAAAATGATTTGATAAAATATTGACTTTGACCTTACTACTAAAGCCCATAGAAATATATTGAATAACACATTCATGGCAAAAAGGACAGTATATACACACACATATATCTCTCCAGTCAAAAGTTTGGACACACCTACTAATTCAAGGGTTTTTCTTTATTTTCACATTGTAGCATAATAGTGAAGACATCAAAACTGTTAAATAACACATATGGAATCATGTAGTAACCAAACAAGTGTTAAAAAAAAACTAAATATATTTTAAATTCTTCAACCCTTTGCCTTGACAGGTTTGCACAGGTTTGCACACTTTTGGCATTCTCTCAACCAGCACTAGTTGGCTACTTTTCCTTCACTCTGCGGTTCAACTCATCCCAAACGATCTCAATTGAGGTCAGGTGATTGTGGAGGCCAGGTCATCTGATGCAGCACTCCATCACTCTACTTCTTGGTCAAATAGCCCTTACACAGCATGGAGGTGTGTTTTGGGTCATTGTCCTGTTGAAAAACAAATGATAGTCCCACTAAGCCCAAACCAGATGGAATGGCGTATCGCTGCTGAATGCTGTGGTTACCATGTTGGTTAAGTGTGCCTTGAATTCTAAATAAATCAAACAGTGTCACTAGCAAAGCACCCCCACACCTCCATGCTTCACGGTGGGAACCACACATATGTAGATCATCCGTTCACCTACTTTGCGTCTTCCAAAGACACGGCAGTTGGAACCAAGTCTCAAATTTGGACTCAACAGACCAAAGGACAGATTTCCACCGGTCTAATGTCCATTGCTAGTGTTTCTTGGCCCAAGCAAGTCTCTTCGACTATGAAGGCCTGATTCACGCAGCCTCTGCTGAACAGTTGATGTTGAGATGTGTCTGATACTTGAACTCTGAAACATCTATTTGGCCTGCAATAACTCTAATGAACTTATCCTCTGCAGCAGAGGTAACTCTGGGTCTTCCTTTCCTGTGGTGGTCCTGATGAGAACCAGTTTCATCATAGCGCTTGATGGTTTCTGCGACTGCACTTGAAGAAACATTGAAAGTTCTTGACATTTTCCACATTGACTGACCTTCATGTCTTAAGGTAATGTACTGTCGATTCTCTTTGCTTATTTGAACGGTAGCCTAGTGGTTAGAGCGTTGGACTAGTAACCGAAAGGTTGCAAGATTGAATCCCCGCACTGACAAGTTAAAAATCTGTCCTTCTGCCCCTGAACAAGGCAGGTTCCTAGGCCATCATTGAAAATAAGAATTTGTTCTTAACTGACTTGCCTATTTTTTTTTTTAAGGGGAAAAAAAAAGGGGCTTGGTCTTTTACCAAATAGGGCCATATTCTGTATACCACCCCTACCTTGTCACAACACAAATGATTAGCTCATACGCATTAAGGAAAGAAATTCCACATATTAACTTTTAACAAGGCACACATGTTAATTGAAATGCTTTCCAGGTAACTACCTCATGAAGCTGGTTGAAAGAATGCCAAGAGTGTGCAAAGCTGTCAAGGCAAAGGGTGGCTACTTTGAAGAATCCCGAGGGACATTTTCCGGATAGAGCGGGTGTGAAATAAAGAACAAAATATCAAAAATACTGACCAGCCAAAACGGGTTGTGGTGTCTCGTTGCTCATCCTTGCCGTCTGTCCAGCTAGATTTACCAATATAAAATCAGTAGCTAACAAGCTAGCTTACGAAATGAGAACAAAGACAATTGTATAGTTAACAAATAAATAAAAAAAGCTAACTATGCCCCTAATAACTAATGCAAAATTCCGAGTGGATAACTTGCTAGCTAGATAGCTACTGTAGTAGTTCATTTTGCTTGAACTCCCTAGCTGAAGTCCTACTTGTTTCAAAATTGCCCGCCTGGAAGTACCGGAAGTGTTAGATTGCCACTTCCTGTCCATTATTTACGTCTTTCTCCACAACCATTTACTTCAGTACTGCACAGGTACTACATTAACGATAAATGTGCGATTCCAGCTAAACTATGATAAACTCCAGAATAGTAGGCGGAAACACAGGGCTAGATCAAATAAATAGATTAACACTCCAGTATTCACCTTTCAGTTTGTTGCAATCCGCCAAATACACATTTAAAGAAGAAGAAAACCTACGATGAACACATTTGCCAGATATTTCACTGGATGTATACGTTTGAAGCATCCGGTTGGCGTTTCCACTCACTACCGAATATGGTGATGACAGGAAGCGAGATGGATTTGGCCTATATTATGCAAATTTTCTAATTCTGCTAATAATACCGTTTTCTATTCTCAAACCAATAATTGTATTTTTCCAAAACTAAAACCTGTTACCAACAGTGGACTAAGTGGACTAAGTTGTAGATTTTACCCTGTGCCAAAGTTTTTTAAATGAGTTGTTTAGGAGTGCAAGGGCGAATTGACTTACACAGTTGCACGTCATAGAGTAGGCGAAAATATGCAACTACGTGCTAGAACGCACCAATATTATTATTATTATGAACAAAACAAATACAAAAACATACAAACAAGAGTACATCAACTTAACAGACAGGAGTATTACATATCGAGATACATTTTCAATTTCTCAAAAGGTTTTATGGTACGTAACGTTATTGCTTTTTTGTTTTTACACTTACTGATCATTTTAAAATAATACTTAAATTCTATCTTAAACAATGTGAAGAGGGGTTTGTTGTCCGCCCACTTCATAAAAAAAAAAAAAAATTACAATAAAATCTGATCGTTGATCAGCTCTCGCCAAACCGATTTTAACCTGACAACCTCAATTAAAAACTGCACAAACTAATCTTGGGCCAGCTGTGCCGTGCTCACGTGACATCATTGTTCTGCGACTCTACCGGAAGAGACGTGGCAAAATGTCAGCGTCTGAAAACATTCGCATTTTCTAGATTTAGCTGACCAAGTTGGTAGAGCAGAACATCAGTATTTTTACAACCCCTTCCTTCCTTCATACGAAAAAGCATCGAGGAGAAATATTGCGTAACAGGTAAGGTTGAGATAACTTATAATTAAGGCCACCCGAAACAAATCTGATGCTAGCTATAGCTATCAATACACGTAAGCAGTGTCTTACACACCCATATGTAATCATCAAACTTAATTTGATCCATGAGTAGATTTGACTGGGATATCAGAACATTGCTTAGATAATACCCATAACTATGATGTCGTTGCTGAAGATTGTTTTGGTGGTCACTTGTGTCTGAATCTGTGTGTACAGTACTACAGACAGACCATGGGTCTGTGCAAGTGTCCTAAGAGGAAGGTGACCAACCTGTTCTGCTTTGAACATCGGGTGAATGTTTGTGAGCATTGCCTGGTCTCCAACCACAACAAGGTCAGTGGATGGACAGCTCTAAATATTCATGTAATGTGAAATGAAATATAGATCATATAGGTCGTTAACAATAAAACGTTAAAATATGGTGCAGAGCGTTCGATTTGGCTGCTGGGGGGAAAGGAGACTTCCAACTCCGCTAAAACCATTGAGAACTACGTCCCGTTTGCAAGGGATTATTAAATAAACTATTTGGTTTTTATATCACCTCTTGAAGAGCATAGTCAGAATTACACATTTCCGATTATTCCACGTGTAACTATCATCAGAGTAATGCAGCAAGTAACTGCATGCGTTTCATGATCAGTAAACATCAATTATCATGTAATTTCAGATATGTGAGGGTAGCCAATCCGATTGGCATGTAGCTAGCTAGCCCTTGATCATGACTCTCCGCTCCATTACATTGCACGAAGGTGTCTTCTGTACCTGGGATGTTGTTAAGATCCTCAACACTCGTTCTGAACATTACTATGCATCACTTGCGGTACAGTTTTGGAAGCATAAGGAACTTATCTATCATATCAGCGAGAAATAATGTGTGTGTACATGCATGCATACATGCATACAAAATTGATACACACCTTCTTTATGGGGTTAGTGTTCCCACATGGCCATATCTCCATGTTACAGCGCATGTTTACGGAAGATGGAGGGACCACATGTGCTACCTAGCATGCTCAGAACACCTTTGTGTAACGGAGGAATGCCACCAGAAACGTGTTGTCAATGAAAAATATTGTTGGCTGCAACTCTGATAAAGCCTGTTAAAACATTGTACACTAAGTGTATATTTTGCATTTGTGAAATTATTTTGATGTGATATGAAAGTAAAGGGCTTTATGTTTCTAGAACCTTATCGCAATTGAGAATCGATTCACTTGTAGATTGTGTTTGTGGCTGCCTGAGCCAGTCCACCTCTGGAAATAACATATACTATCCTTGGACCTTAAAGAGTAACGATAGGCATTTTAAGAGTATATCTTGGGCTAGTAGCTAGCTAGCTAAGCAAACATGTGTCATTTAGCTCGCTTCATCAGAGATTATCCTTTTGGAAAGAGCTTGACATTAGCAAGTCCTCGTCCTGGTAAAGTTGTCAGTCAGACTTCTGTCATCACCACTATAGATGGCAAGAAAATCAAACAATATTTGCATATAGCCATCTAATTTATCCCCTGAAAGTTAGCTTATATGGACGTGATATGTTATTAGCTAGCAAGTTAATTTGACGTGATCATCAATCAATGTAGCCTATCATGTCTGTCAGCAGCAAACAGTACATTAGCTAGGTCTACTTACCACTAGCAATGTTTAGCCAACTGTACAAAGTTTATACTGGTAGCTTGCAAAGTAAACATTATCAGTTAACTGCACATCGGCAAATGCACCCTTCTACTGCTTGACAGGCAGAGCCCTCAAAGGATGGGAAATTAACCTAAAAAAACACTCATACTTGTCAGGTATAGTTCACTTTTACTTTAGATCACTCAAATTTCCAATTCATGGTGGCCAATATTGAGAGGTATCTTGAGGCTACCCTCACATATATTTTAAATTACATGATCAAATTGTTTACTGAAAAGCATGCAGTTAAATGCTGTATAACTCTGATAGAGCTTAATGTGCTCTATTGTTTTGCATGTAATATTCTGACATTTGTGGTTCTTATTATACTCTTCAAGAGGTGATGATATTATGACCAAACAGTTAAGTTTTAACAATCCCTTGAAAACTGCATTGTGTCGGTGTTGGCGGTATGGGCTGGAGGTGCCAGCCGACAGAACCATGTGCAAACCGGTGTACTGAAGGTCGGACTGGTAACAGTTCTTTGTGGATATATTGTCTCAGATTAAAATAATTTCCAACAGGTAAAGTAAGTCCAGATGAAGTGTATTAAACATTCTGACTTGTAATGGGACTATTTGGAAATGTTGAGCTTACATGTTAGAGACGAGAGTGTAAGTCTTCCACTCTCGGATTCTAAAAGGGACTAATAGTAGCTGTGTTTGCCACTAAACTATGAAGTATTTTCTCTCCATTCTGATTACCAGTGTATAGTGCAGTCCTACCTCCAGTGGCTTCAGGATAGTGATTACAGCCCTAACTGTCGACTGTGTAATAACCCACTGATCTCCCAGGATACTGTCAGATTGGTCTGCTATGGTAAGATTGTCAACATATTGGATTTGTTATCCTTTGTGCTCTTATTGAATTTGTTATAGTCGTGTTCTTTTTTGAGAGGAACTCTCCATATTGTTGTTGCTTGATATTATTGCTCTGTGGAATTTGCACAAACCCACCTGGATCATTGCCCTTTCTCTCTATCCAAGATGTATTCCACTGGGCCTGTCTTCATGACCTGGCAGCCCGGTTGCCCCTACACACTGCTCCTGCGGGATACCAGTGCCCCAGCTGCCAGGGTCCAGTGTTTCCTCCCTCCAACCTGGCCAGCCCAATAGCTGACATGCTGAGGGAACAGCTCTCCTTAGTCAACTGGGCAAGAGCTGGACTAGGCCTACCTCTGGTGAGGAATAGGGTTTGGCTGGGTCACACTAGCCGTTAAAGAAATTGAATAGTGATGGTGACAGGGATATACTGGTTGAGATGCTGGGTACCAACATTAAATTGTGTATGATATTAGTGTAAAATATTTTTAAGGCTTAAATTATGTTTTAGGACCCATAAATCAAGTGTTTCTTTCAGCGAGATGGCAAGTATTCTGTGACAATTCAAATCTAACATGCACATACTCTCTCCACTGCAAGATTGAAGAACCTGTAGAAGCTATTCAAGACAGCACACAGGATGTCACTGATTATGCTGAGTGGTCCACATTTGATGGTGAGTCATTGTCTCTGGTCTGTTACTGCCTTGTTGGTCTACAATAGCGGGAGCCTGTATTGCAGCCGAAGGCATCATGACATAATGCTAAGCTAAATGTTCGATTTGTTTGTTCGAATCAGAAAGGTTACTGGAACATTTACCTTCTCCCCCACTGTGCTAGCCCCAGCATTGGAGACCACTGAAGCTTACCCCGCCCACTCCTACACCCCCAGCCCGGCCCCTACTCTAGTTCCACCTCCAGTACAGGAAGATCATGGAAATCTCTACAACAACGGGGGGATGGTAGCACAAGAACAACACTCTGGGGTCAACATGATCACTGCAACCACCAGTGACACAATCACCCTACACACAGGTAAAGGACTATGAATGTTACTGTGGTTTGCAGGAACTGTACTAATCCTAACCTTTACTAACCACACAGTGTTGTCATGCCGTACAGGCTAGTCCAAACCGTAGCCTCAAATCTAATCTTAGTTCATGTCATTTTTGATAACGCATCTGATATTCTTCACGTAGATGCATGTGTATAATGTATCCTCATATTTGGTTATTCATTTGATGTTTTGCTTCCAGCATCAACCCCAAGGAAAGTCTATGACACACGGGGCTCTGGTCCCAGCTCTGGACACAGCTCTGTGACACAGATCGACTTTGACGACGACAAGTACCGGCGACGGCCAGCACTCAGCTGGTTTGCACAGATTCTCAAGTCAGTAATTGAATTGTGTTACTAGTTATTTAAAGTAGGTGCTATTCATTTAGTTATTGCACAGCAAGTATACCTTTCTGAGCAAACTACATTACATATGGACAACAGTACTTTTTATTTTTATTTAACCATTATTGAACTATTTAACATACTTAAAGGATACGTTTTATTTTTACAACCAAATCTCTATTTTGATGTATATGGAATGTTATAGAAGGATCCAAGACATCTTTTTTTGTGATTTCACTTGTTTTCGATATACTTACCCCAAACAGCAATTATTTTCCTTGTTGTGTAGTATGGGGGGCCAATGGCTCCGAAAACACCCAAATACATCCTTTTAGAAACAACAACGCTCTCAGTATAGCGATGCAGGTCTTCAGATGCTGTTCACATGAAATTGTGTCATTCCGAACTTTATCAGCAATGTTTTATTCCCTTTTGTGCGACTCGAGCTGTTTCCCCTATCCAGCTGTTTCATTCTCCATGTAGCCTGCTGCTACAGGTAGCTGCCAAAATAAAAGAAACACCAACATAAAGTGATTTTAATAGGGTGTTGGATCACTACGAGCTGCCAGAACAGCGTCAATGCACCTTGGCATCGATTCTGGAAGTGTCTGGAACTTCCTGTGTGAAGTCACCCTATGCTTTCAATATACTGTACTTTGTATCCCTCATTTACTTAAGTGTTTATTTGATTCTTTATTTTTGGCAGTTACCTGTAGAATGGACTGAGAGGGTCGCAACAAAACTGAATATAACATTGCAGAAAAAGTTCGGAATGACAGAATTTCATGTGTACAGCATCTAAACACCTGCATCGTTATAGTGAGAGGTTTGTTGATTCTGAATGGATGTATTTGGGTGTTTTTAGAGCATTTGTTCATGGTTTTTCTGGGCCCCCATTATACACAACGAGGATCAGGAATTGATTTGCTGTTTGGGGTATGTTTCTCAAAAACAAGTGCAATCACAAAAAAAGATGTCTGGGCTCTTCTATAACAACATTCCATTTACATCAAAAGCAGAGATTTGGTTGTAAAAAAACAACTTATCCTTTAACTTACATTTTATAGATCCGATTTATCAGTTACTCTGTTTCCAAAGGTGGAGTCCCATTTCTCTTAACTCTGAAGATATAAATGAATTTGTGTTCTCAGAAACCGGATGGGTTCAAAGAGGACAGGCCTGTCCTGGAAGCAGAGGGTCTTCATGCTCCTTCTGGTTGGAGTTCTGGGATTCTTTACCTTGATTATCATTATGGCTAAACTGGGCCGTGCTTCAGCTGACTCCGACCCCAACTTAGACCCCCTACTAAACCCCAACATCCGAATGGGCAAAAACTGACCAGCACCCAACTCCATGTCCTGTTGAGTGTTGAACATGGGGCCGATATAAGTCCATCTAAGATGGTAGGACCAGTAGAGGCAGAGAGGCACCTTCTCTCTCGGATATGAAAGAAGAGGACAGGATGGTGTGTTTTTTTGCCCTGGAAATGATAGCAACCTTACACACTTTTCCCCTCTTTGGGATTGGCAGGTGCCGATTTCCTATGCATCTACTACTCAGAACTAATAGGCTATATAACCAGCGTGTGTGTGGAAACGCATTCAATTATTTACATTGCTTTTAGAGCTATATGTAAAATTAATAAATATTTTGACCCACTGTACACTAAAGTAACTGTCCAGTGAAAATCTCACTTTAAGTTCATACTCTATTTAACTTATACCCAAATAATGTTGTTGACTCATCCTATACTCATATTTGTGGCCAAAGCATACATTTGAGATTTATTTTAATTTTTTAACTTTATTTTTTTAAACCACCTCAAACTTGTATCTCAAACAGGCCGTTTAAAAAAATGCTAGCTATTTACTCATAGAGGATGATGTCATCCTGAGGATGAGCTGGTCAATCAGCGCTTTACTCGCATTAATATTTTTTAACATAATTACCCTTTTTTTGGGGGAAGGAAGTATTTCACTCCTATTGTAATTAGTTTTAGGTCATATTTAATATAAATCTGGGATCACTGGACAGTTACTTTGAATGAGATTGCAGTGTTGGTAATAATGGTGATGGGGAAAACAGAAATACTGTATTCTGTGTATGGCACACAAATATGGCTTGTTGCAACATCTGCTAAAAACAAAGGTATTTTTGGAGTGGGCATCAATAACAGTTGTTCAAGTTACTTGAGTGAGTGAGGTTTGTGTTGAACTGGAAGAATGCTGTGTCTGACATTCACATACTGTTTTTGTATGTTGATTTAAATCTTAAAGTATGTAAATATAGAAATTGAATGAAATACGGTGAGTTGTGTGTTGAACTGGAATAAATGTTTCTAGCCAATTGTCTCCCAAATTCTGAATGCAATATAAGTTGTAATCTTTGGACAAAGAAAATGTAGAACAGTCTGAGGATATTAAAATTGAGTGGTTGTTAACCCAGGGGACATTGTTCATCTTGGTATAGCATTAAAGTAACATAGTGTTCTGAAATCCACAAGTGCCCTGTGCCCCAACCTGGTCTCAGAGTACTTTTTATTATTCTGTATGTAAATCCGAGACACTCCATTTTACTATGTTATGTTTCATATGGTATGTATTAATTTGTGGATGTCCATCACCCACTTCATGACATGTTACGAATTTGCTAAACGTATGATATGTTATGAAATCTAGCTAGGCGGCTAACATTAGCTAGGCTAGGGGTTAGGGTTAGCTAACATGCTAAGTAGTTGTAAAGTTGCTAAAATTCTAAAGTTGTCCTTGATGAGATTCGAAATCACACCCATCCACCACGACCAACCGCCCTACTTTCAATTTTGTCTTAAGTAATCATCTGTTTTACGTAACTATACCATACTAAACATATCATACTATTTTCAGGGTTGAGGATGTACATTCGCTATGTTACATATAGTCTATGAGACCAGGCTGTGTGCTCAGACACTGTTTGACAGAGTGGTCTACTTTCAAAGATCCTTAACTTGCTTCTCTTGAGTTTGAAGTGTTACTAAAGGTGTCTGCGCATTGCTGTGGTTCAAATTTGGTTGTAATATTTGGACATTCTTTGACCATTTAACTTGCCATTTACAAAAACATAATGTGTTTAGTAGGTATGTGTGTTGATAGGACCTCACATTTTAAAATGTATGTATTGAAATCAAATGTCTACAGTACACCAATATCAATTTGCTGTTCTTATCTTTGCACTTTTGTGAAAAATTACACTTTCAAAAATATTTGAGGAAAAATATCTCTCTTGCTGATGCTTACTCTGCAGAAGACAGTTCTGTCAATGTAAGAAGCTGTATTTTTATTTTGGAGTAATGTGTCCTTTTTGATAAAGCTGACTTACAACCCCAATTTTGTTTTGCTGTACTATTCACGTTTCTCAATTAAATTATGCTCTTTGTAAAGAGGTAACTGTTTGAAATGATCTATGAACACACATGTCATATTGTTACTTTTCACATCAGATTTGAAAAGAACTGAATGGTTTCACATAGCAACTTTCTGTCCTCAGAGATGATGATGACTCTTGCAAGTGTTCTGTTTCTTGAGGGGAAGGTGATTAATTTATTGGTATCTCAGAACAGCTCTGTACAAAATATTGTGGAATATAAAATTACTTGCTTGATATGTTTTCCAGTTTCTTGAAATACTTTGCAAAGCAACTTTATTTCTATGTGAGAACTGAAATGGTCTATTCATTCCTTTTAGTAGATGCTCTTATCCAGAGCAACTTACGGTGGTGAGTGCCTACATTTCCGTACTTATTCATACTGCTCCCCTGGTGGGAATCAAACCCACAACCCAAGCATTGCAAGTGCCATGCTCTACCAACTGAGCCACGTATCACAAACCACTTGCTATCTCAATGTACTCAATTATATTGGTCATTGTTTTTCTATTCATGGTGACGGAAAGTCTACAGGTATGAACTTAGATGACCGGCCTATGTACAATACAGTAATGTACATTAAGTGGTTTGTAAGGATGGTCAATTAATTTCCATGTTATTTGATCAAGAACATTTTGTCTTTGCCCATAACTTTGCACCTTTGGATGTAAATGTTTGAGGACAGGGTTTTGTTGTTACTGGATTCAATTAGAATGACAGTCACAGAGAAAGGGACAAGGCAACAACTCTTTCAATTCCAACTATTGAATCCTACAAGATAATTATACAACCTTTTTTTGCCAAAGCAGATATGCTGAATAAATGTTTTTGCCCGCCCTACAGACCTCTACATCGGTCCGCTAATACTAGTAAAGGGCCAGTGCACTACTTTTGTTGAAAAAAATATTTTCTTGTATTAATCTTTTTTTTTTTTGGGTGCTACAGCACCCCTACTTCCCGTACCCCTTGCAGTTTTTTTGTTTTTTTTCCCCCTACTGATCTACACAACATACTCCACATTTTCAAAGTGAAAGAAAAATGATAGAAAACGTACAAAAGAATATAAAAAAATGTCTTCACACCCCAGAGTTAATGCGTGGTGTTAGCACCTTTGACAACCATTACAGCTGTAAATCATTTTGATTAAGATTCTACCAACTTTGCAGAACTCTTACTGCAACATATCCATTGTTTTTGTCAAAATTGCTCAAGTGCTGTACATTTGGTTGGGAATCATTGATGAGCAGCAATATTCAAACTGCAACTAGACCACTCAAGAACGCTCAACACCTCTTGGAAAGCCATTCTGGTGTGTCTTTGGCAGGAAAATGTGTCTAGTTGTCCAGCTGAAAAATAAAACTATCCCAGGGATAGGCTTTTAGAAGACTGGCGGGTTTTTTAAGGTGTGTTTACATGCGTAGATGGAGTTGTTTGCGGGGCAGCAAACTTTTTGTTGTTGTTGCGTTATGTAGTGTTTTCACTACTTCCGAATTCGCCAGACAAAGTTCCACCCCGTTCATTTTCAACGAGAAAACAGTAATGTGCAGGAGGTTGTGGGAAGGTGAGCAGCTCGAACCGTGCTATGGGAGCAAACTGAAAAAGTTCAGCACTGCTCTACTTTATGCAAATTGCACGTGGCTGCCGTTAACCGATCAGGTGAGGAGCGGATGTTTGCTTGAAGATATTCGGTTCATGAAACATTGTTCTGACTGTCTTGATTTTGCTTTGTTAAAATACAGAGACAAAATCATAAGGTCAATGGCATGGAGGAAGATTGCAGAGATTGTTGGTGTTGATGGTGGGTGAAAAGAGATTTTCACAACAGTATATGCTTGTGCTGCTAGCTTCTGTACCTATGAATATTTTTTATTTAAGCTTTATTTAACTAGGCAAGTCAGTTAAGAATAAATTCTTATTTACAATGACGGCATACATCAAGCAACCTAAACCTGAAAACTGTGATCAAAGCCACCGTTTATGTAAATGTGCTGAGTAAGTTAAATTATGAAATCTGCCCACCAAAGGACAGAAATCACAGGTAACACGCATTATAACATGAGTAAATGATACATTAAGGGCCTCATTGTCAAAATCTCTAAGTATCCTTTTAAGCTGATTGGTCACTCTTTAAGGGCCACTAAATGAGCAGCAACGCTCCTCTGGGTGTAAACTCTGTGGACTTGGAAACTAAAACTGCTCCTGAGTAGAATGGACCCTTGTACTGCGACACAACATACAGAAAATTGTGTACGTTGCAGTAAATGATAGGAGTACACACACAAGAAACAGTTAACCATTTATGCTTGAAAAAAAAACATCTCATATAAATCCTTTTAATGATTATTTCTATGATAACTAGTATAAAATATGTTGATAATTGTGCACTATCATTTTTACCAGAATTTTTCATTTAACAGGACAGACATAGCGAATGTTATTCTGAAGGATTCCCAAAATCCAAGACCCAGAAGTACTTAGTTATTATTGCCTGCTTTACAGCGGTGAGGGCAACTACAGAGTTAGAGCATTTGTTCAAAGACCAATGGAGTGTGATCACTGTAAAGCTTTTGGACATGTTTCAAGTGTTTTCAGAAGGGAGAAGCCGAGATGTCCAAGTTGTGGAAGAGATCATATGTGTTTTAAAAGTGATGAAAATGTGATATGTTGCAATGTAGTGGGAACCATGAAGCCAAGTTTTTGGAATGCCCAACAAGGGCAAAAGAGAATGATGTGGCCAAAGTCAGGGCTCTCCAGAGCATTTCATATGCAGCGGCTGTTAAAAGTGTTAAGAGTTCGAATTGTGCTCCTAAGGAGTCCATGGTGGTGGATTGGGCTTCACTGAAGGCTGCAGGGGTTGCGGTTCAACAGCAGGATCCAGATATTTTAAAGTTTAAGAAGGTGGGCTTTGTGGCCTTTATAGCTATGGTGATTGATTGAACTGGTGGAGACGAAGTCAAGTAAAATAGATATTGTGGATGCTGTGGAATGGTTCCTGGGACTGAAAGACTTATTTATTTTATGTATTTTTTTAAATTTCACCTTTATTTAACCAGGTAGGCTAGTTGAGAATAAGTTCTCATTTGCAACTGCGGCCTGGCCAAGATAAAGCAAAGCAGTTTGACACATACAACAACACAGAGTTACATATGGAATAAACAAACATACAATCAATAATACGTTAGAACAGTCTATATACAGCATGTGCAAATGAGGTAGGATAAGGGAGGTAAAGCAATAAATAGGCCATGGTGGCGAAGTAATTACAATATAGCAATTAAACACTGGAATCTTAGAATGTGCAGAAGATGAATGTGCAAGAAGAGATACTGGGGTGCAAAGGAGCAAGATAAATAAATAAATACAGTATGGGGATGAGGTAGATTGGATGGGCTATTTACAGATGGGCTATGTACAGGTGCAGTGATCTGTGAGCTGCTCTGACAGCTGGTGCTTAAAGCTAGTGAGGAAGGTAAGAGTCTCCAGCTTTAGTGATTTTTGCAGTTCGTTCGAGTCATTGGCCGCCTCTCCTTACAGTTCTCTGCTGCCAAAGGAAGAATTGGCTTTGGGGGTGACCAGTGAGATATACCTGCTGGAGTGCGTGCTACGGGTGGGTGCTGCTATGGTGATCAGTGAGCTGAGATAAGGCGGGGCTTTACCTAGCAGAGACTTGTAGATGACCTGGAGCCAGTGGGTTTGGCGACGAGTATGAAGCGAGGGCCAGCCAACGAGAGCGTACAGGTCGCAGTTATGGGTAGTATATGGGGCTTTGGTGACAAAACGGATGGCACTGTGATAGACTGTATCCAATTTGTTGAGTAGAGTGTTGGAGGCTATTTTGTAAATTACATCGCCGAAGTCAAGAATCGGTAGGATGGTCAGTTTTACGAGGGGTATGTTTGACAGCATGAGTGAAGGATGCTTTGTTTTGCGAAATAGAAAGCCGATTCTAGATTTAATTTTGGATTGGAGATGTTTAATGTGAGTCTGGAAGGAGAGTTTACAGTCTAACCAGACACCTAGGTATTTGTAGTTACATATTCTAAGACAGAGCCGTCCAGAGTAGTGATGCTGGACGGGCGGGCAGGTGCGGGCAGCGATCGGTTGAAGAGCATGCATTTAGTTTTACTTGCATTTAAGAGCAGTTGGAGGCCACGGAAGGAGAGTTGTATGGCATTGAAGCTCGTCTGGGGGTTAGTTAACACAGTGTCCAAAGAGGGGCCAGAGGTATACAGAATGGTGTCGTCTGCGTAGAGGTGGATCAAAGAAATACCAGCAGCAAGATCGACGTCATTGATGTATACAGAGAAGAGAGTCGGCCCGAGAGTTAAACCCTGTGGCACCACCATAGAGACTGCCAGAGGTCCGGACAATAGGCCCTCCGATTTGACACACTGAACTCTATCAGAGAAGTAGTTGGTGAACCAGGCGAGGCAATCCTTTGAGAAGCCAAGGCTGTTGAGTCTGCCAATAAGAATGTTGTGATTGACGGAGTCGAAAGCCTTAGCTAGGTTGATGAATACGGCTGCACAGTAATGTCTCTTATCGATGGCGGTTATGATGTCGTTTAGGACCTTGAGCGTGGCTGAGGTGCACCCATGACCAGCTCTGAAACCAGATTGCATAGCGGAGAGGGTACGGTGGGATTCGAAATGGTCGGTAATCTGTTTGTTAACTTGGCTTTCGAAGACCTTAGAAAGGCAGGGTAGAATAGATATAGGTCTGTAGCAATTTGGGTCTAGAGTGTCTCCCCCTTTGAAGAGGGGGATGACCACGGCAGCTTTCCAATTTGTGTGAATCTCAGACAACACAAAAGAGAGGTTGAACATTCTAGTAATAGGGGTTGCAATAATTTCGGCAGATAATTTTAGAAAGAGAGGGTCCAGATTGTCTAGCCCGGCTGATTTGTAGGGGTCCAGATTTTGCAGCTCTTTCAGAACATCAGCTATCTGGATTTGGGTGAAGGAGAAGTGGGGGAGGCTTGGGCGAGTTGCTGTGGGGGTGGAGGGCTGTTGATCGGGGTAGGGGTAGCCAGGTGGAAAGCATGGCCAGCCGTAGAAAAATGCTTATTGAAATTCTCAATTATAGTGGATTCATCGGTGGTAACACTGTTTTCTAGCCTCAGTACAGTGGGCAGCTGGGAGGAGGTGCTCTTATTCTCCATGAACTTTACAGTGTCCCAGGATGTTTTGAGTTTGTGCTACAGGATGCAGATTTCTGCTTGAAAAAGCTAGCCTTAGCTTTCCTAACTGCCTGTGTATATTTGTTCCTAACTTCCCTGAAAGTTGCATATCACGGGGGCTGTTCGATGCTAATGCAGAACGCCACAGGATGTTTTTGTGCTGGTCAAGGGCAGTCAGGTCTGGAGAGAACCAAGGGCTATATCTGTTCCTGGTTCTACATTTTTTGGAACGGGGCATGCTTATTTAAAATGGTGAGGAAGGCACTTTTAAAGAATAACCAGGCATCCTCTACTGACGGAATGAGGTCAATATCCTTCCAGGATAACCGGGCCAGGTCGATTAGAAAGGCCTGCTCGCTGAAGTGTTTTAGGGAGCGTTTGACAGTGATGAGGGGTGGTCGCTTGACCACAGACGCATTACGGATGCAGGCAATGAGGCAGTGATCGCTGAGATCTTGGTTGAAGACAGCAGAGGTGTATTTGGAGGGCAAGTTGGTTAGGATGATATCTATGAGGGTGCCCGTGTTTACGGATTTGGGGTTGTACCTGGTGGGTTCATTGATAATTTGTGTGAGATTGAGGGCATCACGCTTAGATTGTAGGATGGCCGGGGTGTTAAGCATGTCCCAGTTTAGGTCACCTAGCAGCACGAGCTCTGAAGATAGATGGGGGGCAATCAATTCACATATGGTGTCCAGGGCACAGCTGGGGGCAGAGGGTGGTCTATAGCAAGCGGCAATGGTGAGAGACTTGTTTCTGGAAATGTGGATTTTTAAAAGTAGATGCTCGAATTGTTTGGGTACAGACCTGGATAGTAAGACAGCAGGCTATCTCTGCAGTAGATTGCAACACCGCCCCCTTCTCAGCGGAGTAGTTGCGTGGAGTATTGTCACAAGCCGTAACACCCTCACAGGTCATGGAGTTTTGAAGCAAGGAAGAAGTGGGAGTTTTGGGGGTTTGGTTTTGTCAATGTGTTTTTTTTAAATTGTTTTATTTGGGTGGATTAAGTTAGTTCTCCCTATCACGTATGGGTTTTATTTTGACCTTGGTTTTTTCAACCCCGTCCACTTGGTTGCGGTAATACACATTTTTGGATTGTAGTCTGCCATAAAACCCACAGAAGAAGAAGAAGCACAAAGGGCGCAGTACATTAGTACAGACAGTTGTCAGTGTGCTGGTAAACTGTTGAAGTTGTTGTTTTGACAAAATATATTCTCTTACGGATTTTTTTAAATATTATCTTGTGGACTGTCAATTCTACATTTTCAGTAAAAGAAGGTAATTGAATGTCATCTCACTGGATTAGCCCACCGCTGTCTTCTTTCTTGGTAACTAGCTAGCTAGTAGCTAACGTTAGCATAATATTCGTAATTGAGCTGTCTACAGTTTGTTGGCAGGACACCAGCTAACTTAGATGTGAAATGTCGTTTCAGTAAAAACTCTTACGACTTAACAAGAACTAGAAAATCAAAGCCTTGATGTTAAACATAATTATAGATAACTAGGACAGGGAATTGTAAGGGACCTCACGATACGATATATATTCCATAGATAAATTAGATATGTATTGCGATTCGATGTTCCAAATATTGCTCACTATGTGTATGCTGCAGAGGGACAAGCGAGACCCATGAGAAAACGAGTTATCATCAGTCAGGGAATAAAACTGCTGAAAACAAATTGGCTCACTATTTAAAAAGAAGACGGAGAACAACTGTATCGATCCCCACCATCACAACAGCTATTGTTAACGTTACTTACGGAGGTGGCTAGCTAGCTATGTCACAGTGAATTTGCTAGTGGATAACATACATTTTTCGAAAAACTCGTATTGATTTGTGTGTCTCACACAGATGGAAGTAGATGAGTGTGGGGGCTTTCCTCCAGAACCATCGGAGGGGAGCTCACAGAGAGGAAGTGTGGCATCCTCTGTCACCCGCGGTCAGTTCCCTTTTTTCTTTGTCTGGTGTTTACAATATAACATTTTTGTCCCTCTGTGTGTTTTCTTATTTGGAACATGGTGTTTAATAGCCCTGTGTATATGTCAAACGGAGTCATGTAAGCTCATGACATCGTCGTGGCTTGCAATATGTTTCTTGTTTTGCATTAGATTATTATGGCAACTGTCCTCCCTGTGTTTGTTCTCCTACAGCTCAAGATGTGCTTGTGTACCTGGTGGGTGACAGTGCGGTACACCTGTGTGTGGAGGGGGTTGCCTGTGTGAGTGTCCAGGAGCTAGGCCGCAGTGTCCGGGAGGCTCTCCACATTCCTGATTCTGCAATGGATGCCTTTGCCTTCTGGCTCTGCTCTCCTCTGCTCGGTAATGACCGCTCTCTCTCTCTGTATGCACCTCCCCCCTCCTCCTCCCCTAGCCCTCTAACAACTGTGCGGCACATGCTGTTATTTTAATATAAGCAACTTGGCCATTCATTTGACAGTTTCTTAATTTGATCAGGGGGAGAAAGGCAGATATGTATTACAAAGGAATAGTGTTGTCTGAGGCTGGTCTGGTTCATTGTATCATGTATTGGTGGCGATTGAAGAGAGCCGTTGGGCCATAAGAGGAACATTTGACAGTTTGAATGCTTCTCTTTTGAACTACTGTCTTGCTGAAAGACTAGCATTGTTTGTAAAATAGGGAAAGGAGCACTACAGCGAAATGACTGTAGGCCAAGTATACGGCTTGTGGATATGGTGCTATCGATTAGCATGCTTTGTCATGCCAAATTCCTTTCTTTGTTATGCCATGAGAATGCTTTTCATCATCCTTTTCATTAATTATCACATCGTTGTCTACTCCCTGCCTTTTCCTCCTCTCTCAGAACTGCAGTTAAAGCCGAAGCATCAGCCTTACAAACTGTGTCGCCAGTGGCAGGACCTGCTGTATCGCTTCACCGAGGCCTCAGAGGAGGACATATCCCAAGGTGAGACTGTCTATGTGTAGGGATGAGCTTGTGTGTTTCTGTAATCTTTTCTATTTGTTTCTGTATTTTTGGCAGATGAACATTTTTGTCTCACATCTGTTCGATTGTTTTCATCCCCACTGCTGAATTCCTATTGCTTTGTCAACCTGACCTCATGTTACCACTGACCCAACGTCACTAATCCTAAGCCGTACATCTGCCATTATATAAAAATGTTCTGTAATACCCTCCTCATGCCCTACTTTCCTTTTTTTTCCAGATGAGCCATGCTTGCAGTACAGAAGGAATGTGTTTCATCCCAAGTCTAAAGAGCTGCAGGCACTGCTTGTTCTGTTTTCTCCTTAAACTTAACATGGGGGAAAAAATATATCAGTCAAGTTGTATTGTTGTGTCAAATGGCTAGATTATACATTCCTGGTTGTAGACACATACCTCAGAGCACTTTAGCACCAGCCCTCAAACAAAAGGTTATGTTTGTCCCTCAAGAGTTACAAGAATTGATGAATGCCCCTATCTGTGTTTGGCTCCTCCTATATTCCACATTTCATTGCATGCTATTTCCCTCCAGATTGAAGACGAGGGGGTTTTGAGACTACTTTACGACGAGGCACGGGTTAACATCCTCGCTGGCCGCTTCCCCTGTGACCCTGAAACCTGGACGGGTTTGGGAGCACTGTCTTTTGCTATGGAACTGGGAGTAGGTCTGGACGACCAGAAAGCCACTGCTGCTTTAAGGTAAACTATGCCTGGCATCTGAACGTCTGCCTGTTGGTGACGTTGTGTATTATTTTTAAGAGTATAACACAAAATAATTTTCCCAATACCTGGCTGCATACCCAGACTATTGCTTCTCCTCTCCCAACTCCCTCAGAGAGAAGAAGCTGATATCCTTCCTGCCTGCACATGTATCAGGGGGAGGTGGGGGGCTGTTTTCTACCTTGAGGGGGAAAGGGGGCCGTCAGGCAGGGCTGGAGCACAACCTGTTGGAGGAGTATCGCAAGATTAGCACCTTAGGCAGTACCCCCCCGGAGCCCACTCAGCATCTACGCCAGTACCTCAGCACATGCCACTCTCTGCCTTACTATGGGTAAGGAACAAGCAAAACGAATGGCCTCAACTTAACTGCATGGAACACATTCACAGTTTGGATCTTCTTCACGCGTCTCTTGCATCATGTTTGTTTCTTGTCTGGCCAGGTGTGCTTTCTTCTCGGGGGAGATTGACAAGCCAGCTCAGGGGATTCTTCATAGAGCAGGACGGAAAGCTGTCAATGTGGGGATCAGTCTGGAGGGGGTGTATGTAATGGACATCAAAGAGAAGGTGAGACCTGGAATGTCAAGCTGTGAGTGGCTGTGTCACATCTGGCCGTGATTGATTCCATTTATGTGATTGGGAGTCCCAAAGGGCAGCGCGCAATTGGCCCAGCGTCGTCCAGGTTTGGCCGGGGTATGCCGTCATTGTAAATAAGAATTTGTTCTTAACTGACTTGCCTTGTTAAATAAAGGTTAAATAATTGATAACTCCTCTACGTTACTAGCAGAATATGACCTATTTTACTGTGTGTGATTGAGTAAGATGCGGATTTGTATGAACCAGAGGTGTCCTTTATCTATGCAAAAAGACTTCACTGAATACCCAACCCTCTACTTTTCTTCCTTGTTTTCTCCGGTGCATTCCTACTCCATGACAGCATGTGCTCCTGGGACTGCGTTTCAGTGAGTTGTCTTGGGACCACAGCTACCCCGAGGGGGAAGGGGACTCGCACATCCTGTGGCTTGAATTCGATGGGGAGGAGGCCGGCACCCCTGTCAACAAGTTACTGAAGATCTATTCAAAACAAGTAATGAAACCTAAACCTACCTACCTTTTTAAAAAAATAAATAAAACATGTATTCAAAATAAACATTCATTAGAAGGTGGTCATAGATGCCATTGAAGTGATCAGAGTTGCTACTGTTCTTTCTTCCCTCGTTTCTCTAGGCAGAGCTTATGAGCGGCCTTATTGAGTTCTGTGTGGAGCTACAGTCTGCAGCCGAAGGAGGGGCAGCGACGGCGACGGAAACGGACAGTGATGTCAGTCTATCCCATCAGCCTGCTGGACAGGCAGGGAACAGTGACAGAGGAAGGGGCGGTCGGCGAGGGAAACTGCGCAGGCAGAGCAGTGTGGTGTGCAGTCGGGTCCATACGCTGAACACCATCAGCTACGTGGACAACGGTGAGTCTGGGGAGAGGCCATCGTGCATGTCATTCATTTCGTCAGTATTAACCATCCATATAAGCTTCATTTGATAATCAGGTTAGGTTGTAAAACTAACTGTTAAATGTATTTGTTGTCCTCCGGGCAGGTAAAGAAATCAAACGCTTGAAGCCAAAGAGAGCTGCTTCCTTTTTCACCAGGCAGGCACAGCCACCCACATACTCATCAGTACAGGTGGAGCAAGGTTGAGCCTCCATCTGTGATCTAGGCTCTATGGTAACTGGAGACCAAAACTGAACATGCAAGTTGAGATTGAGACAAAAAGATATATAGGGAGTTGGAGAGGTTTATCTTCTTGATTGCAAAAATACTACGGACCAAGAGTAGGATTTAAGTGTGAATAAATGTTGTGTATATGAAGTTACGTTCTTTAGGTGCTGGAAAGTGACGTTGAGTGGCATTGCTTCACTGGTCAAGTTGAACCAGCTACCTATTTGGTAGAAGTTGGAGTTTAATATGAAACTGTTGATGAGTAGTGGTAACATTGACAGTAGCGCCACCTTTTAGCTTTTACCCTTGTGATAGGGGACCTTTATTATAGTTCTCCTTCAGATGGAGTTTATGTGCAATGACTATGTACACTATATATACAAAAGTATGTGGACACCCCTTCATATTAGTGGATTCGGGTATTTCAACCACACCAGTTGCTGACAGGTATATAAAATCGAGCACACAGCCATGCAATCTCCAAAGAAAAACATTGCCAGTCGATTGGCCTTACTGGAGAGCTCCGTGACTTTCAATGTGGCACCGTCACAGGATGCCACCTTTCCAACAAGTCAGTTTGTCAAATTTCTACCCTGCTAGAACTGCCCTGGTCAACTGTAAGTGCTGTTATTATGAAGTGGAAACGCCTAGGAGCAACAACAGCTCAGCCGCGAAGTTGTAGGCTACACAAGCTCACAGAACGGGACCACTGAAGCATGTAGCGTGTAAAAATAACCTGTCATCGGTTGCACCACTCAATACCAAGTTCCAAACTGCCTCTGGAAGCAACGTCAGCACAAGAACTGTTGGTCGGGACCTTGGTTAAATGGGTTTCCGTGGAGCCTAAGATCACCATGCGTAGTGTTAAGGGTCGGCTGGAGTGGTGTGAAGCTCGCCACCATTGGACTCAGTGGAAATGCGTTCTCTGGAGTGATGAATCACGCTTCACTATCTGGCAGTCCGACAGACGATTCTCAGTTTGGAGGATGCCCGGAGAACGCTACCTTCCCAAATGCATAATGCCAACCGTCAAGTTTAATGGAGGAGGAATAATGGTCTGGGGCTGTTTTTCATGGTTTGGGCTAGGCCTCTTAGTTCTTTACGCTATAGCATACAGTTACATTCTAGACGATTCTGTGCTTCCAACATTGTGGCAACAGTTTGGGGAAGGCCCTTTCCTGTTAAAGCATGACAATGCCCCCATGCACAAAGCGAGTTCCATACAGAAATGGTTTGTCGAGATCGTTGTGGAAGAACTTGACAGGCCTGAACAGAGCCCTGACCTCAACCCCATCGAACACCTTTGGGATGAATTGGAACACCGACTGTGAGCCAGGCCGAATTGGAGTGGCGGCAGGTGGCCTAGTGGTTAGAACGTTGGGCCGGTAACCGGAAGGTTGCTGGGCCGAATCCCCGAGCTGACAAGGTAAAAATCTGTCATGCTGCCCCTGAGCAAGGCAGTTAACCCACTGTTCCCCCTGGGCGCCGAAGACGTAGATGTCGATTATGGCAGCCCCCCGCACCTCTGATTCAGAGGGGTTGGGTTAACTGCGGAAGACACATTTCAGATGAATGCATTCCTTTCCCTTTAAAAGAAAATTACAAATAAATCGCCCAACATCAGTGCCCAACCTCACTAATGCTCTTGTGGCTGAATGGAAGCAAGTCCTCGCAGCAATGTTCCAACATCTAGTGGAAAGCCTTCCCAGAAGAGTGGAAGCTTTTATAGCTGCCCATGATTTTGGAATGAGAGTTTTGACAAGCAGGTGTCCATATACTTTTGGTCATGTAGTGTATCATTCATTGAAATGTATGCTACGCTCTTGGAAACCAAACAACACGGGGGGATTGAATTATCTGAAAGGAGGGCGATATTGGAGGCTCTGCAACTATCTTGTTCAAACCTCAGTCTTTGTACCAAAACAAACGTGTATCTTGTGGAAGTCTATGCCGCTCCATGCTAAACACTCAGATTCAGAGTCCCATGGTTATCATGGACTTTATCTGCATCCCCCTCCCAGAAATGACAAGGCTTTCTAGTACTGTTATTGTTTATATTGTACACCATGCAAGGGCAGCTTGACTTGGGAGGGGAGCGACTAAAGGGAATTTTCTGACGTGTAAACCAATATTTATTTTTAGAATTGGTTAAATGTGGGTTAGGGTCTGGGTTAAGGTAAGGGTCAGTTTTAGATTTGGCTAGTCGGTTTGCACGTCAGAAAAGTCAATTTAGTCTCACCCACTTAGCTGACCATTCAGCAAGAGGATGTGTTTCCTGATGACAGTTTCCCTGCTGGCCTCTTCAGTATGAGAGGAGCGATTCTACTGTATATCTCTGATGCAATTAAGTGTTCATAAGCTGAAGAATGTGGTTTCCACTATGTTTTAACTGATATTGTCAATTATGCGAACGTGGATGCAAAGACAACAAAATGTTCAGATTCATAATTCTTAAGGCACGCGATCTATGGATGTGGTATTCCTTTTTAAAAAGATTGTAGTGTACTCACTTGCTGTACATGCACAACATTCAATATCTTAGACATGCACTATTGATACATCAGAAATACTGTAAAGTTTTTACCTTTGGTCATTATTTGTATTATTATTATTGGAGTAATAACTTGGACTAATATTTTTTTGACTCTCTTACACTGTCTCTCCTGTTTCTGTCTTTCTCACACTCAAAGGAAGCAATAGTCTGGATTAAAATACCAAGTGCCTTTATTCTTTCAGTATTAATTTGGCCATTGAGAGACTGACCTGGTAAACGTGTAGGCTTGTTTGTCAAACATGATCTGCTCTGTTTGCTATACATTTACTTTACCTCTGTGTGTACATTGGCTGCGTTTACACAGGCAGCACAATTCTGATATTTTTCCCAATTATAGGCAAGATGGCTTATCTGATTGGTCAAAAAAACCAATTAATCAGATAAGCTATCTTGCCTATAATTGGGCAACATATCAGAATTGGGCTGCCTGTGTAAACGCAGCCGTAGAGACTAAAATATATCGAACCATGTAACTTCACTGTTTTCTTTCCTTTGTAATTTATATAATGTGCACTACCAAACTTAACCAGTGACTGACTGTAGGTTTAGTTAAACCCACAATACGTTTTTTATTCAGCTTTGTACTGTTTTGACAAAACTATAAGATTTGTTATAACTGTGTTTTAAACCTTAGTATCGAAGTTTTTTTTGTCCATATTTGATCAATAAATTGTTTTGTATATCAGATCCTCCGTTCCTTGATTTTGTGTTCTTTGAGTCATTGCTGCCACCTACTGGCTCGTTTCTCCATCATGGGCTTCTCATCCGGACATGTACGGTAACTTCTCTGTTTGCTTTAGTGGTTGTCGGTTACATTTATCTGTTCATTGGTCTGTCCTGCAATTCATAACAATTTCGCTGGTATTCAGTCTAAATGGACGGGGATATTTGTGCTACGGCCACCACACCACCTGACGCCGACCCAGCGCGGAAGCGTCGAGTACACGGTATGTTGAAGCTCTATTATGGGTTGAACGAGGAAGGAAAGACCGTGGATCAAGCAGAGTCGACGAATCCTTGCGATATAAACGGCACGCATTTCGATCCTGAGGTTTATCTCAATAAGGTAAAATCCGATTTCTGTGTCTGGATGCGACACATAGTTGGCTATTCATTGAACATAAGACAAATGAAATCCAGAGGCAAACGATTATTTTCTATACAAGAGCCAATGCCAACTGCTTATCTGGCATTGGTGTCAGTCCGTACAGTCGCTCAGTGATGTCTGTTAGTTGTCTTCTCTTCAAAACTGACCTTTATGTCATTGGTGGCTGCAGCTTAGGAAAGAATGTTCCCTTGGAGAGCTGATGGACCAGGAGAGCTGCATGGTGAGGCAGATCCGCTCCTTGGACAGTGACATGCAGACATTGGTGTATGACAACTACAACAAGTTCATCTCTGCCACAGGTAAGCAAATAGGGGACAGTGTATGCAATGCATTGGATATCATGTTATTACATTAGATCATGTTTGCGTCACTCACTAATCAGTATACATACTATGTGATTAATGAAGGAGTGAATGCCCTCATCTCCTCCCACTAGACACAATCAGAAAAATGAAGAATGATTTTAAGAAGATGGAGGACGAAATGGACTGTCTCTCTACTAACATGGCTGCTATCACAGAGTTCAGTGCACACATCAGTGGGACTCTTCAGGACCAGCATGCACAGATAACCAAACTGTCAGGTTCGTAATGAAGCCTGTGGTGACACGCCTCCATCGCCTGGAATGAAAACTAAATAACAAATCTAATTTGTTGGTCATATACCTATCATTGTCAGATTACTTGTTCAAACTTTTCCTCTCTCACTCCCCCACCCAGGAGTCCACACTCTCCTTAGAAAGCTGCAGTTCCTGTTTGAGCTGCCTGCCAGGCTGAATAAGTGTCTGGAGCTGCAGGCTTATTCCCAGGCGGTGAGCTCCCATCGTCGTGCCCACTGTGTGCTGCAGCAGTACAGCCACATGCCCTCCTTCAGGGGCATCCAGGATGACTGTCATGCCATCATGGACAAGCTGGCACAGGAGCTTAGGCAGAAGTTCAGGTAGGAGAAGTAGTCACTTGTGGAAAGATGCGGCGTGCAAACCGAGAGAATCTGTCGGGTCTGAATGGGATGCAGTTGATCAGGTGTTTGGTTTTTCCTCACTGGCGATTTGGACAAATCATGATTTTTGCAGGTGTTCGCATCATTTGAATTTCAGAAGGGGAGGGGACATTCGGCCCCTAAATTGCAAAGAGAAAGGGTGGAGATCCTCGTTCCGGTTCCGCTCCTTCTAGCGTTTCTTGATTTCTTCTCTTAGCATGTATGGACCCAGAACTTAATGGAGAAGCTGACCAATTACCTGAGACTTTAGTTCTGTGTTAACTGAGATTAGTATGGTTGCAAAACAATGTTCTTTGAATTTTCATTTCTAGTTCATATTCTATAGTAATAATACATTATGCCTCTGCATGGATGCCTTACCTCTGCTTGGTGTTGACTGTGTTTGCAGAGATGGAGGTTCGAGTGCGAAGGATCTTTCAGAGTGTGTGGAGCTTCTGCTGCAGCTGGATGAGCCAGCAGAGGAACTCTGTGACAAGTTCCTGAGCCACGCCCAGTCACGACTGGAAGCAATCCTCCGAGGACTGGAGGCGGAGCTAAGACCACCATTGTCCTCTGGACCCACAGCAGTGATAGATCCCTCCATTGGCCCTGCCCGCAGACTGTCAGCTGCACCCACTGCTGGATCTCCCACTGACCCCACCTCTCCAGGCAATCCCTTCCTCTCTCCCAGCTCAAGGACTGATATTCTGGAATTCATAGACAGAGGTTGCAATGAATTCGTCAGCAGCCTTTGCTTGGTCATTGCCTCGTACCAAGAGTTGTTTGTCAACCGTCCACAAGAGGGTAATCTGGCCTCCAAAAACATCCCCCATATGGCTATTGGCAAGCTGCATGCTTTCGTGGATTCCCTGGCCACCTGCTACTTCTCGCTGGTGGAGAGGAGGATACAGGAGGAGAAAAGTGTTGGTGACAACTCTCTCCTGGTTCGTGCTCTGGACCGTTTCCACCGCAGGCTCCAGGCCGTGACCAAACTGCTGCCCGGGTCTGCTGTGCCCAGCCAAGGGACTGAGATTGTGGTGCGAGCAGCCAGGGAGAGGATCAAGCAGTACCTGGAAGCCCTGCAGAGCTTCTATCTGGACAGCCTGAGAGACGTGAGGCAGGCCCTAGCAGCCCCTCGGCTGGGTGGAAGCTCAGCTGGAGGTGGCTCTCATCTGGCGGGACCAGCCACTGGGAAAGATGCTCCCGCCAGCCTGCCAGAGCTCCTCTCCTCTCTGTCTGCCTCCATTCTCAATCAGATCAAGTCAGTACTGGCATCAGTGCACCTCTTCACCGCAAAGGACATCACCTTCTCCAATAAGCCTTACTTCAAGGTGAGATTAATACTGATGCTTTTGTGGGTTATTTGTGTCCCTCAGTTTGTGAGTTGCTATGATAATATGCCTTATTTTCTGAATTTGGTTATTTATGTCATTGACAACTCTCTTTCACCTCTCTATTTCAGGGGGAGTTTTGCAGCCAGGGTGTGCGTGAGAGCCTGGTGGTTAACTTCATTAAGTTTGTGTGCCAGTCCTCACGTCAGTTCTGTGAGAGTGCGGGAGACAGGGGCGGCTCTACACCCCCTGCCCTCCTACTGCTGCTGTCACGCCTCTGCCTGGACTATGAAACCTCCACCATCACCTACATCCTCACCCTCACAGACGAGCAGTTCCTCGTGCAGGTAAATATGCCAATGGTACTCTGAACACTTCTTCAATGCTGTTGATGGGAATGTAAGAATATCTGTCCAATTAATAGGTCCTCTTTAGTCATGAGAAATGTTTATCACATGCTGTTATATCCTGTTGTTTCTCTCGTGTTCACAGCATCACACTCCTGTAACTGCAGTCGCAGCTTTATGTGGAGAGGCCAGAGAGGCAGCACAGAAGCTACTGAACCATTATGTCAAGGTAAAGTGCCTTCTGAAAGTATTCACACCCCTTGACTTTTTCCACATTTTGTTACAGCTGGAATTTAAAATGGATTACATTGAGATTTTTTTTGGTCACGGGCCTGCATACAATACCGTATAATGTCAAAGTGGAATTATGTTTGATGTTTTTACTAATTCATTAAAAATGAAAAGCTGAAATATGTAGCTCAGTAGAGCATGGCACTTGCAACACCAGGGTTGTGGGTTCGATTCCCACCGGGGACCAGTATGAAAATGTATGCACTCACTACTGTAGGTCGCTCTGGATAAACGCGTCTGCTAAATGACTAACATGTAAAAATGTTAAGTCAATAAGTATTCAACACATTTATTATGGTAAGCCTAAATAAGTTCAGGAGTAAACATTTTCTTAACAAGTCACATAATAAGCTGCATGGACTTATTCTGTGTGCAATAATAGTGTTTAATATGATTTTTGAATGACTACCTTATCTCTGTGCCCCGCACTTACAAGGTCCCTCAGTTGAGCAGTGAATTTCAAACACAGATTCAACCATAAAGATCAGGGAGGTTTTCCAATGCCTTGCAAAGAAGGGCATCTATTGTTAAAAATAAAAAGCAGACATTGAATATCCCTTTGAGCATGGTGAAGTTATTAATTACACTTTGGATGATGTATCAATACACCCAGTCACTACAAAGATACAGGCGTCCTTCCTAACTCAGTTGCAAGAGAGGAAGGAAACCGCACAGGGATTTGAACATGAGGCCAATGGTGACTTTAAAACAGTTACAGAGTTTAAGGGCTGTGGTAGGAGAACATTGTAGTTACTCTACAATACTAACCTAATTGACATAGTGAAAAGAAGTTCTGTACAGAATAAAACTATTCCAAAACATGCATCCTGTTTTCAACAACAAAAAGCAATTAACTTTTTGTCCAGAATACAAAGTTATGTTTTGGGCAGATACAACACATTACTCAGTACCACTCTCCATATTTTCACGCATGGTGGTGTTGGCTGCATCATGATATGGGTATGCTTGCAATCGTAAGGACTGGGGAGGTTTTCAGGATAAAAAAATAAATGTAATGGAGCTAAGCACAGGCAAAATCCTAGACTAAAACCTGGTTCAGTCTGCTTTCCACCAGACACTGGGAGATTAATTCACCTTTCAGCAAGACAATAACCTAAAACACAAGGGCAAATCGACACTGGAGTTGCTTACCAAGAAGACAGTGAATGTTCCTGAATGGCCGAGTTACAGTTATGATTTAAATCTGCTTGAAAATCTATGGCAAAACCTGAAAATGGTTGTGTAGCAATGATCAACAACCAATTTGAGGTTGAAGAATTTTGAAAATAATTTGTAAATATTGTACAATCCAGGTGTCAAAGCTCTTAGAGACTTACCCAGAAAGACTCACAGCTGTAATCGCTGTCTAAGGTGATTCTAACATGTATTGACTCAGGGGTGTGAATACTTCTGAAAATATCTGAAAACACGTTTTGACTTCATTATGGGGTATTGTGTGTAGATGGGTGAGAAAAAACATATATTTAATCAATTTTGAATTCAGGCTGTAACACAACAAAATGTGGAATAAGTCAAGGGGTAGGAATACTTTCTGAAGTACACATTTTCCCACTTTACCAACAAATTACTATTGCTGTGACTGGCCATTTGAGGCCTATTCCTTCTATTTCAATGCTGACCCCTTCTCTCTTGTTGTGGACAGGTTCAGGGCCTGATCATATCCCAGATGCTGAGAAAGAGTGTGGAGACACGAGACTGGGTCAACACTATCGAGCCACGGAACGTCCGTGCTGTGATGAAGAGAGTGGTGGAGGACACCACCTCTATTGATGTGCAGGTAATGTCCGTTATCTCTATAAAACCCTTTGGAATGTAGGAAATCTGTAATCACTGTATAAATGTGAGTGGACAAATCAATCATCAGTGCTAGGAATCTAAAGCGCTTTACTCCCTCCCCTGATCTGTCTCTCCTTGTGTTTCCCTACAGGTGGGTCTTCTCTATGAGGAGGGGGTGAGGAAAGCCCACAGCAGTGACTCCAGCAAAAGGACCTTCTCTGTCTACAGCGGCTCTAGGCAGCAAACCCGCTACGCCCCCAGCTACACACCCAGGTACCAGAACTACAGTTGCCTACCACACAACCCTTTCATAACAACATAATACATTAACACTGCATCACAATGTGTGGATGTTTAGCAGAGGCAGGATCAGTCTGTTAGTATGATGGCTATCTTTCCTAATGGCTTATGAATGGTTTTTGTCTCCCTGCAGTGCTGCTATGGATACCAATCTCCTGAGTAATATACACAAGCTCTTTTCTGAGCGGATCGACATTTTCAGTCTTGTGGAGTTTAACAAGGTGGGTAGGGAGGGATCACAGAGCTCTGGTAGCTTAGGGCCTAGAGTAGGGGTCTTCAACCGGTAGCTTGTTGCCCACCTATGAGTAGGTTGCAAAGCAATTCTAAAACTACAGGCAAATTTTTTTCAGGTGTTCCATCGCAAACTGTCATAAACATAAAGCTCCCGGCTACAATCCAATCAAAGCAACGTTGACATTATCCCACCCCTGTTTAGCGCTTCTTGGCTTTAAAATCCAAATGTAACACTATCTGCCAATTAATTTCCAGCAATATTGCATTTCTGTCTGTTTGGTGCGCGCATTTGTCTATGCTCACTCCGTAAGTAGCCTGTTAGCGATGCTAGTAATGATAACATTTGAGAAGGTCGTTGATGGCAAAGTAGGCTTACCTGACAGATATCATAATTATTTGTATCAATTGGGTGGCCATTGTTTTTGCAAACTCGGCCATGACATGTTGCAGCAGTAGGCCTAACAGAAACATTGCTAGACTGAGCAATGAAATGCACAATTAAAGGGGAATTACACTCAAATCAAACATTGTTATTAAAATAAAATTCAGACCTTAAAATTGGTCTTCGGATGTGATTTGAGAATTGACATGGACTCAGAACATCCATTTTCATTGTTTCTCTATAAATAATTGTAATATTGAGAGTATAAAAAAAAAGGGGGAAAAAATCTAAAACCAGGGAAAATAAAACATAGAACTCAATTTCGGGAAATACAATAGATAATTTTATGGGGCCCCTTAGAGGTGTTTATTAACCATTATTTTACCAGAAAACAGATCTATTTTACAACAAGGACCAGGTGAAGAGTTGCAGGGTAGAGGAGAAGAGAAGAATGTGCCTATTTGAAAGCTAACAAAAAAAAAATGAGTAGCATTTTTTTTAAAGTAGCTTTCATGCTAGAAATGTTGGAGACTCCTTTGCATAGAGTACTGTCTCTTACACCCCCCAATTTGACAGTCTTAATCTCCTCTCTCAGGTCTCTGTGTTGACAGGGATCATAAAGATCAGTCTGAAGACGTTCCTGGAGTGTGTCCGCCTGCGTACCTTTGGTCGTTACGGCCTGCAGCAGATCCAGGTGGACTGCAACTACCTGCAGATGTATCTGTGGCGCTTCGTCTCCGATGAAAACCTGGTCCACTTCCTACTCGACGAGATAGTGGGCAGCACTGCCCACCGCTGCCTGGACCCCACTCCCATGGAGCAGAGCGTCATTGAGGTCATCTGTGAGAGAGGTTAAAGGCCAGAGGTCACATTGGTTGAATTGTGATGGTGAAATTGAAGAGTGTGTAACAGGTTAAAACCTAAAAAATGTCTTGAAGTTAACTGAACATTGAAGATTGGACAAAGAGGGCTTTTGATACGCTTGATTCCCATGATGTAAATGTGGGTCAGGAGGGGGATTGAGGTTACTATGAATGTTATTATGAATGATGTTTGGGTGGGGTGCATCTATATTAATTTGATTAGTAATTACGAACATTATCATATGGTAATATGAATTGAATTAAAAAAATCGAACTCATAAACGGATGTAAAGCAGAGTTGGGCCTCCTGCCTTCAAAGACATGTGATCTCAATTTGCACACTTAATTCTGCAATTTAAATTCAAGGACATGTGATCTCAATTATTTGTATTTCTCTTGTTTTCCCTTTGCACACTTTAATCCTGCAATTTAAATTATAATAATTATGTTACAATTAATAATCTCTGTAAAGTATGTTATATAAAGTGTCAGTATTCTAAGTAATAACTTTGTTTCAATTCATTTTGAGTCATGATTGATTAATCATCATACTTTGAATCAATTATGGAAATAATGTTTGGGTAGGTGTTGCGTGAGTACTTTCTCACGTCATAAGCAAGATTCCCGTCTCTAGGAACCAATAAGAGCGCTGTAGAGTAAAAAGGTGTACATTAAATTTGACCATCACTTTTCTAGGCCCTATGATATATGTGGTCACCGCCCCAGCGTAAATTTGATTGGTTTAACGCTCCCCTCTCCATGCTCTTCTGATGACCATGGCTTAATCCCATTGGTTTAGAGGTGGGTCATGTCAGGATGGGGTAGCTTTGGGGCAGTTCTACGCACGCATTCTTATCGTCGCACTGTACTTGCGTATACATGAGGAATACAGGTGAGTGACGCTATAAATTATGCGATGTTGGAAAAAAAACCTTTTAATATTCTTTGTTTACGTCCAACGCATTTTTTTTTAAATCTTTAGCTGTTATCTATTAATGCGCATTGAATTGTTTTTCTGTGATGTAACCTGTCTATGTTGTAGTATCTGTCTACATTGTGTAATTCAACCGAATCGTATCCTCGTTACGCTGGAGAATAACTATATTGGCAGAGTTATGTTTTTATTTCTCAACATCAACAATAAAGTATGATATTATAGTACTCACTATAGTATATACTAGTCCAGTTCATTCTGAGAATATGAGGTAAAGGTCTTTATTGCTGCCTATACACATTTGTATTGAGCATGCACTCTACCAGTGTCCTCCTTTTAACATTTTCACAGGAGACAGATAATGAAGTTCAACAAACAAAAATCCCCACACGCAGAAAAGGAATTTGGGGGGACTTTGGGTGAGTCGCAATTTGTTTGCTTTATTAAAAAGAGAACACATTTTGCATGTTCAGTTTAAATAGGCATATTGCAATCCCATCTCCCACCCATTCTCTTCTCTTCACTTCCTTGGTCTCTCTTCCTCTTCTCCCTTGAAGGTGCCACCTGTATCCCTGTCTTCTTGCCCCTGACGGTACTTTACCTGCTCTGTGTATGTCGCTCCCCTGCGGCCAGAGTGCTCCAGTGGCCCCCTGTCCTGCCCCCCACAGCCCAGCTATGGGACCCCCTGGCCCCTGTTCTCATACTGGGCTGGATGGCCCTCCAGAGCTTCTTTTACCTGCTGCCTATGGGGAAGGTGAGACGAGGTGTTAATTATGAATACCTTTGAGTTCTGGAGTCCTTGTCTCTTGACTACGTTGTCATGTGAGGTTTGGCTGATACACATATCTCTGTCTTACCTGCAGGTGTCTGAGGGGATGGTGCTAAAAGATGGCTCGAGACTCAAGTACCCCATAAACGGTATTGTAGGGTTGGCGGGTGCAGAAATAATGCTTTGAAGTAGTGCGTTCCAATGTGTACAGTTTCAATTTTAGGAAGGTTTGATTTGAGCTGGGTGCGAAGAGTTAACTGGTTATGTTTTCCTTTCATCTACTGCAGGTGTCATTAACCTTGAGCTTTGCAGGCCATTAGTCCACAATGATTTATCTTGTTGCAAGCTACTCAGTCCAAACTCAACTTATTTTTATGATTCCCTCTCCCAACTAAGTATCTATTGTATCTATCCCTCCCACCTGCTCCCTCACCCTTTCTAGCTCTGTTTCTATCTTTCTCTATTTCTCTCTCCCTATACAGGTTTTCATGCCCTTTGCGTCACAGCTGTGCTGTTGACATTGTCACTATGGCTGGGGATGCCTCTGGGGTATCTCTTTGAGCTGTTGTTGCCCCTGGCAGTGTGTGCTATTGGGGTGTCATTCCTCCTCTCCCTCTACCTCTACATCTGCTCCTTCTGGGCCCCTCACCATGCCCTTGCCCAGGGGGGAAACACAGGTAAGGGTGGTGCAGGATTAGAGAAGTAACATAAAATATCAAGTAAACATCATACATCAAAATGCATTAGAGGTTTTCCTGTGTAGGCTCACGCCTGCTATATCTCACACAGGAAACCCCCTGTATGATTTCTTTATGGGCCGAGAGCTGAACCCACGGATTGGAAGCTTTGACCTGAAATATTTTTGTGAGCTGAGACCAGGTCTGATTGGCTGGGTGAGTGGAAATGGAGCAAGGGTGACTAGATTATATGAAGTAAATATATATAAATAGATATATAAAAAAAAATCTGATCCAACGTACTCTCTTCCAATTAGGTGGTGATTAACCTTGGGATGCTAATGAAAGAGGTGGAGCTACGGGACTCCGCCTCCCTGGCCATGATACTGGTCAACAGCTTCCAGCTGCTCTACGTGGCGGATGCTCTGTGGAATGAGGTGAGAGGACAGTCCACAGGAATCGCTAGGAAATAACAGTGGTATAACAGCGGTAACAGAGTGATGCCAATTGAATGTATTGTGGTGTATCACTGCGGATGTATATTGAGCCCTAAAATTCGTTACATTTCTGCAGTGCTGTATGTTTCATTTGACAGTGGAATATATTTTCTTGACTGATGCTCTCTCTGTGATGTTGCAGGAGGCTGTGCTGACCACCATGGACATAGTGCATGATGGCTTTGGGTTTATGTTGGTCTTTGGGGACCTGGCTTGGGTTCCCTTTACGTACAGCCTGCAAGCTGCCTTCCTGGTCGTGCACCCACAGTCCCTTAGTCTTCTAGGAGCCACAGCTATAGTCACATTGAATGGTAAATCATGTTTCAAGATGTGGGGTGGGGAAGTGTGCATTCTTCACTTAAAGATGTGTTATATTGTTTGTCCCCTTATTAATGGAATGTATTTTATCTCTTCCTGTCATTAGGTGCTGGGTATTATATCTTCAGAAAATCAAACTCCCAGAAGAACCAATTCAGACGGGACCCTACGCATCCCAGTGTTGCAAGTCAGTATTCAACTTCTTGATTCGATTTCCTGGCATGGCATCTTCCACACGTTTTTAGTTTAGAATTAATACACTTTTCTTAAATCAGTTTAACAGTTTTGAGAGGATAGATAGAATTGGGCCATCTCTCTGATGACATCTTTATTACTCGCTGTTTCAAATTTTGTTTTCCATAATGGAACAAAGTGCATAATGAATACAGTGGACGGTAGGAGGCACCACAGAGTAGAATCTGGCCCCAACAGAAAGAGCAGATGGAGTGTGAATTATTTGCAATCTGATCTCTCTCAAATGGGGCGGCAGGTAGCCTAGTGGTTAGAGTGTTAGACTAGTAACCGAAAGGTTGCAAGATCGAATCTCCGAGCTGACAAGGTGAAAATCTGTCTTTGAACAAGGAAGTTAACCCACTGTTCCTAGGCATTCATTGAAAATACGAATTTGTTCTTAACCGACTTGCCTAGTTAAATAAAGGTAACGCCACGTCCAAAACTAAAGAAAAATATATATAATCTTCTCCCGTGCCTGTAGACCTGGAGACTATTGCCACAGCAACTGGGAAGCGCCTTTTGGTGTCTGGCTGGTGGGGCCTCGTACGCCATCCTAACTACCTGGGAGACCTTCTCATGGCCCTGGCATGGTCCCTGCCATGTGGTAAGTAGAGATCAAATAGACCCTCTCTGGATCCAGCCGGCATGTGTCCATAACCAGTGGCTGCACCTGAACAGTGCTACTAACTATACAGTGCCTTCGGAAAGTATTCAGACCCCTTGACTTTTTCCACATTTTGTTACATTGCAGCCTTATTCGAAAAATGGATAAAAAATAAATATTATCATCGATCTACATAAAATACCCCATAATGACAAAGCAAAAACTGTTTTTTTGACGTTTTGGTCAATCTTTTACAACTAACAAAACTGATATCTTATTTAAATAAGAATTCAGACCCTTTACTCAGTACTTTGTTGAAGAACCTTTGGCAGTAATTACAGCCTCGAGTCTTCTTGGGTATGATGCTACAAGCTTGGCACACCTATATTTAGGGAGTTTCTCCCATTCTTCACTGCACATCCTCTCAAGCTTTGTCAGGTTGGATGGGGAGCGTCACTGCACAGCTATTTTCAGGTCTCTCCAGACATGTTCGATCTGGTTCAGGTCCGGGCTCTGGCTGGGCCACTCAAGGACATTCAGAGACTTGTCCCGAAGCCACTCCGGCATTGTCTTGGCTGTGTGCTTAGGGTCGTTGTCCTGTTGGAAGGTAAACCTTCGCCCCAGTCTGAGGTGCTGAGCGCTCTGGAGCAGGTTTTCAGGTCTCTCCAGACATGTTCGATCTGGTTCAGGTCCGGGCTCTGGCTAGGCCACTCAAGGACATTCAGAGACTTGTCCCGAAGCCACTCCGGCATTGTCTTGGCTGTGTGCTTAGGGTCGTTGTCCTGTTAGAAGGTAAACCTTCGCCCCAGTCTGAGGTGCTGAGCGCTCTGGAGCAGGTTTTCATCAAGGCTCTCTCTGTACTTTGCTCCGTTCATCTTTTCCTTGATCCTGACTAGTCTCCCAGTCCAGTCTCCCAGTCCCTGCCGCTGGCTGAAAAACATCCCCACATCATGATGCTGCCACCACCATGCTTCACTGTAGGGATGGTGCCAGTTTTCCTCCAGACGTGACGCTTGGCATTCAGGCCAAAGAGTTCATTCTTGGTTTCATCAGACCAGAGAATCTTGTTTCTCATGTTTTGAGAGTCTTTATGTGCCTTTTGGAAAACTCCAAGCGAGCTGTCGTGTGCCTTTGACTCAGGAATGGCTTCCGTCTGGCCACTCTATCATAAAGGCATGACTGATGGAGTGCTGCAGAGATGGTTGTCTTTCTGGAAGGTTCTTCAATCTCCACATAGGAACTCTAGAGCTCTGTCAGAGTGACCATCGAGTTCTTGGTCACCTCCATGACCAAGGCCCTTCTCCCCCCATTCCTAATTTTTACCATGTGGCCAGCTCTAGGAAGTCTTAGTGGTTCCAAACCTCTTCCATTGAAGAATGATGGAGACCACTGTGTTCTTGGGGACCTCCAATGCTGCAGAAATGTTTAGGTACCCTTCCCCTTATCTGTGCCTTGACACAATCCTGTCTCTGAGCTCTACGGACAAGTCCTTTGACCTCATGGCTTGGTTTTTGCTCTGACATGCACTGTCAACTGAGGGACCTTATATAGACAGGTGTGTGCCTTTCCAAATCATGTCAAATCAATAGAATTTACCACATGTGGACTCCAAGTTGAAACATCAAGGATGATCAATGGAAACAGGATGCACCTGAGCTCAATTTTCAAGTCTCGTAGCAAAGGGTCTGAATACTTATGTAAATAAGGTATCTGTTTTATATTTTTAATACATTTGCAAAAATGTCTAAACCTGTTTTTGCTTTATTATTATGGGGCATTGTATGTAGATTTTTGAGGGTTTAAAAAAAATAAAAAAAATTGAATAAGGCTGTAACGTACCAAAATTTCAAGGGGTCTGAATACTTTCTGAAGGTACTGTATTCTGATCCCATGTACCGTATGTCTTGTTCCAGGATTCAACCATCTTCTACCTTACTTTTATGTTGTGTACTTCACTATCCTGTTGATTCACCGAGAGGCCCGTGACGAGAGGCACTGCAGGGCCAAGTATGGCCTGGCATGGGACAGCTACTGCAGACGCGTGCCCTACAGGATCTTCCCCTATATCTACTGAGCTAAGCTCGACCGAAGCAGTCAGGGCAGTGCCGTGGCCCGGGAGCATGCAAGGCATGTACACTGCATATGATAGCCAGCTGTGTTGTATAAAGTGCACTTTCTGAACCTCAACAGACTAGACTGAACAAAAACTACTGAAATGCTGTCTTTTCTCTGTAATAATGAATATGTACTTTATACATGATGACTGTGGAGAAAATGGCACTTCTGACTGGATAAACTGGCCAGACAAGCTGACAGTTTGGCCCAGCAGCTTTACCAGTTGTTCACAGTAGTGATGTCTTTCTAGTGAGTCTCAAGCACGATCAATCTTGAGCATTAGCTATCATACTGATCTTTCCTTTCTTCCTCAAGATTAGACACTATGGGCTGGTTTCCCAGACACAGATTAAGCCTAGTTCTGGACTAAAAAGCATGCTCAATGGGGAATCTCCATTTAAAGTGCGTTTTAGCCCAGGAGTAGGCTTAATCTCTGTCCAGGAAACCAGCTCTACACTTTATTTCAAATGAACAGATGAGTCACATTTCATTAACTGTGGTGTATTAGCACTGATCTGAAAGACATTCAAATGATCAGGAAATGTATGCATGTATTCAAATGGTCATGTTGGACGATATTTGGAGAGTGACAGAGTGTTAGCCTGTTTCTTTAATATTTCAAAACTGAAATCGAAGCCTTAAGTTTACCTTAACTTTATTGCATAACTTTGTGAATTTTTACAACAAAAAAACCCAATAAACAATAGTGATTGCAGTCAGAATAAATGTTTACAAAATTGTATACAAACAAATAATACCAGTCTGGCCCTGAATTTGAATTGAAAATAAGATGGGTAAATGAGTCTCTTTATTAACTGTGATAGAATACCAAAACATTCTCAATCAACACACCCTTCACTTTTCTTCTTCCGTTCTTCCAGCGTTCTTCAACTCTTCTCCAAAGCACTCATCTCATCCTCCCTCTTCCTGTACTCTTCATAACTCAGCAGCCAGTCTACTCACCTCTTGGGTATTGTCAGAACCCCCAAGCTTGAAAGAACTCACATTTCTTCCCAGCCAGGAAATACTTATTTCTCATATCCCCTTCATCTCCCCCTTTGGGCAGAGCTGCCCTGGCCTGGGATAGCACCGTACGGAGTTGTCTCAAAGCTGCCAAGTAGTATCCAACATCAAGCTGCTTACTTCTCCCAGTCAGAATATGAGCCACGGATTCCACAGCTGGGGCCCTCTCGGTCAAAGTAACCCCCTGGACAAAATGGCTGCCTCCCCTCCCTGAAGGGCCCCCCGAAGGGAGCTGAACACCCTGCCTGAGCTCAGAGCCTCGAAAACAGTCAGAACCATCTGGCAGAACTCCTGAGTTAGCTCTGACTCGATGTGACCATTGATCAGGCATAGGGCGAAGGTGTTGCCAAACAGAGCATTGACCAAGCCATTGCAAACAAGAGGGGATGGATGGATGGGAAGACCAGGAGCCTAGAGGTGGTATTGTGTCATTGACTGGAGGCACATTAGAGGTTGATTTTGTCCCTTTGGCCTTCCTCACCTCCTTTCTGTGTTTACCCTTTCTCTGTCCCTGCTCTTTCACTGATTTACCCACACTCAAGTCCTTCCCCAGAATCCTTGACTTCGATATCCACGATGACCACAATTTGACTTTCAGACTCTTTCTTCACAACTGGAAGAACATGCCCCTTCTGTCCTTTATCATCTGTCTTCACTGCTTCTCTTGTACTGCTCCCTTCCTGTCCTGCGGCATCATCTCCTCCTGTAGCTCCATCTGGGCTTTTCCCCCTCCTTGTGCTGTTCCCACTAGGGTTTCCACAGGGGGACCAGAGCCCCTACAGCCCCACTCTTCACCAGATTCCTAAACTTCTCCTTCTCCTGGCTGCTCAACAGGTCCCACAGTGCCTCTTCTGAGAAAGCATCGATATTCAGCCCAGAGAGCCTGTCAGAAAGTCCAGCTCCTCACCGTCTTCAAACGCCTTCTCCATGTCTCCAATATTTGCAGCGACCACCTGCGCTGCTTCTTCATCCTTGTCTCCTAACTATTTGAGTTTGGTTAAAATGTCCTTAATCTCCTCCACACTCACTTCCCTAGATGACTGAATTTCTGCTAACCTGGAGAGCTCCATAACCTGTGCTCTTTCCTTTGTCTCCTCACTACCTCCCATTTCCTCAACGTTCTTTAAAACACTCTCCATCCCTCCCTCTGTCCCATGTTTCAGCCTAAGCAGAATATCCTGCATCTTCTTCCTACCCCCACTCTCTGTATCTTCCATGTGTTCAGCTTCTGTAAAACAAATTCCTTATAGAATTCCTCTAAGCACACGGAATGATTTGTAGTTCGGTAGTATTCCAGTCCAGTTAGGTTCGTTGTATCGTGGACAGGTATAGCAAGAGGGTTTGGATAAGCACAGCCTGCACACTTTGCTTTGTGGTATCTGTATGATCAGCGTCTCCATTCTCTTTCCCTGCAGCTGGTGTCAGAAAATCACTGTTCTTGGTGATTACTCTGGCGGGAAGTTCAATTCCATCTCTAGTGATAGTATCAGACTCCATGTAAGTTTAGAAAATAGATACGGTAATTGCCTGCTAGGGTGCGTTTCCATTCAACTATCTTGGGTTGATAAACTTCTGGACGTAATGACGTTACACCTATATAAAACTTTTTTCAGAAAAAACCTAGTTTCGAATTACGTGTTTTCATCACCCATTTAGGAAAATTTCCCATTAATAAATTGGCGCCAGCCTGTATGCCCTCACACCTGTCTCAGGTAGCCCACCCAAACCAACATGGATAGAATGCAATAATTGACTATTTGCCGTTTTAATAATTTTCATGTGGCAACGATCGCCACAAGTCCACTCTATGGTAAAACTTGCACTCCTGTAGATCTTAAATAATTGGATGGTGAAACCTTTCAGCCAACCAGAAAAGCAAGGCCAAGCAATTCAGGCATTCTTGAAAGTCAGGATACATTTTTTATAGTTTTCCATTATTAATTTTTTACAAGCATTAGGCATTTTTAATTAAATGTGGAGTTGAGTTTACAATGACAGCACGTGCTCCACATACCTTCAAATGTATTCGGCAATAAGAAAGTTGGACAAAATAAAGTCACCCGTCATACGGATAAAAATATTATCGATCTTCAGAAAAGTATCTGCAGTTTCCATGAGCATTGCAAGGACTTTGTTTTATGACATTGCTTTTGTCAAATAAACCTGGGCCAATGGAAACCTGCCTACATAAACATCACAGTATCGTTCGAGATACTTCCCTCAAGTATAATTTCCTATATATAAAAAAACACCAACAGCCATGAAAAATGTGTAATACACCAAATTGTAAATTAATGTCAGTATTGACCATAAACAGGTAAGTGATTATTTTATAGCAATACAACTCATGAATCAAACTTACAACTGATATTGTTCCTGTGGATATCAAATTAAAATAAAGTAAAGCAGACCCCCCCCCAATAGGAAATGGCCATTTAATAATTCAACTTTCAAGTATGCTGATCAGCTGAGCGTAAGGTGTTCCATACAAATATAATTGACATGGAGCACATCTACATAAATAAACTGTCTCTTAATTATCTATTCTATTTCAATACAGGATGCATTTCAAATTGTTGGGTTTCATGTAGAAAAGTATGCACTCTTTTTCTCTGACAACTGTTCTGCAACAGTTCACCCCCTCGCCAACGGTCCAGTTAGAATCCCTTCTCCACCAGCCACTCCTTCAGCTCTGTATCAAAGTGACCTTTGACCCGAAGTGTCATGGTCACCTCATTGACCTGTGTTGGCAGGTCTTTGCCAGTAAGCTGTTGCAGGTACTCCTTAACATCCTTCTCAAGAGCCTGACAGGAGAAAGTAGCACCATTAATTAGGAGGAAACAATTGCATATTGACAGGAAAACAACATTCAACCCAGGGTTTGCTAGATAAATATAAAGCTCTTATACTTCCAGTCAGTCATCCTTACTGATTTGCAATTCTGCTAAAGTTACAAAATTGTTTTGACAAAAGAACCATAGAAATTCTCTCACTCACCCAGATGTCCCCTTCAACCTTGCGTACAAGGGTTGTCTTGCGGCTGCCATGGGTTAGGTCTGTGTAGACAGGAACATTGTGCATTCGGGAGCGACGGATCATGTATGGCAAAGCAGGAGGCACCTCTATAAAATGTTGGGTTAAAGGGGGTGAGGAAAAGATGGAAAAACATTTAATTGAGGTTAACCATAAAGTAAATAGCACCTGATAGGTTAGTCTTTGATCATGACTTAGTTCCATTACATTACACATGAGTCATTGGACAAAGGAGTCTTCTGTAAGTCGCTCTGGATAAGAGCGTCTGCTAAATTACGTTAATGTAATGGGAGTTTTGTTAAGAGCCCCGACGCTCGGTCTGAACATTAATATGAATCACTAGCGGTATGGTTTTGGAAGCATAAGGACCTTGTCTTTCATATCACCGAAAAATATACTGTCGGCTGCAACTGGCCATATCTGCACGTTACAGCGCTTGTTTACGGAAAACAGATGGAAGACAGTTGACTACCTATGCTAATTAGCCATCAATCTCCGGTGTCAAGCTTTACCTGATGGAGGAGTCCAGCCAGATGGGGAAGGACCGTCATGTTTAGGGGGAATGGGCACTCGCGAAGGTGGGATCAGTCGTTCCACAAATTTGTATTCTTCTGTAGATTGTAATATCCCAGTATTTGCTTCTCCAACTGAGCTACACAATGTCTGTTTTTGAAGGGGAAGAGACAGTGAGTAATGTATTCCTGCATACCCATGATAACTCATTAATGAAAATAACCAATCCATCCCAATTCCACACATTACGTATTGCTTGACATTGACACGAGCTAGCTAGCATCCTTGATTTCATGCTAACTAACGTTTGTTACTTCGATTTGACCAACATTTCAGCCATGGAAATCTTTTTTTTTTTTTATGAAGATATTAATATCAAATAGCCAACTCACTCGTAACCGTATCGTAGTATTTGGAATCCTTGTCGTGTGGTCGTAAAGATTTAAACTAGCCCTAAATCCTCTGAATAACTTTGCGGATCTGTGTATGAAGGGGAGCGACATGTTTCTTTTGACACCACACGTGGGCGGGATCAGTGAATACAACGTCATAGGTATGCGCAGTTAACTACGTCCTTTTCGTCCATAAGCTGTGTTCGAATACTCATACTAACAGTACTATTTGTGACGTAAATTGAGTATATAGTATGCTTATTGGTCATAGTATGGATAAAGTTAGTATGCCACAATTTATCGGAGTTCAACGAGAGCAGATACAAATTCGTTGCTGTAACTAATTATGACAAATGTTAAGAAAATGTTGAACAATGTAATAAAGTAAATTACGTTACACGTTATGTTGGCTGACAATTTGTAAGCTACGCTATCCTTAGGAACCGCATAGCATATCGTTACAGCAGTATGTACCGGGTATGTTAGCTACCTACTGTAACGTTTGTTGGCTACTAGTACATCGAACTTGCCAGTGTATTTACTTTATGCTATCTAACTAACTACCCAACATTTCTTGACTTGATTATTCACGTCATTCATAGGAACAACTGATGAATTTACAAACCGGTTGGATGTGGTAGGCTGTCATTGTAAATAATAATTTGTTCTTAACTGACTTGTCTAGTTAAATAAAAATACATGTAAAAAAATGTGGCCCGGCAGTAAAAGTAAAAAAAATCCAGCAACACAGTTACAGTCACAAATGCTCTGGATAAACTGCCTAACCAGCTCTGCTAAGGCGATTAAAATGATCAGAGTGAAGTATTCTCTCATTTGTGTTTGGAAGTAGTTAGCCAGTTAGCTTGGGTGCTTGACTGCCATTGTGAGGTCAGAATGCTTGGAACAACCCTACCCCTCGGCCAGAGCGTCCAGTGTGCTCTCTGAACACTCGAGAGCAAACGCTTTGAATTTATGAACTAGTGCACTCTGGCACTCCAGGTTGAATTTACAAGTAGGTTGCATAGCAACAGCATCAAATTCCGGTAGACAGGCAAAGCGCTAGTATGCTCAACTGAAAGGATACCGTTCATTTACAGTATACTAAAATTAACTTATAGTATGTAGTATATTTTCTTTACGTATGTAGTGTACAGTATGTTAGTATGGGTATTTGAACACAGCTTTAGTCAAGACCATAGAGATAGAGGACTCGTCTTTGTATCTGTGCCACTATAGCGTCTGTGACAGCAATTGAGGCTATCTTCATTTTAAAGTTGTTAATTTTCTTCTTCACGATTGGCTCATCCCTCCTTATGACCCAGTTGGACATGACTCTGTCAGGGTCACCAAGAGGGATCAGCCAATGAAGTTGGAAGTCCCACCCAGTTGACTACATTAAAATCTGTCTGTGTTCAATGGTGCTGCCCATGCTAATATGGCCTTTTGGTCCAGATGACAGGTGGCACGCTTGCTGACCTGCGACTTTTTCGTGAGATATAAAATACATTTAAACTCTGTGTTGTAACATACACTACATGACCGAAAGTATGTGGACACCTGCTTGTCAAACATCTCATTCCAAAATCATGGGCTTTAACATGGAGTTGGTCCCCCTTTGCTGCTATAGCAGCCTCCACTCTTCTTGTATTCTGTGCACGTGACAAATACACTTTGATTTGACTAGCCAGAGTCTCTTGATATTTCCTGTCGACTTAAATGTCAACAAGGACAACTTCTTAATAGGCGATATTTAAAATATCATGAAACTTGAGTCCCTTTGTTATTAGTACACTGTACAAAAGTATGTGGACACCCCTTCAAATTAGTGGATTGAGCTATTTCAGTCACACTCATTGCTGACAGGTGTATAAAATCGATCATACAGCCATGCCATTTCCATAGACACACACTGGCAATAGAATGGCTTTACTGAAGAGCTCAGTAACTTTCAATGTGACACCGTCATAGGCTGCCACCTTTCTAACAAGTCAGTTCGTCAAATTTCTGCCCTGCTAGACCTGCCCCGGTCAACTGTAAGTGCTGTTACTGTGAAGTGGAAACATCTAGGATCAACAACGGCTCACCTGGAAGCGCATAGCGCATAAAAATCGTCTGTCCTCATTTGCAACCCTCACCACGGAGTTCCAAACTGCCTCTGGAAGCAAGGTCAGCACAATAACTGTTAGTCGGGAGCTTCATGAAATTGGTTTCCATGGCAGAGCAGCCGCACACAAGCCTAAGATCACCATGCGCAATGCCAAGTGTCGGCTGGAGTGGTGTAAAGCTCCTTAGTTCCAGTGAAAGGAAATCTTAATGCTACAGTATACAATGACATTCTAGAAGATTCTGTGCTTCCAACTTTGTGTCGACAGTTTGGGGAAGGCCCTTTCCTTTTTCAGCATGACAATGCCCCCCATGAACAAAGCGAGGTCCATACAGAAGTGGTTTGTCGAGATCGGTGTGGAAGAACTTGACTGGCCTGCATAGAGCCCTGACCTCTACCCCATCGTACACCTTTGTGATGATTTGGAACGCCTACTGCGAGCCAGGCCTAATCGCCCAACATCAGTGCCCGACCTCACCAATGCTCTTGTGGCTGAATGGAAGCAAGTCCCCGCAGCAATGTTCCAACATCTAGTGGAAAGTCTTCCCAGAAGAGTGGAGGCTGTTATAGCAGCAAAGGGGGAACCAGCTCCATATTAATGCCCATGATTTGGAAAGAGATGTTAGACGAGCATGTGTCCAAATACTTTTGCTTATGTAGTGTAACTTATTACTTCAATATGATGGTTTTTATATCAATATTTGCACATAAAGGCGTTTCCACCTCCATTTCTAGCATAATATATTTTACAGACATAAAAAGATCCCATCGTGTCGAACAAACAAATTGTTTGTCGGCATTTATAAAATTGTACCAGCATTTCATGTGTCCATCAGCCCGGTCGCAACTTTTTTCATGCATCAGGTAAGTCATCCAGATTAAATGGTTGGATGGATAACTGGTTATTGAAAGGTATTCAGCTCTTTATTTTCTTCTCTTCTCCCCAAGGCTCATATTGAGGAATTGGAAGGACTGTCCTGTGATAACCAGGTGGTGTACCCCTGCAGGACAATGCTGTGATCAGCCAGTCTGCACTGGAGTTCAGCACACTTGAGGTTACCCTTGGACTGTTGGGAGGCAAGTAATCAATAATTACATCTAGTCCTTAATTGAAACAATAACCAAATGGTCACCCCACCTCTGTTTTGGTTCAAGGCTGAGGGATGTGCCTGGAGAAATGTAACCACTCTCAAATTCATTGACAGCTATGGACGCGAGGACTGACTATCTACAGTATGCTATAAAAATTATAGTTTTAACCATGTTTTGAGGCTATACAGTGTTTGTTTACAAACATTGGAATAAAAAAAAACGTACATTTTGGGTACTGATGGGGTAGGAGTTGAACTATGCTCATGAAGCACTGCAACCTGATCTCAGAGCATTTCGTATTATTCTGTACGTAATCCAAGACACTCCATTTAGTATGTTATGTGTTAATTTGTTGATGTTCATCACCCATTTTGTATGATATATATCTTTATTTAACTAGGCAAGTCAGTTAAGAACAAATTCTTATTTACAATGACGGCCTACCGGGGAGCAATGTGTTAACTGCCTTGTTCAGGGGCAGAACGACAGATTTTTACCTTGTCACCTCGGGGATTCGATCCAGTAACCTTTCGGTTACTGGCCCAACGCTCTAACCACTTGGCTACCGACCTACGAATTACAAATCTTATTATATGTTACGAATTTGCAAAACGTATTATATGATACAAATTCTAGCTAGATGGCTAACGTTAGCTAGGCTGGAGGTTAGTGTTAAGTTTAGTAGTTAGGTTAAAGGGTTCGGCGACCCAACCACCTTGACATACCACCCTATTTTCATTTTTTCCTTAAGTAACCATCGATCTTATGTAACCATACTAATTGTAATATATCATACTAATTTGAATGTCCCAGATTTATATTTACTATGTTACATCTAGTCTGCGACCAGGCTGTGTATTTTATAAGTCATATTTTTCCAGAATCAATGGGTATGTATCATTCATTTAAAAGTTACCAAAAAAATTATGTAGCAACTAAGGATCTAGCTTTAAACATTCTAGAACATTATCGTAAATATGTGGAATTTTCTACATTGTAAAATAATAGCGAAGACATCAAAACTATGAAATGATTCAGGTCTGAGTCATTTATTTGTGTACCATTATTTCAAGAGATTATTTGGAGGGGCTTATTTTGATTAATCTTTTCCATTTCCTTTTCCTATCCCAGTCCATGCTCCTTCGCCAGAGCGTGGAATGTCAAGGGACATACTCCCAAGGTGGGCTTTTGTGTTTAATAGAAATTAAATTAACTACTAAAATGAATGTGGTATATTCAACATGACTTGCACTTCTGGCAAGTTTGCTTTGAAGACGCCACACTTCTGACCCTTTGTTTGTAACCATTCTCACAGGTGGACAAGCATGAGAAGAATTAAGACTGGTAGGCTAAAACAAAGATCCAATATAACAGGCGCTTTGTGAATGTGGTACCAAAATTAAGCAAGGAGGGACCAAACGCCAACTCATAAAACTATTTCCCCCAAAGTCTGTCTGCTGTGTCTCACCAGTCGAACATTGACATGACCATTCACACTGTGTGAGCAATGGACTTGGACCAAGTTCTGTCATTGGAATTACATTTGGAATTGGGCTGATATTCACTGTGATTAAATACAATAAAACTCAGTGAGGAAAGAAAGTGGTACTCTGCACCGATTTGATGGTTCTATTACATTGGGAAAATTGAGCAGTTGTATGACAGGCTGTCCTGATTGTGGTTAAGAACCAGTGATGAAATGGACTCTGGCATAAACACAAGGTAGTTCTCAATTTATTTCATGTATTGGACAACGTTTACAAGTCACGCTGACAGATGATATGAGAATATTCTTTGTCCTTATCTCATCCAGTATGCCAAGATCACTCTTATCTGCCAAAGTGATCTTGGATATGACCATGGTTTCATATCTAACAGGGAGGATGGATTATACTTCAGCAGCTTCAAAAAACATATCTGACAGTAGGGCATCATCACGTCTTCCTGTGTGATATCCCCACTGGATCAGTTATGACAACAATTCCCCAAGCAGCCAAACCTGAAACAAAAATATTGAGTTATGACTGCACCTCCAACACAAAGGCCGTGTTCTTACTCTTAATACTCTCTGTCATGTCTCAAGCTCTGAAAGATAGTCATGTAGGGTAGCCATGCTTTACCTATGCAGTTGTGGTGGATCAGGTATTACTACTACAAGACAGGAAAGACGAATACGTTTAGAAATACTGACAGTATTTTGCAGCTCGTACTCACTTGCTGCAAACGCGATTTGTGCGACATTTCCCATAGAGGTTGTCCCACCTTGGCCCATCACCTTTCGGGTGGCTAGGAACACATTCAGTGGCTTGCGAAAGTATTCACCCCCCTTGGCATTTTTCCTATTTTGTTGCCTTACAACCTGAAATTAAAATGTATTTTTGGGGGTTTGTATCATTTGATTTACACAACATTCCTACCACTTTGAAGATGCAAAATATTTTTTTATTGTGAAACAAACAAGAAGTAAGACAAAAAAAATGAAAACTTCAGCGTGCATAGCTATTCATCCCCCCAAAGTCAATATTTTGTAGAGCCACCTTTTGCAGCAATTACAGCTGCAAGTCTCTTGGGGTATGTCTCTATAAGCTTGGCACATCTAGCCACTGGGATTTTTGTCCATTCTTTAAGGCAATACTGCTCCAGCTCCTTCAAGTTGGATGGGTTCCGCTGGTGTACAGCAATCTTTAAGTCATACCACAGATTCTCAATTGGATTGAGGTCTGGGCTTTGACTAGGCCATTCCAAGACATTTAAATGTTTCCCTTTAAACCACTTGAGTGTTGCTTTAGCAGTATGCTTAAGGTCATTGTCCTGCTGGAAGGTGAACCTCCGTCCCAGTCTCAAATCTCTGGAAAACTAGTGATGACCTAACCTCTTCGACCAGAGTTTTGAAACGTTTCTCAAACCGGAAATGGATGCAACCGGTAAAACGGACCCATTTTTCTTCAAGTTTTATGGCGAACTACACACACAATGTGTATTGTCGCCACCCACTGGACGGGGGTGAAAAATTTTAAAAAGAAAAAGTCAATTCCAAAAGGGGGAAGAAAAAGGTTACAATATCAACACAAACTACAAAATAATTTAGATTTTTTTAAATAATATGCACTACCAGTCAAAGTTTGGACACGTACTCATTCAAGGGTTTTTCTTTATTTGTACTATTTTCTACATTGTAAAATAATAGTGAAGACATCAAAACTATGAAATAACACATTTGGAATCACATATTAACCAAAAAAGTGTTAAAACAAATCAAAATATATTTTAGATTTTAGATTCCTCAAAGTAGCCAGTACAGCTTTGCACACTCTTGAATGAGTAGGTGTGTCCAAACTTTTGACTGGTACTGTATATTCCCACTCTTCAGTCATTCGAAACCTCAAATTCCCTGCTCAGGCTCTGGGGCCTGAGAGGGTGGTCGGGTGAAGTGGGAACCACACATGCGGAGATCATCCGTTCACCCACTCTGCGTCTCACAAAGACACACGGCGGTTGGAACTGCAATGCAAGTGAGTCCTTTGGTCTGATGTGTCAAATTTGAGATTTTTGGTTCCAACCGTCGTGTCTTTGTGAGATGTAGAGTAGGTGAACAGATGATCTCTGCATGTGTGGTTCCCACCGTGAAGCACGGGAGGAGGAGGTGTGGGGGTGCTTTGCTGGTGAGACTGTCAGTAATTTATTTAGAATTCAAGGCACACTTAACCAGCATGGATACCCCAAGATTCTGCAGCAATAGGCCATCCCATCTGGTTTGCGCACAGTGGGGCTATCATTTGTTTTTTAACAGGACAATGACCCAACACACCTCCAGGCTGTGTAAAGGCTATTTGACCAAGAAGGAGAGTGATGGAGTGCTGCATCAGATGACCGGCCTCCACAATCAACCAACCTCAACCCAATTGAGATGGTTTGGGATGAGCTGGCCCGCAGAGTGAAGGAAAAGCAGTCAACAAGTGCTCAGAATATGTGGGAACTCTTTCAAGACTGTTGGAAAAGCATTCTAGGTCAAGCTTGTTGAGTGTGCAAAGCTGTCATCAAGGCAAAGGCTGGCTATTTTTGCAGAATCTAAAATGGAAAGAATATTTTGATTTGTTTAACACTTTCTTGCTTACAACATGATTCCATATGTGTTTTTGTCATAGTTTTGATGTTTTCACTATTATTCTACACTTTAGAAAATAGTCAAAATAAAGAAAAATCCTTGAATGATTAGGCGTTTCCAAACGTTTTACTGGTACTGTATAAAAACACTACCGTTCAAAAGTTTGGGGTCACTTAGAAATGTCCTTGTTTTTGAAAGAAAAGCAAATTTGTTGTCGATTAAAATAACTTCAAATTGATCAGAAATACAGTGTAGACATTGTCATTAAATAGTACCCGCAAAACACCAGTCTCAACGTCAGCAGTGAAGAGGCGACTCCAGGATGCTGGCCTTCTAGGCAGAGTTGCAAAGAAAAAGCCATATCTCAGACTGACCAATAAAAAGAAAAGATAAGAAGGGCAAAAGAACACATACACTGGACAGAGGAACTCTGCCTAGAAGGCCAGCATCCCGGAGTCACCTCTTCACTGTTGACGTTGAGACTGGTGCTTTGCGGGTACTATTTAATGAAGCTGCCAGTTGAGGACTTGTGAGGAGTCTGTTTCTCAAACTAAACACTCTAATGTACTTGTCCTCTTGCTCAGTTATGCACCGGGGCCTCCCACTCCTCTTTCTATTCTGGTTAGAGCCAGTTTGCACTGTTCCGTGAAGGGAGTAGTACACAGCGTTGTACGAGATCTTCAGTTTCTTGGCAATTTCTCGCATGGAATAGCCTTCATTTCTCAGAACAAGAATAGACTGACGAGTTTCAGAAGAAAGGTCTTTGTTTCTGTCCATTTTGAGCCTGTAATCAAACCCACAAATGCTGATGCTCCAGATACTCAATTAGTCTAAAGAAGGCCAGTTTGATTGCTTCTTTAATCAGAACAACAGTTTTCAGCTGTGCTAACATAATTGCAAAAGGGTTTTCTAATGATCAATTAGCCTTTTAAAATGATAAACTTGGATTAGCTGACACAACGTGCCATTGGATAACAGGAGCGATGGTTGCTGATAATGGGCCTCTGTACGCTTACGTAGATATTTCATTAAAAATCATCCGTTTCCAGCTACAATAGTCATTTACAACATTAACAATGTCTACACTGTATTACTGATCAATTTGATGTTATTTTAATGGACAAAAAATGTGCTTTTCTTTCAAAAATGTCTAAGTGACCCTAACTTTCTGAACGGTAGTGTGTATATATATGAGGAATGCCATGTTGGCCATGGTACAATATAGTAGTAGCCGAAAAACTACATTGTTTTCCAAATATAACATTTTTGAGGAAAGCTGCGAACATGGCAACCATGAATATACCTTTCCTTGTGCAGCTTTTTTTAGGCAAGTTTTTTTTCTATTTTAATTTCAAAAGTGGACCATATTTCTATTAATGACATTTTAACTTCAATTTAATACTGTGTATTATTACGATTAACACTGATTTGTCGATGCCTATTAGAAACCACATACTGATGCGCTTAATTGTGCAGTTTCTACCACCAGGTGTCAGTCAAGTAGCGTCTTCATTGTCATATACTATTGTTCTAGGTCACTATTTCTATTGAAAATCACCTGTGTGCACATTGTCAGAAAGTGTGTGTGTGTGTGTGTGTGTGTGTGTGTGTGTGTGTGTGTGTGAGAGAGAGAGAGAGAGAGAGTCACAGTGTGTGGGTGTGTATTGAGTGTTGATTCTGTAAGTGCTGATAATATGTATTCATCAGTGTCAGGTAGAGTGCAAAGAGAGAGCATTGTCAGGGTTGAGCCAGCTAATTATATAGTCGAACTCAGTCCTACTGTGATATTATGCACCAAAATGGGCACCTAACTCTGCTAGAATGGATGGCATGGGGCAATTATAAAATCAGAGACCACCCTGAAACATTTTTAGTAGGCTACTGTTTGAAGGTGGTTCACTGATAATACACTTTGTCTTAGATTTTATACACAATTTACAAATATAAGATATCTGATGTCTTACAGATCTGCTTTTCCTTGATTGAGTAAAATGTAAATACATTTTTATTAAAAATATATTTTGCTGTAAATGATGAGGCAATGTGCTTCATTGCTTTCTAAGATAATTAAATTAAACTAATGTATGTCTCAGGACAGTTTTCTAGACCCAGTCCTTTTGACTTTGTCGTTCTTTTCCTAAATATTTGTTAGCCCTAGGCATAACACTCTGACCTTTTAGAATTATCCCACTGTCCACAGATGTCAATTCAACGTCTATTCGATGTTGGTTCAACGTAATTTCATTTTAATGATGTGGAAACGACGTAGATTCAACCGGTGTGCCCAGTGGAATGTGTAACACAACAGCACATCCCATTTTCCCCTCTTTCTTTCTCCCTCCTTCCCTTTCTCCTTGATAGCTCAGTCAATAACGACACTTCTATCCACCCCTAGCCCCACCCTGTCCCATCCTCCATCCGTTTCCTTTCAGATTGCAACAGTAACGCTTGCAGATGCCCGTTCCCGTTGCCATGACACCGTGCTTCCCGAAGGTGCTATGTGCTTCAGCGTGAACATCCATGTGTACATTCTTTGTTTGCTTGGGGCTTAAATCCCGTACCACTCTGTTGGCATGGTTAATTTAGTTCTAGTACATTTTTGTCAGAATGTGTTATAGTATTCTTGAATATTAATAGTCATGTGTTTGTGCATCACTCAAAAACAGAATCTGTAGCATTCTTCACACCAACACGTGTTCCTTATTCCCCAGCTGTTTCAGTGTTATATTTCACAGCATAACACAGCAGCAAAGAGACGAGACTAAGAGCGAGGGAAGACATGTCTTTTGTTGTTTTCAACTATGTTTGTCATGAACTGCGACACATACAACCTGTTCATTTATGGATCTGGGCTCTCTTCAGAATGCATTTTAGGGTGCAAGTTGGGCATCAAAACAAAGCAGGTGTGTGTGTTTGAGAGAGAGAGAAATACAGTGAGAGAGAAATAGAGAGAGAGAGTACCCTCGGAGAGAGAGAAGAGGGGAAGGTATACATTGTGTTGATTCGCCTATACCTTTATTGGCATATTAGTGTGCCTTTTACTGTGAGATTTAGTAGAAAATAAGCTCCAGTGTAGAAGTATTGCTTCTTCAATTGTATGTTGCAGATTTGGCTGCAGATTGGGGAAATCTATTTGTGAGTTAGCCATAGCCTTACCGCTGCCCAAAAAAAGGATGATACGCAGATGTTATGCATAGGATGCATTTCTTATTCAGAGAGCCAGGCTTGTCTCCAGCCATATGGACTCACTGGGACATACTACATGACACACGTACATATTCAGTTTACTGAGTCTTGCATCCACCAGTTCAGTCCATTCATCTCACACATGCATGCTCGTAGATTGCATGCAGTCTAAATATAGGCTGTCACGTCATGACAGATCCTCAACTGACACAACCCAAATGGACAGTATTTAATACTCTCGTTTGTCTTTGCAGTCCATGCCCAGTTGTTTAATAATCCCATCCAGATTCCCCTGTCTCGCTCACCCAGCTATCTCCACGTCACCCTCTTTTTTTCCTAATCCCCAGTATTTCATCACTCTATCCATTTCCCCATCTCTCCTTCCCTTCCAGCTAAGGTATTTTCTTATTTCTGGCCAGGTATAATTATCTGAAATCTTCTCTAATGTATAATTCATATCTCTCTCCAATGCCCCTCCCTGCTCTCTGACTCTCTACCTTAGCTTGTGGAAATGACTTCCAAATATAGGTGATGGGTTCACTTCTAGAAACCCAAGAATTTCGTAAAGTATTAATTAGCCTCTTTGCCAACTATACATCAGTGGGTGTTACATACCACCAATTACTTGCACTATTCCCTGCATGCGTGGACACACTATGTCTGAGTCCTAACATTGCTTGATTTCTTGCTTACACTTCATAAGGAGGCGAGTAACGTATATGCACCAAGTAGACATCCTAGTGCATAAATGAACAGAGTATTTTTTTATTTGTTCTGGGTATTATTCTGTGTGTGTGTGTGTGTGTGTGTGTGTGTGTGTGTGTGTGTGTGTGTGTGTGTGTGTGTGGTGTGTGTGTGTGTGTGTGTGTGCATGTGTGTGTGCATGTGCATATGCCAATCACGTACTTTATGTTTCAAAAATATTTATTGTAACCAGTTTCCATGGAAACATCTCCCTGGAGGCAGAGAGAAGGGAGAGAGTGCAGTGACAGAGTTGAGAAAATGATTATTGCAGAGGGGGGGCAAAAAAAGGAAGAGCCATAGAATGAATTAAAGATGTGGTATTAGTATCTGAGAAGGGGGGGATGGTGCATTTATGTGAATCCTTACGTACACATGTGTTGTGTATATAATACGACTTGTGCGTGTGTGTGATGTAGAGAGATGTTTTGCTGTGTCTGAGTTTAATAAGGATACGATTTGATAATCTATTTGCTATAACATGTATATACCTCTACTTCTACCATTCCACTTTAGTGTTCTGTGTGTTTCCATAGTGAATTTCTTCTCCAAGCTTTAGCACACGCTTAGCAGAGTTTTGAGTGAGAGCAATAGAGGAAAAGATAGTTTCCTACTGACTCACCCTAACTCAATTTGGTTGCCATGGTGACACCGGAGAATGAGATTCACTCTATGTCAGGTTGTCTGTCTCTACCGCTCCAACTCTCCCTCACCCACTCTGCCCCCAGCCCCTCCAACCCCCATAATTAACACACACTTCCTCCATCATACTTGCTCTCTCGTAGATGTACAATCCTGGGCTGTTGTTTATTGTATTCTTCTCATGGTGTTTGCCCTGCACTCTATGTTCCCTCCAGTCCATAGCAGACGGAATTTCTTGGGATAGAGACATAACAAAGGTATGGCTTTCAGAATTCAAACCTGTGTAACCTTTAACCACACACAACATATTGGCTGCTTCCACTGCACTATACTTTCCCTTTCTCTTCTTCCAATTTTCTCTTGATCACCTGTTACTTACAGCTGAGACAAAATCAAACATTGAATTTCCATCACTTGCATTTTTAACTTTGAACACCCAGTGCACCACTACCGGATCACCGAATCAAATTATTAACAAATATACAGTACCAGTCAAAAGTTTGGACACACCTACTCATTCAAGGGTTTTTCTTTATTTTTACTATTTTCTACATTGTGGAATAATAGTGAAGACATCAACACTATGAAATAACACATATGGAATCACATAGTAGCCAAAACAGTGTTAAACAAATCAAAATAGATTTTATGCACTGCTCAAAAAAATAAAGGGAACACTAAAATAACACATCCTAGATCTGAATGAATGAAATAATCTTATTAAATACTTTTTTCTTTACTTAGTTGAATGTGCTGACAACAAAATCACACAAAAATAATCAATGGAAATCCAATGTATCAACCCATGGAGGTCTGGATTTGGAGTCACACTCAAAATTAAAGTGGAAAACCACACTACAGGCTGATCCAACTTTGATGTAATGTCCTTAAAACAAGTCAAAATGAGGCTCAGTAGTGTGTGTGGCCTCCACGTGCCTGTATGACCTCCCTACAACGCCTGGGCATGCTCCTGATGAGGTGGCTGATGGTCTCCTGAGGGATCTCCTCCCAGACCTGGACTAAAGCATCTGCCAACTCCTGGACAGTCTGTGGTGCAACGTGGCATTGGTGGATGGAGCGAGACATGATGTCCCAGATGTGCTCAATTGGATTCAGGTCTGGGGAACGGGCGGGCCAGTCCATAGCATCAATGCCTTCCTCTTGCAGGAACTGCTGACACACTCCAGCCACATGAGGTCTAGCATTGTCTTGCATTAGGAGGAACCCAGGGCGAACCGCACCAGCATATGGTCTCACAAGGGGTCTGTGGATCTCATCTCGGTACCTAATGGCAGTCAGGCTACTTCTGGCGAGCACATGGAGGGCTGTGCAGCCACCCAAAGAAATGCCATGCCACACCATGACTGACCCACCGCCAAACCGGTCATGCTGGAGGATGTTGCAGGCAGCAGAACGTTCTCCACGGCGTCTCCAGACTGTCACGTCTGTCACATGTGCTCAGTGTGAACCTGCTTTCATCTGTGAAGAGCACAAGGCGCCAGTGGCGAATTTGCCAATCTTGGTGTTCTCTGGCAAATGCCAAACGTCCTGCACGGTGTTGGGCTGTAAGCACAACCCCCACCTGTGGACGTCGGGCCCTCATACCACCCTCGTGGAGTCTGTTTCTGACCGTTTGAGCAGACACATGCACATTTGTGGCCTGCTGGAGGTCATTTTGCAGGGCTCTGGCAATGCTCCTCCTGCTCCTCCTTGCACAAAGGCGGAGGTAGCGGTCCTGCTGCTGGGTTGTTGCCCTCCTACGGCCTCCTCCACGTCTCCTGATGTACTGGCCTGTCTCCTGGTAGCGCCTCCATGCTCTGGACACTACGCTGACAGACACAGCAAACCTTCTTGCCACAGCTCGCATTGATGTGCCATCCTGGATGAGCTGCACTACCTGAGCCACTTGTGTGGGTTGTAGACTCCGTCTCATGCTACCACTAGAGTGAAAGCACCGCCAGCATTCAAAAGTGACCAAAACATCCGCCAGGAAGCATAGGAACTGAGAAGTGGTCTGTGGTCACCACCTGCAGGACCACTCCTTTATTGGGGGTGTCTTGCTAATTGCCTATCATTTCCACCTGTTGTCTATTCCATTTGCACAACAGCATGTGACATTTATTGTCAATCAGTGTTGCTTCCTAAGTGGACAGTTTGATTTCACAGAAGTGTGATTGACTTGGAGTTACATTGTGTTGTTTAAGTGTTCCCTTTATTTTTTTGAGCAGTGTATTTGAGATTCTTCAAAGTAGCCACCTTTTGCCTTGATGACAGTTTTGCACACTCTTGGCATTCTCTCAACCAGCTTCACGAGGTAGTCACCTGGAATGCATTTAAATTAACAGGTGTGTCTTGTTAAAAGTTCATTTGTGGAATTTCTTTCCTTCTTAATGCGTTTGAGCCAATCAGTTGTGTTGTGACAAGGTAGAGGTGGTATACAGAAGCTAGCCCTATTTGGTAAAAGACCAAGTCCATATTATGGCAAGAACAGCTCAAATAAGAAAAGAGAAACGACAGTCCATCATTACTTTGAGACATGAAGTGACCAAAAAAGTGTTTAACAAATCAAAATATATTTCAGATTCTTCAAAGTAGCCAGCCTTTGCCTTGATGACAGCTTTGCACTCTCTTGGCATTCTCTCAACCAGCTTCATATGGAATGCTTTCCCAACAGTCTTTAAGACGTCCCACATATGCTGAGCACTTGTTGGCTACTTTTCCTTCACTCTGCGGTCCAACTCATCCCAAACCATCTCAATTGGGTTGAGGTCGGGTGATTGTGGAGGCCGATCATCTGATGTAGCACTCCATCACTCTCCTTCTTGGTCAAATAGCCCTTACACAGCCTGGAGGTGTGTTGGGTCATTGTCCTGTTGAAAAACAAATGATAGTCCCACTAAGCGCAATCCAGATGGGAGGGCGTATCACTGCAAAATGCTGTGGTAGCCATGCTGGTTAAGTGTGCCTTCAATTCTAAATAAATTACTGACAGTCTCACCAGCAAAGCACCTCTATACCCCCACACCTCCTCCTCCATGCTTCACGGTGAGAACTACACATGCAGAGATCATCCGTTCACCTATTCTGTGTCTCACAAAGATATGCCGGTTGGAACCAAAAATCTAAAATGTGGACTCATCAGACCAAAGGACAGATTTCCACCGGTCTAATGTCCATTATTCGTGTTTCTTGGCCCAAGCAAGTATCTTCTTCTTATTGGTGTCCTTTTAGTAGTGGTTTCTTTGCAGCAATTCGACCATGAAGGCGCTACAGAGGGTAGTGCGTACGGCCCAGTACATCACTGGGGCTAAGCTGCCTGCCATCCAGGACCTCTACACCAGGCGGTGTCAGGAAGGCCATAAAAATTGTCAAAGACCCCAGCCACCCTATTCTCTCTACTGCATGGCAAGCGGTACCGGAGTGCCAAGTCTAGGACAAAAAAAGCTTCTCAACAGTTTTTACCCACAAGCTATAAGACTCCTGAACAGGTAATCACATGGCTACCCGGACTATTTGCATTGTGTGTGTCCCCCCCACCCCTCTTTTTACACTGCTGCTACTCTCTGTTTATCATATATGCACAGTCACTTCAACTAAACATTCATGTACATACTACCTCAATTGGGCCGACCAACCAGTGCTCCCGCACATTGGCTATCTGCTTTGTGTCCCGCCACCCACCACCCGCTAACCCCTCTTTTACGCTACTGCTACTCTCTGTTCATCATATATGCATGGTCACTTTAACCATATCTACATGTACATACTACCTCAATCAGCCTGACTAACCGGTGTCTGTATGTAGCCTCGCTACTTTTATAGCCTCGCTACTGTATATAGCCTGTCTTTTTACTGTTGTTTTATTTCTTTACTTACCTATGGTTCACCTAATACCTTTTTTGCACTATTGGTTAGAGCCTGTAAGTAAGCATTTCACTGTAAGGTCTATACCTGTTGTATTCGGCGCACGTGACAAATAAACTTATTTGATTTGATGAAGGCCTGATTCACGCAGTCTCCTCTGAACAGTTGATGTTGATATGTGTCTGTTACTTGAACTCTCTGAAGCATTTATTTGGGCTGCAATTTCTGAGGCTGGTAACTCTATTGAACTTATCCTCTGCAGCAGAGGTAACTCTGGGTCTTCCTTTCCTGTGGCGGTCCTCATGAGAGCCAGTTTCATCATAGCGCTTGATGGTTTTTGCGACTGCACTTGAAGAAACTTTCAAAGTTCTTGAAATGTTCCAAATCGACTGTCCTTCATGTCTCAAAGTAATGATGGACTGTTGTTTCTCTTTTCTTATTTGAGCTGTTCTTGCCATAATACGGACTTGGTATTTTACCAAATAGGGCCATCTTATGTATACCACCCCTACCTTGTCATAACACAAATGATTGGCTCAAATGCATTAAGAAGGAAAGAAATTCCACAATTTAACTTTTAACAAGGCACACCTGTTAATTGAAATGCATTCCAGGTAACTACCTCATGAAGCTGGTTGAGCGACTGCCAAGAGTGTGCAAAACTGTCATCAAGGCAAAAGGTGGCTACTTTGAAGAATCTCAAATATAAAATCAAATTTGATTTGTTTAACCCTGTTTTGGCTACTATGTGATTCCACATGTGTTATTTCATAGTTTTGATGTCTTCACTATTATTCCACAATGAAGAAAATAGTAAAAATAAAGAAAAACCCTTGAATGAGTAGGTGTGTCCAAACTTTTGACTGGTACTGTATATAGTAACATAATAGTTGTACCACATAATATTGTAACACATTGCTATTTTATTAGAATATGTGAATTGCTGTTTGTGTACTGTATATCATATTGTATTATAATGAATACAAACTAGCACACCAACAAATATAGCACACAGTGATGAGAGATGTGTAAAAGACAGTATCAAATAGTTATTCTTCAATATACTGTATATTAATTAACTCATTCTGATAAACTGCATTATGACATTCATTGATGGTCAACCTAGCTATAGTTCCCCCCCCCCGTTTTGTGCTTTAGCGATTGTCTGTGATTTACTCACATTGTTGTCAGGGTTGAAGGGTTGTTGTCCTGTTTTGGAGGGAACTGTCATGATGAACAGAACATACTGTATGTCTTCGCACAAGAAACCTAGCTGAACAATACTGACACATTACTCAAATGTGAGTGACTCCACTATAATGCAGGGCGCTGTGTTCAGATGCCAACATGAACCCTATCAGACTTGTCGTAAACAATGAATTACTACAATTATGGTCAGTTTACGGTAAACAAATGATCACACAGTATTTTTCAAGTTCCAGTATTACCCATTTCTCTATTGATTTTAAAATCACACAGTGTGATCATTATCAATGAGCTACACACAGAGCTATGGTTACATGATGATGAGGTCAGCACCAGCTAAGTCACGGCTTTGAAATGAACCAAGAGTCAAGTGTCTGCCAACATTCACTGTAACACTTGAGTGAGAACGGTAATGTAAGTCCAACCGTAGTGTTCTATGTGAGACGGTTTACTGCGCTTGACATAGTCATCTAGCAAACCGATCTATCAGCATCATCTTCAGCATCCTTGTCTGCTACTTGTGTCACACAGTATTATTCCAAAGAGGAAATACGATCCCATGTACAATCATCTCTCCTAGGCTATGATCACATTGCTGCTGTTGTGAATTTAAAATTGCTTTTCTTGAATGAGGTTTCCATGATCTAGAATCACGGAGCGCAGAGCTCTTTGGAAAGTCTAGGTGAAATCAGCCCTTCCTGCCTAGAACAGAACAGACAAACACAGAATACCTACACACCCAAGTACCAAGTCACCCAGAGCCAAAACATCCCCTTCAATCCTGAATAATGTTTTGTTGGAATGAAAGGTGCCTGTTTTCCCTGGGTGGGGACTGGGGTCTGGGAGATAGTGCCTTGACTGGGATGGACCTAGACTCAAACACTGCTCCAGGGTGTCCACGATCCTTCACAGAAGCTTATGCCCATCGCATGTAATTTATGAGTTCATACATTTTATATTTGTGAATAACACAATTACTATCACTCTGGTTCGAAATAGGATTCATATCCTCAGAAAATGATCTGCCACAACTACTGAATTATCGAAATACCAAATCGGTAGAAGAACTAAATACGTTTTGTGCATTTTGTATTTTCTTTTCTAAAAAGGTTTATTGGAATGGAAGGATATGAATCTGCAACATCTACGTTAGGACTTAGGCAACACAAAGTTTATAAATTCACAGTTGAGTGACTGTATCACTAAGAATAACAGAGGAGACCTGCTATGTGGTCAGATCAAGGCAACACGTATACTAGTTGAGATGTGTTCTCTCTTTCTCTTCTTTATTTCATTCCTCCTCCTTTGTGGCTCTTCTATGTCTGCTCCCCCTCTTCTCGATGGATTGCAGTCTTGAACAGGCTCAACAACGTCTCTTTGCTTTGCCTTATTTCCTCACAATGTCCTCCAAGGTTCGTCCCTCCATCCAAAGATTTGAGGAGAGCAAATCATGGTCTGTGATGATGGAGTAATGGGTGGTGAGAAAGAGGGGTGAGTGACATCACCCAGTCTTAGTCTTGCTCGTTCTCTTTTTCTGTCTTTCAATCTCCTCTTGGTCTTCTATTCTGTGTTTAGAAACTCACCAAGGCATAGACCATACTGTCAAGGACAGAGAGAGAGGCAGAAAAGAGAACAGGAGGATACCAGTGTTAGAAGGAATGTGACATTGCCAAGCAATAACAAGCAATAACAACTGACAGCGGTTATTGTGCAGCAAGAAGGGGAGGCTCCCATTCATACAGATCAACATTCACCAATGAACCGGCTGGACTGATGAGAGATGGCTTTATTAATAGGACCTCACCTGTACAGGTAGTAGAAGAAGGAGAGCAGGTAGAAGCCCAGCTTACACCAAGACTCCTTCTGACAGTAGTTCAGGATGTCAGCATTCATCACACTGACAGGATCATACATGACCTCTGACCCATCTGCTGGCCGATGGAAAAACCTGACGAGAGAGAGTGTTCTTACAACAGATACAACTAAAAAGCCTTGTGATAGAAT